>NC_091677.1:10662500-11287500 GCF_042453785.1 Malus domestica | reverse complement strand
TGAAAGAAAGAACTTTATTTGCAAGTTGGTGCCCACAAGAGCATGTGCTGAACCATCCATCAGTTGGAGGATTTTTAACACACAGCAGTTGGAGTTCAACCATTGAAAGCCTGACTGGAGGAGTGCCTATGCTCTGTTGGCCATTCTTTTGCGACCAGCAAATGGACTGCCGCTATACTTGCAAGGAATGGGGCATTGGCATGGAAATCAATAATGATGTGAAGAGGGATGGAGTAGAGAAGCTTGTTAGAGAGTTAATGGAGGGGGAGAAGGCTAAGAAGATGAAAAATAAGGTCATGTAGTTGAAGAAACTTGCAAAAGAATCTACTAGTCCTCACGGTTATTCATCCAAGAACTTCGACAATTTGGTGAATCGTGTGCTATTAAGGAAAAGCTAGATGTCAGCTTTAACAATATTGTTAAGCTTTTGATGTTTTTTTCATTGTTGGCCATAGCCTCAAATGATAATTATATGGCTAGCAAGATGTGAGGAAGCATGTACTGCATTCCTAGATGTTTTTTGGTTCAATAAACTAGTAATATGTTTGGCCTGCGACCACCATCTTAAATTCTGTCAAATAATATCACGTACTAGCAAGTGGCTGTAACTCAGTTTGTTAAAAGCATTCGTCTTTGCATTTGAAATTCTGTGTATGAATCCCCCTCCCCGTTGTTTAATGTAGATTATCCTGTTGTTTGTTAAAAAAAAAAAAAAAAAAAGGAAAAAAATAATGCCATGTACTATAGTCCACTAGGAATAGTTAATGGTGTTCATGGATTGTCACGCTCTAATTAAAAAAATATAGTCAAGTCATGAATTAAGGTGCGAATCACATCTCAACAATAGAATATGAAATTTACATAATTAAGATGTGACAAAATAAAAAAATAAACGAATAACTCCAGAGCAATTAACAAAAACAAACTAATCGAGTTTGTTCCTTATTCAAACAAACCTTCTTGCATAAACTTAAACAAACCTTAAAGAAACTTCGTCCTAGAAATTTAAAACGTACCGGTGTTAGAAATTAGTTTTGGGTATTTCTTCCGCATTTTGGTTTCTAATTCCCATGTGATGCTGATGAAGACCATTAGAATTCAATGTAGGAGATCACGTATTTCTCATGATATCTCCCTGTAGAGGAATCCAAAGATTTGAAAAGTCTGGGAAGTCATCTCCTAGATTTATAGGTTGTTTTAAAATCGTAGAGAGAATCGAGGAAGTGCTTACATATTAGCTTTACCAGCACAAATTTCTAGTGTTCACAATGTTTTTGTTGTCTCAATGCTTCGAAAATATGAACCATATCCAACACATGCTATCGACTAGCAAGAGTTTTGAGCAGATGAAGGCTAATCCTTTGAAGATAGACCAATCCAGATATTGGATCATAAAGAACAAACCCTTCGTACAGTATCAATCTTGTTGGTCAAAGTTCTTTGGCAACATGGTGATGGAGAAAGTGCTACATGGGAATTATAAACTGACATGCGGAAGAATACCCTTAACTGTTTTCTAACATTGGTACGTTTTAAATTTTGAGAACGAAATTTGTTTAAGTCTTGTTTAAGTTTTGTGCAAGAAAGTTTGTTTGATGTTTAAGTCTTGTTTAAGTTCTTTTTTTTTTTTGTTTTTTTTTTTGGTAAAAGGATAGATTCAAAGAACAGAGAGGCACAAGGCCAAACAACACACAGAGAAACAACCTCCACAACCCCAGAAGATACAGACACAGATAAATAGGATCAAGAAAGACACCACCACAACAGGTACCAGCGTCGCCCTATTACCAGTGCAACCCATCCCCAATTACAAAGGAGGATAGGGAAGACCATCTTTGTTCAAAATGCCAACTAGCGAAGATGGAGGTTGAACAACCCAGCCAAAGCTGCACATCTCCGGTGAAATACTCCTTGCGACAAAATCCGCCGCCATATTTGCCGATCGTGGAATCCACGACCAGGAGCATGAATGAAAACTCCTCCCAACATCCAAGATACGGCTAAGAATTGGGAGAAGGTCCCAATCACAGCTCAAAGGAGGGGAATTGAGGGACTGAATAACCCCTTGAGCGTCTGACTCAATTACCACCTCCTGCACAAGAAAGTTTGTTTGAATAAGGAACGAGAGTTCCATGCTAGAGTTGGTTGCCTTGTGTATTTGGAACGAATGATGTATCATAAAGTAAAAACCAATTCTAGTTTAATTTGTTTGTTGTTAGTTGCTAGCTCTGAAGTTATTCGTTTATTTTTGTGTTACGTTGTCACATCTTAATTATTGAAATGTCATATTGTATTGTTGAGATGTGGTTCACACCTTAATTCAAGAATTGATTATAGTTTTCAAATTGAAGTGTGCAAAAGACATTTTTTGAATCACTGCGTGCTACACGCGACTTACACATTTTAAATGTATTTATATGCATGAATTGCTTCAATATTTGTTTTATGACAAAAAGAAAATCAAATATTTGGACTAAATGAATAATATTAGACCATGCTAGAAGAAATCTCTCATAAACCAATCAAAACAGTTGAATTCATATAACAAAATTGGTCTTTCAATCTCCATCTCCATTTTATTGAATTTACATTAAAAATAGAGAAAATAATATTTAATAAACAACTGATTGATTCACATCATTGCTAGTTCATTGTGAGGCTAAGCCCACTCCCTTCCCCGTAATGTAATTAATACCGTTTATTCAAAAAAAAAAAATCATTTGACAACTAATTAAATCACATTATCATGTGAGTGCAAAAGACATTTTTAAAACCGGCACTACGCGCCTCTTACGATGTTTTGAACGTGTTTAAAAATAGAAAAAAATAATATTTAATAAACAACTGATTGAATCGCATTATTGCTAACTCATTGTGAAGTACTAATTATATTTATATGATGGAAATACCCTTAGATTATTTTGGGCTGTTTTTGAATTTTTTTTGTTTGAGGGTATTTTTGTCCAAATATTTTTTATGAAGCCGTGTCTCCAAAATGGGACTGCTGGCTTTATATATACATATAAAAGAAAACTAATAAAAAAGACTTCAAAAATTTAAATTTTAACAAAAAACCAGGTATTAAGTTTATTTAATGGTTAGGACAAAGTCCAACATCAAACTAACCCAATAAGACTAGCCCAAGAAATGAGTTTCCAGTTTTACCCCTAACGGCAACTCTGTCCCCTTTAATCCTCTCTCCTTTTCTCGATCTCTCCAGACTCCACCTAATCTCTGCTTGTCGATCTCCAGGTCTCAACCTCTCCGCCTAATCTCGATTTCTCTTTTGCACAGAAACAATTCCTCCGCTTTTGTAATCAAATTGATCTCTGTACCTCTCTTTCAATCTCTCCACCTTATCTCTGTTTTCATTTTCAATTCCATTCGAATTCACCATTTTTCGAATCACCATATTAGGAGTCTTTGAGCATGAAGGAATTTAAGGCTATTGGGTTCTGGGCATCCGCAACATGAGCATTCGCAGCATTGGTGGTACTGCTAGGTACAGACACTTCTCCATGACATTTCTTAACAAATTTCTCCAATATTACAGTTTCCCTTAATTTCTTCATACAGTTTTAAGTTCTAATCAATCTTTTTCGACCTTTAACTTTCCCTAATACAATTGTTACTAAGTAAGTTCCATGTCTGCAAATAAAATAAAAAAACACATTTTTTACTTGTTATCTTTATATTTTGAAATTTCTCCAGCAATCCATCATGATCTGCCAAATATATTAGTTATTAGACATGTATATATGCAGGTGTACCCCTTTGTGTTTGTATGCATAATTTTTTTTTAAATTATTTATATTGCTATGTGGAAATTGCATATTTTTTGTTATTGCTCCGTTGAATACGAAGTCAGTGCTTGGAAACGAAAACGCCAAAGCAAATTAAAGAAGAAACTTAAACAAGATTAATGATTAACAGCTCAATGGAGCATTTTAGGTACTTCATAGTAAAACCTATGTAGGAAATGTGGATAAATCGCCCCGAATTATGGAGGACCCGGAGTTCTCTGCAATTGTCTGGCTTAAAGAGAATTTCATGAATTTGAATATCAAAATAAAAGTTGTTTTTCTAGGAATGATGATTTATGGTTTTTAGTTTGGTATTAGCATTTGTTGTTTGGACACAGGTACTGTTTTTGTGTGTTAGGTAGTGTATAATAACTTCAAGAATGATAAAAATGGCTACTGGAAGTGGTTTGCTGGGAACCTGGCATCAGGCGGTGCTGCTAGTGCTTCATCTCTTCTTTTTGTATATTCTCTGGACTATGCAAGAACACGTTTGGCAAGTGATTTCAAGGCTGCCAAGAAGAGTGGTTGAAAGGCAGTTTAATGGTTTAGTTATGTTGAAATTATCGTGTATCGTGGACTTTACTTTGGAATGTACGATTCTCTAAAACCTGTGGTTTTAACTGGTGGCCTGCATGATAGCTTCTTCGCTAGCTTCTTGTTTTCTTGTTGGGATGGGGAATTACGATTGGTGCTAGATTAGCTTCTTACCCCATTGACACAGTGCGCCACGGATGATGATGACCTAAGGAGCAGCAGTTAAATATGGTAGCTCTTTGGATGCATTTAAGCAAATTATAAAAAACGAGGGTGCTAAGTCGCTGTTTAAGGGTGCTAGAGCAAACATATTAGGTGCTGTTGCAAATGCCAGTGTGCTTGCTAGCTATGACAAGTTGCAAGTCATATATACTTCTTGGCAAGAAGTATGGGTCTGGCGGCAGTGGTTAATGATGCTATGTTGATAAAATCATTAGTTATTGTGTAAGCACCAACTCTAGTTGAAGAATTTGGATAAAGGAAGTGCTTTTAGGTTTCCAAATGTTTGTATGGATTTGTTATTAGAAAGTCATAGTTACAGGGATGAAGAATTTTGAGTTTTGTGTGCTTGTTATCTGATTGAGCTCTGAATGGAAGTGCTTTTACGTTTTTAAACGTTCCTTTGCTAAGAAAAAAAAAACTATTAAGTGTGACGGATATCACTGTAGTCATTATCGGAACGTAGATTTCTAAAGGAAAAACTAGAAGACTTTGATCTATTGAGAAACGACCAATACTTTGATAAGTACTAATTTTCTTTTGTAAAATTTGATTTGCCCACTATTTGATAAGTACTAATTTTCTTAATACAATCTAATTAACATTTCAGGTTGTTCTGATTGTAATTAATTATGTTAATTTTGGAGTTTTCATGTGTTAATTACAATCAAATTGGGGTTCACAAAATAAATCATGTTAATTTGATTGTAATTAATTATGTTAATTTAAGGGTTTACAAAATAAACACTATTTTTGGAATTACAGCAAAATAAACCACAATATTTATGAAACTGAATCAAAATAACCCACATTATTTTTGGAACTATAGCAAAATTACCCACACTATTTATAAAACTGAATCGAAATAACCCACACTATTTATGAAACTAAACCAAAAGAACCCACACTATTTCTGCAACTATAACAAAATAACCCACACTATTTATCAAACTAAACCAAAATAAATAACTCACACTATTTCTGGAACTATAACAAAATAACCTACACTATTTATGAAACTGAACCAAAATAATTTACATTATTTATGAAACTAAACCAAATAATCCACAATATTTCTCAAACTGAACCAAAATTGCCCACATTACTTATGAAACTATAGCATGATAACCCGCACTATTTATGAAACTTAACTAAAATAACTCACACTATTTTTGGAACTATAGCAAGATTACCCATACTATTTATGAAACTAAACCGAAATAACTCACACTATTTCTGGAACTATAGCAAAATTACCCACACAATTTATGAAACTGAACCGAAATAACACACACTATTTCTGGAACTAAAACATAATAACCCACACTATTTATGAAACTAAACGAAAATAACTCACACTATTTCTGGAACTATAACAAAATAACCCACACTATTTATGAAACTGAACCAAAATAACCCACACTATTTCTAAAACTATAGCAAGATAACCCACACTATTTATGAAACTATAGCAAGATAACTCACATTATTTATGAAACTGAACCAAAATAACCTACACTATTTCTAAAACCATAGCAAGATAACCCACACTATTTATGAAACTATAGCAAGATAACCCACACTATTTATGAAACTAAACCAAAATAACCCACACTATTTATGAAACTAAACCAAAATAACTCACACTATTTATGAAACTATAACAAGATAACTCACACTATTTATGAAACTAAACCAAAATAACTCACGCTATTCCTGGAATTATAGCAAAATAACCCACACTATTTATGAAACTAAACCAAAATAACCCACACTATTTCTGAAACTATAGCAAAACAACCCACATTATTTATGAAACTGAATCAAAATAACTCACACTATTTCTGAAATTATAACAAAGTAACCTCCACTATTTATGAAACTGAACAAAAATAACTCACATTATTTCTGAAACTATAGGAAAATAACACATACTATTTATAAAACTGAACAAAAATAACTCACACTTTTTTTTTTTAATTTTATATAATACAATCAATTCCAAAACAAACTTTGAATTGAGAAAGTTATTGAACTAGGTATAAGAGTGATCATAAAAAATGACCAACAGCGGTGAAACCTCTGCAACCATATTCACTTCTTGAGGAATTTGGTGAAGAAGATGCCAAATGTCTTGTATGATTGAAGCAAATCTCTAAGGAATTTGAACATGTTTCTTTATGGCCTGAATAATGATCTTGTAATCTCCTTCGATATTAAAATTGAAAAATGCATACAGCAACTGCATGACAGAAGAATAATTTAATCAACTAAAAGGAAATCACCTAGCAATAAATAGTGTGACCGTTTAAATTTCTAATTAGGAAACCCCAAGCAGCCTCACCATTAAAATTAGTTTTGACACTAACATCAAAGTCAACAAACAATAAAGATTTTTTCCAGCAAACGGAAAATAACATTAATGACTTTCTAAAATAATAAAGGAGAAACATTGTTCCATATTGAACAATCCGAAAAATGAAATCAGTTTGATTTTACTTCCTTTTTTTCTTCACCCACGTTGGGTTTTACTTACCTTTCAGGAGGAAGGGTGAGACGACAAGAAAAAAACAAGAAAGAAAAAAGAAAAGAAAAAACCAGAAGAGAGACGGCAAAAAAAAAAAAACCTAACTGAAAGAGAAGGAATTGGCTAACAGAATGGCATACTTGTAAATAAAGGGAAGTTTATTTCTAACAGAAAGGGCTGATAGATCGGGATTTCTATTAGGGGCAAGGGTGGAAAAATAATTTATTTCGTTTTGGGCTTTTAATTCAGCCCATGTGTGTTAAATGTTTATGGGCCTAATATAAATTAGTTTTGTCCTTATGATTAAATGTGAAGCTTTTTTGATTAAATAATAGTATATGATGGTTTTTGGTTAAATAAAACTTAGCCCAATCATTTTTCATTAAAGCTCCCTAAATATAAAGATGTACCCGTTGACCATATATATATATATCAACTATTATTCATGGCTAGCAGGAGGGGAATTGGATCCTCTCCTGAGCAGGAGATCAAGATCCTCCTGACCCACTAACATGGACTGTTAGATTTTGATCCAACGGTTACAATTATTATAACTTTTAGAAAGACTCCATGTTTGTAGTCGTTGGATCAAAATTCAATCGTCCGTGTTAGTGGGTTAGGAGAATCCTGATCTCCTGCTTAGGAGAGGATCCAATTCCATCAGGAGGGAGTGTGGCCTGGAAATTTTCTGTTATGTGGGCCAAACTAAACTAATTAATAAATGACCATAAGGTGTTTTCTTCGAATATCATCTATTTGTTTCACATTTTTTATGGACGGAACCGTGACACGATTTTGAAAGAATCCCAGTTCAACTTTGCTTCGTCTCCTACAGCTACGCTCCTCTTTTTTGACCTATAAAATTCTAAACAAATCAAAACACAATTGACACCTTATTCAGGTTAGATTACGTATTTTTCTTAATTCAAACAAGATCATTTGAAAAGTATATCACAAGCACTATAAATAGTCGAAATTTGTGCAAGCACTGCAAAGCAAACAGATAGGCAAACACAAAATCTAAGATGGTTTCTATAGGAGAAGCTAATCAGCCTCATGCTGTTTGTATTCCGGTTCCGGCACAAGGTCATATAAAGGCAATGCTTCAATTATCAAAACTTCTCCACCATAAAGGTTTTCGTATAACCTATGTCAACACCGAGTTCAATCACAGGCGCTTTCTTAAATCTCTAGCACCCGACTCCCTTGACGGCTTGCCTGATGATTTTCAGTTTGAAACTATCCCAGATGGCCTTCCGGATAGAGATGACGATTCCACCCAAGACTTCAATTTGCTTGCTGATTCTGTCAAAAACAATTTCTTGGCACCTTTTCTTGACCTCATAAAGAAACTCAACCGTAGTACCCCTCCAGTTACTCTCATTGTTTCAGATGGTTTCATGCATTTCACAACCACTGCAGCTCAACAACTTGGCATTCCCATTACACTCTTCTTTACTTTTTCAGCAAGCAGCTCTATGGGCTATATGAAATATCCTGCTTTGGTGGAAAGAGGACTTGCACCACTCAAAGGTAAAGAATTAGCAGTGTATAATTTCGTTATTATTTGATATTTCTTTTTTAATCAATATACCACCGCGAGTGACCAATTGATATAAAGTTCATGGGCGATAGTTGTGGCATTGGTAAATAAAAAAATTCTCAAGAGAGTTGCTCTTTAATTTCGTAAACATGCCTATGAATTTATTTTTAATTTTATTAATTAAGTATTGCTTGGGTGTTTGTAGATGAGAGCAGTTTCACGAACGGCTTTTTAGACCAGATAATAGATTGGATTCCAGGAATGAAACATATCCGTTTAAGGGATCTCCCCAACAACTTTGTGACAACAAATCCCAATGACAAAATTTTTAACAACATCCTTGAAGTAATGAGTAGAGTTCATGAAGCTTCAGCAATTATTGTACATACCTTTGATGCACTGGAGCAAGATGTTTTGGATGCCCTCTCAAGTATGTATCCACCTGTTTACGCCATTGGCCCTCTCCCGTTACTTCTCAATCAGATGCCACAACATCCTTTGAAGTCCTTGGGATACAGTCTGTGGAGAGAAGAAGCTGAGTGTCTCTCCTGGCTGGACGATAAGAAGCCAAACTCAGTTGTTTATGTGAATTTCGGCAGCATAACGGTCATGACACCGGAACAACTTGTGGAGTTTGGTTGGGGACTTGCAAAGAGCAAGCTTACTTTCTTCTGGGTAATTAGGCCTGACTTGGTAATTGGTAAATCAGCAATTTTTCCATCTGAGTTTGTGGATGAAACTAAAGGAAGAAGTCTAATAGCGAGTTGGTGCCCTCAAGAGCAAGTCCTTAACCACCCATCAGTTGGAGGATTTTTGACACACAGCGGTTGGAATTCGACAATGGAAAGTGTGTCTGCAGGAGTGCCCATGTTGTGTTGGCCTTTCTTTGCTGATCAGCAAACAAATTGTCACTGTACTTGCAAAGAATGGGGCATTGGTACGGAGATTGATAAAAATGTGAAGCGAGATGAAGTGGAGAAGCTTGTTAGAGAGCTGATGCAAGGAGAGAAGGGCAAGAGAATGAAGCATGAGGCCATGGAGTGGAAGAAATTGGCAGAGGAAGCCACTGGTCCACACGGTTCTTCATCTGCAAACTTAGAAAAATTAGTGAATCAATTTCAATTGTAGGTAAAGTCTAGATGTTCTGCACAACAACAACCAAAGAAACATGCATTGCATTCCTAGATGTTACTGGTTCGATGAATCGGCACCATGTTTAGCCTGCCACCATCTTCAATTTTGTCTAGATATTAATTTCGGGTTGAAAACTCCGCCTATGTAAGTTTATCTTACATTGCCGGTCCCAAGCCCGGATAAAGGAGGAGGGGGAGGGCGTCAGATAGTCGACAGCCGGCACTCTATAATTACGTCGAATCCTTATGAAAATGAATCAAGAACGAAATCGCGCTAAAGCTAGGGCATCATCCGTAAGTGGCGCGCTGTGTGGCCCGAGCACAGTGATAAGTGAGCAAGGGTCACTGTATCTCCATCGGCACCCGGATGCAGTGTTAAATGAGCAAAGGGACCATAGAAACTTCTTTTCGAACGACTCCACTCAAAGTTGTTTGGGAGCATATGCTCCTATCAACTTTACACGGGACACACAAAAGAAGTACTTTGATCCTATTAGACAGGGGAGGGTGAAGAAGCTAGGACAGAAGGGTAGAGTTCAAGAGAGCAAAATGCGTTTAGGAACGTGGAATATAGGAACCTTAACGGGAAAATCTATGGAAGTAGTGGAAGTTATGGTGAGGAGAAGGATAAATATTATGTGCCTACAAGAAACTAAGTGGGTTGATCGTAAGGCAAAGGATCTAGAAAACTCAGGGTTTAAACTTTGGTATTCGGGCACAAATAGAACGAGAAACGGTGTTGGCATCATCGTGGACAAGACCTTGACACAAGATGTTGTAGATGTCAAGAGGGTAGGAGATAGAATCATGGCAATCAAGATTGTAATAGGACAAGAATTTATCAATGTGATTAGTACGTACGCACCTCAAGTAGGGTTGGATACGAGTTCGAAGGAGAAATTTTGGGAAGACCTTGGAGACTTGGTGCAAGGAATTGCTCAGACGGAGAAGATATTTATAGGAGGAGATTTAAATGGACACGTGGGCAGGGAGACAGGCAACTATGGAGGTTTTCATGGTGGCCATGGTTTTGGGGAGAGAAACGAGGATGGGGAAGCTATCTTGGATTTTGCAATGGCATATGATCTCTTCTTAGCCAACACCTTCTTTAAGAAGAGAGAAGAACATGTGCTCACCTACAAGAGTGGGTCGTCAAAAACACAAATAGATTTTCTTCTAATGAGGAATAGGGATCGTATAACTTGTAAGGATTGCAAAGTTATACCAGGAGAGAGCGTGGCTAATCAACATCGCTTGTTGGTGATGGATGTACATATCAAAAGAGTGAGAAAAAAGAACAAGACTTGGAAATGCCCAAGGACTAGATGGTGGAATCTAAAAGAAGAAAAACAAGCCATTTTCAAAGAGAAAGTAATCACCCAGTGTGTGTGGGATAGAGAGGGGGAAGCTAGCCAAATGTGGGATTCCATGGCTAGTTGTATCCGAAAAGTAGCAAAAGAGGTATTAGGAGAGTCCAAGGGCTTTGCCCCACACCAAAAGGAATCTTGGTGGTGGAATGAGGAGGTACAAACAAAGGTGAAGGCTAAGAAGGAATGTTGTAAAACCTTATACAAGGATAGGACCGATGAAAATGGTGAAAGGTATAGAAAAGCGAAGCAAGAGGCGAAGAAAGCTGTGAGAGAAGCTAAGTTAGCGGCTTATGACGATATGTATAAGCGACTAGATACCAAAGAAGGAGAGTTGGATATCTATAAACTAGCTAGAGCAAGGGAAAAGAAGACAAGGGACCTAAACCAAGTGAGGTGCATCAAGGATGAGGATGGAAGGGTTCTTGCTACAGAGAACGCGGTTAAAGACAGATGGAGAGGTTATTTTCATAATCTTTTCAATGAAGGACATGAAAGGAGTGCTTCTTTAGGGGAGTTGAGTAACTCAGAAGAGTGTAGAAACTACTCTTTTTATCGTCGAATCCGGAAGGAAGAAGTGGTTGTAGCTTTGAAGAAGATGAAGCATAGAAAAGCCATAGGCCCAGACGATATACCAATCGAAGTGTGGAAAGTTTTGGGAGAGACAGGTATAACATGGCTCACTGACCTTTTCAATAGGATTTTGAAAACGAAGTATTAACTACATTGTAAAGATGAAGGGTTTGTACAGAGAAAGAGGAAGAAGGCAGAGAGAAACAAGAGAGATTCTAGAGAGAGAGAGAGTGTTTAGAGAGAATAGGAATTGTATTGATTGAATGAATATTTACAACTATGAGACAACAGTTTATATAGCCACATTCTCAACTGTCTAACTAACTACATTCTCAACTGTCTAACTAACTATTGTTAATCTAGAATGATATATTCAACATCCCCCCTCAATCTCAACTGGGATCCCCAGGTTGAGATTGAATGAATTAATCCTTCTTGTCAATGTACTCCTAGCCCTGCTCCCATCATCAATTAATCCTCCATGGCTGCAAGCATTGAAAAATTACTCAAGAGCAGTGTTATTTCATACTCATCAATCAACTTCCCAAAGAATTTCAGCCCCTCAAACTGATTCACCGTTGTAGCTACCAATACTCTTTCAACCAACTGGTTCAAGTTTACATCTGTCAGGTCATATCCAACTGTGGCAGCAGATAGTTCCACAACAGCCGTGGCAGCAGCAAGGATATATCCCAAAACTTGTCCAATCTCCACTTCTATGGTGAAATCACATCCATCTAGTCTTCAACAGAATCAACAATCTCCCATTCATCAGTCAACACAATCTATGCTTCAGCAGCATCCACAGTCATCAAACAACAAGCTTTACAGTCACAGAAATCAAGAAACACAACCCTCTTCGGCAATCGGCCTTTAATGAAGAAAGGGAACAAGAACTGCACTCCGGCAATCGGCCTTAATGGAGTTGCACACAATAACGACAAACAAAAACTATTCAAGAACGTTACTCCGGCTATCGGCCTTTAAGGAGTAACACACAATATCTAAAACATAATTTTTCACTCCGGCTATCGGCCTTGTGGAGGAAACAAACAACTTACACACACTTCTGGCTATCGGCCTTTCTGAAGTGGGTCATAAAAGGGAAATGGCTATCGGCCTCTCTATCCCAACAAACACCTCATTTATCTACAATTTTCATGATTTCAACACTTATGGCTATCGGCCTCTAATCAATTATGCAATTTGAAACAAAGAACTTTGACTGCGACCCTTGAATCTGTACCCCAACTAGAGAAGATATGAATGAAGATATTCACCGCTGTTTTGATCAGAATAATTGCTGACAGACTGACCAAGTAACAGGGGTTCAGAACCATATGTTGGGTAATATATAGCCAGTACTTGCATCCTCTACACGGGCAACAATATCCTCCACTCACAAAAACCAGAAACAATGCTAACAAACCCATCTTCAAGACCCAAGATACTTGATACACAAAATAAACTGCAAACAGAACCCATCTTCAAAACCCATCATACCAAGCCACAAATCACTACAATTCACCTTATTGAATACCCAAAGAAGACTCAAACTGACCATGACAATCAATAGTCTTGAATCCAAATATCCCAAATATTACACTAATATCCCAGAAGAGATTCAAAGATGAACAAAATAGGGAACATTTTCTGACTGAAACATTTAATCATACAGATTATGTGCACTGTGAAAACCCAGAAATCAAGAACCTAATAAGAACTTCAATCTTGACCCAAGAATGCTAAGAGAGAACCGAAACCAGAGCGAGATTCCGGAGGAGGTCCTCCGGGTCCGACGGAGCATGCTGTCCGTATCGTCGAAGGAGAATAAGGCGTGTACGAAGGACCAGGAGGAGGACAGCGCGGGACCGTCGGAAGAGATTGAATCTGATACGAATCAGA
The DNA here is from genome assembly GCF_042453785.1 of Malus domestica. NCBI lineage: Eukaryota > Viridiplantae > Streptophyta > Magnoliopsida > Rosales > Rosaceae > Malus > Malus domestica. The sequence goes on along the minus strand of NC_091677.1, from coordinate 11,273,896 downwards.
TTCTGGCAAACGTCCGCCAGAGTGCCAGAAGCGTCCCCGGCCGATTTCGTTACCGCGAATCCACTCCATGGATATCGGGAATAAAGAACCATCGAGCAGCCAGAGACCCCAGAAGAAAAGCCATTTAAGAAAACCCAGAAGAAAAATCCAGAGACCAAACAAAAGATAAAAACTATGAATACGCGGAAATGAAAGAAAGTAATGAAGAAAGATAGAAGCGGAAATCAACCACCAAGATCCATGACGTGAGCCTTGGTGGCTCTGATACCATGTTGGAATTTTTTGGATCGCTGGGCCCGCCCCACTCTAATGACACCGATATTGTCCCCATTTAACCACCTGCACAATCCTCAGGTGTGGGGTTTTACCACAAAAGGCCTCGGTATTAGTTAGAGTGGGGTAATACTATTTAAACCCCTTTGGTTTTCTTCACCCCACCGATGTGGGACAGTTTTAACACTCCCCCTCACGTGTAACCTCATTTAGTGGTTCACACGTGGAGATCCACATCGGTGATTGAAACTCAGAGGTCGGCTGACGTTGGATCCACTTGTTTTCAATTGGAACTCAGCGGTCGTCTCTATATTAAGAGCTCAGACTTGTTTCCTTCCGGGTGGTGACAAGCTCGTTGGCTTGCACGGGCCCGCAACCGTGGGCTCTGATACCATATTAACTACATTGTAAAGATGAAGGGTTTGTACAGAGAAAGAGGAAGAAGGCAGAGAGAAACAAGAGAGATTCTAGAGAGAGAGAGAGTGTTTAGAGAGAATAGGAATTGTATTGATTGAATGAATATTTACAACTATGAGACAACAGTTTATATAGCCACATTCTCAACTGTCTAACTAACTACATTCTCAACTGTCTAACTAACTATTGTTAATCTAGAATGATATATTCAACACGAAGAAGATGCCAAATGAGTGGCGAACGAGCACTTTGGTGCCTATCTACAAGAATAAGGGCGACGTACAAAATTGCATGAACTATAGGGGTATTAAGCTAATGAATCATACAATGAAGCTCTGGGAGAGAGTCATTGAGCATAGATTGAGGCAAGAGACACGGGTTTCGGACAACCAATTCGGGTTCATGCCAAGGCGCTCAACCATGGAGGCAATCTATCTCTTACGAAGATTGATGGAAAGATATAGAGATGGGAAAAAGGATTTACACATGGTCTTTATAGATTTGGAAAAAGCGTATGATAGGGTCCCAAGAGACATTCTTTGGAGGATTCTAGAGAAGAAAGGAGTACGAGTAGCATATATCCAAGCTATAAAGGATATGTATGAAAGAGCAAAGACTGCCGTAAGAACTCATGAAGGACAAACCGAAAGCTTTCCCATAACTGTAGGATTACATCAAGGCTCATCCTTAAGTCCTTACCTTTTTGCGTTGGTAATGGATGAGTTAACAGGACATATTCAAGATGATATTCCTTGGTGTATGCTTTTCGCAGACGATATAGTGTTGATAGATGAACCTCAGGAAGGGGTAAATGCAAAGCTTAACCTTTGGAGAGAAGTGTTGGAATCTAAAGGTCTTTGCTTAAGCCGATCAAAGACAGAATATATGGAGTGCAAGTTCAGTGCAAATGGAGGCCAAAACGAGTTAGGGGTGAGGATCGGAGATCAAGAAATACCAAAGAACGACCGTTTTCGTTACCTAGGATCTATCTTGCAAAAGAATGGAGAATTAGATGGAGATCTCAACCATAGAATACAAGCTGGATGGATGAAGTGGAAGAGTGCATCCGGTGTGTTGTGTGACCGCCGTATGCCACTGAAGCTCAAGGGAAAATTTTATAGGACGGTAATAAGGCCGGCGATGCTGTATGGCACAGAATGTTGGGCGGTGAAGCATCAACACGTACACAAAATGGGTGTAGCAGAGATGAGGATGCTTCGTTGGATGTGTGGGCACACGAGAAAGGATAAGATTAGGAATGAGGATATCCGGGGTAAAGTAGGAGTAGCCGAAATTGAAGGAAAGATGAGAGAAAATCGGTTACGGTGGTTTGGACATGTGCAAAGAAGGCCTACTGACGCTCCGATTAGAAGATGAGACTATGGGACAGAGGTTCAAGGCCGAAGGGGTAGAGGAAGACCTAGGAAAACTTTGGAAAAGACTCTAAGAAAAGACTTAGAGTACTTGGATCTAACGGAGGACATGACACTGGACCGAGCACAATGGCGTTCTAAGATTCATATAGCCGATCCCACTCAGTGACTTGGATTTTCCAAGTCTCCAACCGAAAAGTTTTCCTCACTCGGGAAATTAAGGGAACACTACCTCAACCTACATGCTCCACTCACAAAGCTTCAACATACAAGCTTCAACAAAAGAAAATTCAAAGAACTTAGTGAAGAAGGCTTTGGTGTATTTAACACAATACATTGAAATGAAGGAAAGCTTATTTATTGATATCCCCGATAAGTTACAAATATGTACATATACATGAGTCAAAATAAACAAACATGAGAGAGCCTTCACAAAGGATGCTTAGGAGAAGTCTCAGCAGTCGGTAGAATCCCAGAAAGAGAAGGCACCGGAGGGGGATCATTCGGAGCCTCAGTACTGGACAGAACCCTAGAAGGAGGAGGCATCAGAGGTTGATCATTTGGAGCTTCATTACGCGGTACAGCCCTAGAAGACGAAGGCAATAAATGCCTTTGGAACAAACCCACAAATCTCTGATGATCAAGTAAAACCTGACCATCAGATTCCTTCATCTGGTCAAGCTTCCTCTTCATGTTTGTAGCATAGTCATGTGCGAGCCGATGCAACTGTTTATTCTCATGCTTGAGCCCTCTAATCTTCTGTTTGAGACTCATCACTTCAGCCGGCAATGATTCAACTTGGCGGGTTCGAGCAAATAGGCGTTGGGCCATATTAGACACAGAACCTGCACACTGAACACTGAGAGCTAGAGAATCCTTAACAGCCAACTCATCAGACCGTTTGGAAAGTAGTCTGTTATCTTTGGGAGTGAGAAGGTTCCTGGCCACCACCGCAGCGGTCATATCATTCTTCATCACGAAATCCCCAACGGTAAGATGACCAGTAGGGGAGACGAATGATGGGTGCCATATGTTGTCTGGAGAAGGCATGGCTGCCTCTTCAACAAGGTTCAAGTCAAAACGACGGTCAGAGGGGCCAGACATTTTCAAAGGTGTTGAAGAGAGAAGAGGTCGGACAAATCAAGATCTTAGAAGTGCAAGAATGGAGCTTCTACTGGTGGAGATTCAAGTGTGCTTTGGAACTTAATGCCAGCCTCTATAAAAATCTGCACTCGACGGAGCTTCAGAAATCGAAGAGGCGTTTGCTTTCTCAAAAGCTGGGCTGCTCAGAGACCACGAGGGTCGATCTCAGAAATCGAAGAGGCGTTTGCTTTCTCAAAAGCTGGGCTGCTCAAAGACAACGAAGGCCGATCTCAGAAATCGAAGAGGCGCTTGCTTTCTCAAAAGCTGGGCTGCTAAGAGACCACGAGGGCCGATCTCAGAAATCGAAGAGGCACCTACTTTTCCAGCCTTGTCAGCACCTGTCACACGCACACTCAGCTTTGCGGAAATTATGGGCATTCTGTCGAAGATTTCTGGTGAAGTAGAAAGCACATGAATCTTACTATTCAATCACCCACTTCCCACACGCACATGAATCTGACCAAGAAGGGTAAAAGAATAGCAAAGAAACAACACTAACAAAGTTTAGACACATAAATTTTGAAGGTCTAGCTACCATATTATTACCCACAAGGGTAAAGGAACAGTACCACTGCTGGATAATTGGAAAGTCCCTGTGTGTCAATCTCTATGCTTCGTGGCAAGGTAGACTAGCAAACATGCTCAACCTTTACTCACATTCGAGAAAACTCCCAACAAGATTGCTTGCTCCAAAATCGAAGAGGCACCGCCCTTCGAATCTCGAGAGCCAGACTCCCAACATGATTACTTTCTCAAAAATCGAAGAGACACCGCTCCCCGAATCTCGAGAGCCAGACCCCTAGCAGGATTGCTTTCTCAAAAATCGAAGAGGCATCGTTCTCCGAATCTCGAGAGCCAGATCCTCGACCGGATTGCTTGTTTGAAAACCGAAGAGGCACCACTTTCCCAACTTCAAAAGCCGGATCTCCTTGGATAAAGCTTATCTGTAATCTTCACACGCAACATCAGCTTTCCAGATACCACAGACCACTTTTTCAAAGTGCTCTGACAGAGTTAAAACATGTGAAGCTGGCAGCTCCCACTACCGTGCTATGACCAAGCAGGGTAAAAGAATATCATTACTACTTGTTGTTAGGGAGACTCCTATATATGTCGACTTCCATCCCCAACAGATAGGCAGACCTGCAAAAATGCTCAACCCTTCCTCATATCTGAGAGGGCACTCCCAACGAAGCCTTTCGAAATATTCAGCTTTCTTTCCCCCCGATAATACCTCTGCAAACAAGCTATACTAGAGCAAGAATATCTCATATCATCAGGGTTAAAAGCAAGAGTATCCCATATCATGTTTTTTCCCTGTCTTTTCCTTTGGCCTTATTCTTACCTGCAAGACAAGGAGAAAGAGAGCAATCAGTCAGCACTTGGAATCAAGCTTCCAGTCAGGAACTGACTGCCTAGAACCCCTTACCTGATTACTTACCTGGCATTGCTCTCGAGTACTCATCTTCAACATCTTATGCTCCCAGGGAAGATACCGCATCTGCCAGAGGAACAGATAGGACAAGTGAGAAGGATACAAGGAAGCATGTGGAGACAAGCGTAACAGCACACGTGCCAATACATCCACTACTCTGTCAAAAGCAAAAGTATCCCATATCAGCAAGGTCGAACGTACTATAGATTTGATGGACTTGTTTTGACCCTCAAATTCTTCAGTCGGCCTTATACTCTGGAGGAAACCAGAAAACCCTCCAGCCCAGTTCAAGAATAAGCATGTGGAAAGTTACTTCTTCAAAAGCAAAAGTATCCCATATCATCTCTTCTCATTTTTCTTCTCTTTATCCTTCATGCTGCCTGCAAGATAGGGAGAATATGAACAATCAGCCGGAACTCGAAATCAAAGTTCTGATCTGGGACTGATTGCTTGGAGCTCTGATTGCTTACCTTGTCTGTCACCTCTTTCAGCAGATCCCCTAGCTCGGCGACTTGGGGGACTCCTATTACATGGTTTGTATCGCGCTTGACCAAGCCTGAAACTACAAGTAAGCTTAAAGTGAAATTGATACATTACCTTGTGCATCTCCACCAGTTAAAGATACCACCCCTGGATGGAGGAAGAGTACTTCCAGAGGAGATGCCACATCTACCTATGAGACAGATAAGGCAAGTCAAGACGATACCACACTCTGGTACTTAGAAGTTTCGTGACTACGAGATCATTCTCCCACAATATTTCCTAATGTCATTTGTACTAAATCATTCACTTGTACTCACTAAAGGAGAGTTTGAACCTATGTACTTGTGTAAACCCTTCACAATTAATGAGAACTCCTCTATTTCGTGGACGTAGCCAATCTGGGTGAACCACGTACATCTTGTGTTTGCTTTCCTATCTCTATCCATTTATATACTTATCCACACTAATGACCAGAGCAATCTAGCGAAGATCACAAAAAGCGATCGTTTTCGCTACCTAGGATCTATCTTGCAAGAGAACGGAGAATTAGATGGAGATCTCAACCATAGAATACAAGCTGGATGGATGAAGTGTAAGAGTGCATCCGGCGTGTTGTGTGACCGTCGTAGGCCACTGAAGCTCAAGGGAAAATTTTATAGGACGGCAATAAGGGCAGCGATGTTGTATGGCAGAATGTTGGGCGGTGAAGCATCAACACGTACACAAAATGGGCGTAGCGGAGATGAGGATGCTTCGTGGGATGTGTGGGCACACGAGAAAGGATAAGATTGGGAATGAGGATATCCGAGGTAAAGTAGGAGTAGCCGAAATTGAAGGAAAGATGAGAGAAAATCAGTTACGGTGGTTTGGACATGTGCAAAGAAGGCCTAGGGGTAGAGGTTCAGGGCCGAAGGGGTAGAGGAAGACCTAGGAAAATTTTGGAAGAGACCCTAAGAAAAGACTTAGAGTACTTGGATCTAACGGAGGACATGACACAAAACCAAGCGCAATGGCGTTCTAGGATTCATATAGCCGACCCCACTTAGTGGGAAAAGGCTTTGTTGTTGTTGTTGTATTAATTTCAGGTTGAACATTTTAATGTTACATTATTTGCTATGTATGCTGAGAGAATCTACCCTGTAAGATTTTCTCCTGCCAAAGTTACAAGACAACATCGATTTTTTATCGAAATTTGGGTAAAAACTCCAGCACTATTAACAGGAATAGAAGAATAAGTGCCTGTAACCAATGAAAATTTAGATGGTAAAGTAATATGTCGGCAACATAAAACAAAAGTGATTCTGTAAAGCACCATTCGTAATTATCAGTCGGCTTTGGTTTTGAAGGTAAATGACAAACTAAATTATTGTAAAGCATAGATATTTCCTGCCCAGTTTTAATTCTTACATTATTGTAAAGCAGGTCTCTTTCTCTATTAAGTAAGGGGAAAGTCGTGAACTAGTGATCAAGTGCTGTATTTCTGTCTTGCTCAATTGATTTTTCATTTGGAAATCTATTAATCAATGAATTACTTTTTGAAATTTATGATCAAGGGGGTGGCCTAGGCGGTAGGCAAATAAACTAATAAGTCACGCATTAAACGATTTCTTCAAAACCTTGCCTATTTTCTTTCAGGATCTCCCTAAGACGTGTAAAATAGCAAATCAACCAAAGCATAATTTTCATTATATTTTCTTCATCTGATTCTGCTAAGTTGGATGATACCAACTATCTTCAATGGCATTTTCAAATGAAATTGATGCTCGAAGGGTATGGCATTATGGATTTTATGGGTGGATCAAATCCTTGTTCCTCTTAGTTTTCTTCTACAAGTTCTGCTCATTCAGAGGTTGTATCCACTAGTTCCAATTCCAGAGTTGAATATGATGAGTTTAAGGTTTTGAAGATGCATGATAGAGCACTAATGGAACTTATCACTTCTACTTTGTCTCCACTTGCAATTTCTTGTGCAATTGGAAGCACCAGTGCAAGAGATTTATGGGTGGGTCTTCAAGAACAATTTGCCACAGTTACAAAAACTTTCATTTTCCAAATGAAGTCTGACTTACAAATTATCAAGAAAGGAGCTGATTCTGTAAGTCAATATCTTCAACGCATCAAGGAGGCTAGAGATTATCTCTCTGCAGCAGGGGTTACTTTTGTTGATGAGGACATTGTTATCTTGGCTTTAAATGGTCTTCCAACTAAATATAACACATTCTGGTGTGTTATTCGTGGTCGTGAAAGTGTGATTTCACTCAAGGAGTTTCATGCTTACTTGCTTGCTGAGGAAGCAACTATTGAGAGTAACTCTTTTGTCAATTTTCCCACTCTAGCTTAGAATCAAAATCACAATGGTAGTTTTGGATTTTCCAATGGGACTTCTAATGGTACTTATGGGTTCCAAAATGGCAGTAATGGTTTTAACAATGGGAATCACAGTGGTAATTCTGGATATCACAGTGGGAGAATTCTGGGCAATCTAACATTTTCAATGGCGGTAATTGTTCCAAATACAAAAGCAAAGGGAAATTGAATAACAATCAGGGCAACGAATATTACAATAATCAAGGCCAAAATGTTCTATAATTCCAAACTTATTGTTCATGATTATGCTCTTGGTATTCTTGGAAATCCTTCTCAGGTCAATAGCGCTGCCTCATCTTCCATTGTTATTTGTCAATTGTGTTTTCAACAAGGTCATTCAGCTATCAATTGTGCTTATATAGAGATGCTGAATCTTTTGAGTCTTATCAGGTTTGTGATAGAACCAATCACATTGCCAAGACTTCTGGATCACAGATGACTGCCATGAATGCAATTTATCCTGGTTCAATGCAATATCCTCGGTTTATGAATATTATGCCTCATGTGATGAATAATATGTCTTCTATCATGAATATGCAATCTTCTCAGTTGCCAATTTCTATGAATGCATCATCTTCTTATAAAATGCCATATATGCCATCTTCTTCATCAAATCCAGATTCACCACAAGTATGGTTGACAGATTCTGGTGTTACCAATCATTTGACTAATGATTTGCACAATTTGTCCTTGGCTTCTCCATATCCTTATAATGAAACAGTGCAAACAGCAAATGGTGAAGGTTTATCAATCACCCATTTTGGCAATTCCACTCTCAAAACTCATGTGCAGTCTATCAATTAAATTATGTTCTTTATGTTCCCATAATAACTCCTAACTTGCTGTTAGTTCACAAAATTTGCTTGGACAATAATTGTGGGCTCATATTTGATGCATTTTGTTTTTGGATTCAGGACAAGGCCATAAGGAGAATCATATATGAAGGACTATGTAACAATGGACTATACCCTATACCATTCCTTCCTATTCTTCCTCCTACATCTCAGAAACAAGCTTATCTAGCAATTTCATGCCTTGGGCACATTGTCAAGACTACATTGTGGCAGTTGTTTGGGTCATCCTTCCAACCCTATAATATCTTTTATGCTTAGTAAATCCAATGTTACTGTTGTAAAAAATGTGAACTCTATTGTTTGTCAAAGTTGTTTAGAGGCTAAATTTAGTAAACTTCCCTGTTGTCTTGTCTCCTCTAGGTCTGTCATACCTTTCGAAATTGTTCATAGTAATTTGTAGGGACATGCACCATGTACATCAATTGATGGTTACAAATATTGTCATATTTGTCGATGATTGTGCCAGATTTTCCTAAATTTTTCCTTTAATAAATAAATCAGATCTTTCTTCCATATTTGTCTCCTTTCATAGTTCAATGTTAACTAGGTTTTCTACAAAAATCAAAATTTTGCAAAGTGTTTTTTTTTTGGGGGGGGGGGGGGGAGGGGGGCGATTGGCAAATCATTACAGTCTTTTCTTGTTGAAACTACAATTACCCCTTAGCAAAATGCTCATTTACCTTCCAAATTCTAGACCTTTGCTTGTGACACTGCCATTTATTTAATCAATAGAATGACATCATCTTTCATTAACAATAAGTCTAATTTTGAAATGTTATACTTTGCCATTCCAAAAATTCATCTTAAGGTCTTTGGGCGTGCTTGCTATCCACTTTTCAAGCCTTACAATAGTAACAAATTACAACCTAAGACTGCTAAATGTGTGTTCTTAGGTTATGCCAACAATTATAAAGGTTATATCTGCTATGAACTAAGTCATAAGAGGATATATATCTCTAGGCATGTGATTTTTAATGAGATAGATTTTCCATATGTTACTTTGGATACTACACCTGTATCTCATCCCATACCTGATTCCTATACTCATTCATCAGTGGTTCCAAACCTTCAAAATATCATGGTAACACCTCTAACATCACTGCCCTCATTCCTAGATACTACTCTATCTTCATCCTCACCTTAAGCATCATTTCAGTCCTCATCTCAATCATCACCTCAACCATTATCTCGGTCCATTGTTGCTCAAGGATCTCCAGTTTCTTTGGCACCAAAGTTTAGTCTTGAGACCTTGCAAGTGGTTCTTACTATTTCACCATTGAATTTACATCCTATGCAAAAGATGTCCAAGAGTGGTATTGTTAAAAAAAAAAAAAAGGTAAAAGATTGAGCCTGCCACTTTTAAGTCTGCTTTAAAAGTTCATGTGTGGTATAAGGCAATGCAAGAAAAGATAAATGCACTGTATTCGTAGAATACTTGGAGTTTGGTTGATCTTCTAGCTCATAAGAATTTGGTTGGGTGCTTAAAGTGAAAAGAAATGCTGATGGGACTATTGCTCGGCACAAAGGTCGATTGGTTGCCAAGGGTTTTAGTTAAGAACAAGGGCTCAATTATGGTGAAACCTTCAGCCCTGTTATGAAGCCCCTAACTGTGAGATTAATCATTTCCTTAGCTGCTTATTTAAATTGGCCATTGAGACAATTGGATGTTAAGAATGCTTTTCTTCATGGCATTTTGCAAGAAGAAATCTACATGTCTCAACCTCCAGGTTTTGAGAATTCTAAACCTCCAGGTTTTGAGGATTCTAGGTATCTCTACTTAGTTTGTAGGTTACATAAATCTCTTTGTAGCCTGAAACAAGCCCCATGGGTGTTGAATGATCGGTTTACACAGTTTTTGCCTCAGTTGGGATTTAATAATGCTTACTCAGACTCTTCTCTCGTTGTTAAGCATGTTGATGGTTTAATTGTTTTCTTATTATTATATGCGGATGATATTATCGTCACTGGGAGTGCAACGGAGACCATTCACCAGATTATTACAAATCTCGCCAAAGAGTTTGACCTTAAAGATCTTGGTCCACTGCATTTTTTCTTAGGTATTCAAATTACACGAACTTCACAAGGGCTGTTCTTATCTCAGGAGAAGTATATCATGGATTTATTAAAGAAAACTAATATGTTGGATTGTAAAGCTGCTGCCACTCTGGCACTCTTTGTTTGCCTTACAATAGATTGCTTAAAGATGATGGTCAACCATTTAATAATCCAAAATTGTACAGAAGTATAGTTGGCGCATTGAAGTACATTGTCTTCAGTAGACCTAATATTGCTTTTGCCGTTCATTAAGTTTGCCAATTTATGCAAACTTCTATGATTCCTCATTTTACTACTGTGAAACAAATATTGTGATACTTAAAAGGTTCAGCTTCCTATGGTGTTACTTATAGTATAGTAGATTTAATGATTAAAGCTTCTAGTGATGTTGATTAGGCTGGTGACCCTAATGATAGGCACTTTGCCACCTGTTTGGTTGTGTTTTTGGGCAATAATCTCATATCTTGTCTTCTAAAAAGCAGCAAACAGTCTTTTGTTCTTCAACCAAGGTTGAGTATAGGGCCTTGTCTTCAACAACTGCAGAGTTGGATTGGATTTAACAGTTACTTACTTTTCTACAGCTTAAGCTCTTATACACTCCTGTGTTGTTTTATGATAACTTGTCTGCTATAACCTTCTCTTACAATCCAATTCAATATCAACGGACAAAGCACATTGAGATTGATGTTCACATTGTGTGAGAACGAGTTGCAACAAAGAAGCTATCAGTTCAGTTTGTGTCTTCTTCGGAGCAGTTTGCTGATATTCTCACAAAGGGTCTCAATTCACCTCTCTTTCACACTCATTGTTCCAACCTCATGTTTGGTTTCTCCAAACATGAGGTTGAGGGGGGATGTTAGAGTATATAAATGAATGCTTAGGATTGTGGTTTCTCCAAACATGAGGTTGAGGGGGGATGTTAGAGTATATAAATGAATGCTTAGGATTGTGACACTTGGCAATCTATAAGAGAGGAAATTAGTTAGTTTGTTAAGATTAGATAACGATGTTGTTAGAATACAAATCAATAGCATGCTTTGAATGAAATGGTCATGAGTTCTAGCATTTGGAACTAAATGATGAAACGCCTTCTAAGTAGTAACCAAGCAAAGAATAATGAGATCATGCAACGACTTAGAAAACAATAATGCACAGATTATCAACTCTCCAAATAACGTTTAGGCTCAAGTCTCACAAGGTTGTAGCGTTTGTTTGAGTTCCTTCCTTCAAGCATGTTACAAAAACTAATTTTTATCCTTTGTGATTGCATGTGAATTCATAAATTATAACTACAACCAAGCATAAACCAAAGAGCATATCAAACTTCCATCCATGTTTGTAACTTTCTTTAACAGCCATGCACTTAAAAAAACCAAATCCTCATCACTGTGTTGGAAGGTATCCTAAGACACAAACAATAACACAAAAACAACATTGTAAGTGATAGGTGAATAAAACCTATGCTTCAAAACACACTACAAAAACTTAAAAACAGTGAAAAACAACATTGTAAGTGATAGGTGAATAAAACCCGTTTACCCCCCCACACTTAAACCAAACATTGTCCTCAATGTTTCAAACATAGATTTATACTTAAACAAATAAACAAGACAACTAATTAAACATGACAAGTATAGCAAGGTTAAAACAAGAAAGAGTAGAGTTTAGGAACGCAAATCTGGTTATGGAGGTAGATGATCTTGTTGCCTTTCCACAACTTTGATCTTGAGCTGGATTGGAATTGTACGGCGAAGCTTTGCTCTTTGGCGATGTTGTTGAAGCTTCTTGAGTTCTTCAACTCAGACTCCTTCTGCTCTCGAGTTGATTGTGCAGGCTCAATTCCTTATTTGTTCTCCAAGCAGATGTGGCAGCTTCTCTAGTTCTTCAACTCAGACTCCTTATGCTGGGTTGATTGTGCAAGCTGCATTCTTCTCTGCTTGTTTCTTCTGCACGTTGTCTCCACATGCTGCTGGTATCATTTTCGCTTGCCTTATCTGTTCTTCAGGTAGATGTGGCAGCTTCTTTGGAAGTACATCAGCAGTGGAAGACAAGTACTCGATAGCAATTTCTCCATGTCCTGCAGGTTAGAACAAAGACAAGGAAAAGGACATGGAGAATGCATGATATGAGATACTCTTGCTCTCTACCTTCATGATATGAAATACTTTTGCTCTTGAAGATTTGTTTGCAGAGGTATCCCAGGGGATGAGGAACACTGAGTGACTCGAGAGGGTTCGATGGGAATGCATTCTCAGGGATGACGGAATGTTATGTATGTCTGCCTTGCCATGGAGGGTGAATGTCGACATTTATAGGAAATAATGACCAGTACTGTTCTTTCACTCCTGTCGGCAACCGTTGGATGATTGTACAGTAAACTTCACGTGTTTTCTACTTTAACAGAAATTGTCGACAGATTGCCCGTGATTTCCTCAAAGCTGACGAGGCTGAGAGAGACAGATGGTTGGAATCGGCGCCTCGACAAACTGCCCGTGATTTCCGCAAAGCTGAGTTTGCGTGTGATGGGTGCGGACGAGGCTGAGAAAGCTGACACTCTTCGATATCTGGAATCGGTGGTTTGTGAGCAAGCCCAACTTTTGAGAAAAGCTGGTGCCTCTTCGATCTCTAAAAAAGAAGATTGGCCGTGGTTTCTAAGCAAACCCAGCTTTTGAGAAAGCTAGCGCCTCTTTGAGTTGGCCTCTTCGATTTCTGAGCTTGCCTCTTCGATCTCTGAAATCCCATCGCGTGCTGTTTTTTATAGAGGTACGCAGGACGTTCAAAGCACACTTGAATTTCTGCCTGTAAAAACTCCCTTCTTGCACTTCTACGATCTTGACTTGTCCGACCTCTTCTTTCTTTAACACCACTGAAAATGTCTGGCCCTTCCGACCGTCGATTTGACTTGAACCTTGGTGAAGAGGCAGCTCCGCCTTCTCCAGACAACATATGGCGCCCATCCTTCATATCCCCTACTGGTCCTCTTACCGTTGGGGATTCGGTGATGAAGAATGATATGACAGCTGCGGTGGTGGCCAGGAACCTTGTCACTCCCAAAGATAACAGACTACTTGCCAGACGGTCTGATGAGTTGGCTGTTAAGGAGTCTCTGGCTCTTAATGTGCAGTGTGCGGGTTCAGTGTCCAACATGGCCCAACGCCTATTTGCTCGAACCCGTCAAGTTGAATCGTTGGCGGCAGAAGTGATGAGTCTCAAGCAGGAGATTAGAGGGCTCAAGCATGAGAATAAACAGCTGCACAAGCTCGCACACAACTATGCCACAAACATGAAGAGGAAAATTGACTAGATGCAGGAATCTGATGGTCAGATCTTACTTGATCATCAGAGGTTTGTGGGTTTGTTCCAACAGCATTTGCCTTCGTCTTCTGGGGCTGTACCGCGTACTGAAGCTCCAAATGATCAACCTCTCTCCTCCTTCTGGGGCTCCGCTGACTGCTGAGGCTCCGCCGAATACTGAGACTTTTCCTAAGCAGCCTTTGTGAAGGCTCCCTATTGTAATTTTCTGCTTAAATGTTCCTTTTCTACAAAAATCAATGAAAAAGTATCTTGTTTACCAAAAATCCACACCAAAAGAAATCAAACAAGCAACAACTAAAAATGACAAACAAGGTAAAGAAACGTAGTAAATGGAAGGTTTTTAGAAACGCAAAACCGATTGTGAAGCGATTCATAGATCTTCCTTATTTGAATACATGGGTTGCCTCCCAAGAAGCGCTTGCTTTAACGTCGTGCAGCCGGACAATACTCCTTAAGGCTCTATTGAACTCCACGGCATGCAGGGAATTGATCCTTGAACGGAAGGTGATACTTGAAGTGATCCGGCAATGGTTTAAATTCTAAAATGGGTGCCTGGATCAATGAACTCAACAACATGTTAGTATAAAACGAACTTAAAATTTGAGGAGGTAGCTTACCTGTGTGTTGCGACAAGAACACGAGTACATCCTCCACGACATAGTCTTCAAAACTTCCATGCATTGGATCTACGAATGGAGGAGGATAGTGATCCTTTCTGATTATGGCATTGAGCTTCCTAAAGTTCGTGTAAATTCTCCCACCAATTTGGATTCGATTTGGCACCTGTGCCAAAGAAGGTAACAACCTATTAATTGAAATGGGAATCGGAATTGGAGGAAGTGGCTCACCACTGTGCTGCAATGAGGACTCGAAAGTAGCAGCATATTCAACAATTTCACTAGGCTTGCTCTCGGCCAGAGTGGGCAGTAGGGCAGTGATTTGTCCCATGTCATCAAATTCAACTTCTTTGGGGATGGTTGTCTCAAGTACATGCTCTTTGATGAATTCTAGATACTCCCCAGCCACTTCCTTCTTTTGAATCATTCTTCTTGGTGTACAATTCTCTTCAGGGAGTTCAACACAATCTGGAACTTGTTTTGGTGTACCAAGAATTGGGATATCACTTTGCACCTTGGGAAGGGCTTCCACGATGTCTTTTTCACTCTTTTCTTTCTTGGGAATTAAAAACCTGCGAGGAAAATGGACATTTGGTGGAATGAGGTAAGAAAGAATTGAATTTGGAACCAACTTACCTGAGTTGGACGACATAGGGACTCTAGGAGGATGCGGCAAGGGTTGTTCTACCCTTGCCGTGGGTGTGTCTTCTTCATCCTCTTCAATTAGTAGCTGTTCGTCCTCCCCTTGGATTTGTTTGGACGCCCTTGGTTCAACTCCAACCTCCATGGCACTTCCCAAAGTGATAGCATCATGGATTTCAAAATCTTCCTTCGAATTTTCAATAGTTGAGTTGGGGAGTTCACTTTGCTCTTGAATTTGTGCCATGAACTCCATAATCTGCCCATATCGCTTCTCCAATTCACTCGTCTTCTTGGCTTGATTTTGCATCTCTTTGTTTTGATTTTCTACTTTCTGGTTCAAAGAGATGAGTAACTTATTAAACATATCATCATCCGAAGACGTACCTGAATTGAATTGGGCAGATTGTTGTGGTGACTGTGACGGTTCATATGGCCAGTGATAGAACTCCTCCGATGGCGGCAGATGTTCTTTTTGTTGTGAGCCCTGAACCAAAGAGTTTAATTCATTAAGAATTTGATTGTAATCTATTGACGAATCTGAGTTTGATTGGGCATATTGTATATGAGGTTGTGGTGGCTGCATAGGTCCTGAATAGAACTCCTCATATGGCTGCCAATATCCTTCATGTTGAACTTGTTGAGCTTCCCACCACATAGAGTTTGAAAGATCACTCCAATCTCTTTGTGGGCATTGATTGGCTTGATATCCTTGCCTATAAGACGCACCAAATGTAGGGACACTTTGCATTGTGGTCCTATCGGCATATTGCGACATTTAAGAATTAAGATTTGCCAATTGAGCTTGAATGCTAGAAAAATCCATGTCTTACTTCTCTAGTATCTGAAATCAAGGAAACAAAACTAAATCAAATATCAAAAGTAAAAATAAAAGACACAAACAGAAACAAAGTCGGTAACTAAAAACAAAAGACACGAAAATAAACAAAAAGAAATAACAAGAGATTAGCAAAATTGCTAATCCCCGGCAACGGCGCCAAAAATTTGGTGCGAAATATATAAGCACACAAATTAAACCCTCTTTTGACAATTGTAGTATATGTATAAGTAGGGATCGTTCTGGACCGGGGATTAGGAGGGATTGCTAAAACCTCTAAACTAACTCAAAAACATTAAAACAACGATAAAAGCATTTGAATAGACTCAAAGGACTCAAAACAGATTCTAAAGACGCAAAACAACTTAAAAACACTAACGAAATAGAAATTTAACACTTTGTATTGGTTTTGACGAATTTGAAACAAACAAACAACTTATAAAATTAGACCGATTGTAAAGCAAATTTAAGAAATAAGATGATGGATGGATTAGTTAGAGGTATGTTCTTCACACATGACACACTTGTATATGAATTGATTTCCAATTGCTTTTCAATAAACTATGATGCTCAACACCCCAGATTAATTAGGTACGCTTAAATTAATCCTCAGATTTTCCTAATTTCATTGAATTGGATGATTGCATACAACAACCCAAAGCATTCCCCACAAGTTCCCTACATGAATTGCATAATAGAGATACAAGCAAGAATCATTAAGTTCTATGAAAATCATAAGCATTGACGAAACACTTGTAACTATGAATTGCATGAAACTTATGCCAAGAATTCAATTAACGCGATTGTGATAAACAACCTTCACTATTCATGAATATAAACTTGTAACGATTAGGTGAAACTCATTTATATTCTAGCATCTAATTCATGCATGAAAACTAAGTATGCATCCTTAATAAACATACAAGAATCAGTTATGAATAAAATAGATAATTGAATTGCAATCACAACTTATCAAATCACAATTGGAAGAAATCAATTTAAATCTCAAGCATGTTCATGGCTTCAAACTTCCCCCTAACTAAATAGGGGTTTAGCCACTCATACTTACAAAGCAAAGATAAACAAATTTAAACATTGAAAACAAAAGAAAGAAAACACCTAAAAACGCTCCAACAATCCAATTTGAATGGCAAGCACGTCCAAGGGTCCTCCTTCTTCTCTTTGTAGCAGCACAAGGTGTGGTTTGATGGATGAGTGGCAAATTATGGTGGTGGATGGATATAGGTGAGTTATGGTGAAGGGTGGATGGGTGGATTGTGTTCTCTTTGGTTTTCTTCCCCTTTGTTATGGTGAAGGGTGGATGTATTTATAGGCTAGGGAGAGGACCACCATCTAATTAAGATGGTAGTGATGAGTGTTGTGGTAATGAGTGGATGTAATGGGTGTGGTGGATGAGTGTTTGGTAATGAGTGGATGTAATGGGTGTGGTGGATGAGTGTGTGATGTCCATGTTTCCCTTTACATTTGCACACACATGACCTCCATCATTTCAACCACAAATCAACCCATTTTCTACCCATGTGTGTGTGTTTCCTTTGCCCATGTGTGTGTGTTTCCTTTGCCCATGTGTGTGTGTTTTTCCTTTGCATTTGCACACACATGTTCTTCATTATTTCAGCCAACAATCCACCCATTTTCTGCCCATGTCAAACTCTCCATGCCTTGCCTTTCTCTTTGTGTGTGTGCTGTCCATGTTTCTGAACCTTTCAGCTTTACAATGCCCATAACTTCGTCTAGAAAAATGATATTAACAATCCGTAAATTGCTCCAGAAAATAGACATCCGTAACTTTCCACGCATATAAGGCTCATTTTCTCATTCATTTTGAGCTGTTCGTAACATGCTTTCAAAGTCAGCTAATCTGCACAGGCAGTTTTGACGAATTTGTTACTTAATAATTCACTTGTGCTACTTTTCTTTTCTTTGCTTGATAAATCACACAAAACACAAAAACATAGTAAATAGCTCAAAAATATAAGGAACTAACTAAGAAAAGACAAGTGAATTTTATGTAAAATATATATAAATATGAGCTTATCAAAGCTCCAAATCAAGGTAGCATGTTACTATATGTGGAACGGCATGCTTATCCGAAGATCCTACACCGGACCACATCTCCGCTGCCTACCACCTCCCGATGACTTGAAGTTTCTAAGTTCAATCCATGAAGGCGTTTGTGGAAATCACTCAAGAGGTTGATCCTTAGCACAGAAAGCTCTTAACGCAGATTACTACTAACCTAGCATGCACTAATATGCTAAGGAATTAGTACAAAAGTGCCGGTACCAGCATTGTCTGCCAGTGACCTATATCCACAAACGAGATCATGCAATAGGCAATCGACCTAGTAGGACCTATGCCGCCTGCTATTGGGGGCAGAAACGTGATGATTGCGGCAACCGACTACTTCACAAAATGGGTAGAAGCAGAGCCCAAGACCACCACGACTTAGACGGACATAGAGTGCTTCATATGGAAGTCAATTTGGCATTCCTAAGTCCATCGTCACCAACAACAACCCGTAATTCATGGGCAAAGATTTGGCGAAGTTCTTCCAAAAGTATGACATCAAGCAGCACATTCCACGCCAAGATACCCTCAAGGCAATGGGCAGGCCGAAACATCCAACAAGATGATCCTTGGCTGCCTTAATAAATCCCTTACCAACAAGAAGGGAAAATGGCCAGATGAACTCCCTGGGTGTCTATGGGCATATCGCACCACCAAAAGACAAGTAACCAGTGAAACTCCTTTCTCTTTGGCATTTGGTTCGAAAGCAATTATGCGTCCCAACATCATCGTGCCAAGCATCAACACTCTACTACCAAGCAATGAGCAGAACAATAAATAGATGGCCACAAACTTAGATATGGCAGAGGAGAAGCGCGAGCAAACCATCACCCGTATCGCAGCCTACCAGCAGCAGCTTCTCTCTAACTACAATAAAAGAGCCAAGATCTGGCAGTTCCAACCCGGAGACCTAGTCCTAAGAAAAGCCTTCATCACTGCCTGCAGAGAAGGCTTCAAAAAGATAGATCCTATTTAGGAAGGTCCGTACAGGATCAGCAGAGTAGGCGGCAAGGGTAATTACACCCTTGCCATCATGAACAACAAAGAGATCGAGAAGCAATGGAACGCCTACAACTTAAAGAAGTACTATGTGTGACCTCTCACTATATCAAGACCCGAAGACTCAAGCAGCTCAATGGGCACCTATCCAGTTGTTAAAACAGTTTTTTACAGCTAAGTTATTCATTCGTTTCACTGGTTTTTCAATGAGGAATTCAATAGTAATTTACAACTTGGCTCGACTATAACAACTTATCTTTCCTGCACTTCAAAAGAAGATTACACCCTTCTTAGGGACTTACCGTATGAATAACACCACCCCTCCCCTCCTCGAGCGACCAACCATGCTCTCCAAAGTGGGAGGACAAACTTTACACTCCGAATATCTAGACGTGGATGAGTCTGGCTGCCCTAATGTAACTAGATGCATGATGGCTTGAGCCAGGATTCCTAGAAATAGCCATAATGGTCTTTTTCAAGACTTAGCTGACTGAAGGATTTTGGGTATCTTGGCTTAATCTGCGGGAAACCGGGCTCTAGAGATGGAGGGGGCACATTACGCAGTACGCTTTATAGACGATTGCCCAAGAAGACTTGAGACCGTAGGCTACATTACGCGATAGCTGCTACCAAGTGCACTAAGGTAGCCTACGGTTTCTGGAAGACTGTGTACGGCTTTCCCTTCGAGTAGTAAAACCACACTAAACTTATACACCTGCATATTCTTGTGAAAGGTTAAACGTGCATATACAAAGCTTTATCCACTGCCGACATGCTACGTAGTCAATAAGCTTCACCATTGCCAAACGCAGAACAACTTACACCAAGTTCTAAAGTGTTGTGATACTTGCTATGCAACCTACGGAATTGGAGAAGGCCAAAGTCAAAACAGCCTAATGGTTATGTGGATTTGTTTGCTTCTGTAAGTAAGACATTCGGCTGCCAACCTTATTGCTAATAACTTTGCCAAAAAAGTTCTACATCCACACCTACAGCTGCATAGTCTATGCAGGCATGTATGCTTATAAAAAAGCAGCAAACCTGCCACTGGTCTATAAAGTCTAAAGGTTAGGGCATGGACAAAAAGAAGCAAAGATGGAGAAAAGCGAAAGAAGCAAGTTTATTAAATTTTCTAGCAAAATTAATAAACAACTAGCAAAGACCGAAGGAGTTCAAGCTAAAGCAACAAGAAAAAACAAAGAAAATCCTAAAGGCTACCTATAAGACTACTCTTCACTAGCTTGGATATCTCACGACTACTCGCCCGCCACACCTTTAGCAGCCGTGATGCTCTCAACATCGGCATTATTCGGTGCTTCACGCTTAATTGCCCCAGCCTGGGTACCAACTTCTTCGACTACTTCACCAATAGAAGATTCAAAAGTAAAGGCGAGCAAGTCTTCCGGAGAAATAGAGAAGGTCTCAAAGTCTTTACCATAAAACTCAATGTCAAACGGCCGCCCAAAGAGATTGTCTACATAACCAAGCTTGTAGAAATTGGCTAGACTCTGAGTAAGCAAAGCCTTGAACCCAGTCTTCTCACCCTTCAACTGCTCATTTTTCTCAAGTAGGCAAGCACGAACCCGCTGCAGCTCCTCCACTTCCTTCTTCGGATTGTCGTTAATCTTCAAAGCACTTTGGAGTTCCAGCATTTGAGGCTCAAGCCTATCAACAACCTTCTTGAAGTGAATCACTTGATTGTAAGTAGTAATCAATTATTCATCCTTTGCATAAGCAGCATAATGGAATTCAGAGATAGAACATTTAAGATCTTGAATCTGAGGTATGTAACACTCGATCTCCTTCTATGCACTTTTGTACTTTACTTGAATCGCGTCAAGCCTAGCCTTCAAATCCACGATCTCTTGGCGAGTGATCTCAAGCTGCAAAGAAGTGAAGACAGAGTTACACGACCCTTTCAAAGTAGTCAAAGCAGTTAGTTCAGATTCCAATTTCTTGATTTTTTTTGGTAGAGGAATAAGTTTCGGCTGCCACAGTTCTCGCCACCTCCTTAGCAGCCTTGGTATCCTCTTGATCAAGAACCATAAACTCGGCTGCTAGAATCGTCATTTTCTGCATCATGGCCAATAGAGCTATCCTCCTATACTCGGTCATGTGCTTCGCAAATGAACTTGGGCCAACAACTCCTTTGACGCCATCAACAAACTTGGCACATACATCCATGTCCTCGAGTAGGTCTGGTTTCAAGAGCGCACAAATCTCAGCAGCTTCCCTAGAAACAAACTTAGTAGATCTCTCATGACTGCCTATGCAGACAGTTTCCTTCTTTGCAGTAGACGAGTCAATTTTAACAATAGAGGAAACAGATTTTGGCCCCATTCTAGTAGGCAAGGATGCCTTGTCATTCTTCATAATAGCAAGCCTCTCCAAAGGTGAGCCAGGCTTATCTCTAAATGAATGCTTTGGCATAAACTTCGGCACAAGAGGCACGGATGAACTTCTGCGCTGAGCATTCTTTTCAGCAATTGAGCTAGCAGCCTACGGAGCAACAGGTGTCACCGGCACAGATCTAGCAGTCTCCTCTTTCTCACCCTTGGAGGAAGTCAAGTTAATTACAAGCTTGGGAGCAGCTGGTGAACCCTCACAAGCAGCAGAAGAAGTCTTAAGTTTCTTCTCAGCAGACGTCTTTTGAGTAGGCGGGGAATGCCTCTTTTTCCCACCTTCATTTGTAGCAGGCTCCACCACAGTTATAGGACGAGCCAATACCTCAGCCTTGATTCGTTTTATCTTTTCTCTTGGGAGCAACCCACATTTTTCCCTACGAAAAGGACTAAGAAACCAGCACCATTCAAGGTACTCGGAGGGGATACCCAAGGCAACATGCACTTTCCTCATGTCTGGAGAAGTCTTGGGAGTGGAGCCAAATTCTGAATCTACAAAAGTAATGGAAGACAATAAAAAATATGGAAGAACAGCTTAGCATTAAAACAAAGCAGCCGAGAAGATTAAGCAACCAACTTACCGGATATGAAGATTGTTGGTACACCCAACTTGGGAGAAGAATCAGATTCCCATTCTCCACTTATCTCCAAAGTCTCCTTAGCCCAATCATGATATCCCTTACTCGAGTTATCAAAAAGCCTATGACAGGACCGCAGCTGCTCAACTCCATCGATATGACCTATGTCGAAGTAGTACCAAAATTCATTGATAGTTAGATCTAAGTTAAAGAATTGGCTAAGGTTGTGGAATCCCACCATCACACGGGCCACATTCGGAGAACATTGGGCAAGGGCACATCTCATGGAGCAGAGCACTTCTTAGAAGAAACACGGCATAGGAAAAGTAAACCCTAACACAAAATAGTAGGGGTGGAACTTGATGGCTCTCTGAGCCCCATCGCATGGCTCACGACTGCTACCATCCTTAACTCGCTTCACACGCACTCCCGGCAGAATGGCATGCCAATATGCCTCAAGGAAGTCTCTAAACAAATCATCGGAGCTAATCTTGAAGTGAGCATCCTTGAAGTAGCCAACCTTGCTCAAAGACCCATCTTGACTATACAATAGCAGCACGCCATCATCATTCTTGTGGCTTGAGGAAGACATACTTGAAGGAATTCTACAAAAGAACAGTGAAGATTGATTAGAGGGTTGTGCAAAAAACAAAAAAAAAAAGGGGCTCGGCACAGGTAAGCCTTACCGCTCAAGCCCTCCTGGGCATTCTCTCCCCTCTCGGCACAAGCAGGCCACACGTCCCAGTGTTAAAAAAAAAGGGAAAGCATGCCCCTTTGCCTTAAAAAAAAAAAAAGTTTAAAGCCACAGGAGCCCAGCAAACTTGCCAGGCCCCACGACCTGGCCTATCCAACCTCAACAATCAACATTAGCACCCCAGTGCCCAACGCCACCCACGACAGCACCTTGCCATAACTATTCCAAGACACCTCGACCCCCCACGAGCCAAATTTCAAGCCCCGAGGCTTCCAAAAAAATCAAGAAGACAAGAAAAATAATTTTTTCTTACCTAGAAGCAACGAGAAGACGAAGCAAGCAACGAAAGACGATCCTTTGCACGGGCAAGATGGGGAAGATTGTTAGAGGATGGGGGTCCAAATATCCTCTAAGCTTTCTCCCTCTTGCAAGGTAGAATAAATTTGCTCTCCAAAGTTGATTTAATAATCCACTTAAGGTGGACTTAAATAGGCTTTGAGAGAAATTTATTTCCTTTTCCTAGAAAGATTTAATTTTCTATTAAAAGAGAGAATCAACATCAAAATAGGAAACAATTCAAAGTTTCCTAAGGAAAAAAATCTCTACACTTGTTGCCCTTTTCTATGAGCAGCCCAACAGGTGTGGGGGCATTTATGGTGCCAAAAATAATCACAAGGCGACACGTGGATTTTTGGACAAAAGAGGACAAAAATACCCTTAAGGTACAATGGAATTCCTACACGCGAGCAACGGAAACTTATCTCATCAAATCCCTTCCACAAGGTAACTCCCAAAACCTTTTTCATTCCATATATTTTTTACCTCTTGGGTTGATGGCAATCCTTCACTACATGTCCGAATCTGTTGCAGTTATGGCATTTAGGTTTTCCCTTAAACCAACACTCTCCAAGGTGAGCTTTATCACAGATTTTGCACTTTTGTTTGATACCCTCAGTGATCTCACCCACTCTCTCAGTCTGGTGAGTTTTTTTTTCCCATTTCTTCGGCTTAGACTTCCAATTCTTTTTTCCTTTACTGTGATTTCCTTGAGACAATAGCTTATTCTGTGGTTTTGACCTAAGACTTATGCTAGAGAATGCATGCCAGAGCTTGCATCATCATCATCATGTCTACTGAGCCTACATTATAGTTCTTAAGAGATCCAACTACCTCTTGTACAGTCAAAGTATTCAAATCAGAAGTTCTTTCAATCACAACACATATTGGATCATATTTACTAGACAAACTAATCAAAACCTTTTGAATTTCTCTTTGATGAGTGAGGTTCTCACCATAAGATTTCATTTGATTAATTAGTTCAAACAGTCTAGTAACATAGGCAAATGGAGATTCATTTTCTTTCATCTTCATATACTTAAATTCACGACATAAGCTTTGAAGTTTGACAAACCTTGCTTGTTCATCGCCATGAAATTCCTCTTAGAGTAACTCCCCAGCACCCTTGGATGTCTGTTGATTCACAATCCGAGGGAAGATCTCCTTAGAAACTACACTTTGAATAATTCCCAGTGCTTTAGCATCTTTCATGAATTGATCCTCCATGTAAGCGATAAACGCATCGTCGTCTCCTTCATCATCGTCTGATGAGGATGAGTCTTTCTCACCTTTCTCCTTTTTTTTCCCTTTTCCCTTCTTCTTCTTCGATTCTGGAGCAACAATCCCTTTGTCTACCAGTTTCCAAATCCCACATGATTTGAAAATGGTGACCATTCTCACTTTCCAAAATTCGAACTCCGTTCCATCAAAGATAGGAGCTCGCAAATTGCTGCTTCCAAACCCAGCCATTTTAGCTTGAATCAGAATGAAATCGAGAGTTTTCTCGTTGGATTCTCTAGCACAATTTCGCAGAAATCGACGCCCAGTCCGAAATCAAACCTAGGCTCTCGATACCATGTTAGAATTTGAACTATTTGATGGTGTATTTGTAGCAATTTAGCACAGATGAAAAAGATTTAGAAAGAGAGTGAGTGTGTGTGAAGAGATAGAAAGAGAGTACTCAGAATTTTAGAGAGAGCTAGAATGCTCTTCTGCGTGTGCTCATTTCATCACACCATCATTTACATAACCGTTAGAGAGAGAGAATTTAGGAGAGCCTATAAGCTCATCCAACCATTCATTACAAGACCCTATGAAATATTGACACTTGCTCACATTTGAGCCTACTATAAATTGATCTAATCTCAGCCCTTGATCATTAACAACTCTAATTACTCAAACTAACAGCTTGCTACAAATAAGGAAATGACAGTTTAGACCTTAATCAACCAACAGCAACCACTGGTCGTGTTTGTCTTCCTCCAGTAAGCAAACCGTTGATGGGTTCCCCTTGAAAGCTAAGTTAGTGAAGGCATCCATCTGCACACGTACTTCAGCACTGAATTCATACACACATGAGAGAAAGAGAGAGTACCACAGAGTATTTTGCAGATTTCTTCACCATGGAAAATGAGATGGACCAATGCTTTAATCGAACCACAAAATAACCATCAAACATTATAATTACAAAGGCCAAAAATACAAAGCAAACAATTGCATTAAATTAATATTTAGCATAATCATATTAACAAATAATGTATACAAATTCATTTCCCTAGCTTCTTGCAAAGAGTTCTCTCTCTTCTCATAAGAAGCAATATAAGCGACTGAAGGGCAAATCCAAATGGGGAAATTGAATCCCTAAAAGGGATCAATTGGAAGAAAATGGCTGGAAAAATTCTATACAGAAAATGATAAGAGAATTCGAGAAATTCTAGGAAACAAATAGAAAACGAAGAGCGGAAAGGAAAACGAGGAGAGGAAAGGAAGACGATGACGCAGAACCTTCCTCTTCCTTTTCTCTATGTGTGGTTTTCTTTCACTAAATCTCACACTAACCGACATCAACCCATGATTTCAGGCCATCCCACGCCTGTCCCCTCAATCTAATGCAAACCACCCACTTCGAAACTTTAAATGACTAAAATACCCACCCATCTTTCACCCCCACCCCTCGGATTTGATAGGAAAATAGTCAAGATAGTAATTTGATCGTGTTGAACCCAAGCTCAGCTTAAGCCATCTCTAACCGAATGATCTAAAGGCCAAAGGGCTAAAAATAGTCCGAAAATTGTCTTCAACAGAGGGGTAGGTCAAATGGCTTATGGGCCCCACGGGACAAAAAATGGCCAAAGGGCCAACCGACTGGCCCAACCCAACTAATCAGCCAACCCTGAACCAAGCCAGAAATTTTGAATGCAATGGCTAGTTAACATTAGCTAGCCGTTATATTTGATTTTTTTAACAGTTTTTTTTTTACAATTAAAAAAATTAAAAATTCTATTTTTTTTCCTATAACTTCCTAAGCCATTAAACAACATTAAATAACATTAAGTAACATAAAACAACATTAAACAATGTTAAATAACATTAACTAACATTAAACAACATAAAAAAAATATTTAACAACATTAAATAACATTAAACAGCATAAAAAAAACATTTAACAACATGAAACTTAAACAACATTTTTAAAAACATTTAACAACATAAAACTTAAACGTCCACTCTATGGTTCTTTTGGCCCAAAAATGTGCAACAAGATCCTGATGTAGGTACTTGTTTGTGGCACGAGAACATATCATCCTATAACGCCTTATGTACTCATTTAAAAAGATACTACTAGTTCTTGGATTCAAAGGCAAATTAGGCCCATCATATATTTTTGCACGAGCCCTTCTTGACCTATTTGGATCCTGACTCTCCATCAATATACCCATCTTTCTCATCCTCCACACTCATGTTATGTAATATGATGTAAGACATCATGATGGAGTCCAAATTTTTTTTACTCCACCCTCTTGTCGGTTGATGATCTTCCACCGTGCTTGTAAAATACCGAAAACTCTCAACATCTTTTCGGTATGCCTCTTGTTGTAAGGTAAACCACTTTTCGGCATCATTCGCAAGGTTTGGAATCACTTGGACAAGTGTCGTCAACTTTGGGTAAACGTCATCTACCAAGTAATACCTCATATTGTACTGACGCCCGTTGATGTAGTAGTCAAGTAATACCCCACTATGTTTGGCCATATGGCCCTTTGGCCCTCGGTTGAAGATGGTAAGAAATATGGTCATTCACTATTCATTAAAATATTAATTTCATGGAGGGCTAGAGAGCTAAAACGAGCCCTCTGGCCTTTCTGAGGCCATCTCCAACTGAAGGGTCCAGAAGGCTAGAGGGTCGAAAATAACCCGAAAATTGTCTCCAACCGAGGGCTAGGCCGAAGGGCTCGTGGGCCCCAGGAAATCTGAAAGGGCAAAGGCCAACCCGGGCTGGCCCAAAAATCAAAGCAATCCTGTCGGATATAACTGACATGAGTATATTTAATATAAATATATTTATGTCGGTTATAACCGACATGATTGCTTAAAGAAAACTTTGAATCCAACAACTAGCTAACATCAGCTAGTCGTTATTTTTGAATTTTTTTTTACAGTTTTTTTTTTATTTACAAATTTTTTCCTATAACTTCTATTTTTTTTAATAACTTCCTATAACTTCTATTTTACAAAATTTGTTTCCTATTTTTTTTTAAATTCCATTTTTTCCTATAACTTCTATTTCACAAAATTTGTTTCATATTTTTTTTTAAATTCTATTTTTTTCCTATAACTTCTATTTTACAAAATTTGTTTCATATTTTTTTTTAAATTCCATTTTTTCCTATAACTTCTATTTCACAAAATTTGTTTCATATTTTTTTTTCTAAATTCCATTTTTTTTCCTATAACTTCTATTTTACAAAATTGTTTCATATTTTTTTTTAAATTTTATTTTTTTCCTATAACTTCTATTTTACAAAATTTGTTTCATATTTTTTTTTTAATAAATTCTATTTTTTTCCTATAACTTCCTAAGTTATTATACGACATTAAATGAAGGGTAAAAGACTGTTTACTGCCCTCATGTTTCATAGTTTTCAACATTTAGTACATCAAGGTTTTTTCATCTTAGAGTCATACCTAAAGCGTAAATTTTGGGACAGTCTCATACATCCGTTAGTCAAACTGTTAAGTTTCCCATTAACTGTGACGTGAACAATGATTGGGCGCCACGTGAAAATTAAAAATAAATAAATATAATTAATATATATATAAATTAAAAAATTAAAAAAAAAACCTTCATCTTCCCCAAATCCGACCCGTGCCCACCCTCCCATCACCCACCTCTTTGTCTTCCCTGCACCCTCACCCTGTCCTTCCCTTCCCTCTTCTACAACCCTCTCCTTCCCTCCCTTCTCTCTTCTGCACCTGCACCACCACCTTCCCTTCTCTACTCGGCAACCTGTACTCACCTTCCCCGCACACCCAACCCTTCTCCTCCTTCTTTTTCCTCTTCCTCTTCTGGGTTACAAATTCGAATTTTCTTCTTCTTCTTCTTCTTCTTCTTCTTCTTCTTCTTCTTCTTCTTCTTCCTCTTTCTTCTCCTTCTTCTTCTTCTTCTTCTTCTTCTTCTTCTTCCTCTAGGTTGCATATTCGATTTTTTTTTTCTTTCTTCTTATTCTTCTTCTAGGTTGCAGATTCAATTTTTTTTTTCTTTCTTCTTCTTCTTCTTCTTCTTCTTCTTCCTCCTTCTTCCGCCTTCTTCTTCTTCTTCTTCTGGGTTACAGATTCGATTTTTTTTCCTTCTTCTTCTTCTTGGTTGCATATTCGATTTTTTTTTCCTTCTTCTTCCTCCTTCCTCATTCCTTTTTTTCCTCCTCCCCCTTCTTCTTCTTCTTCTTCTTCTTCTTGGTTGCAGATTCGATTTTTTTTTCCTTCTTCTTCTTCTTCCTTCTCCCTCCTTCATCTTCTTTTGGGTTGTAGATTCGCTTTTTGTTTGTTTGTTTTTTTTCCCTTCTTCTTCTTCTTCTTCTTCTTCTTCCTCCTTCTTTCTCATTCCTTTTCTTCCCCCTCCTTCTTCTTCTGGGTTGCAGATTCGTTTTTTTTTCCTTTTTCCTCCTTCTTCTTCTTCTTCTTCTGGGTTGTAGATTCGGCTATTTTTTTTCCTTGTTCTTCTTCTTCTTCTTTCCTTTTCTTCCTCCTTCTTCTTCTTCTGGGTTACAGATTCATTTTTAGTTTTTTTTCCTTCTTCTTCTTCTTCTTCTTCCTCCTCATTCTTCTTCTTCTGGGTTGCAGATTCGGCTTTTTGTTATTTTTATTTATTTATTTTTCCCTTCTTCTTCTTCTACCTTCTTCTGGGTTGCAGATTGTTTATTTATTTATTTTGTTTTTGTTCTTCCTCCTTCTTCTTCTTCTTCTGGGTTGGGGGTGAGGGGGGAGAAGGAATGGTTTTTTTTTATTATTTAATTAATTGTTTTAATATTTTTAATGACACATGGTGTCCAGTCATTGTCCACATGGGCTACATGTCATCACTTAACGGGAGAATTAATAGTTTTACTAACAGATATATGAGACTGTCCCAAAATTAATACTTTAAGTATGACTCTGGAATAAAAAAAACTTGATGTACTAAATGTTGAAAACCACGAAATATCAGGGTAGTAAACAGTCTTTTACCCTTAAATTAAATTAAGTAACATGAGACAATATTAAACAATATGAAACAACGTTAAATAACATTAACCAACATAAAAATTATACAACATAAAAAAAAAACATTTAACAACATGAAACTTAAACAACATTTTTAAAAACATTTAGACTTAAACGCCTACTCTATGTTTCTTTTGACCCAAAGATGTGCAATAAGATCCTGTTGTAGGTACTTGTTTGTGACACGAGAATTTATCATTCTATAGCGCCTTATATACTTATTTATAGAGATACTACCAGCTCTTGGATTGAAAGGCAAATTAGGCCCATCATATATTTTTGCATGAGCCCTTCTTGACCTATTTGGATCTTCTTGGTCGTCATCAGACTCTCCATCAATATACCCATCTCGCTCATCCTCCACTATCATATTGTGTAATATGATGCAAGGCATCATGATGGAGTCCAAATTTTCTCGACTCCACCCTTTTACTGGTTTGCTAATGATCTTCCACTATGCTTGTAGAATACCGAAAGCTCTCTCAACATATTTCTGGTATGCCTCTTGATGTAAGGTAAACAACTTTTCCGCGTCATTCCTAGGGTTTATAATTGCTTGGACAAGTGTCGCCCACTTTTGGTAGATGCCATCTGCCAAGTAATACCCCATATTGTATTGACGGTCGTTGATGTCGTAATCAAGTTAAGGTGTTTTACCTTTCGTTAGGTGATTAAAGAGGGTTGAGGGCCCAAGAACAATAATGTCATTTTGGGATCCAGGGACGCCAAAGAAAGCATGCCAGATCCATGTGTCATATGAGGCAACCGCCTCTAACACAACAGTTGGCTTTCTCGACCTTTCGCTAAAGCCTCATTACCATCCGGTGGGACAGTTCTTCCAATCCTAATGTATGCAGTCTAATGACCCTATCATGCCCGGAAACCCACGATCTTCAGCTCTATTCAGATCTTCTTGATTTGGCTCGCGGAGGTACTCGTCTTTGTAAACCTGAACAATTATGTCACAGAATTGTTCAAGAGTATCAAGGCATGTAGACTTAGACATACCATGGGTTTCATCCATCGAATCAGCTGGCGAGCCATAGGCCATCATTCGGAGGGCAACAGTAACCTTCTGATGAGGTGAAATCAGGGCGGCCTGCTCTGTCCCACTTCTGTTGAAAGTATGGATTGACCTGCTGGACATCACGAAGTAAACGCTTGAAGACATAACGCCTCATCCGGAAGTGAAGTTTGAAATCCTCTTATGTGTACAACGAGTTGGAGTTGAAGTAGTTGTTCATTAGATTGGTATATGTCATCGTTTTGCTTCGTGGTTTGTAAGAGTGACCAACAATAGAGCCACTCTAATAAGGTTATTCCTCAATTGGTTGACACACCATGGCCGCAACCATGGCTGCTACTCAGTTTTGTTTGTTGCGCCTTACTTGAAGTTCTTCATCAGACTCCTCATCTTATCGTCTTATTTGCACCCATTTTTCTTCCAATTTGGAATTGGATGAGGACCCCCAGTTGGAATCCGAAGAGGATCCAAAGTTGGAATTCATTGCAAACTTGAATTGAAATAGATTGAATTCGAAGTTGTGTGAATTATAGCCCCATATCCACTCTATTTATAGCAAAAAAAAAAAAATTCAAATCCAGCGGCTAGCTAACGTCAACATGATGTCAGCTACCAACGGCTAGTTAACGTCATGCTGACATCACTTAGCCGTTGGATATGAATTTAAGTGGTAGTTTTTAAATAATAAATTATGTTTGGCCCTCGGTTGGCGACAATTTTTTGTGACAGGGCCAAAACGTGCCATATGGCCCTTTGGCCCTCGATTGGAGATGGAGGCAAATATGACCCTGTATTGTTCATTAAAATATTGATATCTTGGAGGGCTAGAGGGCTAAAACAAGCCCTCTGGCCAGCCATCAGTTGGGAGATGGCTTTACACCCCACAACCCACTTTCAGCCCAAATTAATGCATAAACCCAACCCCAAATCCTATGCCTATTGCTATAAATAAGGTAAAATCAAAGGGCAAACTTGTGACTGTAGCTAAGCTATAGTCAAATACCTCATCAATTTTAGAATAGATAATGTGTAAAAGAAAAAAAAGTGTGTTTATCATTTCCCTTTAGTAATATACTGAAAAACTAAAAGTGGTTCCATAACATAAAATGACACAAGAACATAAAGTGCACTAAGTCCAGTTCTACTAGTTGCCATCAGCTTTGATTTTATAGGTATATCACTAACAAAATTATCGTAAAACATTTTCCCTACAAATTCTTTACACTTACATTATTGTACTGAAACCGTTCTTTGTTGCCTGAAACCATTTAAGCCTTGCTATGTACTAGAGATTGGCTTTTTGGCAAATAAGGTAAATTTTATATTATCATTTTTTTTCCTTTTATGTTTAGCTTTAGAGAAAGATGGTGCTAACTTGGAAGAATTCACTGAAGAAATTTTTGACATGAGCCTTAACGAAAACTCGGGACATTGCTCCAATAGCATTAGTCTTGATTAAGCATGGCATGTATTTTAACTTTCTCTATTTGCATTTTCCTCATATGTAGTCTCATCCGTCAATTTCCTCTTACTGGAACGATGTCACTTATTCTTTTAAAGATATTTTTCCGTGATGTTTAATGATTAGGATGGATTGTGCAAGATTAATGCTTACTTTTATTGTGACAAACTTCTTACTAATGGAAATTTCACTTGTCAAGGAAATATAGTTCCAATTTAGTCCCTTGCATCATTTTATTACGTCTCTCCTTGCTCTCTAACTAAGTACTTTAAACCATAAAGGTGAATGTTGAAGGCAAAAAAGCAGCAGAGGATGCAATGCAAGAAGAAAGAGAGCCATCGTAGACTCTGTAGTGAGACATTGATTGAGACTTGAGAAAGAGAATTACTGTGTTTTACTTAAACAATTTCCCGATCTATGTTAAGATTCAGAGACACATGTAATTGATAGAAAGTCAAATTCTACTATATAAAAACACAATCATGCTAGTGTCAGGTTAATTCAATCAATTGATATGCATTTTAATTGGCCTATTAATCAACTTGATGTTCAAAATGTGTACCTACATGGTTCTTTGAGTAAGAAAGTGTATATGCGGCAACTGTTGCGCGGAAGCGTCAAATATGAAACCAATAAGTTACAACGGCAAAATATGACAAGACAAATAATCCAAAACACAAGGATTTATATTGGTTCGGCATAAGCCTACATCCAGTTCCGAGACAGCGAGGAAATTCCACTAATATCAAAAGGAGATTACAAATAGAATTTTAACTCTCAAACCCAAATCCCACATACAATCAATAGCTCTCACTCAAACTAAGAAACAAATGGAGAAGAAGAAACACATATCAAAATCCTTCTTTCCCAAAAGCTACACAAGTAGCACCAACATCTTTGATTGAGTGATTACTAACAAAATGGGATTATTACAAATGGTGGGAACGAGCAGCTCATATTCAAATGGGAGAGCCGAATGCTCTCCCTGGTTTCTCTCATCTGCCGCTCCCCCCTTCCCTCCCACATTCGGCTGCAACCTTTATCCATACAAAAGCAACCAATAAAAAATCCAAAGTAAAGGAATGACAAACATCATCATGACCTTCCTTTTTCTTTTCAACAAACATAATCATTGTGTCTTTACTCATGATGATGTCCACCAAAATTTTCTTTGTTTAATTTACTAGCCGAAAGTGAATGCCAAGTTGGCCACTAATTTGGCCACTATCCAACAATCTCCACCTTGGCCAAATTTCGAAAACATCATAGAGAATCGAATCAACAATCACCATAAGCACCCAAAGTACAAACTAAAGACAACGAGAACTAAATCAAATTCCCCAAACTTTCCGGTACTCATAACAATTTCCACCTCAACTCAAACTGTACCAAAGCCAACGAAAGTAAACATTTCTCTACCGTCTTCTCCAAATTTGCAAACCATAAGTGCCTTGATCAAAA
Organism: Malus domestica; assembly: GCF_042453785.1. Taxonomy (NCBI): domain Eukaryota; kingdom Viridiplantae; phylum Streptophyta; class Magnoliopsida; order Rosales; family Rosaceae; genus Malus; species Malus domestica. The sequence continues at coordinate 11,240,779 of NC_091677.1, read as the reverse complement.
CAAAGGTGATTTAAACGAAGAACTGAAATTCTTCAATATCACCAACAAAAGATCAAGCACACCATACCAAAGTTGGACACACAACGAACTCCACCTACTCACAAACACCATGGTCTTAAACTGCACCAATAGACTCATTCACATAGCATGGCACATTCTCCAAGTCAAAACTGATTTCAAAATTTGGCAACAAGGTTTAACATACCACATAAAAAACCTTTCACCCAAATTCAGATCCTATGAATATCAATATTATGCCCTTCACTCAAGTTTTCCATCATCACATGAGCACCAATAGGATAACCAAATATTTCAAATTCAAATAATCAGTAGGAGATCCAAAACCATACCTCAACTGGAGTCTTCAAGAAAACTAATTGCAGATGATGGAGACCAACAAACTAAATAACAATGGCAAACAAATCCAACCAAATGTCCATAGACCAAACAAAGTTAGAAAGCATATAACTTGCCTTCTACAAGAGGGTTCCACACAAATGTTTTGCAGTGCAAGTGGTGTATCCAAAATAGTGTGATGTCTCACTATCCAAACCTTTGCAGAACTCAACAAATTGGCCCTCACAAACTCCTCCAATGTCTCCAGCAACTTGCTTCAAAGGCAACCAATATGAGTGAAAAAACAACCAAACAATTTCTGCCATTGAAAAAATGCCAAAGAAAAGAAAACTTAGCCTTAGCCTTTCTCCCTTTTCTTCGAGCCAACGACATCATTTGTCATCATGATGTCCTTCTGCCAAAACAAATGCCGAAAGAAAAAGAACCAACATTATCTTTTCAATTTTCAACTGCTTCTACTTTTTCTCCTTCCCACTCAACTCGTCGACAACAGCCCACAAACACCTCCGGTGCAACGATGACCAACGGAAAACCCACCAAAAGCAGTACACTACAACTGCAGCCGTCGAACACCAACACTTCAACAACATCGACAACAACATTGCAGCAGACACGCTGTTTCCGAAACCATTCTCCAATCTGCGAGCTCAGTGACTGCAGCATAGTCCCTTACTATCCTTCTTCAACGCCACGCATTTTGCAGCCAAACTCTGCATCTCCAATTGACCAAATGCCAAAGTCATTCCTCCTGTCGATTTTTTTCAAAAAAACATATTTCACCGTCATTCGAAGATTTCATAGACATACTAGTACAAAGCCTCCAAGTCGAAACCCAGAGCTCTAATACCACTTGTTGTGTGGAAGCGTCAAATATGAAACCAATAAGTTACAACGGCAAAATATGACAAGACAAATAATCCAAAACACAAGGATTTATACTGGTTCGGCGTAAGCCTACGTCTAGTTCCGAGACGGCGAGGAAATTCCACTAATATCAAAAGGACATTACAAATAGAGTTTTAACTCTCAAACCCAAATCCCACATACAATCAATAGCTCTCGCTCAAACTAAGAAACAAATGGAGAAGAAGAAACACATATCAAAATCCTTCTCTCCCAAAAGCTACACAAGTAGCACCAACATCTTTGATTGAGTGATTACTAACAAAATGGGATTATTACAAATGGTGGGAAGGAGCAGCTCATATTCAAATGGGAGAGCCGAATGCTCTCCCTAGTTTCTCTCATCTGCCGCTCCCCCCTTCCTTCCCACATTCGGCTGCAACCTCTATCCATACAAAAGCAACCAATAAAAAATCCAAAGTAAAGGAATTATCATTCCTTTACAAACATCATCATGACCTTCCTTTTTCTTTTCAAAAAACATAATCATTGTGTCTTTACTCATGATGATGTCCACCAAACTTTTCTTTGTTTAATTTACTAGCCGAAAGTGAATGCCAAGTTGGCCACTAATTTGGCCACTATCCAACAGCAACCCCCTGGTTTATTGATCAACAACGCTCGTTGTAACCATGGGTCGTGGTTGTAGTTGTTTCTTAAGGCAAAGTAGATAGACATAAACATGTTTCGTGACATTCCTAATCTTGTGCATAGTAATAAAGCTCCAAGTGTTCATCAAATCACTCCATGACTTGCATATGCACACAAACCAAATGAAAGAAGGAGGTGGCTAGCACAAGCACTAGGATGCTAAGATTTCTTCCTTACACGATGTGGATGTCACAGTTGGATGAAATGTAAAAAAAAAAAACAATAAATAAATAAATAAATAAAAAGGGTTAACGGGTTGAAACGAGTGACTCATTAGCTTAACGGGTTAAGTTCGGGTGACCCGTAAACCTAACCTGTTTACACGTCTAATTGTACACATTTCTCTTTTCTAGGAGAAAAGTCGTGAACTCGTGATCAAGTAGCTGTCTTGCTGTCTTCTACTTTTCAAAAAATGCCTACTGTCTTTCACATCTCCCTGAATTTACTTGATCTGTCTAAATTCAAATACAAGAAAATGGACTACCATTCAACTTAAACCACATATATGTTGAATAGTAGCTCACTACTGGCACTATAAATAATATGCACTGCGATGCAAACACATAATCTAAATGGATGTTGTCGATGCAAATTTTTGTCGTCCTTCACTTTGACGAAAGTGCACCTACAAAACAATCAACAACTTTGATAAAAGATCAAAAGCCTCATGCGCACCCACAATAAGTTGGGGGTTGGGGGGGAGGTTTGGCCAATAGATTTCCAATGCCCAAGTTAGTCACTTTGAAAGGAGTGAGTGTTTGGTGTTTTCTGTGTGAGAAAAACGTACCTAATTTTGGTGGAGAAATAAGGTACTTATAGAGAGGGTGGCCGGCCCTAGGATTGGATTTTTGTTAGAACATTCCCAAGATTTTTAGTAAAGGCTAGCCGACATTCACATCTCCCAGACCCTACGTAAAGCGGGAGCCTTGTGCACTGGGTACGACCTTTTTAATATCTTGGGATAATGGTTGAAAATATCTCAAATAAGATTTTCTCCGGTCACTGGGATGCAGAGACATAGGTATGCATATGTTGTGGCACATAAGATTTTCTCCTGCCAAAGATACAAGACAGCATCGATTTTTTATCGAAATTTGGATAATAACTCCAGCACTATTAACAGGAATAGAAGAACAAGTGCATGTAACCAATGAAAATTTAGATGGTAAAGTAATATTTCGGCTATATAAAACAAAAGTGATTCTGTAAAGCATCTTTTGTAATTATCAGTCGGCTTTGATTTTGAAGGTAAATGACAAACCAAATTATTGTAAAGCATATATGCTTCGTACACAGTTTTAATTCTTACATTATTGTAAAGCAGTTCTCTTTCTCTATTAAATAAGGGGAAAAGTCATGAACTAGTGATCAAGTGCTGTATTTCTGTCTTGTTCAATTGATTTTTCATTTGCAAATCTACTAATCAACGAATTACTTTTTGAAATTCATGATCAAGGGGGTGGCCTAGGCAGTAGGCAAATCAACAAATAAGTCATGCGTAAAACGATTTCTTCAAAACCTTGCCTATTTTCTTTCACGATCTCCCTAAGACATGTGTAAAATAGCAAATAAACTAAAGCATAATTCATTATGTACATTAACAACAATATTGTTGTTTGTAGTAGCATTGATAAGAGGGCCTGAAAACTTCCCATTAACTACTATAACATGCAATCAAAATTCCAATAAAAACAAGTCAAACAGAAAAAATGCTCATACTCCAAACAGAAAAAAACCACACATTTAATAAAATAAATCACACAGATACACACAACCAATGAATTACAAATGTATAAAATAGAATTCCCAATAGGTCTAGAGCCAAACAGAAAAGTAAAAAGGCGTTTGTTCTATCCTTACTCCCAAAACTGTCAATTTACCCCATGAACTTTCACTTAGCTTTCGATTACCCCTTTGAGCTTTTCTATTGGAAAATTAAGGACTCAACCTAATTTTTTTAGCCGATATGCCCCCTACCGTTAGTTTTTCATATATTCCATCCATATTTCTGTTAAGTGAGACCATGTGCACAACATGTGAGAGTAGTTAAGTCATTTCACTCTTAAAAATTATTAAAAAATTGAAAATAAATATAAAAAAAAAAAACTTTCCCTCTATGTTTTTCCTGCTAATTCCTATCCTCAATTTGATTTTTCCCTCTCATTCCTATGCATAAGAAATGACATATGATGTTATTGTCTTCATAAGTAGCTAAGTTAGTCTTTTTCTTGAAGCATGTACTACCATTTTTATTTTCTCTAACAAATTAATAATTTAACAAATGCACATGGTGTTATTGTCTCCAAAGCAGTGCATTAATATAATAAACGTGTTCATAATACTAATAAAAAATGCTCAAGATATTTACATATTTTTCATAATGTCATAATAATCCCAATACAATTCCACAAAATGATCCTTAAGAAGTTGGAAAACATAAGAGATTTTACCATCCATAAGGTATATAACCCATAGAATCTCGATTACAAAATATGGGCATTCCACTTAACCAAACACAAGCAAAATAAGGTTTTAGTTATCAAAACATGAACACAAACATTCTGCTCAAAACACACATGACACGTGGAGATCAACTACACTTTCCATGGCCTTCCTCGTTTGGTTGGAATCTTGTATCTAAACCTTTTTTCATTTCTGATGGCTAAATAAGGTTGAGGGTGTTATGTTTTCCAACATCTTAAGGATCATTTTGTGGAATTGTATTGGGATTATTATGACATTGTGAAAAGTATGTAATTATCTTGAGCATTTTTTTATGAGTATTATGAACATGTTTCTTATATTAATGCACTGCTTTGGAGACAATAATACCATGAGCATTTGTCAAATTATTAATGTGTTAGAGAAAATAAAAATGGTAGTACATGCTTCAAGAAAAAAACTAACTTGGCTACTTATGAAGAAAATAACACCATATGTCATTTCTCATGCATAGGAATGAGATGGAAAAATAAAATTGAGGATAAGAATTAGCGGGAAAAAATAGAGGAAGGTTTTGTTTTTTTATTTATTTTCAATTTTTTAATCATTTTTAAGAGTGAAATGGCTTAACTACCCTCACATGTTGTACACATGATCTCACTTAACAGAAATATGGATGGAATATATGAAAAACGAATGGTAGAGGGCAAATCGGCTAAAAAAATTAGTTTGAGTCCTTTTTTCCCATAGAAAATTTCAATAGGGAAATCGAAAGTAAAGTGAAAGTTCAGAGGGTAAATCGACAGTTTACTCTTTTGGAAAAGCACTTACACTGGATGACAGCCCGCGATGAGAGGATCATTTTTACCTCTTGGGTCAAGGTCCAATTCCGGCAGGCTTGGCTAGAAAACCGACGGTCACCATTTATTGGATATGAAATTGAGGAAATTCGGGTACAAATTTGTAGAAACTAACTTAGGGGTTGGAAAGAGGATGGGAAGAGCATCCTGGAGGTATAATTTAAGGGTCGTTGGTGACCTATAGACGACGCCGCTGTTGCTTGAAAGAGATTAGGAAGAGAGAGGATACGGGAAGGAAGAGAGAGATAATGAATGGGAGAGAAAAAGTCGAGGTGATGGTGTCTAATCTGAAATTGGTAGACAAGATAAACAAAACCTGAGCACGGGAGGAAGGCTGCCATTGGTCTAGAGATGGAGATAAACGAGGAGAGATTGGAGGCGGCTAGGCTCTAATTAAGGTCTGGGCTTTTAAGTAAAAGAGACAGGAGATGGAGAAACGAAGAATTTTCACGACTTCATCTCTCAATTGGGAAAAAATTAAAACCACTTAGCTGAGGTACGCACGGGGTAAGTAAATAATTCTAATATCCCCAAATATTATCAAGGCGCCAACAAAAATAAATCAAAAACATCAACCACAGGCCAGATACATGGTGAAATTTAAAAAGGCGGTGAGGTGGTTTTAGTTAATCACCACAAGCACTACATGTGGTGATTTTTGTTTTCAATCACGAGCAGTACATACCTATTGTAACTTACTCAATTTTAACAACAGGCACGAATATGATTGTAGTTAATTAATCATATCTACCACAGGCCGACTTTGACTGTGATAATTGATTCCTTTCTACCATGGGCTCTTATAACACATGATAGGAATGTTGTGGTAAATATGATGTTGTGTTGTAGTGTCTTTCTGCATTTGAGCTTTAAACTTTGTAATTTCGATGATGTCACTAGAGGCAATAAGCATATCATCTACATAAATCAATAAGTAGACATATGTACCTCCACTTAATTTCCTATGGTACACGCAATGATCGTGATGGCTTCTAGTGTAGTCTTGATTCTTCATAAACTTATCAAACTTTAAATACCATTGCCTGGGTGATTGTTTTAAACCATATAGTGACTTGTTGAGCTTGCAGACTAAACCCTCTTTTGCTTTTTCTTCATACCCTTTAGGTTGCCTTATGTAAATCTTTTCAAACAAATTTCCAAGTAGGAATGCAGTTTTTACATCCAACTGAACTAACTCGAAATCAAATTGTGTCAGTAGCTCAAGCAGAATTCGAATAAATGAGTGTTTCACTCCTAAAGAAAAGATTTCTTTATAATATATTCCTTCTTTCTGAGCATATCCTTTAGCCACTAGTCTAGCTATGAACCTCACCAAACTTGCATCATTTATTCCATCCTTCTTTGCATATACCCACTTGCATCCAATTGCCTTTCTTCCCTCAAGCAACTCCATCAATTCCTAGGTTTTATTCTTCTTGAGTGACAACATCTCGTCCATAGCTCTATGTCATTGCTTTGCTTCAGTAAAACTTGTAGGAATATCAACTTCGACTACTGGTAACGTGTATGCCATACATACAACGCAATCTTTGAATCTGACAGGAAGCACAATCTCTCTTTTTCCCTTCTTCTTGGCAATGCACTCTTCTTATGTCTGAACATCATCATTCACAGCTTCTTCATCTTGTCTTTCTTCTTGGTCAACAAATTCTTGTTCTTCATTGTGGACGTCATTCTCGGTGCTTGATTTTTCAGAATTATTTGTCCTTATGGACAACATTCCTATCCTCTTGAAGTTTCATATGGGATTCATTGAACGTTATGTCTCTGTTCACTACTACTTTCTTGAGTTCTATGTTCCACAACCTAAATCCCTTGACACCATTATTGAACCCCAAAAAGATAGCTTTCTTTGCTCTTGGATCCAGTTTGTTTTCTTTCACGTGGTAGTAAGCATTGCAGCAAAAAACCCTTAGTCTTTCATAATCTTGAGCTATTTCCTAACTATAATTCCATTGGAGTCTTACCACTTAGAGCTACAGAAGGTAGATTATTCAAAATATGGCATGCATAATTCAATGCCTCTGCCCAAAATCTTTTATGCAATTTTGCTTGTGAAAGCATACATCTCACCTTTTCCAACAATGTTCAATTCAATCGTTTTGCAATACCATTTTGTTGTGGGGTTTCTCTAACACTAAAGTGACGAGTAATACCTTCCCTTTTCATATCTCGAAGAAGGAATCAAAAGTTATTTGACACGCCCCAATTCCAATGTCCGAGGGACATCGGGATGGCCACGTGTTGGCCGACACCCGATGGTGACGAAAGCCATTTAATGAATGCATATGCTGAGAACATGTGAAACATGCATATAAATTTCTCGCGTAACTACACAATGTAATATTCAAATATAATTCTTACAAAATACCATAATAATATTCAACTGCCAACAATGAATATAATGATAATGCTTGACATGTTCAGAGCATACAACTAATCCAGAGTACAAGCGGAAAGTAAGATAGAGAGGTGCTATTACAATAGATGTTAAGCGGAGAGGATGATATGATATCACTGGTAGGGGAAAGCCTCGTAGCTCAAATTGTACGCCTCGTTCCTATGTCCTAAAGGGGCACAAAACAAACATGAGTGGGCCAAGTTGATATATATATATATATATATATATATATATATATATATATATATATATATATATATAATATTGAAACATTTATCAACATACTAACCCCCAAAGTTTAAAGAAAACTCATAACATAATATGTAATAGGTTTCCAAAAACCCTAGCATACCATAAAACCTTCATAAAACATATCTCGTATATAGTGTGCTAACTAGTGGTATCCTAGTCACCCGTGGTGTTCAATAATTATATCTCTCGGCCCGTAGCAAACAACTATGTCTCTCGGCCCAAAGCTAGAGATTATTTCTCCCGGCCTGAAGCCAAAGATTATTTCTCCCAGACCAGTGACCACTAGATGAGCACAAAACATTGAATATACTCTTTCCAAACATAGGTACATATATCTCAAAAACATCTTCATACCATATAGTCATCCATCATATATACTATAAAGAAGTGTGTAAAAATATGTTCATAAATAATATATAGTCATCCATCACAAATACTACAAAGAACATAAGTTCGGTAAAATATGGTATTCCAAAATATTCGCAGTAAAGCATGATATAACAAAAGTGTAAATCTAATTTACTCATACAACGTAACCATTAAATCATGCTTTCCATGTATGCATTTCTACTATTAAAACATGCATTTTAGAAGGGGTCCACTCACAGATACTATGTCATCAAAAAGCCGTACGAAATAGGAATGATGGAATCACCGCTAATAATTGCACCTAAGCACATAAAGGGGTACAATTAACAAAATTATACTCAAACGATTGAATTTCAGGAAACGAAGTCATTAACAAATTCAGGATGTCGAAAAACATATAGGGGGACGTTGAGTACCCCCACGTGCTGTCGTGGGTTACCGAAACAGTTATCAAAAAATTCTTTAGCGCTGCAGTGGACGGTGGCGCATGTGTTCCACGCTTTAGCCACGCGTGGTTTGGCTGCTGGGTTGGACCAGTTTGGTCCCGAGTTCTCACGGCCCGAAAGCTTGGGGTCCAAGGGTTTTGGGTTTTAGATTAAAGGGCCGAAAGACCTAGTTGAATGGCCCAAGGGCCTCAATCCAAAGGGTTTAGGTTTGGGTTTTAGTGGGCCAAAGACCTAATGTTGATCGTGGCCCGAATGACCTTAACTCAAGGGCTTGGTCTATTTCTCTCTAGGAAAGAAGGCTGGGGCCTTTCAAGCTCTGGTCGTCGTCAACACTCACCCCTAGGCTACAAACTAAGTACCAAAATAAAGCTAGAGACGAGAGGGAGTGATTAGGTACCTTTGATTAGTCGTATGGTGGCTAGAATCTAGGTTCAAAGTCTCAGAATTCACCGAACCTAGGTTGGGTGTCCTTTAGGTGTCCCGGAGCTTCACAAAGACAAAGAGAGAAAAATAGGAGGTCCACGATGGTGGTGGTGGTGATGGTGGTGTTGTCGACGTCGGGATGTCTCGTTGGGTAGGTGTATCAATCAAGAAAGGAGGGAGAATGAAAGGGTCTGAGAGAGAGATGAGAGCGAGTGTGCGAGAAAAAGTGAGAGATGGTTAACCAGGGAAGGGGAAAATAAAGAGAAAGTGTGAGTGCTTGCCACGTGGCAGGTAGAGAGAGATGGAAAAGTTGAGGCAAAATCTAATAAGGGGATTCGGATAGGGTAATAGATGGGGGACTAAAATGTAAAATCAATAAATCTCTAGAGAAATTATGAAATTACAACAAGTTTGGGGGTGGGGTTTAACAATATTCCCTGCCATTATCACTTCTTAAGACTTTCAACTTCTTGCCAGTCTTCTTTTCAACCATATTTCCATTCCATGAAAATATTCAACACCTCATGTTTGTGCTTCATCATATAAATCTGTGATCTTCATGAGTAATCATCAATGAATGACATAAACCATCTCTTCCCACCTAGAGATTCATTCTTTGTAGGTCCCCAGACATCCAAGTGTACATAATCCAATATCACCTTAGTTTGATGTATTGTAGTGCCAAATTTTACCTTTGTTTGTTTGCCAAGAACGTAGTGTTCAGAAAAATCAATTTTTCCATTTTTTGGCTCCCTTTCGAACCCCTTTTTAATCAACCCTTGGAGCGCTTTGTTTCCCACATGCCTCAACCTTATACACCATAGAGAAGATGAATTAGCTTGATCACCATCTGCCACCATAGCCACCTGTTTTTCCAAGGTTTTGCCCTCCAACAAATAAAGCAAACCTTTTCTAAGAGCCTTCATCATCACTAATGCCCCTCTAGCTACCTTAGAATATTATTCTCAGAATAAAATTTGTAACTTTGAGATTCAAGGGTGCCTAAAGAAATTAAATTCTTCTTGAGGTTTGGGATATACCTTACTCCTTGTAGCTCTCGAATTACACCATCATGATGCTCTATCATAACGTTGCCAATTCCTTGCGTTGAACATGGATTATCGTAAACCATATACACAGTTCCAGTGAGACTTTTGAAAGATAAGAACCAATGACGTTGGGAAGTCATATGATGAGTGCATCCAATGTCAAGCACCCATTTATGCATGTAATCTATGATTTCCGCTGCTGTTAGAGCACATACAAAATCCTCACCATCGATTTCAACAATGTTCGCCTCTGAATCCTCTTGTTTCTTTTCCTTGTTTTTAGCCTTAACTTTAGGACAATTCTTCTTCCAATGTCATTTTTCATGGAAAAAGGTGCACTCATCCTTATCCAAGAATTTTCTGTTGCTTGAGTTACCTCTTGTGTGAGACTTGTTTTTCTTCCTATTCGCAGACGTTTTTTCCTTTGATCTTCCTCTCACCATTAAAGCTTCAGAATTGTTCCTCTCTTGTCTATCAAGATTTCAAACTTCATGATTCATCACCACACTTGAGATTTCATCAAATTTAATAGTTTCTCTAACATAAATCCATGTCGTAAAGAATGATTCATAAGATTCAGGCAAAGAATTCATCAAGATCAAAGCTTTGTCTTCATCTTTGATCGTCTCTTCTAAGTTCAGTAATTCAGCAATCATCTTGTTAAACTCTTCGAGATGATCAATCATCTTTGTTCCTTCCTTATAATGGAAATCATAAAGCTTACACTTTGTTGAGAATATCGCGTTTAAGAATGGTAAAAACAAGAACAATCTTGGGAAATCGAAAAATAGATAACCAAGATAAATAACACCAAGAATTTACGTGGTTCAGCAATATGTGCCTACGTCCACGGGACAACAACAACAATCTTTCACTATATCAATAATGAGTACAACCAATAATCTTGCCAAATCTCTAGAACTAGGACTTGACGAAAAACTTGAAAGAACAAGAACAAGAAATACACTATCTCTTTTCTTTTCTCTCGCACACACTTTGCCCTTACAATATTCTCTCACTCTAATCCCTTGAGTGGTATACAACTTATTTTTTTGCTCCCTTTCAATTCGAAACTAGTACAATAGTCCCTTTATATATACATAATAAAGGTCTTCTTCAATAAGGATTACTAATACTAATTGGAATCTAGTTATGAATCCTTCTCCAATTGAGAAACTAACTCCAATTGGGAAAACAACTCCAATTGGGAAAACAATTTAATCCTTTAAGACTATAATTCCTTGTAAACGTAGGACAACTTATCATGGGCTGGAAAAAACCCAACACGCTTAAGGTAAAGCTTGTTTTCTACGCTCTTTTTCAAATACTTGTGACTCCAATGTATCCCATAATTCCTTGGCCGATGAAATATTCATCACACCATACTTTTGTGCCTTGCTAAGACACATCCAAATCATGGAACATGCATGCACATTTAGCCACTACCATTCCTCCTTCTTTATGGACATAGGCATATCTCCAAGCACAACAAGTAGTCCTTGTTGTACAGCACATCCTTAACTTCGCATTGCCACATAATGAAGTTATTGGTCCCGATGAACTTCTCGATTTCAAACTTAGCACTTTGCACCGAGGTTTTGGTTACCTTAGTGCCCCCATCATCTTCACTATTGATGGAGTCTTCAGGCTTTGTCATTGTTTTGGCTTAATCACCAAACCTTGCTCTTGGTACCACTTGTTAGAACACAACCAAGATGATTAAACCAAGAACAATCACACATATATGAACAACAGAAGCTTGCTTTATCAATCAATAAAGAATTACAAAAGAACTCACAAACTATCACAATAGTTCTCCTGCCTTACAAGTCTCTCAAAATTCACACACCCTAATGCTAAGGCTTACCTATATATACTAAATAGCCTTGCCACAAACCTAATCCTAAACTAAGTCAGGATCCAAAAGCCAACTTGAAGCTTGCGTCCAAGCCTCCTACACATATTACAACTTGGATTCCTATCTTAGTTAGGAATACAAACCTGATTTCATACCAACTCCAATAAAAGGATAAGTATTCATTAATATTTGAATGCATAACATTGAAAATTAATGAGAAAAACAAGAAGACACTACTACGAAACCAGTTATTAGTGGCGTTTTGAAAACTGACAAAAAACATATATTACTGTTGGATTTTAAGCAAAATCCGACAAAAAATGGATGTAGTGGTGGATATAATAAGCGACATAATTGCCTGCGTTAGGAAATGAATTTTTCGACAAAAAATACTTTAAAATCGACATAAATTGTGTCGGATATAATCGACATAAAATATATTAATAATAAATAAATAAGCGTATTTCTGTCGGCTAAAACCGACATAAAATACTTCAACCATCCAATAGAAATGAATTAATAATGAATAAATAAAAGCATTTCCTGTTGGCTAAAACCGATAGGAATAAATTAATAATGAATCAATAAAAGCATTTCCTGTCGGATAAAACTGACAAGAATGATATTAATAATAGAAAAAATAAATCACTTTATGTATTTTCCATATCCCCGCATTCACCATCCAACCTCACTGGAGCTCGACCTCAAAAACCTCAAGGCCCTTAAAGTCTTAGGCAAGGGAGCAATAATGGGCACCGTTTTCTTAGTCCACGACCCGTCATCCGACCCCTCCGCCCTTCCCCACCGTATGTCACCATTATCTGCCTCCCTCCATCACTTCATCCAACCCTAGTTCAAAGTCAGGTGTGGATTAAAGTTCTACAACGAAGTAAAAGCAAAGATCATATCAACCATGAAAATCAATCACCCTCCATTGAAACCAAAGTCCAATGAACAGTTCTTTATTGAAATCATTAACCATTTATCTACTCTATACATACAAATTTTAGCAAGTTTAAATTCGTACCCACAGTTCCCCAAATTTTAGCTACTTTATACATACACGGCCAAAACTATTCCAATGAATGGTAACTCAGAATTATAATGATCAAAAGGAAGGTACGTACCGCAAGTAAACAATTGAGCTGAAGGAATATTGTTGACTTCCAAGGTAGCAACAGCAACTAGCACTAATATATACAGTAGATCAGAAAAGAAGCAAAGTAATTTAACTACCTTCAAATTATTCCAAGCAATCGAGTGGACTGATCGATGGATTGGAGAGAGCAACTGCATAGCTGCGCAGCCAAAATAGCAAATTCGATGTTTAATAATTTCTGATGAGAAGCCATTCAAGTACGTACTAGCCAACAACAAAGAGCGAGCGCCCAGGGCTTTAACGAGATAATATGCAACAACTTGAAAATATATAGAATAGGGTATACATCTCATGCATATAATCCCCAGAGACAGAGAGAGGGAGTGAGTATGAGAGACGACTAATAACTTTCTGTTAGCTAGCTAAACTTGGTAGCTAGAATCAAGTACTATTGTGCTGTGAGTGTGAGACAGACACCAACGAAAGAGAGAAAGAGAGAGAGAGAGAGTCTGTTTCCAATGTGTGTGGAATTGTTGGTTGGAATTGGTTGCAAGAGTTCGAACAAAATAGAAAAGAAGAGAAAAGAAGGAGAAAGAAATGAGGACAGAGGAATAGGGGGAAGGGAGAAGCATCGATGCAAGGAAGATTGAGGGGTTTTTATAAATTTAGGTTATTTTAATTACTGTCGGTTAAAACCAACAGAAACATTTTTTTAAAATAAAAACCAATAGAAAATTTTCATCCTGTCGGTTATAATCGACAGAAAAAAATGGCGGCAAAATTCCCTCTGAAAATTTTAATTTTTCCCCCAAAATTTTAAATCCCCCCTAAATTTTGTTACGATTTAAAAAAAATAAAATAATAATTGTTTGGTTTAATAAATAAATAAATAATATGTATTTAAATAGAATATGTTTTTAAAAATTAAATAAATAATTTTTTGGTTTAATAGATAATTTTTACACTTTTGGTTTAATAGATAATAATCCATGTAAAATATGCGATAAAGAAACAAAAAGAGAATTGTACAATGAAAATATCATCACACAAACAAATATTGTCTGATCAATACTTGAAAAACATAAATAAAAATTTAGCACAAATTACTTTTCCCACTTCAAAATTTAGGCAAATTTAACGGAGATATGCATTCTACGAAACTAGTTTCCATGATCTAACCGTCAAACTTGTTTGTAGATACTACAAGATCACATACGTAAAAAATCGTAAAAAACAAACATTCAAAGATTACGTAATGAAACAAAAGTTTTCGACGATTATAAATGAAAATTCACAATTTAACGGTTATGTTAGCTTCGATTTTAATGATTTTTTATAGTTACACTCCTCTACCCTATAAGAATGTAATGAATAAATTTGATATTCAATTTAAAATATTTACACTAGTGGATACTACAAATTCTTATTTTATACTTATTGGAAGTATAACATTAACTCTAAGTGTTTGTTTAATCTACTGTTTTGATGCGATACGCAGTCTACGAAGCATTTTTCAACGATCCAACCGTCAAACTTGTTTGTACACACACCGAGATCGCATACATAAAAAATTACAAAAAACAAACATTAAGAGATTAGGTAACAAAACAAAAGTTTTCAACGGTTATAAACGAAAAATCACAATTTAACGGTTACTTTAGCTCCGATTTTGATGATTTTTACAGCTACACTCCTCAACCCTATAAAAATGCATTGAATGAATTTGATCTTCAATTTAAAATATCTACACTGGTAGATATCGCAAAATCTTATTTTATACTTAATGGAAGTATAACATTAACTCTAAGTGTTTGTTTAATTTACCGTTTTGATGCGATACGCATTCTACGAAGCATTTTTCAACGATTGAACTGTCAAACTTATTTGTACACATTCTGAGAATGCATACGTAAAAAATCGTAAGAAAAAACATTCACAAATTACGTAACGGAACAAAAGTTTTCAACGATTATAAACCAAAAATCACAATTTAACGGTTATTTTAGCTCCAATTTTAATGATTTTTTAAAGCTACACTCCTCGACCTTATAAGAATGCAATGAATGAATTTGATCTTCAATTTAAAATATTTACACTAGTGGATACCACAAAATCTTATTTTATACTTAATGGAAGTATAACATTAACTCTTAAGTGTTTATTTAATCTACCGTTTTGACGTAATACACATTCTACAAAACTTTTTTCAATGATCCAACCGTCAAACTTGTTTGTACACACTCCGAGATCACATACGTAAAAAAATCACAAAAAAACAAACGTTTAGAGATTATGTAACAAAACAAAAGTTTTCGACGGTTATAAACAAAAAATCACAATTTAACAGTTATTTTAGCTTCGATTTTGATGATTTTTTTACAACTATACTCCTCAACCCTATAAGAATTCATTGAACAAATACAATCTTCAATTTAAAATATTTACACTAGTGCTTATTTTATACTTGATGGGGAAGTATAACATTAAATGTTTGTTTAATCTACCATTTTGATGTGATACACATTCTACGAAACGTTTTTCAACGATCCAACCGTCAAACTTATTTGTACACACTCCAAGATCGCATACGTAAAAAATCGCAAAAAGCAAACATTCAGAGATTATGTAACAGATTAAAAGTTTTCGATGGTTATAAACGAAAAATCACAATTTAACGGTTATTTTAGCTTCGATATTGATGATATTTTGCAGCTACACTCCTCGATCCTATAAGAATGCAATGAATGAATTCGATCTTCAATTTAAAATATTTACACTAGTGGATAAATATTATTTTATACTTAATGGAAGTATAACATTAACTCTTAAGTGTTTGTTAAATCTATTAGGGGTGGGTTAAAAAAACCGAAAAACCGAAAAAAACCGAAAACCAAACCGAACCGAAATCGAAAAAACCGAACCGAATTGAAAAAACCGAACCGAACCGAATTCTTTTGGTTCGGTTCGGTTTTAGTGATCTAGAAACCGAACCAAACCGAACCGAACCGAATTAATTAAATTAATTTTTTTATTTAATTATTTGTTTTGGATATTATTTTCTAAACCCAATTTGTAAGTTAAAATGTGCTAAACCCAATGTGTTGCCAAACTTTAAGCTCAAAATATTAAAAAAAGTCCTATAAAAACTCTAAACCCTAACCTATTATTTATCCCCCATATAAGGTTCCGGAGCCAAACCTCATCCTGAAGTACCTACATCCATCTCCATAGCACTGTCTACTTCTGTCTCAGCTTTCTTTTCCAAATCTACTCTCATATAACATGTAACAGAATCCATAAACATTTATTTCGGGTAGATTACTTAGGGAATTTGTGATGGAAAAGAATCCAACACACACTAAATAAATCCACCCACGCATTTCTTTTACTAATCAAGTTGTCAACATGCAGTTACAAGCAAACAACCTTGATCTTTGAACAACATCATACAATTTAACTTTTCTAAGTCATTTGTACGATTTTTGTGTTGTGAGGTTGTTAGTTTGGACTTTGGAAGACTTGATTGATGATTTTAGTTCAACTTTAAATGTTTATTTTCATTGTCTTTGATTATAGTTAGAATGCTTATGTTATGATTGTGTTGGATATGTTAAAATTTAAAATTTCAATGTTTTTCATTTTTTGAAAGAAAAAAAAAACAAAAAACCGAAACCGAACCGAAACTGAACCGAAAAAAACCGAAAAAAAAATGAACCGAACCGAACCGAACCGAAATTTCGGTTTGGTTTCGGTTTTGGCAAAAAACCGAACCGAATTAAACCGAACCCACCCCTAAAATCTATCATTTTGATAGGATATGCATTCTACGAAACTAGTTTCAACGATCCAACCGTCAAATATGTTCGTATATACTCCGAGAAAGCATGTGTAAAAAATTGCAAAAAATATAATATTTAAAACATGTGTTTATTTATTTTTAATCAATATAACATTTTAAAATAATAAAATCAGACATGATAGAGTACACCAGATGTTCATGTGTGTTTATGTGCCAGACAATGTGCATTGTGATGCATTGGAAAAAATTGTTTGAATTTCTTTGTATCTTGTTGCTTGCTTGTAAAGGAGCATAATCTTTATTACAAAAATGATAGAGCTTTAGATTGTAGTCTGTTGTTATTATTCTCTCAAAACATTTATGGCTCGTGTGAATTGGGTTCATTAGACTTTGGGTCATGAGTGAAAAAAAAATATTTAAAATATGTGTTTATTTATTTATTTTTAATCAATATAACATTTAAAAATAATAAAATTTTCATTTATGTCGTTTATAACCGCCAGAATACTAAAATAATAACCGCCAGAAAGAAAAATAATAAAATAGTCAATTTCTGTCGGTTATAACTGCCACCATTAACTTAAAAACTGCCAGAATTTGTAAAAAAAATATAAAAAAAAAGATTAAAAAATATTGTCGGATATAACTGACAATATTTTCTTGATATCGGCCAGTAAATATCCGCCAAGAATTTATGTCGGATATAACCGACAATATTTTTCTAATATCCGCCACTAATTAAATGATGTGTCGGATATAATTTATCCGACAGGATTTTCTAATAACCGCCACCATCATCCGCCACCTAAAGTTAATATTGTAGTAGTGAGAGGGTCAAAGTAAATTAGAGAAAATCAAATCCTACTTTGATTCCTCGGCTCCCCCTTACCTTTTTGTTTGACTGCTAAGCTTCTTTTCTTGAAACTCTCTGTAATCTCCTATTTTGGCTGCCCTCGATGCGTATCTGCAATTCTGTTAAGCCTTCTTCACCTCGATCAGCAAGCGCCCCTCAATCCAAAGAAACATGCGTGTTATTTTGGAGAGATTGGAATTGCACCCTTTGATGTGTGTACTGGGAAAACTAAGTTGATGGCCTGGCTAATTAACTGGACCAGTCTATTTTTAATCCCTTTACTTTTCATCTGATGCATGCGATATTGGATGTGTTGGAACTTTGATGAGCCCATGATATATTGAACAATAGAAACAACAAGAGATAAGAAATAATACTCAAAATTAAAGTGCGTAACAATGAAATATCTAAATATGCTCTCAATTGAAATTGCAACCCTTTTGACATATCTCACATCCTCGAATTTTTGATTTTTTTTTCTCATTCATGGTGAACATAGTGCTCATGGCAACTTAGAGATTTGGCTCCTTCAAATTTATAAGGTCATAATCTGTATATATTGTAACGCTTAAAACCTCAAGACGGTTATGTGAAAAAATAATAAATTTGATGGGATTATTTGAAAAGGTGTTCGTGTAATTACCTCTAAGAATAAAATTATTATTTCAATAACTTTCTATAAAATGATGAATTTTCGGATGAAACTTTAACGGACGGAGTTTTTCGAAATCAATTTTAAACTTCAAGAGGTGTTAATATAATTTCAAAATTCTCAATGAGTTTTTATGAAATACAAAAAACCTCAATATGGATGTTATAGTACATAATTTGGAATATATAATTTGAATGTAAGTGAGAGCATGAAACTGCTTCGACAAATTAGCTTAATCTGCTTATGCACGAACTACAAGCCCGCCTAATTAAAACATGACTCGAACAGTCGAACACAATGTGTGGTTGATCATCTTTTGACCTAAAAGCTAATAAATGGATTATGAGTTATGACCTGATCATTATCAAATGACAAACCTATTTTATTGGTACCTTATGTAATTTGATAATTCAAGAGAGAGGAATCAAATTGTTATGTTACCCTGAAGGTGCAAAATGGGATCGATCCAGTAAATATTATGCATATAAGAATATATATTTTTTTTTGTTATAATAATAACCTTTACAGGTGCTCTTTGCTGGAGAATAAGATCTCACAACGATCATATGACAAAAATAATATACAATTAATATATGAGTTTTTTCCACCCCTAATATCACCAAGGCATTTTGTGATAAAATTCAACCGTAGCAATACGTGGTTTAGTCGAGGACAATATCGGGACGTCGTGTGCCTACGTTATTCTCTCAACACATCCTGGGCCCAAGTTACTGGGCTCGAACATGCTTCTTGAATTTGAGCTTTTGAAAAGATGCACTAGCTGCAATTAACTTAGGGCAACCAAATGACTATGCCTTCAAAAAGATTAGCATTAGCCCCAGAGAATAAATATCGACCGACCTAGACAATTAATATATAGGAGTTTCCACCTATAATATCACCAAGGCCTTTTGTGATAAAACCCAACACCTGGTAATAGATGGTTAAGTTAGAACTATATTAATAATAAGGAAAACTAATGAAAATGGCTTGGAAACTTTGAGTTTTAATCAAAATCCTTGTAATACTTTTATTTAACGGTTAGTACAAAACCCAATATTAAACTAAGTCCAATTAAAATAGCCCATTTCTCGATTTTTTTAGGTTCTATTAGTTTCGTTTTCTGTTAGTTTAGTCCTGTCAAGAAAACCAGAGCGCCTTCGGTTTGAGAGATTATGGCAAATCCAAGATGCAAGAAGACGACAAAGACAAAGCATGAGAAGATGGTGGGATCCAAGTTTTGGGTACGGCAGTGATTTTAATGGTGATGTGATGAGGCGGTGGTGTGGTGTGGCGTTGAATCACACCCATAAAATTAAACTGGGATTATTTTGAATATCAATGAAATCACTCCTTCCATCTTTTGCCACCCAGATTATTTTGAGTATCAATAAAACTGGGATTATTCTAGGAGAGTGATTTCATGGTGGGTGATGTAAATTTTAAAATTCTAACTTTTTAAAATTACATCTGGGTGTGATTCATGCCAGCTTAATTTCAAGTTTTGGGATCCAAGGTTTAATTTTGTTGTTCATGGTGATTTTAATGGTGATGCGGTGTTAGCATTTCTCATTTTAAAATATAGAATTAGTAGTAGAATTTAGAAGCTTGTCAAACTGAATAAATTGTAGCATTTAATTAAGCATTTTACTTATATTTTGACACACATGTTGAGAGAGAGCAAAAGAGAAGTCACTCTTTCAAGTGGGGTTCTCATGTCTTTGCTCCAATATAAAATTAAAACAAAAATTGAATATTTATATAGTATTTGTTGAACATAAGTCCAAAAGTGTGATTAAATATTCTTGTTTGTGATTTGGTGAACGTAATTTTGCATTATTCTGGAACGTCTCAAAACTAAACTAAAATAACTATTTCTGAAACTACTGCAAAATAACTCACACTATTTATGGAATGGAACAAAATAAACACTATTTCTAAAACTATATCAAATTATTTCTAAAATTGAACCAATATAACTTACACTATTTCTGGAACTAGAGCAAAATAACTCACACTATTTATGAAACTAAACCAAAATAACCTATACTATTTCTGGAACTATAGCAAAATAAGCCACACTATTTATGAAACTAAACCAAAATAAACCATAATATTTCTAGAACTATAACAAAATAACTCACACTATTTAAACTAAAATAACCCATGCTATTTTTGGAATTACAACAAAATAACCCACAGTATTTATGAAACTAAACCAAAATAACCCATACTATTTTTGAAACTACATCAAAATAACCCACACTATTTCTAAAACTAAACCAAAATAACTCACTATTTTTTAAACTAAGTGAAAAAATGGGGATGATGTGCTTAATCGTCGGATTTCTTTAAGTGAGATCCTGCAGCGTAAATTTAACATGCCTTATTTTTTTCTTCTTCTTTTGTTTTATTTCAGCGGGAGAAAGAATGGCATCAAGAACAAGGAGGCGCAAATCTATTCAAAACCCAACCTCGAACAAGACGAATAGGAAATCCTCGTATGTTGTCTTTCAAATTCAGAGATATTTTTGGGAAAATCGATAAATGGGTTCAATGATTTGAGATTTCTTTTTCTTTCTAGTTTTATGGAGAAATGGTTCAAGGAATTGGGATTTTTGGTTTTTTCCAGTTTCATGGAAAATGGATTTTGACATGCTCCAACCCTGATATCCCTAAATATATGGGTAGGCAAGTGTAGAAAGATATAAACCGATACATAATCGTGTTCAGAGCATACAACTAATTAACAATAATATGAAAGAATGATTATAGGAAGGTACGAACCAAGGAATAAGACCTGCGCAAAGCAAGCTCGAAAATACCTAAGAAGAAATGTCTTGACGCCGGGATCGTGTTCCTTAACTCTAACACCTAAGAAGAAATGTCCTGACGCCGAGATCGTGTTCCTCAACTCTAACTCCTAAAGGGGTGCAAAACCGAAAAGGTGAGTGGACCAAAGTTTATAATAATAATACTAATAATAAGAAAACCATTTTCTTTATGAGCATACTAACCCCTTGTTTTGAAAACATATATAATAATATATAATAGGTTTTTCGGAAAACCCTAGCATGCCATGAAATCATTCGTAAAACAAGTATGAGTAAAACCATGCTCAATAACGGTGCAATCATCGCCCGAAGGAAAATCTGTAAATCTCATCAATACTATACTCTCTAGGGGTATCATAGTCGCCAAAGGCAGTACTCGTCCATCACCAAAGGTGAAGTTGTACAACACTGGCTTACGCCAATGAAGAAACATGGTAGGCTCCATCACCCGAAGGTAAAGTTGTACGACTCTGGGTTACACCAAAGAAGAAAATATATACATCACACACCAACACTAGCCGTGGCTAATCAAGTTGTCCGACACTGCTTTCGGCAGTGAAGTTGGGGGTATATCATAATATCTCATCTCACTCCTCATCAACTATGTCATATGGCCATAGACATCTATACCCGTGTTGTGTGGATGTGTTGTATGATAACTCGCTAGATAAGCATCGAAAACATACCTTAAAAATCTCATATCAAATCACTGGAGCTCAAAAGCTCAAACCTCGTCTCATAAATCCATAGTAAGTCATATCCGTAAATCCATGGAATCTCATAATCGTAAACCAGCAAAATAAATCATATGAAATCCATAGAAATTCATATACGAAATTCCAATATTTCATAACCTTTAGTAAAACATAAATTCAACAAATCCCAAATATTATGTAAAAGTAATTTAAAGAAATCATAAATTCTCCATAAAAACATATTATAAAACATGCTCAATCATGAAATATGAAATGCATGCTAGGGTAATATTTTATAAAAACATGTAAATTTAGAAGGGATCCACTCACAGATATTTTATTGTCTGGGAACTGTTCGAGCTAGTGAGAATGGAGTACCTTTTCATTGATGCACCTAACCACAATTAGAGACCATTAAGTAAAACTATACCTAAACGATAGAATTTGGGAAAACAAAAGACGAATTTAGATTCAGCACGGCGAAAAATCTAAGGAGGGACCTCTAGCTCCCCCCACGCGCCACCGCATACGTGCGGCTGGCAGCCCCTACTTGTTAGAAAATTCAACAATTCTAAAGATTCCCAAATTTTACAAGAATGAAGATCTTAATGAAAAGAACAACTTTCATACTTGGGCCAAAGTCTAATTTGGCCGAGAAATGCATGAAAACACCCTCAATCCATTGGAACCCTAGAGATGGGTGGTTGTCGATCTGTCTTCACCGATGTTCCGACGCACCAACCAAAGCTTGAGACTTGTTCCTTCGTTCAAGAGGATGTTATAGGTGGTGGTGATCTAAGGAAATTGTTTCAGAAATGGTGGATCGATGACAAGATACCATTGCACCCACCGGTGCGGGTATCACAAATCAAGGCCAATCTTTATCGATTTTTGGGTGTAAAAGGGAGAGGGTCAAGGATTTGTTTCCAAGTGATAATTCAAGATAATTCACTTGAATTTGGCCGGATGAGAGATCGGAAACCCTTGTTTCCATCTGGACGGATTGAAAAAGGTGAAATGGATCGAGGGGAAACCTGGGTTGTCTACCACTCTCCCTATCTCATTTCCCCCATTTCTCTCTTCTCTCATTGGTTTACTCCTCACCTCCTCCTACTGATTGGTCCGCAACCCTCCCTTTTCTCTCATTTCCTTTCCATCACAGCCATACATGTGGCATCATAGATCTTTGCTCCAACAATCTGGAGCCTTCTAAATGATGGTCAAATGACCATTATGCCCTCAACTTTGTTCATTTATAACGTCTTAGTTATAACTCCAAATTTGATTCCGCTTGCACCCACGCGTTTGTAACGAGTACTATGAGAATATGCCAAAAAAAGTGTCTTATGTGACACAACAAGGTGGTCAACAAAAGTCAATGTTTTGCCTCAAAGGGCATTTTCGTAAATTCACGTATTAAAATTATAAAAACCATAAATTTGGGAACGAGTCGTTACAAATTTAGTTTGAGTGTCCTCCACTTTAGTTCAATTGCATAGCTCTTTTCCTATTCGTTTCATTTTAATTCCAATTTTGGAGATAATTTGGGATTTTCTTCTTTTCAAAGTCTGGTTATTCTCCAAATTTGAATCTAACTTGGACAAGGAAATTCAAAGACTGTTATATGCACCAAGAATGAAGGAAGAAAAACCCAGAAAATGAAACGCCGATCAATGCTTTACTTGGAGCTGACGTGAGTTTTCTCCTTTGTGGGAGCAAACAGGTTTCAGACCTGCGCCTGCATATTCTTCATCAATGCTTTCTCTTGTTGAAAGAAAAAAAAAAGGAATGTTAAATCTAGCCGCACAATCTCATTAAAAGAGATCTGTTGGCTGAGCGCATCATCATCATAAAATGGGAATCCCTCTCCTTAAAGGAGTAGTATTCTCTCCCCTATTTTTCCCTCCTCTTCCCTCCCCTCGTATTTGAACAGTCACAGTTAAGCCATGTCAACATCTTATACTAACTTTTGATAGAAAGAGAAAGACAAAATAAAGAATGTGAGAGGAGGGGATGGAAAGAGGAGGGGAGAAAATCCTAGTCCCTCCTTAAAAACATGCACCAAAAGCTAAGTTTTCTTTTTGCATAGGACTAAAATAACAGCATTATTTTTCTAATTAAATTTTGGTCGACCTTTAACTCATTGGCTGCATGTTGGTAGTGCGGTTATGTATCATTTCTGTGATGGCTGTAGGGGTGGATTTTTTTGCCAAATTGCCATGCCAACCGAATTGCCAACCGTGCCATACCGATTTTATGCCAAATTTTTTGTACCAATCGGTAATGGTACGGTATTGTACCGTACCGAAATTTCATGGTACGGTATTGGTAATGGATACCATTACCACGGTATTACCGTACCATACCGAAAATACAATATAATTTATAATTTATAATTTATATAATACATAATTATATAACACATATTTATAATATTCCAATAATTTGAAAATAAAACCCTACTTATATTAGCATTGTTGTTGGTGACTTTGATCTCTTAAAATTGTGGAAATCAAACACAAAAGAGTTCCTAATTCTTTCACAAATAGCCAAAATATCTTTGTAACCCCCACTTCTACTGTTGCTAGTGAAAATGCATTTAGTCTAGGGAGGAGGGTTGTGAACCCTTTTAGGGTATCCTTGACTCCTAAAATAATGGAGGCACTAGTGTGTACTAGTGGTTGGCTTAGGGCAGGTGAAGTAAACTTCTACAAGGACCAACGGAAGATATGCTTCAATTTTACAAGGAAATAGAAGAAGAGAAAACAAGAAAGATATGCTTTAATTTTTTTAGTAAATTTGTTATTAAATGGTTTTCAACTTTAATTCTTCTTGCTACTAATTAATATGTTTTCTTTGTTTGTAATGTAAGCTTGACACAAACTCAATCTTCTACAAGTTCAATGCCTCCTCCAAAAGCTTCGACATCTCAAGCTTGAATTACTAATCAATGAATTCTCCTTTTTGAAGTTTACTTCCAATTTTCATTTGGTTTGAAACTTTAATTTCTATTTGGATTGTTAACTTCTATTTGTTTTGGTTCGTAACTTCTATTTGGATTGTAAGCTTAATTTTCATGATGAATCTTGATGCTTCATTTGAATTATTATGTGTGTGAATTGTGAATGATGAATAATAGATGAATTTAATCTATAATGTATGAGATAAAGGTACAAAAAAAAAAAAAGTTTTGCCCTTGAATTGGGTTAAAAAAAACAAAAACATATTTTGTCCCAAAACAAAATGGCAATTACCATTGCCATACCATGCCAACCAAACTTTTGGCAATACTGAACTTCGGTATACCGAAAGTTTGGTACGGTAATGGTAATAGATTTTACCAAACCGAAAGTTTGGTACGGTAATTGGTACAAGGGTTTTGGTACGGTAACCGTACCGAACCCACCCCTAGATGGCTGCATGATTGACGAATGCCATTTTACCCATATCTAATTAATAAGCTACCAGGGTCCAATTATTTTAACTACTTTTTATGAAAACAAAAACGAAAATGTAAACAAAACAAAACATTTCTTTATTTTTAATTGTAATGGTCAATCAGATCCAACTTGAGAAGCAAGAAAGAACAGACCGGGAGAATCCCAGCTCAACTTTGCTTCTTCATCTCCTACCATGTGCCAAACAGCTACGCTTCTTTTTTTGACCTTATCCTCTCTCTCTCTCTCTCTCTCTCTCTCGATCGAAAAATTATTCAAACTAGATAATTTGACCTCCCAGACTTGTGTGAATAAATTAAATAAAAAGAAAGACAAATTAACACAACATGTAGAAAAGCAGCGCACTAGTACTATAAATAGTCTGCATATCTGCAAGCGCTGCTGTGCAAACACAAAACCTAGAATGGATTCAAAAGCAGTAGCTACTAAGCCTCATGCTGTTTGCATTCCGGTTCCAGCTCAAAGCCATATCAAGGCAATGCTTAAGTTTGCAAAGCTCCTCCACCATAGAGGTTTTCATATTACCTTTGTCAACTCGGAGTTCAACCACAAGCGATTTCTTAAATCCTTAGGCCCCAATTCCCTTGATGGCTTACCTGACTTTCGGTTCGCAGCCATCCCAGATGGCCTTCCAGATTCAGATGAAGATACCACTCAAGATGGCACTTTTCTTGTTGATGCCATAAGAAAACAAAAGTTCTTGGCTCCGTTTCGTGACCTCCTCAATAAACTCAACAATGATGCCATAACAACTTCCAACAATCCTCCAGTGACTTGCATAGTTTCGGATGGTTTCATGTGCACCTTCACAATCACAGCTGCTGAGGAGATTGGAACCCCTATAGTACTGTTCTACACTATTGCTGCATGCAGTTTCATGGGAACTATACAATTTCGTGCTTTGGTCGAAAAAGGCCTGGCACCACTCAAAGGTGAAATACACACACACACACACACATATATCCGTGGCCGCATTTTTTTTTAAACAACTTTGACATACATTTTTGTGGGTTTACTCAGCAACGTATTTTAACGATATGAGCTGTATATCTTTTAGAACATCATTCATAAGTCATTTTTGTATAAATTAGACAAATTCAAAACTATTAAAACATTCATTGGTAATAAAGAAAATGGAAAATTAGGTTCACATTCTTCTTTTTGTTACTCCATTAATTAAAATCCTATTCATTTTCAATTTTTGATCAAGGTCCTTGGGTATTAATAACATCATTAATTATTTGAATAATAAAATATTTTTATTTTTAAATATATTCCTTTAATGTTAAAAATGTTACAATTAGTATATTTATATTTATGGCTAAATTTTTTATCATTATTTTTATTTTTAGTTTGTACCTATTTTTAATTTACAAATATTTTTTAATTTGTACCAAGTTTCTTTTCATTTTTAATTTATACCCATATATTAGTTTCTTTTTGTACCCATATTTTTTAAAGTTTACCATGTGTATACCGTCACGTGACATTGTATATTTAATCAATGATAGAAAAATTACATATGGTATATTTATGTTTTATGCCTAAACTTTGTATCATATATTTATATTTTTAGTTTGTACCCACTTTCAATTTGCAACAATTTTTTTTTAATTTGTAGTATTTTCTTTTTAGTTTTATTTTGTACCCATGTATTAATTTCTTTTAACGCCTATATTTTTAAAAATTCATTTGTATTCATAATTTTTAATCTTTTATCTGTACCCTAATTTATTTCTAATGCATCCATTCTTTTTTATTAATGTACCACTTTGTTATACTTATATGTGAAATGTACCAATTTTTTTAACACTATGGATACATTCATTTGCCATTTATTATTTCTTATTTTTACATAGTTTTTATCCATTTATTCAATCAAAATATTTGAATTTTTTTTATTGTAACCGTTTCTAATAGTATTATAATGAGGGATTTTAAATTTATAAGATTATAAATCTCATAAAATATCAAACAATTAATGTCATAACTATAAAAATAAAAATAGTAATAGTAATATAATGAGGTGTACAAAGTCAAGGGAACTTGATCAAACTTTGAATACTATTAAGGTTTTAATCAAAGAATGTTAAGGATTAGGGACTGTATCCAAAATATCCCTAAAGAAAATAGTTGAATATGATTCCTTAATCCAACAATGATATGATTTTATATTTGGATGATTGTTGGTAGACTTGACCTTTGAGGGAATAACTAAAAAATAGACGGTTCAGATTGTTGATATACATTACGAATTGAGACCCACAAAAATGTCTAAAAACAATGTTTTAAAAAAATGGTGTCACACATCAGTCCCCTTATATATATAATAAAGCTTTAATTAATTTTTGGTTTGCTGTTAATTTCTTGTTTCTAAATGCAAATGAAAATTTTCCTCGTAGATGAGAGCTATTTGACAAACGGCTATTTGGACAAGGTCATAGATTGGATTCCGGGGATGAAAAACATTTGTTTGAAGGATCTCCCAACCTTCTTTCGAACCACAAATTCCGATGACATTATATTTAACTTCATGATGGAATCAACAGATAGATCCCATGAAGCTTCAGCAGTTGTTGTTCATACTTTTGATGCCTTGGAGCGAGATGTTTTGGATGCTCTCTCATCTATGCTTCCACTTGTTTATACCATTGGCCCTCTTCAATTACATCTCAATCAAATACCAGAACACCCCTTGAATATTGGATACAGCCTATGGAAAGAAGAAACTGAATGCCTCGAGTGGCTAAACACCAAGGCTGAAAATTCAGTTGTGTACGTGAATTTTGGCAGTATAACGGTCATGACACCTGCACATCTAGCCGAGTTTGGTTGGGGACTTGCAAACAGCAAGATGCCCTTCTTTTGGGTAATTAGACCCGATCTGGTAATTGGTGAATCAGCGATTTTGCCACCTGAGTTTGTGGCTGAAACAAAAGAAAGAAGTTTAATAGCAAGTTGGTGCCCACAAGAGCAAGTCCTTAACCATCCATCAGTTGGAGGATTTTTAACACACAGCGGTTGGAATTCAACCGTTGAGAGCCTAACCTCAGGAGTGCCTATGCTCTGTTGGCCATTCTTTGCCGACCAACAAATGGATTGCCGCTATACTTGCAAGGAATGGGGCGTTGGCATGGAAATTAGTAATGATGTGAAGAGGGATGAAGTAGAGAAGCTTATTAGAGAGTTAATGGATGGGGAGAAGGGTAAGAAGATGAAAAATAAGGCGATGGAGTGGAAGAAACTTGCAGAAGAAGCTACCAGTCCACATGGCTCTTCATCCAAAAACTTAGACAATTTAGTGAATCAAGTGCTACTAAGAAAAAGTTAGATACCATGCATCCAAAAGAAATTTGTTAATGATTGTTATTGTTGCTGCTATTGTTTTGTTGTTGTTGGTCTTCAAGCTAGAAAGATGAGGTACAAAATATAACGGACCATTATCTCAAATAAAAATTAAACTAGTTTTTCCTTAAAAAAGAAAACAACTGGTGGCAAGTCATGGTTTTCTAGCATTTTCGGAGGCCGGGAAGATTCACAGAAGCATTTGAGCCTCCCCTTGGCCACAGTTTCTAACTTCCTTTAATTCTCATCAAATTTCTCTGAATCATTTCAATTTCTTAGCTTTCTACACCAATTACTTAGTTTGGAAGAATTCGTTTCCTTCCGTTCTTCAAAAATTCCGTCTTCTCATTTTTAATAATGGCGCTGAATAAGCTCCTCTGATGCATTTGCTCCTCCACAACAAGTAACTTGACAAAAAAATAATATAGAATTATTTGAATTGATTCATCAGAACCGACGTTCTCAAAGGTCAATATCTGAAATTGATTGTTAAACATGACAACCTTCCCAGATTTTCTTTCTAAACTTTCCACGAAATTGGAAAAATCGATTAATTTCGAAGGAAAATCACACAAGCTGTGTACCAACAGGATAATTTGGGTTCCGTACAACCAGAAAAAAATGTCTGGGTGAGAGAGAAAGAGAGCCGACAAGGTTTTTTTTGCTTTGCCTGTTAACCG
This sequence comes from Malus domestica, assembly GCF_042453785.1. Taxonomy (NCBI): domain Eukaryota; kingdom Viridiplantae; phylum Streptophyta; class Magnoliopsida; order Rosales; family Rosaceae; genus Malus; species Malus domestica. The sequence continues at coordinate 11,211,332 of NC_091677.1, read as the reverse complement.
TAGTGTTATATTTGAAATATATATCCATGAAATTTGCAGTATTCAAACAGAGGAATTCTGGGTTTTCAAAAGATTGTTGGCAAGTGGGTTTGAGTTACACAATTTCATTGTTTTTCCTAAATTTTTTTTCTTTAACTTGTTCTTATCATTATATAAAGTTATTGTATAATTTTTATTTAATTAAAATTCAAAGTTGTAAAACTCTTTTCAATAGTTTTTCTAAAAAAAAAAAAGAAAAATTATGATTTTGTTGTAAGTATAATTTACTAAACAATTATGGAGGCCATATAGAGAGATGGTGCAGTATGGAGAGAGATGTGTAATTGTGGGTGTATGTTATTCCACCTCATTGTGCCTTTATTTATAGTAGTAGGAAAGGTTAATTCCTTACCCTTTTAGGATTATAACTCTTAATAGGTAATCAACTCCTAATAGGAATCTAAGAGATATTCCAATATATACTAGGATTTACACAATCACATTCCTAATTTAATAGGACTGCAACACTCTCCCTTGAGTGTGTAAATACTCAAGTAAATGGCGCATCAAGTCTTCAGTGATGAAACAAGTGTAGTTAATGAAGTTGTCAGCACAATGAGCAAATGCGAGTCTCAAATCAACGAAAGAATGCATAAAAAAAGTCAAATTCACAAAACCTCGCTATGGTAAAACCCAAGGTGGGAGAAAACCCATAAACTAAGGAGAAAAGTGAGTTGCATTAAGTCAAAACTATGCGTCTTTTGGATGCAAGTAGAAAAGCTCACAAAGGGTATAATTAGCCTAGAATGAGTGCCTCGTTAAAACCTAGTTAGGTAGCAAAACCCCAGTAGGAAAAATGCTCCTAATTGTAGGGAAAAAGAGTACATTAAGATCAAATGAGTATACTTTTGGATACTCCCCCTGAGTTTGACATAACTTCCAAATGAGAACTACAAGCATTGCATACAAATAGTTAGGCATACCAATTCCTCAGACAAGCTTTTGGAAGGTTGACTTCGGCAGTGATTTCGTGTAAAGGTCGGCAAGGTTGTATGGGATCGGCTTGCATGATTTCAATCTCCTGATGCTTTGCTGATGTAGATGTGGACGCAATTTGTCTTGGTGTTGACTTCGTTGATGTATCATGGCTTAGTCAGGTGGATACATGCGGCATAGTTTTCATAGATCGTCGTTGGGACTCAAAGATGGATGAAAACACAGCAAGTACTTCGACTATGCTCAACAAGAACTCCTAACCATGTCTTGCTTGTGGCGTAGTGAAGTGAAATGAGTCCTGGAAGATTCGAAGATTTCTCAATTAAGGTCATATCATGGACCTCCAAGATGTTGCTATATCCCTTAACGGTAAAGATATAACCATTCGGGGATGTTGCCTTATGCAGGTTTGATAAGCAACCGGGGTTAGCATAACAACAAGGCAAGCATCATTCTGAGGATCAAGGGGATTGGATCCGCTTGAGATGCATTGGGATTTTCCCTCGTAGTACCTTCAGGGTATGTCTTTAATACCAATTCAGTGGATGCGTGTAGGCACGGTGCTGCATCTTTACCAAGATCAACAGCGAATGAAATGTTCTGTCTAAATACAATGAACTAAGTACAACGAAGCACAAAGTTGAACTCAAATATGGAATTTCGGATTCCATAACCTCTTCAAGGGTCTCATTTGCATATAACGTATGGACGATCATAGGTATACTCAAAGGTAACACATTCGGTGTGTAGTTCAACTGGTAAACCAAAATACCGTCAGAACAATGCTTCAACTTCGGGTCAAGGTATAAACGAGTTTTTCCAAGATCTTTCATCTCAAATTCCATCTTCAAGTGCGAGGCAGTTTTCTCAAGCTCTTCCGGAGTCTTAGTGAGATTCATGTTAACGACATAAACTATAACTCTAGCAATTCGGAATAAGACTTCATAGTTTAACACGTAAGGGCATAATTCATCCCTGACTAATCAAATAATCACTTAGACGGGTATACCACATCCGTCGGATTGTAAGTGAATGCCTCAAACAAGTTAAGAGGGTGTTCCGTGGTTTGGAACTATTTGAACCAGTCCATGTAGTTCTTTAGGAACTTACATGTAAATCTCTGTATCAATATCCCCATAGAGAAAACACTAACCATATTTCATAATGATGCTATCAATCACTTGATGTTTGAGAAAAACCTTGCGTCGTAAGGCGTGTATCATATCACATTATTTCATTTATCTCATAACGCTTCCTTTCCCACTTGTAACACAATAGGGTTACCTTGGGCATTGTAGGAACGACAGGTCCAATACACACTTTGGTAAGGAATTTAACTTAGATTGTAATTTCAGTTGTCCAATCAGTTCTACGTTGTCACTTAATCAACGGAACACGATTTGATATTGTCGCTTTTCATTTATATCGGTAGCTACCATATAAGTGAAAAAATCATCGATGATAATCTCATTTCAATTCCATTTAGCTCATCCAAACTAGTATACTAGACCAAGAACTTTAAGTCTTGGGAGAAATCCGGATTAATCTTATGAGATGGAAATGATTTGAGACAGCAATCAAGTGTAAATTCCTTTTGTGTCGTGCCTTCTTCTTCTAGGGAAGTGAATCCTATGAACCGAGTGAATAGTTGTGCTCCAGGCTAAGACAGATTGATTGGCTATCCGCCGGTGTATCGGATCGTCCAACAGAGGTAGCACACCCTTTAAGGATGTTGACTCGACATCCGTTAAGTACGTCTATCCTTGCAAACATGTTTGCAACTAGAATATGATCTTATCACTTTAGCTAGATCAGAAGAATACGTTTGGGGCAACATTCTAAAAGCTAGAATTCATCGCACTTATTTATCACACTTGTGCAGTATGGGGATTGAGATGAGACATAGTGGGCAACATCCATGGGGATTGAGATGAGACATAGTGGGCAACGTCCACTTAAATTCGCGCTGTTTTCCAGGAACGTTGACGTTCTTATCTCCTCATAACGGCGAGAAGACTGTCTCATTAAAATGACGACCGGTAAGTGAGCGGTAAAGAGATCGCATGCAAGGGCTCGAAGAGAGCTACTGTGAAGGAGAATCATAATCGACAAAGATTCACATCCTTCTTTGAGGACCCATGTTGGTACGTTGCGACGGTGCAACTTGACACATGGAATGCACACCCAAATGCGTACATATGAAAGTCATCAAGTTCATAACCAGTAACCACTGTAACGTCATATAGGTTGGGTGGCAATAAGCCTCAAGGCGAACCAACATAACTGTGTACAAGATTGGATGGCCCTAGGCCCTTAAGGGATAAGTAAGGTGGTGGTTTAGCAGCAATGTGTGTGGACAAACATATGACCAGTTTGTCGATTCATCAACCAAAACCATAAGTATTTATATGGTCTGCATTTTGTTTGGATTAGTCCACATATATTCCCTTGAATCCACTATGATGAAGGAGTCGTTTCGTATCTTTGTGAGAAATGATATAGAAAATTAATTTCCCTAATGAGCAGGCTTGGCAAAGTGTGCTTGTGGGCATAAGATCCTTACTTTGGGTAAAAAGATGCATCATAGCATCATTGTTCGACCTAAGTGTCCCAAAAGGTCGAACCAAAGCAAGTAAACTACTCAATCACCAAGCTTCAGGCCTGCCACATGTGGTGTATTCCCAATTGGGAGACAACTCATTGGCCCCAAATCAAAGCTTCAGGCTCATTTTTGGAGGTGGTGCAAAGATATTTCACTCTATTTTCTTCAGTGGTTTCATTTATAATCATTGTCATCTCGATTATCCTTAAAAAACTCAACGACAAGGAGAATTTAAGGTCCCTTAAATGGTAAGTCAGTACCATTCATAAAACGAAGAGCGTGCCAAATGCTCTTAATCAGGTTGGATAAACCTGAAGTCATTGTTAGAGATGTGATTTAGGTGTAAAGTTAGTGTGCGTAGTACGCATTCATCCAAACAACTAACTTTCCCACATTCCTACCTAATCACGTGTTTAATTGAATCGGTCACATGTATCAAGAAACATGATTCAATTAACTCGTATTCAAGGACAATATCAATAAGATTATCCATAAGTAAAACATGCACCAAACTTGAATCTAAGAACATGGAAAAATGTTCACAAAGTAAATGGTTTACTAAGAGGATTTGGCCAACAAGGCCATCCATGTCAATATTCTACTCTTCCAACGATATTTGGTGAAGCAAAATTAGTCTCACATATTGACTACTAAAATGGTACTCTTTAACAACATTGGTAGGGGCACGAATAGGTGCATAACCAATGATCTATTCCATCAAGACAGAAGTAGATTTTGCAAGGTTAAGGCTTGGGAATATTATCCCTTTATTCTTGAAGTCTTAGGTCTTAAGTGCCAAGGATCATGCTTTGGGCATGATGCCATACCTTGGCAGGCCCTGATTCTACACTTGTTACTTTAGGAGCGAGTTAGAAACAAGGAAGGACAAAAAAAGTCTTCTCTAGTCAAAATTCGATTGGATTTATAAACTTCAGAATTGTACTCATTCATGGATGTAATCATGGTGTGCTTCAGGCAATGTCTTTCATGATTAGACAGTCCGTAGGAGCGAGACAAAGAGCCATGGAATCCTTGTTCAGGAGGTACTTCCATTTGTAATGCTTTGGGCATAAGTCTTCAAATGAAGATCATGGCGGAGGCTTATTCAGCTTTTCCTTGCCATTATTGGCTTCAATGGTGTCTTAGCTTCTTGATAGTCAAGTAGAGATTCACATCTTGTAGTGGTTTATATTAGAAATGTCCAAATAAGGGAAATTGAACTTGTGACAGTTCGACAATCCATTGAATTGAAGGGAACAAGATTGTGATTGGTGCTATGGGAATAAATCATCCATAAGCATCAAAGTTAGAACATTCGAGTTCTAAGACATGGTTTTCATGAAAAACGTTGGGTTTTCATGGGTGTATTGTTTTATGAAACTACAGGTTGCAATTTGAAACTAACGTTTAGTTCATAAAAGAGAGGTTCCTGCAATAACACAGAATGCAATATGCTGATTTAAGTGTAATGGATTTGAGGTTCTTCGGGAACTCAAGTGTGAGAGCTTCGTTACTACGAAAGTATGTCAACGGTTCAAAGTATAAAAATAAATTATTAAATCGTTAATGTCTAAAAGTGATATTCAGGTCAATAATTTTGGATTCATTATCAGATTAATGGACTGTAGGTCACTTTTAATAATAACATTCGGGTTATAATTATTTAAAATGCCAAAAATTAGCTTTGGGTCAAAAAAGAATACAGCCCAACACACTTTGGTTGGCCGCAATACACGGCCCTACAAAAAATTGCAGGTCGTTGGCTTCGGCCAGGCTGCACAAAAGGCAGCCCATGCAAGAAGGCAAGTTGCAATTGCAGTAGGAAAGGGGCCGAGACTTGGGCATGACCCAGCAAGCAGGGCGGGCTTGTTGCAGGCAGGGCCAATTGTGCGGGACCAGGCCCAACAACATATGGGTTGTTGGTGATTGGGCCATGGGTGCGAGGGGAGAGCCCAACAAATGGTTGCGGGCCATACTAGTGGATGGTTTGGGGCTGCAGGCCCAAAATCGAACCAAACCCAAGCCAAAGTGGCTAGGTTGTCCTTGCTTACTACTAGCCCAACGGGCTACAATCATGGGCATATGTCAAAATGACATCGTTTTGGTATCTTGCTAGGTGCTGCTGGACTTTAGGCCAGCGTGAAGGTCCACGACGGTAGTGTGGCTGCTGTGCCGCACTGTTCCTAAAAAAATTAAATTTTTTTGACATCCCTAGGGTTTAGGAAACCCTAAATTTCTTCTAATTTATGTATATACTTTGACTCACAAATTCCACATAGCATAATTGCGTATTGCATGAACAAATATATATATTGACAAAATATATGAAATAAATACAATATATATCGGAAGGAAAATATAAACATAGGGGGTTCATGCATCATGGGGAATGTTTTCAAGCTTCAAGGTCGTTTCAAATATCTTACTTTATTTTAAGCGTACCTGATTGGTAGAAAACAACAAAAGCCTTTGAATTTGTAAAAGATCATTTGCAGAAAGTCGAAATTGCATCTCAAATGCATTGTATCATGTTCAACAAAGAAAAATTAAATTGAATCAATAGCATGTAGATCAATTCAAAATAATAAATCAATAAAAAAAAGAATGATTAAAACGTAATACTCCCCTGATTGAAGAATAAATTCTCTTGTTAGTGCAGCGTCAAGAGCGTGCTGATAACATGTTGTAGACATAATTTACTAAACAATTATGGAGGCCATATAGAGAGAGGGTGCAGTATAGAGAGAGATGTGTAATTGTGGGTGTGTGTTATTCCACCCCATTGTACCTTTATTTATAATAGTAGGGAAGGTTAATTCCTTACCTTTTTAGGATTACAACTCTTAATAGGTAATAAACTCCTAATAGGAATCTAAGAGATATTCCAATATATACTAGGATTTACATAATCCCATTCCTAATCTAATAGGACTGCAACAAATTCATTCATTAATCACCAATGTTGTTCGACTGAAACCTTATTTACTTCAATTTTTTTATTAAAGTCCTTCGACCTTTGTCCATGTCAATTTTTTTTTATTGAAGTCCTTGGAGGTGTTGAAACCAGAAAGAAAACACAAGAGTTTACGCAAAACAAAAGCTTGATAACACTTGATGGTTGGGAGAACTTTCTCATTGAAATAAAGAGCAAATATGGCTATTAAATAGCCTTACAACTTGAACGTGAAAAGAAGCAACAACCCACAACTAAATAGCCCTAGAATCGTGGTATAGACTAAGTCAAAACAAATAACCTTGTCCCTTAAGAATAGGGATTATTAAGCATGACTCAAAACAAGCCTAAAAACAATGAACCCTAACCCTAACGGATATAATATCCTAACACTTTAACATCCTCCCTTAAACTGATTACCATTGACAATCGGTTTATTCCTGGGTATTCAGAAATCCCCATTAAACCACGCATCTTCAAGAGCACTTCAAGCTTCATTGGCTTTGTTAAAGGATTTGCAACTTGCTCCTGGGTTGTGCAGTGAATTAAATTCACAACTCCTTCCTTGATCAAATCTTGAAGAAAATGAAGATGAACATCTATATGCTTGCTCTGTCCATGCATTATTGGATTCTTTGAAAGTTTAATTGCTGAAAAATTATCACAATACACCACTATAGCCTGGTTTTGAGCCTGTTTAAGTTCTTGAAGAATTCTCCTTAACCATACAGCTTGACAAACGCATGATGCTGTAGAAATAAACTCCGCTTCGGTGGTAGAAAGAGTAACCACAAGTTACTTCATTGATGACCACGACACTGTTCCTGACCCCATCATGAATATATACCTTGAAGTGTTCTTTCTGTCATCTTGATCTCCTGCGTAATTGCTGTTAGTGTATCCCATTAATTCTTCATCTCCTCATTACTTGTATAACACCCCAAGGCTGAAAATGCCCTTCAAATACCTTAACACCATTTTCACTGCTTGTAAATGAAGCTCAGTGGGACACTCCATGTAACGACTGATTAAGCTGACTACAAACATCATATTAGGACGCGTAGCTGTCAAATGCATAAGACTCCCTACCATTTGCTTGTAAAGAGTGTTGTCAACTCTCACTCCACCTTCATCTTTCATGAGCTTGAAACCCAGAACCACTGGGTTGTGCACAGGATTGCACTGATCCATGTTAAATCTTTCCAATATCTCCTGAGCATATTTCCATTGGCTGATGAAAATACCATCTGGTTTTTGCAATACTTCAATACCAAGAAAATAACTCATCTTTCCAAGATCAGTCATTTCGAATTCAACCACCATAGATTGTGTGGAGCCAAAAAAAATCGAGAGGCGACGCATGAATTTTGGATAAAAGAGGATAAAAATACCCTTGAGGCATATCGGGATTCCTATGCGCGAGCAGCGGGCAATCATCCCTCAACCAAGTCAAGAATGCCCAAAATAGGAAACAAATTCAAAATTATTTCATCCATCCTCACCCTATATTCTCCACAAGGTAATTATTCCATAACCTCCAAAACATTCCTTTTAAATTATGTTAATTGGCTAATTAATGGATTTATTACCTAATTAATCCATTAATTGCCAATTAAATCACCAATTGCACCCAAAAAATACACAAGAGGCCGGCCACCCACTTTCCCAAGGGGACCGGCCATCCTCTATATATTCAACCTCATTTTCTCTAAAAACCTAGGTTCCAACACTCTTGCAAAACTCCCAAAAAACTCTCCATACACTTTTCTCTCTAAATTCTAACTTTGGCATTGGAGGTTCTTCGGCCAAAGCCCCCCTTACCAATTCATCGTGGGCACATGAGGCTTTTGGCTTTAACCAAAGGTGTTAATTGTTTTGTAGGTGCAATTTTGTCCAAGATTAAGGAGGAAGAAATTTGCATCCATAAATTGGTGCTTTCAATGAGAGAAGAGTCACACATTCGTAGAAGACTCTCACATCAAAAGGTTTTTCTATTTTCTTGTCCATTTGTAGATTTTTCATACGTTCTTATTTTTAATTTTTTTTATTTGCAAAGATTCTTTGATAAAACGTAAAAGGTATTACAATGGCTAGAAATTTAGAAAATTCCATAAGTGAAAATTCCAATATTCAAGAAATGGGACCGCTACAATCCACGAGGCTAAATGTGATCATAGGAGAGGCACCATTGCTACGGTGCTCTACCATGGCAACCACCGCGGTTGCCACCACGGTCACCACTACCCGCGACGAGGTCCGTAGCACCACTACCACGACCCGAGCCGTTCCATCCAAGTATGCACGGGCCCAAGCCCAAGCCGTGCCATCTGAGGCCTACGACACCAAAGCCACAGCCCAAGCCTTGCACTCGCATGCATCACGCACTGAGCAGCCTACTCATGTGGCCGAGCTTGCTCTCGAGCAGCCCACTCTTGTGGCCCAACCTGCTCTAATGGCCCAGCCTGTTCCTGTGGCCTTCCAAGCAACCCAAATCGGTCCAAGATTAGTTCAACTATCCCAGCTCCAAATTTTCGGACCAATGATCAAACCGGGAGCATTTTCACCACATTTTTCTATAGATTTGACAGTTCCCAACTCAAATCTCACACCCGGAGTCTACCACACTTCCACTGCTTAGGGAGATACATTCATCCCAAGCTCTTCAAACCCAAATGGAGAACAACATTTGTCTCGACAAGTCATAGAGTTGACGAATGCCTTCGCATAGCAGACGACCTTGGTGAACCATCTCTTGTAGCGCACCGAGATGTAATGTGTCCCAAACAAGGTGTCCCGAAGTAGGACAAGGGTAGACGAAGAACCTCTCCAGTAGTATCCCTGCAAGTAGCTGTTCGACCAGCCACGAACCGAGTATTCAGGCAGTATACACTTTCGATTGGGACCTCGAGATAACGTATACTCCCGTCTTAGCTCACTGATGAGCGTGCACTCTCGACTAGGCCCACGGACGAGCATACATACACGGTTGGGGTCACACTCTAATAGTCTACATGAGCAACCTTCTAGGCGAAGTGTTCATTCATGGCTAAGCCTACAAGAAGCATCCTCCACCTCACATTGGAATAGGCAGCACGATGGACAGAGAGAAGCAGTCACTCAATTTGGCCCAAGTTCAACCGGCAACCTGTGAAGAACTCGCTCGCCTATTAGGAATGCATCACACGCATCGCATCCAAGGCATAGATGAGCTAAATATATGGAAGAGCACCCTAGACCAGCAAGTCACGACTGGGGGCAGCCGAGAGCTCCACTACCCCCAACCATTCAGGAAAAAGTAGAGAGACTCTTGACCAAGCGATTGTGCAATTTCCAACACAACGAGGTCACCGATAAGGCACTATGACGGAACATAACCAACATAAGCAGGTCACCCTTCACGGACAAGATCAAGTGGGCAGAGCCTCCACGCGAGTTCAGCATGCCGCATTTCACATCTTTTAAAGGGGATGAAGACTCGGACAAACACTTAAAGCACTACCAAAGCGTAATGATCCTTTATCGAAACAACGATGATTTCATGTGTAAGATATTCACCACCACTCTATAAGGTGCAGCGCAAGATTGGTTCTACCCCCTGTCGCCACAATCCATCCGAGTTTCGACGAGCTTTCTTTGGTTTTCACCAAAGAATATTCATCCTATCGCTTAATAAAAAAAAAAGTCTGACCATTTGTTCAACATCAAGAAGAACCCAGCTTCGCGACTATGTCAAGAGATTCAAAGCAGAGAAGGTAAGGATAGTCAGACTTGATAGCTAGAACAACCTTCCAAAAAGGACTTCCAGCAGACCACTCGCTATTCAGAAAATTAATCATGAAAGAAGTTCTAACTTTGGCAGACTTATTCACTTTGGCAAAGAAGCATGCACTTTGGGACGAAGCTCGCCAATGCATATTCAAGGACTTAAAGAAGTCCCCTACATCACTTCCCTACTATCTAAACCGGAAGTAGCGGATGACTTATTCACACATTTGATAGTATGTAAAGCAGCAATAAGCTTTACCATCATGCGAGAAGAGCTAGATGCCCGACTACCTGTATTTTACAGTTCAAAAGCTCTCATTGATGCTATCAAAAATTCAAAAGCTAACTTTGGCGATAATTGTTGCAACCTGGAAGCTCAAGTTTTACCTTCAAACGCACGCAGTCATCCTCATGACGCACTATTTCGCCTAATCCAGAGACACGACATAAAGCGTAAACCCTGGCGGATGCAAAGTTTTCTGATGAACGTAACAACTCGGCCCAAAAGACACACCAAGGGCAGATGAACACTAGAATGACACACTTGGAAGAAAGTTTTACCTTTGTCACCCCAAAAGATTTTACATAGGAGCAACATGTACCGACAATTGGCACCACTTTCTACCACGTGTCACACGGCCCCAGCCGACCCTTGCTCCATAATTTAACTCTAGAATAGCCCAATACCAACAGTTAAGCATCTCCTGCTGCGTGTAACATGGCCCCAGCTCCACGACTTCCTACCACACATTCACGATATAACAGAGCAGCCCAACGACGCCCCGAAGGTAGCTAAGCACTCCTTAGCAGTGCCTGCTCCACGAAATGGAGACTTCTGGTATTTGCATGTCGATGATTTATCTAACTACAAAGGTTCGAAAACAGGCATAATCATTGTCACCCCAGACGATTCGATACCCGAACAGGCGATCATTCTAGGCTTAAAAGCATCTAACAATGAAACAAAGTATGAGACTATACTAGCAAGCCTCCAAATAGAAAAAGACTTGGTAGTGAAAAAACTTTCAATTCATTCTGATTCCTAACAAATCACTAGCCAGACTACTTAAGGCGTTTCAGATTTACACCTTCACTCAAGTTCCATAGGCAGACAACACTCACGTGGATGCACTAGAGGCTCCGCCCTCGACCACCAACTCAAATGCTCTATTCCAGTGGAGTATCTAGATGAGCCAAGCATAGAGGCGAAGCCAGCAGTCGAGGTGTCACATGTTAGTACAACTCCAAACTGACAAGATTCCATTGTAGACTATCTAGTCAATGGCACATTCCCCAGGAAAAGATTGGAGTCTAGGAAACGCCAAATCAAGGCAGCACACTACTACATGTGGAACAGCATTCTCATCTAAAATCCTACACCAGACCACTTCTCTACTGCCTAGCGCCTCCCGATGACTTAAAGGTTCTAAGCTCAATCTAAGAAGACGTTATGGAAATCACTCCAGAGGTCGATCCTTAGCATATAAGGCTCTTAATGTAGGCTACTACTGGCCTACCATGCACCAAGATGCTAAGGAGTTAGTACAAAAGTACGACCGCTGCCAACGTTACAAGCCAGTACCAGCACTACCTGTTAGCGAGCTATACCCGCAGAAGAGTCCTTAGCCGTTCATGCAATGGGCAATCAACTTGGTAGGACCTATGTCGCCTACTATTAGGGGTAGTGGCATGATGATCGTGGCAACCAACTACTTCACCAAATGGGTAGAAGCAAAGCTCATGACTACCATGACTCAAATAGACATAGAACATTTTATATGGAGAAGCATCATTTGCTGATTTGGCATCCCTCAATCCATTGTCACCGACAACAACCAAGATATCCTCAAGGCAATAGGCAGGCCAAAGCATACAACAAGATGATCTTCAACTGCCTCAAGAAATCCCTCGCCAACAAGAAGGGAAAATGGCTAGACGAACTCCCCAGATGTCTATGGGCATATCACACCACCAAAAGACGAGCTATCGGATAGTAAGGCGATGGCCACAAGATTAGATTTGACAGAGGAGAATCGCAAATAGACCATCACCCGCATCGCAGCCTACCAGCAATAGCTTCTCTCCAGCTACAAGAAAAAGGCCAACATCCGACAGTTCCGGCCTTAAGATCTAGTCCTAAGAAAAGCCTCCATCACTGCCAGCATAAAAGGTTCTAAAAAGATGGATCTCATTTGGGAAGGTCCATACAAGATCAGCAGAATAGGCGGCAAGAGTAATTACACCCTCGCCACCAAGAAACGACAAAAATATCAAAAACCAACAAAGTGCCTATAATCTAAGGAAGTACCATGTGCGACCTCCCACTACATCAAAGCCCAAAGACTCAAGCAGCTCGACGGGCACCACCTCACAAGCCGAGGATTATCCAGTTGTTATACAATTCCTACCTTACAACTAAGTTCTCGTTTGTTTCACTCATTTGCCAATAAGGAATTCAGAAGTAATCACAACTTGGCTCAGTTGCATGCTTAAAACAATTGATCACTCATGCACTTCAAAAGAAGACTGCTCCCTTCTTAAGGACTCATTGCAGGAATTGCACCCCCTAAGGGACTAACGATCTTCTCTAGTGTGAGAAGGTAAACTAATTCTCTAACACCCACATGGGTCAGCTCTCTAAGATGGGAGGATAAACTCTACAATTTGAATATCCAGACGTGGATGAGCCTGGCTACCCTAGTATAACTAGATACAAGATGGCTTGCATCGGGATTCCTAGAAGTAGCCACAATGGCCTTTTTCAAGGCTTAGCTAACTCAAGGATTTTGGGTCTTTTGGCCTAATCCACGGGGAACTGGGCCTTAAAGACGGATGAGGCACATTACGCAGTACGCTCTACAGACGGCTGCCTTAGAACCCTAAAGCTGCTACCAAGTGCAGTAAGGTAGCATACGGTTTCCAGAAGATTGCCTACGGCTTGCCCTTCAAGTAGTAAAACCATGCTAGACTTATACAACCGTACATTCTTGTGAAAGGTTAAACAAGCTAGCGTGCATATACGAAGCTTTATCCACTGCCGACATGCTACGTAGTCGATAAGCTTCACCTCTGCCAAGCGTAGAACAATCTACACCAAGTCCTAAAGTGTTGTGATACTTACTACACAACCTACGAAATTGGAGAAAGCCAAGTTTAATAGCTTAGTGGTTACGCAGACTTGTCTACTTCTGTAAGTAAGGCATTCGGCTGCCAATATTATGGCTAACAACTTTGCAAAGTTTTACACCAACACTTACGACTGCATAGGCTACGCGGGTATGTCTGCTTATAGAAAAGTAGCATGCTTGTCACTGGTCTACAAAGTTTAAAAGTTAGGGAATGAACAAAAGAAATGAAGATGAAGAAAAACAAATGAAGCATGTTTATAAACAACTAGCAAAGGCCGAATGAGTTTAAGCAAAACAAGAGCTACAAGGAAAAACAAAGAAAATCATAAAGGCTACCTAAAAGACTACACTTCAGCAACTTGGATATCCCATGACTACTCGGTTGCCACACCTTCAGTAGCCGCGATGTTGTTAGCAGTGGCATCATCCAGTGATTCACCTCTGGCTGCCCCAGCCTGGGCACCAACTTCTCCAACTACTTCACCAATGGAAGCCTCAAAAGTAAAAGCAAGCAAGTCTTCCGGAGAAATAGAGAAGGTCTCGAAACCTCGAGCCCATCCTTCTTACCCTTCAGCTGCTTATCCTCCCCGACCAGACCAACATGGACGTGCTACAACTCATCCACTTCCTCCTTCAGACTTTCGTTGATCTTCAGTACACCTTAAAATTCCAACATTTGGGCTTCAAGCCTATTGATGATTCTCTTGAAGTGGATCACTTGATTATAAGAAACAATTAACTCTTCATCCTTTGCATAAACAGCGAAACGAAGCTCAGAAACTGCAAACTCAAGATCTTGAATCTGAGGTATGTAACATCCAATCTCCTTCTATGCAATTTCATACTTAACTTGGATCGCGTCAAGCTTAGTATTCAAGTCAACAATATCTTAGCGAGCGATCTCAAGCTGCAAAGAAGTGGGGGCAGAAATATTCGACCCCTTCAAAGCAACGAGCTAAGAATCTAACCTCTTAATCTCCTCGGCCAAGGAATAAGCTTCAGCTACCATAGTCTTCATCACTTTCTTGGCAACCTTGCTATATCTGCATCATAGCAAATAGAGTAGTCATTATATGTTAGGTCGCATGCTTCGAAAAAGAACTTGGGCAAACAAACCTTTATAAACGCCATCAACAAACTTCGCACAAGCGTCTATGTCTTCAAGCAGATCTAGTTTCAAGAACACATAGATCTCAACAGCTTCCCCAAAAGCAGGCTCAGTGGATTTCTCACAGCTAACCACGCGAGTAATCTTCTCATTCCCAACAGACAAATCAGTCTCAGCAGCAGATGGAGTGGTCCTTAGTGTCACTTTAGCAACATAGTCCACCTTATCGCTCTTCATAATAGCAAGCATTTTCGAATGAGAACTGGACTTTGCTCCCAACGAACGTCTTGGCATAGACTTCGGCCTTAGGGCATGACAAAACCTATACACTGAGCAATACTATCAGTAATTGTACAAGCCATTCTCGACATGGCAGGCGCCACATGCTCAGATCTAGCAACCACATTTTTCTTCTCATTGGAAAAAGTCATGTCAATTACAAGGCTATCAGCAGCAGGCGGACCCTCGCAAACAGCGGAGGAAGTATTTAGTTTTCTCAACTAGCATCTCTTGAGCAGGCAGGGAAGATCTTTTCTTTCCACATTTATTCATAGTAGGCTCCACGATAGCATTCAAACGAGCCAATGCATTCACCTCGATCTTCTTTACTTTCTCTTAAGAGAGAAGCCCACATTTCTCTCAGTAAAGGGAACTAAGCAGCCAACGTCATTCACGGTACTCAGCAAGGGAGCTCAACCCATACTAGTTTTTCCCTCATTCTTTTATCTCGGACCAGTAGGCAGGAGGCCTATATGCCTAACATTCTAGCATCCCATGAGGCCCACAACTTTTTCATTTTTCTCAATCGTCGACCCGGTCCGTATCAGGACCAAGAGCCCAAAGGATAAGAACCATGCGACTCGCCTAACATTGTGCCCCAGCGCCTCAATCGGCGACCCCAGCCGCACAAGCTGCCCTTAGCACTAGCCAAGCTAAGCGGCCTAAGCAGTGGTCCCTACCACAACACCTCTTAGGCCCATGTCGAGCTGACTCCTGGCTTCTGCCAGCTGATGTGTTGCACCACCTCCACGGCTGCGCCACGACAACACTATCCAAGAAGAAGACAAGGAAAATTAAATTTTTCTTACTTCGGTGTGACGTAGAGAAGACGAAGAAAGCAATAAAAGACGATCATTTGCATGGGCAAGATGTAGAAGATTGCTTAAGGAGGGGGAACAAATATCCTTTAAACTCTCTCTCTCTCTTATAGGGTAGAATAAGTTTTTCTCTAAAGTTGATTTAATAATCCACTTAAGGTGGACTTAAATAAGCTTTGAGAAGAATTTATTTCCTTTTCCTAGAAGGATCTAATTTCCTGTCAAAGAGAGAATCTACATCAAAGTAGGAAACAATCCAAAGTTTCCTAAAGCAAGAAAATCTCTAGACCTGTTGCCCTTTTCTACGAGCAACCCAACAAGTGTGGGGGCATTTGTGGAGCCAAAAATAATCGAAAGGTGACACGTGAATTTTGGATAAAAGAGGACAAAAATATCCTTTAGGCATATCGGGATTTCTACGCGCGAGCAGTAGGCAATCATCTCTCAACCAAGTCAAGAATTCCCAAAATAGATAATAAATTCAAAATTATTTCATCCATCCTCACCCTATATTCTCCACAAAGTAATTATTCCATAACCTCCAAAACATTCCTTTTAAATTATGTTAATTGGCTAATTAATGGATTTATTACCTAATTAATCCATTAATTGCCAATTAAATCACCAATTGCACCCAAAAACTGCACAAGAGGCTGGCCACCCTCTCTCCAAGGGGCCCGGCCATGCTCTATATATTCAACCTCATTTTCTCTAAAAACTAGGTTCCAACACTCTTGCAAAACTCCCAAAAACACTTTCCAAACACTTTTCTCTCTAAATTCTAACTTTGGCATCGGAGGTTCTTCGGCCAAAGCCCCTCCCAATTCATCGTGGCCGCGTGAGGCTTTTGGCCTTAACCAAAGGTGTTAATTGTTTTATAGGTGCAATTTTGTCCAAGATCAAGGAGGAAGAAATTTGCATCCACATATTGTTTGAACTGTTTGGACATACTCTCAGTATTTCCTGTGAATATAAGATCATCAACATAGAGACAAACAATTAACATACCTCTATTCATTGTTTTGGTGAATAAAGTATGCTCATATGGG
This sequence comes from Malus domestica, assembly GCF_042453785.1. Classification (NCBI taxonomy): domain Eukaryota; kingdom Viridiplantae; phylum Streptophyta; class Magnoliopsida; order Rosales; family Rosaceae; genus Malus; species Malus domestica. The sequence goes on along the minus strand of NC_091677.1, from coordinate 11,194,655 downwards.
CATTTCTCGAACCCTTCTTGTACAAAGTAGGACTCTATGCGACTGTACCAGGCTCGAGGAGCTTGTTTAAGCCAATAAAGTGCCTTTTTTAGTTTGTACACCTTTTGCTCGTGTCCCTTTTTCTCATATCCAGGAGGTTGTGCAACGAACACCTCTTCACTTAATTTTCCATGTAGAAAGGCAGACTTGACATCTAACTAATAAATTACCCAACTTTTTTAAGCTGCAAGTACTATTACGACTCGTATAGTATCCAAACGTGCCACATGCGCAAGCACTTCAACATAATCCACTCTGAACTGTTGACTGCACCCTTTTAAGACTAACCAAGCCTTGTATTTGTCCACTTCTCCATTTTCATTGAGTTTTGTTTTAAAACCCCACTTCACTCCAATTGTTTTTTCTCCAGATGGCAGCTTGGTCAGTTCCCATGTATCATTCCTTTCAATAGCTTCAATCTCTGCATCTATAGCTTGTCTCCATGTTTTACTTCTCACTGGATTTCATAGGAAAAATGATCAATATCAGAAAATAAGGCCAAGTGAGCCAAACTTTCATTCACATCATCCTCCTCTGAAAAACCTTCACCACTTACATAATCCCTCATCCAAACTGGTGGTCTCCTTATTCGCCCATCTCGTGGTGAGCTTTTATCTGCCACTTACACTGATTCTTCATTTTGCACAGCTTCTTCAATAGTGTCCACTGCATGTTTCTCTTCACTGTGACCAATTATTGTGTTGTTTTCTCCTTCAATTTCCCATACAAGGTCAGCCAAAATTGCTTCCTCATGATTGTCATCCCAATTCCAGCTTTGGTTCTCATCAAAAACCACATCTCGGCTCATAATAAGCTTTTGAAAGATAGGATCAAACAGCCTATAGGCTTTAGATTCTTCACTGAACTCGAGAAAGATGCATTTCAAGCTTTTATCATCAAGCTTAATTCGCTTACTGTCAAGTACATGAGCATAAAATATGCACCCAAAAACTCTCAAGTGTTCCACAGATGGCTTACGTCCATTCCAAGCTTCTTCTGGAGTCTTGTTTTTCACAGCGAGTGTTGGACTTCTATTTAGAACATGCACAATCCAATTTGTTGCTTCAAGCCAGAAAGTCTTTGGGATTTTCTTCTCAGAAAGCATGCTTCGGACCATGTTCATTATGGTTCAATTTTTCCTCTCCGCCACTCCATTCTGTTTGGGAGTGTACACAGCCATCAACTGTCTTTTAATCCCATTTACATCACAAAAATTAGTGAACTCTTGTGATGTAAACTCACCTCCACGGTCAGTGTGAAAGCTTTTTATGAACCTTCCAGTTTCTTTCTCAACCCTAGCTTTAAAGGATTTAAAAATAACAAATTCTTTTGATTTCTCCACCAAGAAATATACCCAAGTTTTCTACTAAAGTCATTGATGAAAGTGATGAGGTACCTTTTTCACGATTTGAGGTGGGACTTATTGGTCCGCATATATTAGCATGTACTAATTAAAGAGTCTCAAACGCCCTCCATATACTTTCTTTTGGAAATGGATCTCGAGGTTTCCTTCCCACTAAACAATTCTCACAAACTGTCAAATGAGCTTTGATCTGAGGTAACCTATCAACCATCTTCTTTTGTTGGAGAATTTTAAGCCCATTCCAACTAAGATGTCCATAACGACAATGCCAAAGTTGGGATTGATCTATGGCCAGGGAGGAAAGACACCTTTGCTCCTTTGATGGACATTGTGCAAGCACTACGAACATCTGATTGCATGACATCTCAGTCTTCGTGATAAGACCTTTCTCAGGATGAAAAATCTTACATTTTCCATGTTGCATGAGCACCGCAAGTCCCTTCTCTTGGAGCTGTCTAATACTCAGTAAATTGTTCTTTAGCTCTGGCACATAGAAAACTCCAGTGACAACTTGTATCATCCCTTTGATCTCCATTCTTATATTGCCTTTGCCTAACATAATGAGACTCAAGTCGTTGCCCAAATTCACCGACTCTCGAAAGTTGTTGTCAAAGTCTGAAAACATATCCCTTTTTCCATACATATGGTTACTGTAACCTAAATCCAGGAACCAAATGTGATCTCCATCAACTTCATTGGTGTTCACATATGCCATCAGTAGCATCTCTTCACTTACCTCTGCATAATTTTCCCTAGACTCATTTCCCTTCTTAGGGCACTCCCATTGGAAATGCCCTAGTTCATGACAATTGTAACACTCTAGGGTGGATTTATCAATCTAGATCTGCTCCCTCCTCTTCCTCTTCCACGGTAAGCATCTCCACTTCTTCCTTATGACTGCACACCTTGTGTGATTTGCAATGCTTGCTCATCCACAATGTGCCAACTCATCCTTTGTTCTTGCACCGAAAGGCTACTTTGAAGCTCATTAATAGACAAAGCAACCAAGTCGTTTGAAGCTCATCATACTTCGGTGTCATAGATCTCAGAATTTTTTCAATGATTACCACATCATCCTTTGTTCTCCGTGAATTCTCATCTTGTTTGTTATGACAAGAGTTCTTCCAAGGTAATCATTCACCAATTCTCCAACCTTCATGTGAAGCACTTCAAACTCTTTGTGAAGAGCTTGCAAATGGGCACGTTTGACTCGTACTGTTCCCTGATACTTTTGCTTCAATGAATCCCAAATGTCCTTTGCAGTGTCCTTCTTCAAAACCGTCTCCAAGATTGACCGATCAATGGCTTGAAACAGGTAGTTCTTAGCCTTCAAATCCTTCAGCTTAAGATAGTCAATTGTCTTCTTCTGACCCTCAATGAGATCCATCCTTGCTGCTGCACGAATCCCAATTTCCACCAAGTTCCAATACTTCTTAGACCGTAGGAAGTTCTCCATGAGCATGCTCCAGTAATCGTAGTGTCCATCAAACCTTGGAATGGCAGGCTGCACAAAGATGTTCTCAGTTGCCATGTCACTGCTCGTTCATTCTTACTCATGTGTTTCAAATTTTGATCAGGCCCCGTGATGGGGCTCTAATACCAGATGTTGTAACCAGAAAGAAAACACAAGAGTTTACATAAAACAAAAGCTTGATAACACTTGATTGCTGGGAGAACTTTCTCGTTGAAATAAAGAGCAGATAGCTATTAAATAGCCATACAACTTGAACGTGAAAAGAAGCAACAACCCACGACTAAGCAGACCTAGAATCGTGGTATAGACTAAGTCAAAACAAATAACCTTGTCCCTCAAGAATAGGGATTATTAAGCATGACTCAAGACAAGCCTAAAAACAAGAAACCCTAACCCTAACGCTAGAATATCCTAACAACTTTAATAGGAGGAGCATCGCTGCTCCTCGACCTGTACTATTAAGAGTGCTGCGATGGCAAGTCGGTGATGGTACAACCATCAAAATATGGGGCGACAACTGGGTGCCCCGGGAAAACGTTTTCAAAATCACCACGCCACCTCCAGTGCACTGGTGTGGTGCGGACACGGTGTATAAATTATTTTTGGAAGGATCTCGCCATTGGGACATGGAACTTCTTGGTACTTTATTTTTCTCCGAGGAGACTGAGGCTATACAACGTATCCCACTAAGCTTAAGACCCATGGACAACAAATTAATCTGGCATCATGAACGAAACGGTATCTTTACCGTCAAGAGTGCCTATCACTTGGCAAGAAGAGAGGTCGAGATGCACAGGGCGATAGCAGATCGTTCTAGCACGCAAGATCACAAAACAATACTATGGAAAGAAGTTATGGAATGCTTGCGTTCCAGGGAAGGTGAAAATTGCTGCTTGGCAAGGATGTTTAAACTCTTTGCCTACTAGATCGAAGCTCGTCAGCAAGAAATAACTTATGAAACTGAATGCCTTTTTTGCTCTCGCAAGTCAGAGACCATCGAACATGTTTGGAGGGACTACTCTATGGTGGCTGCGGTATGGTTCTTAACATTGGGATTGAAGGAGGCAGCGGGTCCTCAGCAACCATTATTAGATTAGGTGGCTCAGCTTGCTCAAAAGTTACCCAAACAAGCCTTCGAGTTGATGTTGATGACGCTATGGAGTATTTGGCATGCGAGGAACAATTTATTATGGAAGGATGCAGAGGGGGAGTTGGAGGTGTGCGAAAGGTGCAGTGGCACAGGGCCCCACCCCAAAATTTTTGAACCTCCCTTATATTACACATGAGTGTAAATTTCTAATAAAACAAAGTTTTAAACTGAAAAGAAAAATCATCATCATTACATGTGGAAGAAAGTAATACATAAGTTATTTTTTTATTGCTTAATAGAAAAGTTGAAGAAAATAGTACACACGTTTTTTATTGTTTAAAAAATTAAAAAAAATATATATTGAGTACAAGCTTCGTACAAATACAAACATGTTTTCATGGGGTGTACTATCCACACACCCCTTTTTACTTCTCCCACACCCCTTATTAATTTCTATCATTTGATCTTCTTTAACTCATCCGATCCGACGGCCGAAAATTAAAAGGGTGTGAGAGAAGTAAAAAGGGGTATGTGGATATCACACCCCTATTTCCATATCTCTCTTTCAATTGTGCTCCATTTTTTCTATAGATGAACCCTAAATCATGACTTTATTTTGGAGATTATTCAATTAGTAAGAGGGATGTTGATTTCAATTTAGTTTGAATATTGATTGTTGAGCTTTGTATGGATATATTGTCCAATAACATTTTTTTTTTAAATAAGGAGGGTCTTTTTATTAAATTCGCACATGCCCCCAAAATGTCAGAAATGACCCTGGAAGGTTGTGCAAACACCGCCTCAAGAGATTGCTCTCCGAGCTGAGGAATGGATGTTCGCATACAACGCTGGCATCTACCAAAGATGAAGGCCCGAAGAAGCTACGAGACAACGTTGGGTTCTGTTCTGCGGAAGCGGCATCCAACTGTAAGTGAATAAGTAAAACAGAACAGAATAAAACCAACATCAACAAGAACACCAAGATTTATACTGGTTCGACAATGCCTACATCCAGTTTGGAGACGACGGAGTATTCCACTATAATCAATGAGAACATACAATAGTGTTTATCACTCAATTTCCCAAAGACCCAAATAACCCAAGCTCTCACACTTACAATAGGAAGAGAAAACAAAAAATTACAAAGCAAGACAATTTGAGAAAATTCTTCTCTATGCCGAATGGCTTCTTGCTATTTTTCCTCTTCCTTGTTGTTCACCTCTCCATGCTTATGGGCTGCACCTTGCTCCCCTTTTATAGCCAAAGAAAAACTTCTCAAAGACATCAATGGCCAAAGGCCTACCATCAAGTCAAAAGAGTTAGGCACAAAGAGTTAGGCACAATTATAGTTTGTCTCCCATTACCACAAAGTAGCCCAAAGAATTGAACTTTGACTACATGTTTGAGTCAATAATCAACAATCTCCACCTTGGCTCAAACCCTCTAAGTAGAACTCCTAATAGTCGTCTCCCAATCCCCCATGGGGCAATCAACAAATTTTATAAATGCCAATCAAGTCTAAGTAGTGCTTAAACTTGTGCAATGAAACTGGCTTTATTAACATATTCGCAGGATTGTCAGCGGTCCCAATCTTCTGAAGAAGAATATCTCCCTCGTCAATAACCTCACGAACAAAATGGAACCTCACGTCAATGTGTTTCGTACGTGCATGATGAACTTGATTCTTTGCTAAATGAATAGCACTCTGACTGTCGCAATGAACATCCACATGGTCTTGTTGAACCCCTAAGTCATCAGGCAACCCTTGAAGCCAGATGGCTTCCTTTATAGCTTCTGTTACAGCCATGTATTCTGCCTCAGTAGTCGACAAAGCAACTGTAGATTGCAGAATCGACCTCCAACTTACTGGACCTCCAGCAATAGTGAATACAAAACCAGTAGTGGACCTACGCTTGTCCAAATCACCTGCGTAATCAGAATCCACATATCCAACAACACATTGACCAGTAACTTTATCCTGCTGGAACAATAAACCAACATCCACAGTACCCAGAATATACCGTAGAATCCATTTCACAGCTTGCCAATGCCCTTTTCCTGGATTATGCATATATCTACTAACAATACTAACAGCTTGTGAAATATCAGGCCTAGTACACACCATAACATACATCAAACTACCAACAACATTTGCATAAGGAATTTGAGCCATGTACTGACTCTCTTCAACAGTTTTAGGAGACATAGAAGCGCTAAGTTTGAAATGAGAGGCAAGAGGTGTACTAACCGGTTTTAAATTTTCATTCATCCTGAAACGTTGTAGTACCTTCTTCAAATATTGCTTCTGACACAGACTAATCTTGCCCTTCGCTCTATCTCTTTCAATTTCCATACCTAGTATCTTCCGAGCTTCTCCCAAGTCCTTCATCTCAAATTCATTACTTAGTTGAGTCTTCAACCTTTCAATCTCCACTTTGCTCTTACATGCTATAAGCATATCATCAACATATAAAAGCAGATAAATGAAGGTTCCATCTTGTAGTTTGCGAAAGTATACACAATGGTCATAGTGACTTCTTGTGTACTTTTGCCCGATCATAAATCCATCAAATCCTTTGTACCATTGTCTTGGAGACTGCTTCAAGCCATACAATGATTTCTTCAATTTGCAAACCCAATTTTCCTTTCCAGCAACCTTAAAACCTTCTGGCTGATACATATAAATCTCTTCCTCCAAATCACCATGTAAGAACGCAGTCTTGACATCAAGTTGGGCTAACTCAAGGTCAAACTGCACAACCAAAGCCAACAAAATACGAATAGAAGAATGTTTTACTACAGGAGAAAATACCTCATTGTAGTCAATGCCTTCCTTCTGAGCGTAGCCTTTAGCTACCAATCTGGCTTTGAATCTTACATTGTCTTTTCCCAAAGATTCCATCTTTTTGGCATACACCCATTTACAACCAATTGCTTTCTTCCCCTTTGGTAACTGAACCAGATTCCAAGTCTCATTTTTATGAAGAGATTTCATCTCCTCATCCATAGATTTCTTCCACAACTCGCACTCTGAACTCATGACAGCTTCTTTGTAGGCGGATGGAATATCATCTTCAATAACAGGAAGTGCATATGCCACAATATCAGTAAATCGAGCAGGCTTTTGAATTTCCCTTCTCGATCTTCTGGTTGCAATATAGTCTTGTTGCTGTGGAGGCTCTTGGGTAAGTGCTTCCTCTTCATCATCCTCGTCCTCATCATCATAATTAATTGTAGGACTAGTGGTTGTAACATCAGACCTTACTGGAAAAACTGGAGTCTTCAGTAACTCCACCTGCTTTGAGCTACTCATGGTCTCGGTCGCTTCAGTTTCACCTTCATGCTTGTTCTGATTAACCATAGCAGCCTCATCAAAAGTCACATCTCTGCTTACAACAAATTTCTTCTCATCTGGACACTAGAGTCGGTATCCCTTCACGCCAGTGCTAAAGCCCATAAATAGAGCTTTCTTTGCTCTTGGATCCAACTTGCTTTCTCTGACATAATAGTAAGCAGGACAACCAAATATGTGTAAAAACTTGTAATCAGTACAAGGTTTACCAGACCATACCTCCATGGGCGTTTTGCCCTCATTCGCAGCAGCTGGCAATCGATTAATGAGATGGCTTGCATAAGTGAGTGCCTCAGCCCAAAATGCCTTGCCTAATCCAGCATTAGACAACATACACCGAACTTTCTCAAGCAAAGTACGGTTCATGCGCTCCGCCATCCCATTCTGTTGTGGTGTCTCCCTAACCGTGAAGTGCCTCACAATACCCTCATCTTGACAAACTTTCAAGAAAGGATCAGACTTATATTCACCCCCATTGTCTGATCTGAGAGTCTTGATCTTTCGACCGCTTTGCGTTTCAATCATCTTTTTCCACTTCAGGAATATCTTCAAGACTTCATCTTTACGCTTCATGGTGTACACCCATATTCTTCTAGAGAAGTCATCAACAAAGGAGACAAAATAATGGCTACCTCCCCAAGATGCATTCTTGGAAGGTCCCCAAACATCAGTGTGAACATAATCAAGAATGCCTTTAGTGTGGTGAATAGCAGTGCCAAATTTTACTCTAGTTTGCTTACCCAACACACAATGCTCACAGAATTCCAATTTGCATGCCTTTGCACCTTTCAATAAGCCTTGCTTCACCAATCCTTGCAACGCTTTTTCACCAGCATGCCCAAGACGCATATGCCATAACCTCGTGGTGTCTGTGCTATCTGTGTCAGCAGCTTCGGTGACAGCTGCTCCACCAATAATTATACTCCCCTGCAAGAAATACAAGTTATTTCGTCTTGTACCTTTCATGACCACCAGTGCCCCGTACACAACTTTAAGAACTCCACCCTCCATGGTGATCTTGAGACCCTTGGATTCTAATGCACCCAGTGAGATGAGATTTTTCTTCATATCCGGTACATACCGAACATCACTTAATTCTCTGACTGTTCCATCATGCATCTTCAAACAGACTTTGCCTATCCCTTGTGTTTTGCAGGCATTATTATTACCCATCAAAACAACTCCACCATCCAGCTCCTCGAAATTAGAAAACCATTCCCGAATGGGACACATATGATAGGTGCAACCTGAATCCAAAATCCACTCATTGGAGTGACCATCAGCATATGAACTAGCCAAAGCAAACTCGAAATCATCATCTCCAGATTTTGCAATATTTGCTTCAGAACCTGCTTTCTCCTTCTCTTTGTTCTTCAATTTGGGGCAGTCTTTCTTCCAATGACCCTTTTTGCTACAAAAAGCACATTCATCTTTAACAGGAAACTTCCCTCGTGACTTTGAACGAGATTTTCCCCGCTTCCCAGATTTTCTTTCCTCTGTTCGACCCCTTGCAACAAATGCCTCGGTTTGTGAATTGTGAGTCTTCAGTTCCTTCTTACAACACTCATGATTCACCAATGCCGCAGACACCTCATCAAGTTTCACCTCGGATTTTCCATACAACAGAGTAGTTGTCAAATGATCATAATCATCAGGCAATGAATTTAACAAACATAGTGCCTTGTCCTCGTCAGGAATTTTCACATCAAGGTTTGCTAAATCAGCAAGTATTTTATTATAATCATTGAGGTGTTCGTGCATAGAGATACCTGGACGATACTGAAATCGGAATAGTCGTTTCTTCAAGAAGAGACGATTTTCTGCGCTCTTGGTCATATACTTCTCCTCCAATTTCGTCCATAACTCCTTAGCAGAAGTTTCCTTCATATACGGGTATTTCAACTCCTTATCAAGGAACGATCGAATAGCAGCACAAGCATGAAGATTAATTCGCGTCCACTGCTTGTCATCAATATCTTCTGGTTTATCTTCCAGAACCATATCCAACTCTTGTTGATACAACACATCCATAACTTCACATTGCCACATACCAAAATTATTAGAGCCATTGAATTTATCAACCTCTAACCTTGTAGTAGTAGTTGGATGTCTATTGGATGAAGACGATGCTGACCCCTTCTTTATAGATTCATCTTTATCTCCAGCCATCTACTCGGCACTATTCACAAATACTGCACTGTTCACAGGTACAATACCGTTCACAGATACTGTAGCAGTTCATTGTTCACGGAACTGTAGCGCCAACACTATTCACGAAACTGGGCTCTGGTACCACTTGTTGTGCGGAAGCAGCATCCAACTGTAAGTGAATAAGTAAAACAGAACAAAATAAAACCAATATCAACAAGAACACCAAGATTTATACTGGTTCGGCAATGCCTACATCCAGTTTGGAGACGACGGAGTATTCCACTATAATCAATGAGAACATACAATAGTGTTTATCACTCAATTTCCCAAAGACCCAAATAACCCAAGCTCTCACACTTATAATAGGAAGAGAAAACAAAAAATTACAAAGCAAGACAATTTGAGAAAATTCTTCTCTATGCCGAATGGCTTCTTGCTATTTTTCCTCTTCCTTGTTGTTCACCTCTCCATGCTTATGGGCTGCACCTTGCTCCCCTTTTATAGCCAAAGAAAAGCTTCTCAAAGACATCAATGGCCAAAGGCCTACCATCAAGTCAAAAGAGTTAGGCACAAAGAGTTAGGCACAATTATAGTTTGTCTCCCATTACCACAAAGTAGCCCAAAGAATTGAACTTTGACTACATGTTTGAGTCAATAATCAACAGGTTCGACCTAATGACGGTTGGATAAAATGTAATTTTGGTGGTTCTTGGAATGAATGACAAAAAATTGGAGGTTTTGGGGTGATTATCCGTGACCACAGAAGGGAGTTCACCGTTGCGGCTTCACTTCAGGAAGGGATATCCCAGTGAGCTCGCCGTTGCAAGCGGAACTAATGGCAGCTAGGGCTGCTTAGCTTTTTGCGTATGATACTATTGGGTGTAATGCAAATATCATATTTGAAGGTGACTCAAGTCTGGTTCTTGCAGCGATGAAGATGAGTGGGGAAGATTGCTCGTTGCTTGGTCCTATCATCAACGACCTGCGAGCTATCCTACTGGGTTCCCACACGCCCAACTTAATGTTGTTTGTCGTGAGGCCAATGCCGTCGCTCACCATCTCGCTCGTAGTAGGCTTGGTCGAATGGCCGGCCGAGGAGTCGTGGATAGGGGAGCCACCTGACCTTATATTGGATATGTTGCTCGAAGAAAGCACTTTGCCAGAAGGATGAATTGTTTGAGTTTTAGCTTTAACAATTTGTAAACCAATTGGCTGTTGAGGATGATAGCTTTTCAAGCTGTATTTGTGTGGGATGCTCTTTTTCTATTTGAGCCGGTTTAAATCTTCGGCAAAGTTTTTATCTAGGTCCATGTATGCACACTAATTTCTTATTTGTACGTATTTCCTTTCAATCAATGAATAACGTAATTTTCTTCAAGAAAAAAAAAACCTCATTTATTCATTTTCTTTTATGTTTTTTTATTCTGTTTAGGATAGTTAATTTATATTTGCGCAATTAAGTGATTTATTGCTGCTCGATATCCCTAATATTCCTTTAATTTGAAATTTGAATAGAAATTTTTATGCGTTCCAATAGTTTAGTTATTCTTCTCTAGCTCTTCCGTTCTCTGCAATTTTTTTTGGCTGCATAATACTCATCGCTAGGAAAATTTTGGAAGATGTCATCCGCTACTTGAAAAGCATAACAACAACAACAACAACAACAACAAAGCCTTTTCCCACTAAGTGGGGTCGGCTATATGAATCCTAGAATGCCATTGCGCTCGGTTTTGTGTCATGTCCTCCGTTAGATCCAAGTACTTTAAGTCTTTTCTTAGGGTCTCTTCCAAAGTTTTCCTAGGTCTTCCTCTACCCCTTCGGCCCTGAACCTTTGTCCCGTAGTCACATCTTCGAACCGGAGCGTCAGTAGGCCTTCTTTGCACATGTCCAAACCACCGTAACCGATTTTCTCTCATCTTTCTTTCAATTTCGGCTACTCCTACTTTACCTCGGATATCCTCATTCCCAATCTTATCCTTTCTCGTGTGCCCACACATCCCACGAAGCATCCTCATCTCCGCTACACCCATTTTGTGTACGTGTTGATGCTTCACCGCCCAACATTCTGTGCCATACAGCATTGATGGCCTTATTGTCATCTTATAAAATTTTCCCTTGAGCTTCAGTGGCCTACGACGGTCACACAACATGCCGGATGCACTCTTCCACTTCATCCATCCAGCTTGTATTCTATGGTTGAGATCTCCATCTAATTCTCCGTTCTTTTGCAAGATATATCCTAGGTAGCGAAAACGATCGCTTTTTCTGATCTTCGCTAGATTGCTCCGGTCATTAGTGTGGATAAGTATATAAATGGATAGAGACAAGAAAGCAAACACAAGATGTACATGGTTCACCCAGGTTGGCTACGTCCACGGAATATAGGAGTTCTCATTAATTGTGAAGGGTTTACACAAGTACATAGGTTCAAGCTCTCCTTTAGTGAGTACAAGTGAATGATTTAGTACAAATAACATTAGGAAATATTGTGGGAGAATGATCTCGTAATCACGAAACTTCTAAGTACCGAAGTGTGGTATCGTCTTCACTTGCCTTATCTGTCTCATAGGTAGATGTGACATCTTATCTGGGAGTACTCTTCCTCCATCCAGGGGTGGTATCTTTAACTGGTGGAGATGCACAAGGTAATGTATCAATTTCACTTGAAGCTTACTTGTAGTTTCAGGCTTGGTCAAGCGCGATACAAACCATGTAGTAGGAGTCCCCCAAGTCGCCGAGCTAGGGGATCTGCTCAAAGAGGTGACAGACAAGGTAAGTAATCAGAGCTCCAAGCAATCAGTCCCAGATCAGAAGTTTGATTACGAGTTCCGGCTGATTGTTCTCATTCTCCCTATCTTGCAGGCAGCATGAAGGATAAAGAGAAGAAAAATGAGAAGAGATGATATGAGATACTTTTGCTTTTGAAGAAGTAACTTTCCACAGGCTTATTCTTGAACTGGGTTGGAGGGTTTTCTGGTTTCCACCAGAGTATAAGGCCGACTAAAGAATTTGAGGGTCAAAATAAGTCCATCAAATCTAGAGTACGTTCGACCCTGCTGATATGGGATACTTTTGCTTTTGACAAAGTAGTGGATGTATCGGCACGTGTGCTGTTACGCTTGTCTCCACATGCTTCCTTGTATCCTTCTCACTTGCCCTATCTGTGCCTCAGGCAGATGCGGTATCTTCCCTGGAAGCATAAGATGTTGAAGATGAGTACTCGAGAGCAATGCCAAGTAAGTAATCAGGTGAGAGGTTCCAGGCAGTCAGTTCCTGACTGGAAGCTTGATTCCAAGTGCTGATTGATTGCTCTCTTTCTTCTTGTCCTGCAGGTAAGAACAAGGCCAAAGGAAAAGACAGGGAAAAAGCATGATATGGGATACTCTTGCTTTTAACCCTAATGATATGAGATATTCTTGCTCTGGTATAGCTTGTTTGCAGAGGTATTATCGGGGAGAAAGAAAGCTGAATATTTCGAAAGGCTTCGTTGGGAGTGCCCTCTCAGATATGATGAAGGGTTGAGCATTTTTGCAGGTCTACCTGTCCGTTGAGGATGGAGGTCGACATATATAGGAGTCTCCCTAACAACAAGTAGTAATGCTCCTCCTTTACCCTGCTTGGTCATAGCATGGTAGTGGGAGCTGCCAGCTTCACATGTTTTAACTCTGCCAGAGCACTTTGAAAAAGTGGTATGTGGTATCTGGAAAGCTGATGTTGCGTGTGAAGATTACAGACAAGTTTTATCCAAGGAGATCTGGCTCTCGGAGTTGAGAAAATGGTTCCTCTTCGGTTTTCGAACAAGCAATCCTGTCGAGGATCTGGCTCTCGAGATTCGGAGAACAATGCCTCTTCGATTTTTGAGAAAGCAATCCTGCTGGGGGTCTGGCTCTCGAGATTCGGAGAGCGGTGTCTCTTCGATTTCTGAGAAAGTAAACATGTTGGGAGTCTGGCTCCCGAGATTCGGAGGGCGGTGCCTCTTCGATTTTTGAGCAAGCAATCTTGTTGGGAGTGTTTTCTCGAATATGAGTAAAGGTTGGGCATGTTTGCTAGTCTACCTTGCCACGGAGCACAGAGGTTGACACACAGGGACTTTCCAATTATCCAGCAGTGGTACTGTGCCTTTACCCTTGTGGGTAATAATATGGTAGCTAGACCTTCAAAATTTATGTGTCTAAACTTTGTTAGTGCTGTTTCTTTGCTATTCTTTTACCCTTCTTGGTCAGAGCGATGTAGTGGGAGCTACAAGCTTCACGTGTCTCAACTTTGTCAGAGAACTTTGGCAAAGTTATTTGTGGTACCCATGAGCTAATGTTGCGTGTGGAAAGTGGGTGATTGAACAGTAAGATTCATGTGCTTTTTACTTCACCAGAAATCTTCGACAGAATGCCCGTAATTTCCGCAAAGCTGAGTGTGCGTGTGACAGGTGCTGACAAGGTTGAAAAAGTAGGTGCCTCTTCGATTTCTGAGATCGGCCCTCGTGGTCTCTGAGCAGCCCAGCTTTTGAAAAAGCAAGTGCCTCTTCGATTTCTGAGATCAGCCTTCTTGGTCTTTGAGCAGCCCAGCTTTTGAGCAAGCAAACGCTTCTTCGATTTCTAAGATCGACCCTCGTGGTCTCTGAGCAGCCCAGCTTTTGAGAAAGCAAACGCCTCTTCGATTTCTGAGCAGGCGCCTCTTTGATTTCTGAAGCTCCGTCGAGTGCAGATTTTTATAGAGGCTGGCATTAAGTTCCAAAGCATACTTGAATCTCCACCAGTAGAAGCTCCATTCTTACACTTCTAAGATCTTGATTTGTCCGACCTCTTCTCTCTTCAACACCTTTAAAAATATCTGGCCCCTCCGACCGTCGTTTTGACTTGAACCTTGTTGAAGAGGCAGCCACGCCTTCTCCAGACAACATATAGTGCCTATCTTTCGTCTCCCCTACTGGTCCTCTTACCGTTGGGGATTCCGTGATGAAGAATGATATGACCGCTGCGGTGGTGGCCAGGAACCTTCTCACTCCTAAGGATAACAGACTACTTTCCAAACGGTCTGATGAGTTGGCTGTTAAGGATTCTCTGGCTCTCAGTGTTCAGTGTGCAGGTTCTGTGTCTAATATGGCCCAACGCCTATTTGCTCGAACCCGCCAAGTTGAATCATTGGCGGCTGAAGTGATGAGTCTCAAACAGGAGATTAAAGGGCTCAAGCATGAGAATAAACAGTTGCACCGGCTCGCACATGACTATGCTACAAACATGAAGAGGAAGCTTGACCAGATGAAGGAATCTGATGGTCAGGTTTTACTTGATCATCAAAGGTTTGTGGGTTTGTTCCAAAGACATTTATTGCCTTCGTCTTCTGGGGTTGTACCGCGTAATGAAGCTCCAAATGATCAACCTCTGATGCCTTCTCCTTCTAGGGTTCTGTCCAGTACTGAGGCTCTAAATGATCCCCCTCCGGTGCCTTCTCTTTCTGGGGCTCTACCGACTGCTGAGACTTTTCCTAAGCAACCTTTGTGAAGGCTCCCTCTTGTTTGTTTATTTTGACTCATGTATATGTACATATTTGTAACTTATCGGGGATATCAATAAATAAGCTTTGCTTTATTTCAACGTATTGTATTAAATACACCAAAACCTTCTTCACTAAGTTCTTTGAATTTTTCTTTTGTTGAAGCTTGTATGTTGAAGCTTTGTGAGTGGAGCATGTAGGTTGAGGTAGTGTTCCCTTAATTTCCCGAGTGAGGAAAACTTCTCGGTTGGAGACTTGGAAAATCCAAGTCACTGAGTGGGGTCGGCTATATGAATCTTAGAACGCCATTGTGCTCGGTTCTGTGTCATGTCCTCCGTTAGATCCAAGTACTCTAAGTCTTTTCTTAGAGTCTCTTCCAAAGTTTTCCTAGGTCTTCCTCTACCCCTTCGGCCCTGAACCTCTGTCCCATAGTCACATCTTCTAATCGGAGAGTCAGTAGGTCTTCTTTGCACATGTCCAAACCACCGTAACCGATTTTCTCTCATCTTTCTTTCAATTTCGGCTACTCCTACTTTACCCCGGATATCCTCATTCATAATCTTATCCTTTCTCGTGTGCCCATACATCCAATGAAGCATCCTCATCTCCGCTACACCCATTTTGTGTACGTGTTGATGCTTCACCGCCCAACATTATGTGCCATACAGCATCGCCGGCCTTATTGTCGTCCTATAAAATTTTCCCTTGAGCTTCAGTGGCATACGGCGGTCACACAATACGCTGGATGCACTCTTCCACTTCATCCATCCAGCTTGTATTCTATGGTTGAGATCTCCATCTAATTCTCCGTTCTTTTGCAAGATAGATCCTAGGTAACGAAAACGGTCGCTCTTTGGTATTTCTTGATCTCCGATCCTCACCCCTAACTTGTTTTGGCCTCCATTTGCACTGAACTTGCACTCCATATATTCTGTCTTTGATCGGCTTAGACGAAAACCTTTAGATTCCAACACTTCTCTCCAAAGATTAAGCTTTGCATTTACCCATTCCTGAGTTTCATCTATCAACACTATATTGTCTGCGAAAAGCATACACCAAGGAATATCATCTTGAATATGTCCTGTTAACTCATCCATTACCAACGCAAAAAGGTAAGGACTTAAGGATGAGCCTTGATGTAATCCTACAGTTATGGGAAAGCTTTCGGTTTGTCCTTCATGAGTTCTTACGGCAGTCTTTACTCCTTCATACATATCCTTTATAGCTTGGATATATGCTACTCGTACTCATTTCTTCTCTAAAATCCTCCAAAGAATGTCTCTTGGGACCCTATCATACGCTTTTTCCAAATCTATAAAGACCATGTGTAAATCCTTTTTCCTATCTTTATATATTTCCATCAATCTTCGTAAAAGATAGATTGCCTCTATGGTTGAGCGCCCTGGCATGAACCCGAATTGGTTGTCCGAAACCCGTGTCTCTTGCCTCAATCTATGCTCAATGACTCTCTCCCAGAGCTTCATTGTATGACTCATTAGTTTAATACCCCTATAGTTCATGCAATTTTGTACGTCGCCCTTATTCTTGTAGATAGGCACCAAAGTGCTCATTTGCCACTCATTTGGCATCTTCTTCGTTTTCAAAATCCTATTGAAAAGGTCAGTGAGCCATGTTATACCTGTCTCTTCCAAAACTTTCCACACTTCGATCGGTATATCGTCGGGGCCCACTGCTTTTCTATGTTTCATCTTCTTCAAAGCTACAACCACTTCTTCCTTCAGGATTCAACGATAAAAGGAGTAGTTTCTACACTCTTCTGAGTTACTCAACGATGATGCCTTTCTACACTCTTCTGAGTTACTCAACGATGATGCCAACACCGTTTCTCGTTCTATTTGTGCCTGAATACCAAAGTTTAAACCCTGAGTTTTCTAGATCATTTGCCTTACGACCAAACCATTTAGTTTCTTGTAGGCACATAATATTTATCCTTCTCCTCACCATAACTTCCACTACTTCCATAGATTTTCCTGTTAAGGTTCCTATATTCCACGTTCCTAAACACATTCTGCTCTCTTGAACTCTACCCTTCTGTCCTAGCTTCTTCACCCTCCCCCGTCTAATTGGATCAAAGTACTTCTTTTGTGTGTCCCGTGTAAAGTTGATAGAGGCATATGCTCCCAAACAACTTTGAGTGGAGTCGTCCGAAAAGAAGTTTCTATGGCCCCCTTGCTCATTTAACACTGCATCCGGGTGCCGATGAAGATACAGCGACCCTCCGTTACTTGAAAAGCATAAGAAGAAGAAATTAGAAGGTGAAGCAAACTAGTAGTAGAAGAAACTAGAAAACAATAAAATTTAGAAGAAAGAAAAATAATAAAAAGCCAAGAAACCATGAAAACAGGCCAACTACTTGAGGAAATTGACCAAATGGCCTAGTCACTGGTGCATAGAGAAGGGTTGTTGACTAGGAGAAGGAGCAATATGTTTATTGCTCGCAATGGAATAGAATGTTGGATGGCTCTCTACATAGCAACAACTGTTGACTAAGAATAAATAACCTGGACTATAGCTCGATTTAGTTCACCTTTGCTCCTCAGGAGTACTTGAAGAACTAATCCACATATAACCTATCAAAATTGAGATTATTACGGAAATTTTAGCAATGGGAGCTAATGTTCACACACTATTTTTGGCCTCTAACGCACCCTTCTGTATTTCTGACCATCAAATTAAATAATCAAAATAGAATCAATGAACAGGATCAAATAGTTATACATGTGTAGGAAAAAAAGTGTGTTTTTATCATTTCCCTTTAGTAATATACAGAAAAGCTAAAAGTGATTCTATAACGTAAAATGACACAAGAACAGAAGGTGCACTAAGTCCAGTTCCACTAGTTGCCATTGGCTTTGATTTTAAAGGTAAATCACTAACAAAATTATCTTAAAGCATTTTCCCTACATATTCTTAACACTTACATTATTGTACACATTTCTCTTTTTCTAGGAGAAAAGTTGTGAATTCGTGATCAAGTAGCTGTCTTGCTGTCTTCTATTTTTCAAAGAATGCCTATCTCCCTGAATTTACTTGATCTCTCTATATTCAAATACAAGAAAATGGACTACCATTCAACTTAAACCACATATATGTTGAATAGTAGCTCACTACTAGCACTATAAACAATCTGCACTACGATGCAAACACATAATCTAAAATGGATGTTGTCGATGCAAATTTTTGTCGTCCTTCGCCTTGACGAAAATGCACCTACAAAATAATCAACATCTTTGATCAAAGACAAAAGCCTCACGCGCCCACAATTAGTTGGGGGTTGGGGGAGGAGGTTTGGCCAATGAATTTCCAATGCCTAAGTTAATCTTCCAGAAAAGAGTGAGTGTTTAGTGTTTTCTGTGTGAGAAAAGCATACCCAATTTTGGTGGAGAAATAGGTTATTTATAGAGAGGGTGGTCAGCCGTAGGATCGGATTTTTGTGAGAATATTCCCAAGATTTTGAGTAAAAAATATCTTGGGATAATGGTGGAAATATCTCAAATAAATGTGATTGGGATTACTTACTTGAAAGAGTTTGTCTTTAATTGGGAATGTATTAAATATAGGATTGGTATTTAATCTCTATCTTACCTTTGACTTTTCCATGCCACAAGCAGGGGACCTTTGAGCAGTCATAGTTAGCTGTTTAAATTTCCAGGGATGCTGAGCTAAGGCTGGACCCAAATTCAAAGGAACCGGACCCTACCCGTTTTAAAATGTAACGAGGCGAGCTAGGTAGAGGGATTTTGAGTTTGAGAACTGGACCTAACCCGGCCCATTTCAAACAGGCCGGTTCAGTGCGGGTTCATAAGTCCAATTATTATTTTTTTCTTTCTCAATTTTGGGCATACTGCACTATCGGTGTCTTTTTTTATTTCTCCTCTTCACATCATCTTCATTCTCTCTCTATCTCTTTCTACTCATCCACACTCCCAAATGAAAACTGAAGCAACAATCACCATTTCCTGACAGCAGCATCACCTGGGCAATTGCCACTATCGATATCTTCAACTTCAATCGTCTCTATGTGCAGCATCTAGGTATCCCGAGAAACCCATCATGAAAAATTTATGTAACAAATTCAACAAAAACCATTAAATTACATGATTTATAATGCATGGTCGATGAACTATTTAGGAAAGAAAAAATACCTGCAAAACGTTGGCTGTAACAAACAAAGGGTAGACTGCTATGAAAAAAGCTTGAGTGTTGTGTTCTGTACAATCATAGAAATCCTCTCCTATGGCTGATCTGGTATTGTTAGTATCAAGTCAAAGTCTAGCAAAACCCACCTCAAAAATCACCCCAAATCAAAACCCATATCACAAAATTTTCCCAAACCTCTAAAAAAACCCAGAAAAACCCAACTTACAGATCAAAAAACGCAAACCCATCTCCCAAGTTTCAAACTTTCCCATCAATCTCTGCAAAAAAAAATGCTTACTTTTTCTCCCTTCAAGACTTGCCAGACCTCAAGAAATCCCTGCTCTTTGACTTCTCGCCACCAGCGGCCAAAAGCCCATGTAAAAGCCTTAACGCCATCCTCCTCTAAATTCTGAACAGAACTACCACCCTACTCGTGAAAGCTGCGATGAGGATTCAGAAGCAATCGACGAATTCTAAACCAAAAACCAATAACAAAAATCACGGGCCAGGGCCTTGACTCATAACAGTGATGATGTAGGGGTGGTGGAAGAGATGAATGACGGAGAATGACAGAGTGTGAGTGGAACCGTAAAAGGGAAGGGATGACGCACGCGAGACAATGAGAGAAAATCGAGTTCGAGGTCCAGTCCAGTGACAAAGTCGAGGATTCGAGACGAGAGAGAACCTAGGGTAAAACTAACGGTTAAGATTGGATGGTAAGGGCCCCGTTTTTCTATACATCTGGAATCGACCTACCCCTAAAATTTCAAAGCCCCGCCCTACCCCATTCCTCTTATTTAAAAATTGGAACCGGCCCATACCAGCCCCGAACCTTGATTACCCGTCCCAACCCATGGTTCCTATACCCGTTTGCCCACCCCTATGCTGAGTTGTGTGTGGAGACGCTTGAGAGTCTTGTCCATTTAATAAGGGCAATTTTGTCTTTCTATACTAAAAGTCCACATACCGCCTCCATGATTTTTTGAATTATTTTTGGCTTCACAAATGTCCCTACACATGTTGGGCTGCTGGCAGAAAATGACAGTATGTGTAGAAATACCAAGCTACTTAGGTGAGTAGATAGTTGTTTCCCAATTTGATGTAGATTCTCCTCTTTGATTTGGAGATAAAGTCTTCTAGGAAAGGGAAATCAATTGCTACCAAAACCGATTTAAGCCAGCCTTAAGCAGGGGTTAAATAAATTTGGAGAACAATGTTTATTCCTACAAGAAAGAAATAAAGATTTAGAGGATGTTGTAAACCCCATTCCCTAGATTTCTTCTTTTCTTGCCCTTGCAAAGAGTTGTTCGTCGTCGTTCTTCTTTTTCTCCAAGCCGCACCAAGGTAAGAAAAAATTAATTTTCTTTCTTCTTTATTTTTCTGGAACATCGGGGCTTGATAGCATGGCTCGGCAAGGGTGGAGGAACCAAGGGGCTGCAGTGTATGTAGGGCAGCTAGGGGGAGCCGTTATAGTTTGGCATGGCTAGGGCCAGGAATTGGCTCGGCTCTTGCTGATGAGGATGGCACGGGGTCTTGGTAGTATGTTAGCTTGCTTACTGGGCATTCAGTTAAGAAGTCATTCGGCTACCTTTGGAAAGCTTGACATTGAGCTGTTTTTAGGGTTTGGGTCTGGAGATAAAGTGAAGTACCCAGCTGTGGCTAAGTCTGGATTGGCTTCTGAAAGGTTCGCCACTACGAGAAGTAGGGGAGGAAAGTCCATCACTTGGAAAAGTGAATTCGGCTATTAAAGAGCTATGAAAGCCTACTCCTTATGTTGCTGCTAAGTCTGTGCTGCTTGCCAAGAAAGAGGGAACTGCTTAAGTTTGATTTCTTAGCTTGTCGTAGATGGAGCAGTTAAGGATGAAGCTGACAAGATTCGAGCTACTGAAGATGAGTGTCGAATGAGCAAACTAATGAATGTGAAGTAGCTGCTGAAGGCATGATGGTTGTTGGAGAGCCCAAGGTCATCCAAGTTGCTAAATAAGTAGTCTGCTTTGTTTAGCTTATGTCGGATTTTAGCAATCTTCGTACAAGTTTATCAATTTGCTAGAAATTTAATGAACTGTTTTCTTCGCTTTACTCCATCTTTGTTTTTCTTGAAATTTTGCTTGCTACAAATCTTTTAGCCATAAAACCGTCAGTTGGGCATACTGCTTAAAAAAAAAGCAGATCGTCCCACGAAGTCACTATGGCCATGATTTTAGGCTTCTTAAGGCATCAAGTTGTTGAGTTCGTCATGAGCTGATGCCCCCTGATCATTTGATGCTTAGCTGATCGTTGAGTATTTTATCCTTTGAGCTGCGTGGCCTGCATCACAACGTGATAAGGATATGTGGGATATGAAAATCGGTAACTAATCACGTCAAAATGAGTAGTTGTTTTGAAATTTGTGGGCAATTTTCCCCCTTCTGTTGAATAGTAAACCTAGATGAGTGTCGGAGAATTAGTTTACCCTCTCACATTGGAGAGCTTACCCATATGGGTGTTGGGGATTTAGTTTATCCTCTCACACTAGAGAGCTTACCCAGATGGCTAATGAGGATTTAGTTTATCTTCTCGCACTGGAGAGCTTACCAGATGAGTACTGAGGAATTAGTTTACCCATCTACACTAAAGAGCTTACCCAGATGGGTGTTGGTGAATTAGTTTATCCTCTCGCACTGGAGAGCTTACCCAGATAGGTGTTGGGGAATCAGTTTACCTTCTCGCACTAGAAAGCTTACCTAGCTAGGTGTCGAGGAATTAGTTTACCCTCTCACACTGGAGAGCATGTAAGTCATCATTATGAGTGTAGCTAAAGAAAGCTAGACTATTGGACAACTGAAATAATCCTCACCCTATGAGGTCTTGTTCGGTGATCTACTGGAGACTTTGAACTGCTTGTGGAATCCGCGTAAAGGTGTGAGTTGGAAGCGTTGCGAGTTGCTTCCAGACATTTTCCAGGTGTTGTATTATCCTGGATGTTTTGCCGTGTACTCCCTAGAAGCTTGATTGATGATTCAACTGTGAATCTGGATAGATTGCGAGCTTCTTCACAACCACTGTAGCTTAACAACTTAGCATTCCCATTACACTCTTCTTTACTTTTTCAGTAAGCAGCTCTATGGGCTATATGAAATATCTTGGTTTGGTGGAAATAGGACTTGCACCACTCAAAGGTAAAGAATTAGCATTGTATAATTTGGTTATTATTTGATTTTTTTTTAATCAACAATAGACCACCGCCAATGACCAATTGATCCAAATTTCATGGACGATAGTATTGGCATTGGTAAATAAAAATATTCTCAAGTAACCTCTTTAATTTCGTAAACATGCCAATGATTTTATTTTTAATTTTATTAATTAAGTATTGCTTGGGTGTTTGTAGATGAGAGCAGTTTCACGAATGGCTTTTTAGACCAGATGATAGATTGGATTCCACGAATGAAACATATCCGTTTGAGGGATCTCCCTAACGACTTTGTGACAACAAATCTCAATGACAAAATTTTTAACAACTTTCTTGAAGTAACGAGTAGAGTTCATGAAGCTTCAGCAATTATTGTACATACCTTTGATTCAGCGGAGCAAGATGTTTTGGATGCCCTCTCAGGTATGTATCCACCTGTTTACGCCATTGGCCCTCTCCCGTTACTCCTCAATCAGATGCCACAACATCCCTTGAAGTCCTTGGGATACAGTCTGTGGAGAGAAGACGCTGAGTGTCTCCCATGGCTTGACAATAAGGAGCCAAACTCGGTTGTTTATGTGAATTTCGGCAGCATAACGGTCATGACACCGGAACAACTTGTGGAGTTTGGCTGGGGACTTGCAAAGAGCAAGCTTACTTTCTTCTGGGTAATTAGGTCTGACTTGGTAATTGGTAAATCAACAATTTTTCCAATTGAGTTTGCAGATGAAACTAAGGGAAGAAGTCTAGTAGCAAGTTGGTGCCCTCAAGAGCAGGTCACCCATCAGTTGGAGGATTTTTGACACACAGCAGTTGGAATTCAACAATATTGGAAAGTGTGTCTGTAGGAGTGCCCGTGCTGTGTTGGCCATTCTTTGCTGCAGATCAGCAAACAAGCAAACAAACTGTCACTGTACTTGCAAAGAATGGGGCACTGGTATGGAGATTGATAAAAATGTGAAAAGAGATGAAGTGGAAAATCTTGTTAGAGAGCGGATGCAAGGAAAGAAGGGTAAGAGAATGAAGAATGAGGCCATGGAGTGGAAGAAATTGGCAGAGGAAGACACTGGTGCACGCGGTTCGTCATCTGGAAACTTAGAAAAATTTGTGAATCAATTTCAATTGTAAGAAAAGTCTAGATGTTCTGCATATGGACAACCAAGAAACATGCACTGCGTTACTAGAAGTTACTGGTTCAATGGATTAGCAAACATGTTTAGCCTGCCACCATCTTCAATTTTGTGTAGATACTAATTTCGGGTTGAACATATTAACGTTACATTATTTGCTATGTATGCTGAGAGATTCTACCCTGTCACTGGGATGCAGATACATAGGTATACATATGTTGTGGCCAAGGAAGAAAATATCGGTAATATTGGAAATATCGGTAGTCCGAAAACACGGAAATATCGATGGCAATATCGGAATAATATCGATATCGATAAAAATTACATGGAAACCACGGAAATTGTAAAAAAAAACTTGGAAATTTTTATTGAAACTTTGCAGGATGTTTATTTAGTCAATTATCTATTAGTTTATCACAAAATATTTGAAGGAAATGCATTGCATGATGGATTTAACATTATCAAGTTGATTATATAGCGAGCTGACAAACATTGTGAGTGTAGAAAATATGTAGTAATTAATGAAAGAAGTCTAAACACACCATAATCATTTATATATAATAAATTAGTACAATATTTTACACTTTATACATTGCATTTTTTGTTCTTCTCTGACAGAATTTGGTCTTCACGTGGAGAAGAAGATAAAGTAACAGTAGTGGTCGTGCAATGTCGGTTCACTTAAACTTTCGATCCAACCCATGTAGCGAGCTTTAGGTCAATGACTCCCAAACCACTAGGGCTTTAGGGCACTAGGTGTAGAACACCCCTAAGGACTTATTAACCCGAGCTGAAAAAGCTACGAAACCAACTAACCACCCTGCCCCATGCCAAAACTCTACCGTTTGACGTGAGAATCACTGCTGATTAGGCAGGACTGGCCCGGTTACTAGGCAAAACCTCGGGTGAGACAATTATTACTCTTTTTCACAATAATAACTGACTTTACTTAAAACAAAATTTAAAAATAAACTTAGACCAAAAGCGAGTGTTTCAATCTCACTCCCCACAAACCATGTTAGTGTGATGTGCAAACTTTAAAGTATAATTCATGAATTAGTGTCTAAGCAACGATAAATAGAAAAGACTCTACTGTGGGATTAATCTTTACCATGTCCATTTGTTTTAACGTTTAAAATAATCTATGGATATTAACTTAAGAAGAATGAAAATTTTATCCTGACACAAAAATTAAAAACCTAAAATGTTATTTCCCACCCCCAAACGTATTTCGCACTTTGTCCTCAAGGTGTGGAAAATAAAAAGAAAACTAAAAAAAATAAAAAAAACACAACACAAAAACTGTGGCACTAGAAAAATAAAATGGACAAGACTATAAAAAGAAAAGAAAATGAAAGAAACTAGAAAACAAAATGTAAAGAAAGGACTTCAAACCACCTGGGATGTATGGAAAAGATCAGGACGTGACGGGCCACTTGCTGCACGCCCTTTTGAAATAAACATTGGATTCCCCGTAAAAAAAAAAAAAAAAAAAAAAGTGGCGTGCAGATTTGTTTCTGTCTCTGTCAGAGCCCAAACGGCTCTCTCCCCTCTTTAATTCAAACCGAGTAAATTGAGCAGACATAGGAATACTCCAGCTTTGAACACGTGGCATGCATCACGGCATGGAGCTCCTTAAGATTCCAAAGGAACGGTTAAGATCAACCTTACTTTTCTGAAAGCTGTGTAAACCCTAGTCTCTCGCATTTCAATAGAGACGGAAAGAAGTCTTTCATTTCTCTTTACTCTCTCTCTTTTTCCTCTCAGACCCCATCCATGGTAGAGCGAAACATGCATGTCTGATTCCTCTAGGATAGTGCATCAAACCCGAGCGGGTTTTGGGATCCGGAGAGAAGCGGAGGCAGCGGACACCGGACGATGGACCGAAACTCATCGTAGTCATCGGTGAGGAGGACGACGTTGTCCCAACCGTCTTGGATTCGTGAGGAAGACGACGTTCCCAGGCTCCTACTTCTCTTCTTCTCGGCATGTAATTTCATTTTTGTACAGAATTCGAATTTTCTGCATGTAATTTCATTTTTGTACTGAATTCGAATTTAGGGATTTAGGAATTAGGGATTCAGTTAATTTGCTTTGAATTCGAATTTGGGGATTTAGGGATTCAGTTAATTTGCTTTTGAATTCGAATTTGGGGATTTAGGGATTCGGTTAATTTGCTCCGGCGTTCTTCTCCGGTTACTACAGTGCCAAATATCGCGATAGTTTCGAAAATATCGCGATATTATCGATATTATCGATAATATCGCGATATTTTGACGAAAATCATTTGGATAGTTAAAAAAATATCGGACCCCTAAAAAAACGATAATATCGGCGAAATATCGCCGATATTATCGATTTTTTCTTCCTTGGTTGTGGCACATAAGATTTTCTCGTGCCAAAGATACAAGACAACATCGGTTTTTTTATCGAAATTTGGATAAAAACTCCAGCACTACTAACAGGAATAGAAGAACAAGTGCATGTACCAATGAAAATTTGGATGGTTAAGTAATATTTCAGCAATATAAAACAAAAGTGATTCTGTAAAGTATCTTCAGTCGGGTTTGGTTTTGAAGGTAAATGACAAACCAAATTATTGTGAAGCATGTTTTCTAAGAGAAAATTTTCAGGGTACCCGGTAGTACTACTGTTTGGGCCCAAATTAGGATCATTCTCGGCCCCGGAGGCCGTGCGGCGAGAAGGCCATGGATCGTTCAGCTCGTGGGCTTCCAAGCCTAGGTCGGTTAGATCATAACGCAAGTCAAGTCCTAGTACAATAGGGAGTCTCGGCAGGATTAGTAACCCAGAAGCGAATCCGGCTCAGTTAAGGACTAGGTTCACAATCCTAGTGAAAATAGGACTGGTCGAGGTGGTGTTGATCCGGAGAGGAAGACCTAGTCCGAGTAGGATTTTAACTCGAATTCAAGATCCAGTACTATAAATAGGGGAAGTTGTGCGTCATTCAAAGGCCTGCAAATCAATACAAAATTGCCCTGCGCAAACTCTCAACAACTTGAGATTTTTTCTTCTTCTTTTTCGCTGACACATCTTCCGTTGGCATCAACATCACTGTGAAAGCAACCGGTGATATCTTAAGTCGGCATAGATAGCTCTATCACCGTAGAATCATCCGATCTCGCAGCATCTTCCGTTGGCATCAACAGCACTGCGGCGAAGACGGTTGATTACCTATCCAAGTCTCGATCGAGAAGGGTTTCCGAATCCTTATTGGTCGAGGTCATCTCATCAGCCTTCTCGACGAAGTGAGGTGTTACAAGTTATTACATTCGGCACATTGAAAGCCGAATTTGAGATTGAACTTCGTAAGAATGGTAACCTTGTCTTCAGGTTCGAAAGCCCAAGAGGCCGAGACGTGTTCCTTTCTCGGCCGTAATCGCAAGATGCAGAAGTCAGCCGCGCACCCAACGCAACATCAACAAATTTACTCATCGGCCGAGCTCGGCCGACGAGTTGGCACGCCCCGCATTCACCGAATGACGTAGTTAGCTTATAGATTACTCGGCCTGCGCGCCACGTAGGCTTTGTAGTTTCTAGGGTCAACATTTTGGCACGCCCAGTGGGACCCAGTGCTAAACTACGAAGTTCATGCCAATTAAAAAATGATCGGTAAAAAAGAAAACAGCTATGGGAAAGTCGACAGCTGATTTGCCGAATCAGAGCATAGGACAAAGTGTACCACAGGCGCAGAATCCCCTTAACGTCGTGATACCTGAGTCCACAAGCGCGACTCGCCGAGAGAGAGAAGTTAATCTCGGCGGTCAACTCCGCGATCTAGAAATCCCTAACAGAAACACCTGCGTTCTCAATGAAGGGATAGTAGAGGAGTGCGACGAGGATGGTGGTGAAGGATCTGACCCACCAACAAGGTCGTTTCCTCGAAAGCGACTAGACGAGCAGTCTCGGCCAGTCGAGCAGACGTTTAGTCGAGGCATTGACAAGCTGCATGACGTGATACTCATTTCCAATGAGCGACAAACCAGACTGCTCGAAATGCTGGTTAGTAAAGTCAGTGACAGCAGGCCTTTCGATCTTCTCCAGCACTTACCACCAGGAAACAATCCGTTACCAATTGTACCGGCCGAGCCTATTCCTACTCGGCTCAAACCAATTGACTTGGAAAAAGGAGGAAGGTCGAATAGTAGGTCAGACGGAACCGACCAAAGGGTCGAAGCAACACATGTTGATATGACCGAAGTTCAGCGGATGATCGACTCGGCCATGAAGAAAGGGCTGAAGTTTCCTAAGTTTATTCATCCGTACCCAGCTTACGTGGAAACGTTCGAATACCCGAAGGGTTTCAAAATCCCAGATTTCAGCCTTTTTGCCGGTGAATCGTCCCTGTCTTCGTTGGAGCATGTGGCTCATTTCACCGCACAATGCGGGGATGTTAATAGTGATTTCCATAAATTACGGCTGTTCAATTTCTCATTGACCGGCTCAGCATTTGCCTGGTATATCAATCTCCCTCCTAATTCCGTCCAAAATTGGGAGGAGTTGGTCGAGAAATTCCATTAGCAGTTTTATCGGCCAGGAATAGAGATGTCAGTTTCTTCATTAGCAAGGATGGCTCACGCATCTGATGAGTCACCAATGGATTATCTTACCAGGTTCAAATCAGCCAGGAATTGGTGCCAAGTGCCTTTACCCGAAGTCGAATTTGTCATGCTTGCTTTGAACGACCTCGACGTCGAATACAAAAAGAAATTCTTGGGGGCAAACTTTCGGGATATGTACGAATTAGCCCAACATGTCGAACAGTATGATTATTTGCTCCGCGAGGAAAAGACTTCGAAAGCTCCAACTCGGGGGACGATTTACAAGAATCCTACTGTCAATTATGCATCAACCGAGGATGAATGCGTTAGTGTGGATGCCGCTGAGATAGTGATAGATAAGCCATACGTTTGCAAGGCATTGACTCAAGTTGACTCTAGGGAAGTCAAAAGCCGCTCGGCCACTGAAGGAACATTGAAACCGTCATAAGTTTATACTTTTGATATTACAAAGGCTGACGTAATTTTTGACCAACTGTTATCAGCAAGAATCATCAAGCTTCGGCCTGGTCACAACATTCCCAAGGCCGAAGAACTTAAAGGAAAAGTGTATTGCAAATACCACAATTCAAGCAAACATACGACAAACAATTGCGTCGTGTTTCGCGACAACGTCCAAAGCTGGATTGATAATGGCAAACTGAAATTTCCAGAGAAGAAGATGAGTGTTGATACTGACCCGTTCCCCACGGCAACAATAAATATGGTCGATGCATGCCTACCTAAGGACAAAGGGAAAGGAAAGGCCGAAGTTGTTGCGACGCAACGCCCGCGGAATTAGAATTCTCGGCCACGGTTCATGGTCGATTTTCGTTCAAACGAACCACCTACGACGTTGACGGGACCCGCTGTTGACAAACCTATGATGGATTATAGCACCGATTAAGACAGTGGGACGGTGGTTTTGTGCAGTAAATGTAGAGCAAAGGTCGACAGTGAGCTAGAGGAAAAGTCCTCTTCGCTTATAACAGAACGACCTATGGCCGCAACCCGACAAAAGGTAGCCAACGTAGGCCAGCATCAAGGGGTTTTTGACAGGCTCTGTCCTAAAGTACAGATGGAAGAGACACCCCCGGTCTGGCGGTGCCTCGATTTTGATGCTTCATTCTATGACGATGATTACTATAAACGTAATTCTAGCGGTTCAGAATCATCGCGGAGCCAAAAAACCTTCAAACCTCCCGAGCCTAGAGATCAACGTTGGTATACGTATCATTCTTCGAAAGGCGTCTACACCGCACTGTCCAAATCCCAGAAACTTAGGCACCAAAGGATAGATTGCATGGCCCGCCGACGGGCGGCCCAAGAAACTTCGGTCCCTAAATGGCGGCCGAATGACACAATTGCTACTGATGATAAGCGACCACCTCCAGCTATTATGACAGAGTTGGTTCAAGGGAAACGGCTGGTCGACCAAGATGTCGAAACCACATTTGAAGAGGCTGATAAACAGATCAAACTTTTTCTTCGAACAGGGGAGATGAAGGCCCGCCTTGAACATTTCAGGCAAGAGGCCGAAAGTAAATTAGCCCCGCCGGCTACACAAGAACCTTTGATCAAAATTCGACGGAACTTGCATCCCCCGTTCCTTGGGGAGGCTTTGGAATATATGCGTGAATTTCATAAGCAACATTCGGCCAACGATCTGTATGGTTTGCCGAAGGCATGCCAGGACACCATTGATCTAGTCCTGACTTGTCCTGATGCCGAGCGAATTATCCAAAAAACCTCAGACCCAGGATTGAAAGCAAGGTTCCAGCACATACAAGAAGCTCGCGTCCTTGGATTTGAAGTCGACCCATACACTGATATCGATGCAGCCGACCTTCCTTTTTCGATGGAGGACCTTCAGTATTTACGATATCACTTTGAAGTATTTTCGGCTGTTTCGCTCTTCGGCCTTACGACCGATGAAATAGCACGCGTTGCACGTCTGGATGCTTATCTCGACACCAGGGATGCCTGGCTACACTACCAGGAGCAGGTCCTGACCCCAAGCACACTGTCGATCTCAACCTCACCTGAGGTAGTTACGCAGAACCAACAAGTTGTCGAAGCAGCATCGCAGGATCAAACCATCGAAGAAGGAACAGAAGAGTCTCGTTGTCCAACTTTGACAGCAACAGAGTCCGCGGTCGCCGACCAGACAAGAGATGAGGCTAGTGAGGAGGGTCCTAACCCGATGGGCCCGTCAGTCCTGGATAACATGGAAATCAGTATGGTCCATGTGTTACCCGCTGATTTTCAATCAAGCACGACCCAACCGAATTTCCTCGATGGTGATGTAGTCACCAAAGAAGCCGGCCATGTTGATTTTGTATCTGTTACTGAAGTTGAGTCAATGACAAACGATGATAGTCTAAAGGCGGCTTTGGCCGAATTGTTTCCTCGTTCATCATCGGCCAAACTTCACCATTTAAACCTTTGTATGTGACGGCCCATATCGAGGGGTATCCAGTTTCTAAAGTTTTTGTCGACTGTGGAGCTACCGTCAATATCATGCCTCTGAACATCATGAAGGCCTTACGTCGCTCGAATGACGAACTTATTCCGTCAGGGATCACAATGAATAGTTTCGTCGGCGACAAATCCTAAACCAAAGATGTACTTCCGTTAACTGTGAATATTACCGGTCGCACTCACATGACCGCCTTTTTCGTGGTTGATTCCAAAACTGAGTATAATGCACTGCTCGGTCGAGATTGGATTCATCAAACCAGCTGTATTCCTTCCTCATTGTATCAAGTGCTTGTCATTTGGGACGGCAACTCGGTTACTGTTCACCCGGCCGATAGCCAGCCCTTCGAAGCTAACATGATCCAAGCACGGTATTATGATGACCACGTTGGCTACATTACTTTGTAAGGCTTCAATGAAGAATGACGGCCGACTCGGATTTCGGTTCAGAAAGCTATCGAGGTTGGCGCCAAGACTGTCCAGCAGGATTCGACGAGACTCGGATTAGCCAATTTCCTCCCCGAAGCTGATGTTTGACACCGATCGGGAAACACGTAGGGCCGCGGTTTCATCTACTATGGAACGACTGTTGGCCCATTGGTATACTATATCTAAACAACCAAATTCGGGCGTTAACCTCGTCGAGTTTCTTGCCGAATGAGATAATGATCATGTCTTATCTCTGGATAAAATTCACGCCGCCCCGGCCAAGCTCGAAGATCATCGGCCCCAAGTTAAGGACCCCCTGGAAGAGATTAATGTTGGGACGGCCGATGACCCACGGCCTCTGTTTGTTAGTGCTTTACTTCCCCAACAAATGAAGGACGAGTTTTGTGCCTTGCTTACGGAGTTCAAAGATTGTTTTGCTTGGAGCTATCATGAAATGCCCGGCTTAGATCGTACTCTGGTCGAGCATGAATTACGTATTAAGCCCGGATGTAAACCTTTCCGTCAGCCACCTCGTCGATTCTCGACCGAAGTGCAACTCGGCATCAAGGACGAATTGGTTCGGCTTTTAAAAGCCGGGTTCATTCGAACAGCTCGATATGTTGAATGGTTGGCAAATATCGTGCTTGTTTTAAAGAAAAATGGTGCACTACGCATCTGCATCGATTTTAGAAATCTGAATTTGGCAACTCCCAAAGATGAGTATCCAATGCCGATTTCAGACCTGTTAATCGATGCTGCGGTGAATCATGCGATCTTATCCTTTATGGATGGACACGCCGGGTACAACCAAATATTCATTGCCGAAGCCGATGTGCACAAAACTGCTTTCCGTTGCCCGGGGGCACTCGGCACTTACGAATGGGTTGTTATGCCATTCGGCGTCAAAAATGCCGGCGCCACATACCAAAGGGCGATGAACACCATCTTTCATGATTTAATTGGAACCATCGTCGAAGTTTATATCGACGATGTTGTCATCAAATCTAAACGCCGACGGACACATCTGGACGATCTCCGACAGGCTTTCCTCCGCATGCGCCGGCACAACCTCAAGATGAATCATGCCAAATGTGCCTTCGGCGTGTCGGTCGGGAATTTTCTTGGTTTCCTCGTGCATCACCGGGGGATTGAAGTCAATACGAATAAGGCACGTGCAATCATCAATGCCCCACCCCCAACGACGAAGAAACAACTCCAGTCCTTACTCGGACAGATCAATTTCCTCTGCCGATTTATTGCTAACTCGGCAGGTAAAATGAAAGCGTTCTCCACGTTTTTGAAACTCAAGGACTCAGATAAATTCGTGTGGAACGACGAGCATCAGGCGGCGTTTACGCAAATCAAAGTCTCCCTCACGAACCCACCTGTCCTGGTCCCTCCTCGGCGCGGTAAGCCTCTTAAGCTCTATATCTCGGCGGCCGAAGAGTCCATCGGCTGCCTCCTCGCGCAAGACAACGATGTCGGACGGGAGCAGGCTATCTTTTATCTCAGCCGCAATCTCAGTCAACCAGAGATCAATTATTACGCCATCGAGAACTTGTGCCTGGCCGTATTTTTCGTCGCTTCCAAGCTTCGGCATTATATGCTCCCATCAGTCACCCAAGTCATTGCTCAGACCGACGTCATCCGCTACATGCTCACCCGACCAATCGTAAAGGGCCGCATAGGGACATGGACAATGGCACTGTCTGAATTTAGCTTGCAGTACGTAGCCCAGAAAGCTGTCAAGGGCCAGGCACTGGCTGATTTCCTTGCTCAACATCCCTCCCCATATGGTTTTGGGGGCAACGACGTTGAAATCGGCATGGTTCAGACGCGCGACAACCATTGGACGATGTATTTTGACGGCTCCAGTACGTCGTCTTCGGCGGGCGTGGGAATCTTCATTCAATCCCCAAACCACGATCGCTAGCTATTTTCGCTTAAGTTGGATTTCGAATGCACCAACAATCAGGCTGAATACGAAGCCCTACTCGTTGGCCTTAAAATCCTTCATAACCTGCGGGCGACCCGCGCCCTCGTCCTCGGCGACTCCGAACTTGTGATTAACCAACTTAATGGTTCTTTTCGTTGCATGAGTTGTACCTTGGCACCTTACCACATGGTCGCCAGCTATTTAGCCGAATCCTTCGACGGTATTACATTTAAACATATTTCCCGGAGTCATAATACCGACGCAAACGAATTGGCTCAAATTGCCTCCGACGCACAACTCCTGGTGGGCAAGTTAGGCCGAGAGATACAGGTGTTACGACTGTTATACCCGGCCTTGGTTAACCAGCAAATCCTCCGACGCGACAACGTGATACGCACCAGGGTCATGTCCTTACCTTCCTTGTTAGATCGGCAGGATTCTATAGAAATTTGTACGGCCGAGGTAATACCAGATGATTGGAGAACACCCATTATGCAGTACCTTGATAATCCTAATGGAAAACATAGTCGCAGGGCACGAGTTCACGCCACGAACTATGTCACGTACCAAAACAAGTTATACCGAAAAGGCGAAGATGGTTTGTTATTGCTATGCCTCGGCCCCCAAGAGAGTGCTCGGGCGATTACAGAAGTCCATGAAGGGGTATGCGGAGCTCATCAATCCGGACGGAAAATGCGATGGTTACTTCGACGGCACGGCTATTTTTGGCCGAGAATACTAAAGGATTGTATCGAGTTTGCATGAGGATGCGTACAGTGCCAAATCCACGGGCCTATACAAAGGGTCCCGGCCGAATCACTGCATTCGGTCATTAAGCCATGGCCGTTTAGAGGATGGGCCATGGACGTAATCGGCAAAATCACGCCATCTTCTGGAGCTGCTAAGCATGCATGGATAATAGTCGCAACTGATTACTTTACTAAGTGGGTCGAAGCAAAATCATATGCCGAGTTAACATCTAAAGAAGTTTGCGACTTCGTGGAGGAATACATTGTGACCCGATTTGGCGTACCGAAAACGATCATAACCGATAATGGAACAATCTTCACAGCCGAAAGGTTTAAAGAGTACACGGCAAATTTGAAAATTCGGCTGGAACAGTCCACACCGTATTATCCACAGGCGAATAGGCAGGTCGAGGCAGGTAATAAAGTGTTGATCGGCATCCTCAAAAAAATAATAAAAGAAAGGCCTGGCATGTGGCATTTGAAGTTGAACGAGGCATTATGGGCATACCGAACGTCGCCCCGATCGACGACTGCAACAACCCCATACGCATTAACATACGGACACGATGCAATGTTGCCAGTCGAGTTAAGTATAAATTCGTTGCGATTGATTGAACAAAGTAGTTTGTTTAGCGCCGAATATAATCAGTCCATGAGACAAGAATTAGAAGATTTGGAAGAAGTGCGACTTGACGCTTACAACTTACTGGTGGCACAAAAACGGATTGCCGAACGAGCATATAATCAAAAGGTGCGACGGAAAACATTCGGCGAAGGTGAATTGGTTTGGCAAACGGTGTTACCCGTAGGACTAAAAGATCCTAGGTTCGGCAAATGGTCGCCAAATTGGGAAGGACCATTCGTTATACATAAAGTATACGGAAAAGGGGCATATCATCTTAAAGATCGGACCGGTTTGGTTCACAGATTACCAATCAACGGGAAGTTTTTGAAAAAATACTACCCGGTCACGTGGGAAATGCGGGAATAAAAAACCATTTCATTAAGATTGATAAACATGTACAAAATAAGTAAGTCGATCGGTTTACATTCAAGTACATTCAAGGGGAAGAGGGTAGAAGAGTGCCGAGCAGGGCCTTCAACTCCAACCACCGCACCTCGCCCATGATGACCTCGGCTTGCCGATTCTTCTTGTCCAGCTTCAACCGCTCGACCCGTTTTGTGGTCGCCGCATACTCGGTCAGGTAATCTTTTCCGCCTGACTCGAAGTCCTTAGCAAGATCGGAGGCAATGGCCGACCTACGTTTCGCTAGTTCCGCCATTTGACGGTCGAGCTCGGCCAATGCTTCTCCTTTTGCTTTTAAGGTGTCGATTTTCGGACGGAGAATGTCTTGGACGGCCGTGGCAGCTTGCAGGTCTTGTTTGGCCTTTAGAGCAGTCTGGAAGATACTAAATGTCTCCCGAACACGCTCCAAGGCCGACGATGCCCGAACGATAGCATCTCCGCTTAGACGACCGTCAGCTCCGAGGTCGTTCAGACATGCGCCAAGCAGATCAAGACCGTTGCGCTCGAGTACTTGCGATGCCGAAAGCGACAAGACTTCTCGCAACTGAGACAGAGCGGTTGAATCGGCAGCTTCAGTCGTGGCGGCCGAATGACCAGACCCGGTAGTTATGCTGGAGAGGATGGCTTTGAATTCGACCTCCCACGAAGCCTGCACATACAAATTAGGTTAAGCTCAAAAGAAGTCATGACAAGGATAGCAAGAAGGTTTCATTTTTTTTAACCTGCCGAGAGGAGACCTCAGCCATGTCTCCAGGATCGTTGCTCGAACCCAAAGAACTCAATGGCCGAGCCCAGTGTCTTAGATTGCTTCTCAGTTCACGCGGCCGATGGAGGTTATCTACGTTCGATGGCCACTGAGGCGGCCAAGAAATATAGATAACGCCCTTCGGCGCGTAGAATTTTCGATGAAAAGAGTGTACAGGCACCTGACATTTAGTATTTTCCTCGTTTAGAATTCTAAAGCAGAAAAGCAATCAAGGAAAGACGGTAGAGGATACTTACGAAGGCCGAAGTAACCTCCTACGGAGGAATGTGGAAGCCCTACTCTTGAGGATGAACGGGCGTTTTCGCCGTTGCCTCGGGTTCCTCGGCCGGTCGTTTGCCACGGTCGGCTGTGGAGGGGCCGACCGGGACAGCCGCTTCGGATGAGGGAGGGACATCCTGGTCCTGAGAATGAGCGGGGGGTTCGGCCACCGCTGTTGGTTCCTCGACCGGACGCTTGCCACGATCAGCCGTGGAGGGGCCGGCTTGAACCGCCATCTCGGGCATTGGAAGAGGTTGTCGGCGAGTATGAGGACAATTTGCCAGCGGGACCTCGTCGCTCCCCTCACTCTCTTCTAGAACGAAGACCGAGGGCTTTGGATTTTCAGGGGAAGTTCCCTCGGTCGTAGAAACCGCCTTTTTCGGAACAGGTGCCTCCTCGATAGAGGGGGGCACAACTGGTGTACCGGCCCCAGAAACAGGCCGTGCTTGAACTGTCTCTGCGGCCGGAGCTGGTTGTTTCTCGACCAAGGGTTGGCCGACGGCAGGAGAAGGGGAAACACTGGGAGTCGTCGCCCCCATAGTTTGACTGGAGATGACGTGG
Source organism: Malus domestica (assembly GCF_042453785.1). Lineage (NCBI taxonomy): Eukaryota > Viridiplantae > Streptophyta > Magnoliopsida > Rosales > Rosaceae > Malus > Malus domestica. The sequence goes on along the minus strand of NC_091677.1, from coordinate 11,158,473 downwards.
ATCTCCCGTGCGCCCTTCTTTGCCAGCTTTTTTACCCGCTTGGCAAGCGATGGAGGTTCGACAGCCGGCTCGGCCTCTTGGCGAGGCCGTTTGGTCAGCACGGCCCGACCAGTAGTCTTATCCTTCTTAGCCACGACCGATTTTTTCTTGGCCGTAGCCGCGGCAACTGCTTCCACTTTTCTCAATGGCCGACTACCTAAGAGGATAAAAGCAAATCAGCAAGGCAAATCAATATGCAAAGTTGAAGGAAAATGGGAGAAATGAACAGTTACCTTGAGCTTGGGGGGCCGAGGCCTTCTTAGGTCGTTCACCGAAGAGTTTGTTCAACACACCTTCGACCGGAGCACCAAAGAACTCCTGGGTATAATCTTCCCACCAATCACCGAAGGTGTCAGTGCAAAGAGTTTCTGGGGTGGCCGGTCGAAGGCGGAATTTTTGGCATTGCTCTTGGAACTCCCTCGCGGCAGTTTTGCATTCCTTCTCCGAGGAACGGGGTTCACGTCCACGGCTTAGGACTGTTCGGGAGGAGAGAAGGGGGACCGGGCAGCCTTGGAGATAGCCGAGCTGTCGAGCAAGAAAGTTAGGATGGTACACTTCCCAACCCGCTCGTTTCCCATCACAGCCGAGAGGAAGGTCGCGAGTGAGCACGAACGACCCCCAGGACTGACGAAGGTCGGCATCTTCCCCCGCGCCCCACATGGATGTAGGTAGCCTGATGGAGGAATGATAGTTTCGACGACGACATATCAGGAATTCATCGTTGGAGAGGTCATCAAGAGCGAAGAGGTACCTAAATACTTCTTCGGCTTGGTGAGGGGGTGTCGGTCGGGAGGCCAGCTGAGGTCCAAGCGCCTCCGTTGGTGAGAAATCAGCTATGGCTGGCCGAAGGGAGGCGAAGTAAACTTGTAACCAGAGTTGGAAGACCCAGAGGGGACCATTCTGGTGTGGGTCGATTTTGTGAAGGGTCGCCTCGGCCAGGCAGCGGAAGAGATGGGCGAGAATGTTGGAGCTCAGTGATAGGACGTGACCACTAGCCAGGGCCTCGGCTACCGGCATGTTCTTAACCAGGCATTTGTTCGACTTGGTACAACAAATGTACTTGTTGTACCAATAGAAGAGGAAAGCTTCATGTTCTCCTTCTCGCAGGTCCTCTTCTCCTCGGCCGGCGAAATGGAGATAGAGGGTGTTGTAATTGAAGAAGTTCTTGTGGAGCTTCTGAATGTCTTCTTTCGACGGGATTTGACCTTCATAGTTCAACGTCTCAAAAGCCCGTAGATCAAAAAGCGTCTTCAGGTCAATATTCGACGGGTACCCAGAGAGGGCCGCATCGATGGGGATCCCAGTTGCCGAAGTGCCCAAAATGGCGGTGACATCAAGAATGGTGGGGCCGATGGGACCAAGAGGAAGAACCATGATGTTGGTGGCCGAGCACCAGAAGCACAAGGCGGCTAGGAGAAGCTCCTTATCGGGAACGATATCCATTGACGAGAGGAGGATGGCGTCGTAGATGCCGAGGGCCTTCCATTGCTCGCATTAGAGCCTTTCCATTCGAACAACCCAGGCTGCCCAGGTTGTGGTCGTCGAGGGCCAGGAGCCTTGGGGTTTCGCCGCATCCCATCTTGACCATTCAAACCCTTGGAGCAAGGGTGTTAGGCAGTGCTCCTGGAGAATGCCAGTAATGGTCGACGGTACTGTCGCCTTGAAAAGAGGACCCAAGATTTGGTGGGAAGTGCTCATGTCACTTTCAAACCGTATGGTTTTGATCGAGCTCCGATCAAGAATTTTCTGATGCTGGTCACATTCCCTGGAAAGCTTAGAGATGAAGGACGCCATTGTAGGAAGGAAGCACGGCGTAAAAAGTTTTCTGGGTTGGGGGATTTGAAGACGAATACCTGGGAATGAGAAATGTGCTGGAGAACAAGGGCAAGAAATTTCGGAGTGATTTTGGAAGCGTAAAGTATGAATGAGGGATTTCAGTATTTATAGGATTTTGGCAGGAAGGGCAATCGTTTGAAATTCAAAACAGAGGCCAAAATCGATCGAAGGAATCGCTGATCATGATGAACATTTGGGAAATGCAGTTGAGAAGACCGAAGGTCTCAGGTTTTGGGGGCGCACGATTGCGTGTGACGGCGAAATTAAAGGCGGAAGACGTTTCGACGCCTGCACGATGACAAGTGACTCACGGATTGAGGTAGTGGCTCGCGGATTGAGGTAGTGGTTAAGTTCAGCCATAAGGTCATGATGGCAGGACGGTTCAGGCAGCCGCACGCCTTAGACGTCATTATTAAAGATTAGCCGTGTTAGAAGACGCCACGTGGCGAGTTTGGTTAGCAGGATCAAGATAGTGCAATCATGTTCAATAAATGCGCCTTGGAACTCGGGAACTAGGGTTCTGAGTGGTAGATTCGCTTCTTCAAGGCCGAAACTCGGCCGAAGAATTCAGGCCGAGGACCTCAGAAGCGAGGGGGCAATGTTTGGGCCCAAAATAATAGTTTGGGCCGAGGGTAGGATCATTCTCAGCCCGGGAGGCCGTGCGGCGAGAAGGCCATAGATCGTTCAGCTCGTGAGCTTCCAAGCCTAGGTCGGTTAGATCATAACGCAAGTCGAGTCCTAGTACAATAGGGAGTCTCGGCAGGATCAGTAACCCAGAAGCGAATCTGGCTCAGTTAAGGACTAGGTTCACAATCCTAGTGAAAATAGGACTGGTCGAGGTGGTGTTGATCCGGAGAGGAAGACCTAGTCCGAGTAGGATTTTAACTCGAATTCAAGATCCAGTACTATAAATAGGGGAAGTTGTGTGTCATTCAAAGGCCTGCAAATCAATACAAAATTGCCCTGCGCAAACTCTCAACAACTTGAGATTTTTTCTTCTTCTTTTTCGCTGACACATCTTCCGTTGGCATCAACAGCACTGTGAAAGCAACCGGTGATATCTTAAGTCGGCATAGATAGCTCTATCTCCGTAGAATCAGCCGATCTCACAGCATCTTCCGTTGGCATCAACAACACTGCGGCGAGGACGGTTGATTACCTATCCAAGTCTCGATCGAGAAAGGTTTCCCAATCCTTATTGGTCGAGCTCGGCCTGCGCGCCACGTAGGCTTTGTAGTTTCTAGGGTCAACAACTACCCAATCAACATCTAGCATGTGGCAAATCTATTTTCTATTAAATTTCTTGCCTTTTTTTTGTTTGTTCGAGATAAAACCTATTAATAAAACATTTCAATTGTTGGAAAAAGAACAAAAAAAGCTTTAACTCCTTCAATTTCTTAATCTGTTCATCTTATTCTTTGGTAAATTCGAAGATTCGCCCTTCTCATCTTCTTTCTTTGTAGATTCCTAGATTCACCCAACTCCTAAACATACTAAACCCTTTTGCTTTGCTGGATTCAAACCCTTGTTGGTGTTGTGCATGGTGGACAACTCGACCAAGGACTTGACAGAGAGCAGGCGATGAAGGACGAGACGAAGCAGTGCTGTCGATTTTAGGTTGGTGAGAAGGGTGGGGAATTTGATGGACAACAAGATCTCCACCTGTCATGTATGAGATGGAGTTCTCGGAAAATTTCTCGTTCCTTACACACTTTTTAATTCTTACATTATTGTAAAGCAGTTCTCTTTTTCTATCAAATAAGGGGAAAAGTCGGGAACTAGTGATCAACTGCTGTCTTTTTGTCTTTTGCTCAATTGATTTTTCATTTGCAAATCTACTAATCAATGAATTACTTTTTGAAACTGGAGCAATTTTGCTCACTGTTATTAACTTGGGTGGGTGCTCACCATCTTCTTACAATCCGTTAGTGTCTTTTCATTTAATCATAATTAAAGGTACTTTATTAATTTTAAATAATAATTAATAATTATAAAACTAAAATTAATCATAAAAAGAATATCAACAGTTACCCCACCTCGCGACGGTAGACACCTCACTTTCCTTGCCGCTGGCCAACCCCTTCTCTTCGGCCTCTCTTTCTTCTTCCCTCGTCCCACCATTCTCTATCTCTCTCTAAAAATTGAACAACTATGAATGAATAATATTAGAAAAATAAGAAAGACCATATCACAAACAACTCTTGCGCTGTTGTGATGTTGAGAGACCATGTCAATAGAATATTGATCTAAAACAGAGTACAGGGGGCCGAGAAAATGGGTTTGCTCAAATATCGAACGATTTGTTTTGGGTAGAGATAATCTGACGTATGAGGAGAGAAGAAGGGGCGTGGGTGTGGACGACGACGAAGGAAGGAAGAGGCATCTCTCTCGACCAGTTCCGGTTCAAAGGAAGGGTGCTCGAGGGGACTGGACTTTAGATCTCTTTCTTCTCTATGGCGGGAGGTTTATTTCGTATCAAGAGTTTGTTGGGGAGGCCAGGGAAGACTGATTGGATAGAGAGGCGATGCCTATGCCTCTCCTTTATTGATAGGATTTCCATCAATTGCCGTCTCCAGCGAAAGAGGCAAGGGCTGATTTTGGGGAAGAAGGAACGCATAAAAACCCATAAAATCTATTTTTGTTAATATTAGATTATTTTCTCTCTTCTCTTTTTTTTTTTTTTAACAAATGATATAATTAGAGAGTGGATTGAGGCTCACAATAAGCTAACAATAATAAGGTTTAAATTTATCTTTGACGAGAATCGAATTTTAAAACCTCTCACTTATTACTAGTGAAGAAAAATACCTCTAGACTGTAACACTAAATAACTTCTCCCTCCTCGTTAAATGTTAAGAGATTCCTTAATTTTCCATTGTTAACCCTAGTTATGTTAATTGATATGTAACAGTCTTACAAAGGGGTGGTGAGCATCAACCAAAATTAATGGTGATGAGCAAAAATGCTCCATTTTGAATTTATTTATAAAAGGGGTGACCTAGGGAGTGGACAAATCAACTAAGAGTATTTCTAAATGATATTTCAAATTTTGAACATAAAATTTAAATTTGATAGCCTCTGTATCATTTTGACATCTTCTAAAGTTTTACTCTCTACCCAATATATCAAATTAAACTATTATTTTATTTTATTACTAGTATTTTCCTACACATTTTATGTGTATGAACACATTTTTTTTAGGAGAGAGAGAGAGAACGTGAGGAGGTATTTTAACATCACTTGTAGGTGATGCTTAAATAAAAAAACAGTAAAATTTGGATATATGAAATTACATTATTGCCCATTATTTTTTTTGTATGATAGAAGATTAATTTATCTTTTCACCCTATTTTGGTTAACAAAGAAAGTTTTATTAATTAGTAGAGATAAAATAAATGATTAATAAAAGATATTTAATAATTATTAAATTAGGACCTTTCACCTTTTTATTGAACAAAAGGGGACCCATCATCTTAGCTTGATTGGGGGATCTAAACAAATGTTGCAGTCAACAACAACATTAATTATAATAATAATTAAACCAATAAAATTTAATTAAAAATATTAATAATTAATTAAAAAATATTTGAAGCTACTGTCAAATTTGACATCAACCCTCTTGCTGTCAATTTATGTCATCGTCACATAGGAATTGACATTTAGGTTGAAGAATATTAGTATGGTCTTTTTTTACTATTATAGTTTATGTAGACATTTTGGTATCTTCTTTAGAAATGCTCTAATAAGTCATGCGTAAAACGATTTCTTCAAAACCTTTCCTATTTTCTTTCGGCTTATTATACAAAATAGTCTCTAGATTTGCATGATCAATAGAAATGGTCGCTAAGATTGAAAATCAATAGAAATGGTCCATGAGATTGTCCACCATCTATAATTTTTGTTTTTCCGTTAAAAACTCTTTGGGTAATTTTCAAAGCTTCGTAACTCAATCGATTTTTAACCAAATTTGACTCATAATATATCAAAATAAAGATAAGAAAGTGTTGAGCAAGATTATACCTATTTGGAAGCCCAATGATTGCTAGAGATGGCCGGAAAATAGCCTAAAAGGTGATTGGCCCGCGGGAAAACTGGAAAACTCGTTGGAAACTGGATAAACTTTAAACATTCATAACTTCTTCAATATTCAATGAAATCGAGTGATTCAAATACGAAAATCATACTTCTCGACGAGACAAAGAGAATAACATCTTTCTTGACTGCTAACTCGCTTATTTACGGTGGCATTTCTGATGTATTTTTTCAATTATCAATTTGGTCAAGCAAAATTCTTTCTTCCTTGCTGTTTAACTTCATTACTAGAGGTTCTACAAGGTGGTAGCAAATGAGACTCTGCTATGGTTTCAGATTTGCTCCATCAGGTCACACCTTTGTTTTTATACTGATATTCTGTACGACTATGATCATGATAATACCACAATGCAGTTGTTTTTTTTTTTTATTTAACTGATATCATGCTTACTTTTACAAGCATAAGCCTTATCAATGCCACTAGGTTCATTATTGAGTTCTGTCTGGAGCAGCTTTGTGATGGAATGATTTTCAATCGCGATCCACCTAGGTTACAATGTGTGCACTACCATTGGGCGTGCCTCAAGCATGGACATGAACATAATTGGTGAGATTTCTTTTCTATTTTTTTTAAGTCTACCCCAGATATAAAATTGCATGCTACTTTCTGGATTTCTTTACTATAGCTTGAATATGGCATTGCGCTCATATGTATGGACATGCATGCTATCTGACCTTCAAATTGATTTGGTTTGGGAATAAAATTTTGGAAGATTTATGACTTCCTTGTTATGGCAAACGGAAAGAATCCTAACACCGGTGTCATTGTTAAGATGTAAAGTAGTGGCCTAAAGTTAAACTGTTCGCTCTCTGTGTCTAATTTGTGATCCAAATAGAGTTCAGACAAGACCTTACACAAATTTATTTTGCATAATTTGAAATGATCTGGAATTCTGCATGCTTGGTTAATGATCCAGTCTCTTTATCTTTTTATTATACAGGGGTCACATACATTCGAGAAAACTGGGAAATGCGGCTCAGTTTTAGAATATATTTTATTCCTCCTTTCTTATTGCTTAATCTTATGTAAAACAATGTTCAATACCGACACCTCTCAGATCTGGGCTTTTCCTTTGTTTTGTTTATTTTGTCTGATTCTTTAATAATTTTTCTTTTGTATTTGATCCCACAGGAACTCCGCCTATGTAAGTTTATCTTACATTGCCAGTCCCAAGCCCAGATAAAGGAGGAGGGGGAGGGCGTCAGGTAGTCGACAGCCGGCACTCCATAATTACGTCGAATCCTTATGAAAATGAATCAAGAACGAAATTGCGCTAAAGCTAGGGCGCCACCCGTAAGTGGCGCGCTGTGTGGCCCGAGCACAGTGATAAGTGAGCAAGGGTCGCTGTATCTCCATCGGCACCCGAATGCAGTGTTAAATGAGCAAGGGGGCCATAGAAACTTCTTTTCGAACGACTCCACTCAAAGTTGTTTGGGAGCATATGCTCCTATCAACTTTACACGGGACATACAAAAGAAGTACTTTGATCCTATTAGACGGGGGAGGGTGAAGAAGCTAGGACAGAAGGGTAGAGTTCAAGAGAGCAAAATGCGTTTAGGAACGTGGAATATAGGAACCTTAACGGGAAAATCTATGGAAGTAGTCGAAGTTATGGTGAGGAGAAAGATAAATATTATGTGCCTACAAGAAACTAAGTGGGTTGGTCGTAAGGCAAAGGATCTAGAAAACTCAGGGTTTAAACTTTGGTATTCGGGCACAAATAGAACGAGAAACGGTGTTGGCATCATCGTGGACAAGACCTTGACACAAGATGTTGTAGATGTCAAGAGGGTAGGAGATAGAATCATGGCAATCAAGATTGTAATAGGACAAGAACTTATCAATCTGATTAGTGCGTACGCACCTCAAGCAGGGTTGGATACGAGTTCGAAGGAGAAATTTTGGGAAGACCTTGGAGACTTGGTGCAAGGAATTGCTCAGACGGAGAAGATGTTTATAGGAGGAGATTTAAATGGACACGTGGGCAGGGAGACAGGCAACTATGGAGGTTTTCATGGTGGCCATGGTTTTGGGGAGAGAAACGAGGATGGGGAAGCTATCTTGGATTTTGCAATGGCATATGATCTCTTCTTAGCCAACACCTTCTTTAAGAAGAGAGAAGAACATGTAATCACCTACAAGAGTGGGTCGTCAAAAACACAAATAGATTTTCTTCTAATGAGGAAAGGGGATCGTATAACTTGTAAGGATTGCAAAGTTATACCAGGAGAGAGTGTGGCTAATCAACATTGCTTGTTGGTGCCCAAGGACTAGATGGTGGAATCTAAAAGAAGAAAAACAAGCCATTTTCAAAGAGAAAGTAATCACCCAATGTGTGTGGGATAGAGAGGGGGAAGCTAGCCAAATGTGGGATTCCATGGCTAGTTGTATCCGAAAAGTAGCAAAAGAGGTATTAGGAGAGTCCAAGGGCTTTGCCCCACACCAAAAGGAATCTTGGTGGTGGAATGAGGAGGTACAAACAAAGGTGAAGACTAAGAAGGAATGTTGTAAAGCCTTATACAAGGATAGGACCGATGAAAATGGTGAAAGGTATAGAAAAGCGAAGCAAGAGGCGAAGAAAGCTGTGAGAGAAGCTAAGTTAGCGGCTTATGACAATATGTATAAGCGACTAGATACCAAAGAAGGAGAATTGGATATCTATAAACTAGCTAGAGCAAGGGAAAAGAAGACAATGGACCTAAACCAAGTGAGGTGCATCAAGGATGAGGATGGAAAAGTTCTTACTACAGAGAACGCGGTTAAAGACATATGGAGAGGTTATTTTCATAATCTTTTCAATGAAGGACATGAAAGGAGTGCTTCTTTAGGGGAGTTGAGTAACTCAGAAGAGTGTAGAAACTACTCTTTTTATCGTCGAATCCGGAAGGAAGAAGTGGTTGTAGCTTTGAAGAAGATGAAGCATAGAAAAGCAGTAGGCCCAGACTATATACCAATCGAAGTGTGGAAAGTTTTGGGAGAGACAGGTATAACATGGCTCACTAACCTTTTCAATAGGATTTTGAAAACGAAGAAGATGCCAAATGAGTGGCGAACGAGCACTTTGGTGCCTATCTACAAGAATAAGGGCGACGTACAAAATTGCATGAACTATAGGGGTATTAAGCTAATGAGTCATACAATGAAGCTCTGGGAGAGAGTCATTGAGCATAGATTAAGGCAAGAGACACGGGTTTCGGACAACCAATTCGGGTTCATGCCAGGGCGCTCAACCATGGAGGCAATCTATCTCTTACGAAGATTGATGGAAAGATATAGAGATGGGAAAAAGGATTTACACATGGTCTTTATAGATTTGGAAAAAGCGTATGATAGGGTCCTAAGAGACATTCTTTGGAGGATTCTAGAGAAGAAAGGAGTACGAGTAGCATATATCCAAGCTATAAAGGATATGTATGAAGGAGCAAAGACTGCTGTAAGAACTCATGAAGGACAAATCGAAAGCTTTCCCATAACTGTAGGATTACATCAAGGCTCATCCTTAAGTCCTTACCTTTTTGCGTTGGTAATGGATGAGTTAACAGGACATATTCAAGATGATATTCCTTGGTGTATGCTTTTCCCAGACGATATAGTGTTGATAGATGAAACTCAGGAATGGGTAAATGCAAAGCTTAACCTTTGGAGAGAAGTGTTGGAATCTAAAGGTCTTCGCCTAAGCCGATCAAAGACAGAATATATGGAGTGCAAGTTCAGTGCAAATGGAGGCCAAAACGAGTTAGGGGTGAGGATCGGAGATCAAGAAATACCAAAGAGCGACCGTTTTCGTTACCTAGGATCTATCTTGCAAAAGAACGGAGAATTAGATGGAGATCTCAACCATAGAATACAAGCTGGATGGATGAAGTGAAAGAGTGCATCCGGCGTGTTGTGTGACCGCCGTATGCCACTGAAGCTTAAGGAAAAATTTTATAGGATGGCAATAAGGCCGGCGATGCTGTATGGCACAGAATGTTGGGCGGTGAAGCATCAACACGTACACAAAATGGGTGTAGCGGAGATGAGGATGCTTCGTTGGATGTGTGGGCACACGAGAAAGGATAAGATTAGGAATGAGGATATCCGGGGTAAAGTAGGAGTAGCCGAAATTGAAGGAAAGATGAGAGAAAATCGGTTACGGTGGTTTGGACATGTGCAAAGAAGGCCTATTGACGCTTCGATTAGAAGATGCGATTATGGGACAGAGGTTCAGGGCCGAATGGGTAGAGGAAGACCTAGGAAAACTTTGGAAGAGACTCTAAGAAAAGACTTAGAGTACTTGGATCTAACGGAGGACATGACACACGACCGAGCACAATGGCGTTCTAAGATTCATATAGCCGATCCCACTCAGTGACTTGGATTTTCCAAATCTCCAACCGAGAAGTTTTCTTCCCTCGGGAAATTAAGGGAACGCTACCTCAACCTACATGCTCCACTCACAAAGCTTCAACATACAAGCTTCAACAAAAGAAAATTCAAAGAACTTAGCGAAGAAGGCTTTGGTGTATTTAACACAATACATTGAAATGAAGGAAAGCTTATTTATTGATATCCCCGATAAGTTACAAATACGTACATATACATGAGTCAAAATAAACAAACATGAGGGAGCCTTCACAAAGGTTGCTTAGGAGAAGTCTCAGCCGTCGGTAGAGCCCTAGAAAGAGAAGGCATCGGAGGGGGATCATTCGGAGCCTCAGTATTGGACAGAACCCTAGAAGGAGGAGGCATCAGAGGTTGATCATTTGGAGCTTCATTACGCGGTACAGCCCCAGAAGACGAAGGCAATAAATGCCTTTGGAACAAACCCACAAATCTCTGATGATCAAGTAAAACCTGACCATCAGATTCCTTCATCTGGTCAAGCTTCCTCTTCATGTTTGTAGCATAGTCATGTGTGAGCCGGTGCAACTGTTTATTCTCATGCTTGAGCCCTCTAATCTCCTGTTTGAGACTCATCACTTTAGCCGCCAATGATTCAACTTGGCGGGTTCGAGCAAATAGGCGTTGGGCCATATTAGACACAGAACCTGCACACTGAACACTGAGAGCCAGAGAATCCTTAACAGCCAACTCATCATACCGTTTGGAAAGTAGTCTGTTATCTTTGGGAGTGAGAAGGTTCTTGGCCACCACCGCAGTGGTCATATCATTCTTCATCACGGAATCCCCAACGGTAAGAGGACCAGTAGGGAAGACGAAGGATGGGCGCCATATGTTGTCTGGAGAAGGCGCGGCTGCCTCTTCAACAAGGTTCAAGTCAAAACGACGGTCGGAAGGGCCAGACATTTTCAAAGGTGTTGAAGAGATAAGAGGTCGGACAAATCAAGATCTTAGAAGTGCAAGAATGGAGCTTCTACTGGTAGAGATTCAAGTGTGCTTTGGAACTTAATGCCAGACTCTATAAAAATCTGCACTCGACGGAGCTTCAGAAATCGAAGAGGCGTTTGCTTTCTTAAAAGTTGGGCTGCTCAGAGACCACAAGGGTCGATCTCAGACATCGAAGAGGCGTTTGCTTTCTCAAAAGCTGGGCTGCTCAAAGACCACGAAGGCCGATCTCAGAAATCGAAGAGGCGCTTGCTTTATCAAAAGCTAGGCTGTTCAGAGACCACGAGGGCCGATCTCAGAAATCGAAGAGGCACCTACTTTTCCAGCCTTGTCAGCACCTGTCACACGCACACTCAGCTTTGCGGAAATTATGGGCATTCTGCCGAAGATTTCTAGTGAAGTAGAAAGCACATGAATCTTACTGTTCAATCACCCACTTCCCACACGCAACATTAGCTCATGGGTACCTGTTTGGGCCCAAAATAACAGTTTGGGCCGAGGGAGGGATCACTTTCGGCCCGGGAAGACGTACGGCGAGAGAGTCATGGGGGCGTTCAGCTCATGGGCTTCTAGGCCTAGATCGGTTAAATCAGAGTGCAAGTCGAGTCCTAATACAATAGGGACCCTCGACGAGATCAGTAAAACTAGAAGGCGAATCCGGCTCAGTTAAGGACTAGATTCGTAGTCCTAGCAGAGATAGGACTGATTGAGGTAACGTTAATCCGGAGAGGGAAACCTAGTTCGAATAGGATTAGAACTCGGGCTCGGTGTTCTGCTACTATAAATACAAGACATTCAGCAATGGAAAAAGCCCCTGCAAATCAACACAAAAATTGCCCTGCGCAAACTCTCACAACTTGAGATCTTTTTCTTTTCCTTTTTCGCTGACACATCTTCCGTTGGCATCAACAGCACTGTGGAAGCAACCGGTGATATCTTAAGTCGGCATAGATAGCTCTGTCACCGTAGAGTCGGTCGGTCTCGCAGTATCTTCCGTTGGCATCAACAGCACTGCGGCGAGAACGGTCGATTGCCTATCCAAGTCTCGGTCGAGAAGGGTTTTCGAATCCTTGTTGGTCGAGGTCATCTCATTAGCCTTCTCGGCGAGGTGAGGTGTTACAGTTATTACATTCGGCACATTGCAAGCCGAATTCGGTTCGTGAACTTTGTAAGAAATAGCAGCCTTGTCTTCAGGCTCGAGAACCCAAGAGGCCGAGACACGTTCCTTTCTCGGCCGCAATCGCAAGACGCAGAAGTCAGTAGCGCGACCCAACGCAGCATCATCAAATTTACTCCTCGGCCGAGCCTCGGCCGACGAGTTGGCACGCCCCGCAATCACCGAAGGACGTAGTTAGCTTAGAATATATTCGGCCTGCGCGCCACGTAGGCTTTGTAATTTCTAGGGTCAACATTTTGGCACGCCCGGTGGGATCTAGTGCTAAATTACGAAGTTCATGCCAATTGAAACACGATCGGTAAAAAAGAAAACCACTATGGGAAAGTCGATAGCTGATTTGCCGAATCAAAGCGCGGGACAAAGTGTGCCACAGGCGCAGAATCCCCATAGCGCCGTGACACCTGAGTCCACGAGTGCGACCCGCCGAGAGAGAGAAGTTAATCTCGGCAGTCAACTCCGCGGTCCAGAAATCCCTAACAGGAACACCTGTGTTCTCGCTGAAGGGATAGTGGAAGAGTGTGACGAGGATGGTGGTGAAGGATCTGATCCACCAACAAGGTCGTTTCTTCGAAAGCGATTGGACGAGCAGTCTCGGTCAGTCGAGCAGACGTTTAGTCGAGGCATTGACAAGCTGCATGATGCGATACTCAGTTCCAATGATCGACAGACCAGGTTGCTTGAAATACTGGTCAGTCAAGTTGGTGGTAGCAGGCCTTTCGAGCTTCGCCAACATTGTTTACCAGGAAACAACCCGGTACCGATTGTACCGGCCGAACCTATTCCTGCCCCGCTCAAAACAATTAACTTGGAGAAGGGAGGAGGGTCGAACAGTAGGTCAGACGGGACCGACCAAAGGGTCGAAGCAGCATCTGTTGATATGACCGAAGTTCAGCGGATGATCGACTCGGCTATGAAGAAAGGGCCGAAGTTTCCCAAGTTTATTCATCCGTACCCAGCTTACGTGGAGACGTTTGGATACCCGAAGGGCTTCAAGATCCCAGATTTTAGTCTTTTTGCTGGTGAATCGTCCCTGTCTTCGTTGGAGCACGTGGCTCGTTTCACCGCGCAATGTGGAGATGTGAATAGTGATTTCCACAAGTTACGGCTGTTCAATTTTTCATTGACCGGCTCGGCATTTGCCTGGTACATCAATCTCCCGCCTAATTCCGTCCAAAACTGGGAGGAGTTGGTCGAGAAGTTCCACGAGCAATTTTATCGGCCGGGGATGGAGATGTCAGTTTCTTCATTAGCACGGATGGCTCAAGCATCTGATGAGTCACCAATGGATTATCTTACTAGGTTTAAATCGGCTAGGAATTGGTGCCGAGTGCCCTTACCCGAAGTCGAATTTGTCAGGCTTGCTTTGAATGGTCTTGACGTCGAATACAAAAAGAAATTCTTGGGGGCAAATTTTCAGGATATGTACGAATTGGCCCAGCATGTCGAGCAGTACGATTATTTGCTCCGCGAGGAAAAGACTTCGAAGACTCCAACTCGGGGAACGATTTACAAGAACCCTACTGTCAATTATGCATCAACCGAGGATGAATGTGTTAGTGTGGATGCGGCTGAGATAGTAATAGATAAACCATACATTTGCAAGGCATTGACTCAGGTTGATTCTAGAGAAGCCAAAAGTCGCTCGGCCACTGAAGGAACATCAAAACCGTCAAAGGTTTATACTTTTGATATTACCAAGGCTGACGCAATTTTTGACCAACTGTTATCAGCAAGAATCATTAAGCTTCGGCCTGGTCATAACATTCCTAAGGCCGAGGAGCTTAAAGGAAAGGTGTATTGCAAATACCACAATTCGAGCAAACACACGACAAACAATTGCGTCGTATTTCGTGATAACGTCCAAAGCTGGATTGATAATGGCAAACTGAAGTTCCCCGAGAAGAGGATGAGTGTTGATACTGATCCGTTCCCCACGGCAACAGTAAATATGGTCGACGCGTACCTACCCAAGGACAAAGGGAAAGGCAAGGCTGAAGTGGTTGAGACACAACGCCCGCGGAATCAGAATGTTCGGCCACGGTTCATGGCCGATTCGCGTTCAAATAAACCATCTGCGGCCTTAACGGGGCCCGCTATTGTCAAATCTATGACGGAGTATAGCGTCGATGAAGATAGTGGGACAGCGGTTCTGTGCAGGAAATGTAAAACGAAGGTCGACAGTGAACCAGAAGAGAAACCTTCTTCGCAACCCGTGGCCGTAACTCGGCAAAAGATAGCCAATGAAGACCAACATCATGGGGTTTTTGGGAGGCTCGGTCCTAAAGTACGGATGGAAGAGACACCCCCGGTCAGGCGGCGCCTCGATTTTGATGCTTCATTTTATGACGATGATTACTATAAGCGTAATTCTAGCAGTTCAGGATCATCACGGAGTCAAAAGACCTTCAAGCCTCCTGAGCCTAGAGATCAACGTTGGTATACATACCATTCTTCGAAGGGCGTCTATACCGCGTTGTCCAAATCTCAGAAACGCCGGCATCAACGGATAGATTGCATGGCTCGCCGACAAGCAGCCCAAGAAACTTCGGCCCCTAAGTGGCGGCCGAAGGATACAGTTGCCAATGATGAGGAGCGACCACCTCCAGCAATTATGACAGAGTTGGCTCAGGGGAAACGGCTGGTCGATCAAGACGTCGAGACCATGTTTGAAGAAGCTGATAAACGGAACAAACTTCTTATTCGACCAGGGGAAATGAAGGCACGCCTTGAACATTTCAGGCAAGAGGCCGAAAGCAAATTATCCCCGCTAGTTACACAAGAGCCTTTGGTCAAAATTAGACGGAATTTGCATCCCCCGTTCCTTGGGGAGTCTTTAGAGTATATGCGAGAATTTCATAAGAGTCATTCGGCCAACGATCTGTATGGTTTGCCGAAGGCATGCCAGGACACCATTGATCTGATCCTGACTTGTCCGGATGCCGAGCGAATCATCCAGAAGACCTCAGACCCCGGATTGAAAGCAAGGTTCCAGCACATACGAGAAGCTCGTGTTTTTGGGTTTGAAGTCGACCCGTACATCGATATCAATGCAGCCGACCTTCCTTTCTCGCTGGAGGACCTTCAGTATTTACGGTATCACTTTGAAGTATTTTCGGCGGTTTCTCTCTTCGGCCTTACGACCGATGAAATCGCACGTATTGCCCGTCTGGATGCTTATCTTGACACTAGGGATGCTCGGCTACACTACCAGGAGCAGGTTCAGGTTTTGACCCCAAGTTCATTGTCAATCTCGACCTTACCTGAGGCGGTCACGCAGAACCAACAAGTGGCCGAAGCGGCTCCGCCGAGTGACATTATTGAAGAAGGGACGGAAGAATCTCATTGTCTGACTCTGACGATAACTGACTACGAAGTCGCTGACCAACCGAACGAGGAAGGTCTCGACCAGTTGGGCCCGTCAGTCTTGGATAATATGGAAATCAGTATGGTTCATGTGTTACCTGCTGATTTTCAATCAAGCACGGCTCAACCAAATTTCCTCGATGGAGATGTGGTTGCTGAGGAACCCGGCCATGTGGATTTTGTATCAATTGCTGAAGGCGAGCCAACAAAAGATGATAGTCTAAAGGCTGCTTTGGCCGAATTGTTCCCTCGTTTATCATCTGCCAAGCTTCACCATTTAAAGCCATTGTATGTAACGGCACACATCGAGGGATATCCGGTTTCTAAAGTTTTTGTCGATTGTGGAGCTACTGTCAATATCATGCCCCTGAACATCATGAAGGCCTTACGCCGTTCAAATGACGAACTTATTCCGTCAGGGATCACAATGAGCAGTTTTGTCGGCGACAAGTCCCACACCAAAGGCGTGCTTCCGTTAACTGTGAATATTGCCGGTCGCACCCATATGACCGCCTTTTTTGTGGTTGATTCCAAAACCGAGTATAATGCACTGCTCGGCCGAGATTGGATTCATCAAACCAGCTGTATTCCTTCTTCATTGTACCAAGTTCTTGTCTTTTGGGACGGCAAATCGGTCACTGTTCATCCGGCCGATAGCCAGCCCTTCGAAGCCAATATGATTCAAGCACGGTATTATGACGATCACGTCGGCTATATTACGTTGCAAGGCTTCAATGAAGAAGGACGGCCGACTCGGATTTCCGTTCAGAAAGCTATCGAGGTTGGCGCCGAGACTGTCCAGCAGGATTCGGCGAGACTCGGATTAGCTAACTTTCTCCCCGAAACCGATGTTTGACGCCGATCGGGAAGCATGTAGGGCCGCGGTTTCATCTACTATGGAACGACTGCTGGCCCATTGGTATACGATATCTAAACAACCAAATTCGGGCGTCAACCTCGTCGAATTCCTTGCTGAGGGAGATAATGGGCCTGTATTATCTTTTGATAAAATTCGAGCCGCCCCGGCCGAGCTCGAAGATCATCGGCCTCTTGTTAAGGACCCGTTGGAAGAAATTAATGTTGGGACGGCTGATGACCCACGACTTTTGTTTATTAGTGCGTTACTTCCTCAACAAATGAAGGACGAGTTGCGGGCCTTGCTTACGGAATTCAAAGATTGTTTTGCTTGGAGTTATCATGAAATGCCCGGCTTAGATCGTGCTTTAGTCGAGCATGAATTACGTATTAAGCCCGGATTCAAGCCTTTCCGACAGCCACCTCGTCGATTCTCGACTGACGTACAACTTAGTGTCAAGGACGAACTGGTTCGGCTTTTGAAAGCCGGGTTCATTCGGACAGCTCGATATGTCGAATGGTTGGCAAATATTGTTCCTGTATTAAAGAAAAGTGGTGCACTGCGCATCTGCACCGATTTTCGAAATCTGAATCTGGCAACGCCCAAAGATGAGTATACAATGCCGATTTCAGATCTGTTAATCGATGCCGCGGCGAATCATGCGATCTTATCCTTTATGGATGGACATGCCGGATACAACCAGATATTTATTGCCGAAGCCGATGTGCACAAAACTGCTTTCCGTTGCCCGGGGGCACTCGGCATTTACGAATGGGTTGTCATGCCATTCGGCCTCAAGAATGCCGGCGCCACGTACCAACGGGCGATGAACACCATCTTCCATGATTTAATTGGCACCATCGTCGAAGTTTATATCGACGATGTTGTCGTCAAATCTAAACGCCGACAGACACATCTGGACGATCTCCGACAGGCTTTCCTCCGTATGCGACAGCACAACCTCAAGATGAATCCTGCCAAGTGTGCCTTCGGTGTATCGGCCGGGAATTTTCTTGGTTTCCTCGTACATCATCGTGGGATTGAAGTCGATGAGAATAAGGCACGCGCAATCATTACCGCCCCACCCCCAACAACGAAGAAACAATTACAGTCCTTACTCGGCCAGATCAATTTTTTACGCCGATTTATTGCTAATTCGGCAGGTAAAATGAAAGCATTTTCCACACTTTTGAAGCTCAAGGACTCAGATAAGTTCATGTGGAATGAGGAGCACCAGGCGGCGTTCACGCAGATCAAGGTTTCCCTTACAAACCCACCTGTCCTGGTCCCTCCTCAGCGCGGTAAGCCTCTCAAGCTGTACATTTCGGCGGCCGACGAGTCCATCGGTTGCCTCCTCGCGCAAGACAACGATGCCGGATGGGAACATGCTATCTTCTACCTCAGCCGTAATCTGAGTCCTCCGGAGATCAATTATTCCGCCGTTGAGAAGCTCTGTCTCGCCGTGTTCTTCGCTGCATCCAAGCTTCGGCATTACATGCTCCCGTCGGTCACCCAAGTCATTGCCCAGACCGACGTTATCCGGTACATGCTTACCCGGCCAATTGTGAAGGGCCGAATTGGGAAATGGACGATGGCGTTGTCCGAGTTTAGTTTGCAGTACGTGCCGTAAAAAGCTGTGAAAGGACAGGCGTTGGCCGATTTCCTTGCCCAGCACCCTTCGCCTTACGATTTCGGGGGTGCTGATGTCGAGATTGGCATGGTGGTGACCCGCGACAACTATTGGACGATGTATTTCGATGGTTCCAGTACTTCGTCCTCGGCCGGCGCAGGCGTCGTCATTCAATCTCCTCACAACGATCGTTGGTATTTTTCGCTCAAATTGGATTTCGACTGCACCAATAATCAGGCCGAATACGAGGCTCTGGTCATTGGTCTAGGCCTCCTTCTTGACCTACATGCCACTCGTGTCCTCGTCCTCGGGGATTCTGAACTAGTGATTAACCAAATTAATGGGTCTTTTCGCTGCATGAGTTGTACTCTGGCGCCTTACCACATGGTCGCCAGCTATTTGGCCGAGTCCTTTGACGGTATTACATTCGAGCATGTTTCTCGGGTTCATAATACCGACGCAGACGAGTTGGCTCAAATTGCCTCCGGTGCACAACTCCTGGGGGGCAAGCTAGGCCAGGAGATACCAATATTACAACAATTATACCCGGCCTTGGTTGATCAGCAAATCCTCCGTCGAGACAATGTGATACGCACCAGGGTCATGTCCTTACCTTCGTTGCTAGATCGGCAGGACTCTATAGAAATTTGCGCGGCCGAGGTAGTACCAGATGATTGGAGAAAGCCCATTATGCAGTACCTTGACAATCCTAACGGAAAACATAGTCGCAGGACACGGACTCACGCCACGAACTATGTCACGTACCAGAACGAGTTGTACCGAAAGGGCGAAGATGGTTTGTTATTGCTATGCCTTGGCCCCCAAGAGAGTGCTCAAGCGATCGCAGAGGTTCATGAAGGGGTATGTGGAGCTCACCAGTCTGGACGGAAAATGCGATGGCTACTCCGACGACACGGTTATTTTTGGCCGAGAATACTGAAAGATTGTATCGAGTTTGCACGAGGATGCGTGCAGTGCCAAATCCATGGGCCTATACAAAGGGTCCCGGCCGAATCGCTACATTCGGTCATTAAGCCGTGGCCGTTTAGGGGGTGGGCCATGGACGTAATCGGCAAAATCACGCCGACTTCTGGAGCTGCTAAGCATGCATGGATAATAGTCGCAACTGATTACTTTACTAAGTGGGTCGAAGCAAAATCATATGCCGAGTTAACATCTAAAGAAGTTTGCGATTTCGTGGAGGAACACATTGTGACCCGGTTCGGTGTACCAGAAACGATCATAACCGACAATGGAACAATCTTCACAGCCGAAAGGTTTAAGGAATACACGGCCAATTTGAAAATTCGGCTGGAACAGTCAACACCGTATTATCCACAGGCGAATGGGCAGGCCGAGGCAAGTAATAAAGTGTTGATTGGCATCCTCGAAAAAATAATAAAAGAAAGGCCTGGCATGTGGCATTTGAAGTTGAACGAGGCGTTATGGGCATACCGAACGTCGCCCCGATCGGCGACTGCAACAACCCCATACGCATTGACTTATGGACACGATGCGATGTTACCAGTCGAGTTGAGCATAAATTCGTTGCGATTAATTGAACAAAGTAGTTTGTTTAGCGCCGAATATAATCAGTCCATGAGACAGGAACTAGAAGATTTGGAAGAGGCGCGACTTGACGCTTATAACTTACTGGTGGCACAGAAACAGATTGCCGAACGAGCCTATAATCAAAAGGTACGACAGAAAACGTTCGGCGAGGGTGAATTGGTGTGGCAAACGGTGTTGCCCGTAGGAATAAAAGATCCTAGGTTCGGCAAATGGTCGCCGAATTGGGAAGGGCCGTTCATTGTGCATAAGGTATACGGCAAAGGGGCGTATCATCTTAAAGACCGGACTGGAGTAGTTCACAAATTACCGATTAATGGGAAGTTCTTGAAGAAATACTATCCGGTCACATGGGAAATGCGTGAATAAAAAATTTTGTTGTAGAAAAAATCATTCCATTAAAATTGATAGGTATTACAAAAATGAGTAGGTCGAATACATTCAAGGAGACAAGGGAAGAAGAGCGCTGAGCAGAGCTTTCAACTCCAACCACCGCACGTCGGCCATGATGACTTCGGCCTGCTGATTCTTTTTGTCCAGCCTCAGGCGCTCGACCCGTTTTTTGGCCGCCGCATACTCAGTTAGGCGATATTTCCCGCCTGACTCGAAGTCCCTCGCAAGTTCAGAAGCAATGACCGATCGGTGTTTTGCTAGTTCGGCCATCTGACGGTCAAGCTCGGCTAACGCTTCTCCTTTTGCCCGTAAATCGTCGATCTTCGGACGGAGGGTGTCTTGAACGGCCATGGCGGCTTGCAGGTCCTGTTCGGCCTTCAGAGCAGTCTGGAAGATGCTAAACGTCTCCCGAACGCGCTCCAAGGCAGACGATGCCCGAACAATGGCATCTCCGCTTAGGCGACCGTCGGCTCCAAGGTCGTTCAGACACACGCCGAGCAGATCAAGACCTTTGCGCTCAAGTACTTGCGATGGTGAGAGTGACAGGACTTCTCGCAACTGGGCTAGGGCGTTTGGATCGGCAGCCTCAGTCGGAGCGGCCGAAGGGCCGGACTCTGCGGTCGTGCTGGAGAGGAGAGCTTTGAATTCAACCTCCCATGAAGCCTGCACGAATAAACAAGGTTAAGCTTAAAGGAAGTCATGACAAGAATAGCAAGAGGGTGTCGTTTTTAACCTGCCGAGAGGAGACCTCGGCCATGTCCCCAGGGTCGTTGCTCGAACCTAAAGAACTCAATGGCCGAGCCCAGTGTCTCAGATTGCTTCTCACTTCACGCGGCCGATGGAGGTTATCTACGTTTGATGGCCACTGAGGCGGCCAAGAAATATAGATAACGCCATTCGGCGCATAGAATTGACGGTGAAAAGAATGTACAGGCACCTGACATTTAGTTTTTCCTTGTTTAGAATTCTAAAGCAGAAAAGCAATCAGGAGGAAAATTGAAGGTACTTACAAAGGCCGAGGTAACCTCCTGTGGAGGGATGTGGAAGCCTTGGTCTTGAGGATGGACCAGCGATTCCGCCGTGGCCTCGGGTTCCTCGAGCAGGCGTTTGCCACGGTCGGCTGCCGATGGGCCGACTGGCGCAGCTGCTTCAGTGGAGGCAGGGACGTCCTGGTCTTGAGAAGGAACGAGAGGTTCGGCCGCCGGGGTCGGTTCCTCGACCGTGCGCTTGCCACGATTAGCCGAGGAGGGGCCGGGTTGAACCGCCATCTCGGATACTGGAGGAGGTTGTTGACGAGTAGGAGGACGACGCGCCAGCGGGACCTCGTCGCTCCCCTCACTCTCTTCCAGCACGAAGACCGTGGGCTTTGGATTCTTGGGAGAGGTTTCCTCGGTCGTAGGAACCGCCTGGTGTGAGACAGGTGCCTTCTCGACAGAGGGAGGTACGACTGATTCGTCGGCCACAGAAGCAGGCCGCGCTGGGACCGTCTCTATGGCCGAAGCCGGCTGTTTCTTGACCCCAGAATGGCCGGCGGCGGGAGAAGGGGAAGCACTGGGAGTCGTCGTGTGGCTGGAAATAACGTGGATCTCCCGTGCACCTTTCTTCGCCAGTTGTTTGACCCGCTTGGCAGGCGGGGAAGGCTCGATAGCCGGCCCGGCCTCTTGGCGAGGCCGTTTGATCAGCCCGGCCCTACCAGCAGGTTTGTCCTTTTTGGCCACGACCGATTTTTTCCCGGCCGTAGCAGTGGCAACTGCCTCCGTCTTTCTCAAAGGCCGACTACCTAAAAGGATAAAGACAATTCAGTAGAGTGTACAATATGCAAGGTTGAAGAAAAAGGGGGAATTGAACAACTACCTTGAGAATGGGGGGCCGGGGCTTTCTTAGGTCGGTCACCGAAAAGCCTGCTTAGTACATCTTCGACCGGCGCACCAAAGAACTCCTGAGTGTAATTTTCCCACCACTCACCGAAGGTGTCAGTGCAATGGGTTTCTGGGGTGGCCGGTCGTAGGCGAAATCTTTGGCAGTACTCTTGAAACTCCTTCGCGGCAGTCCTGCACTCGTTCTCTGAAGAGCGAGGCTCGCGTCCGCGGCTCAATACTGTGCGGGAAGAGAGAAGGGGGACGGGACAACCCTGAAGATAGCCGAGCTGACGGGCAAGGAAGTTCGGATGGTACACTTCCCACCCCGACCGTTTCCCGTCGCAGCCGAGAGGAAGGTCGCGAGCAAGCACGAACGACCCCCAGGTTTGGCGAAGAGCGGCATCCTCCTCTGCGGCCCACGTAGAGGTAGGCAGTCTGATGGAGGGAGGGTAATCGCGACGACGACAAATCAGGAATTCGTCGCTTGAGAGATCGTCAAGGGCAAAGAGGTACCTAAATACCTCTTCGGCCTGATGAGGAGGCGTTGGTCGGGAGGCTAGCTGAGGACCAAGAGCCTCTGTTGCTGAGAAATCAGCTATAGCCGGCCGAAGGGAGGTGAAGTACACCTGCAACCAGAGCTGGAAGACCCAGAGAGGGCCATTCTGGTGGGGGTCCACCGTGTGGAGAGTCGCCTCGGCCAGGCAACGGAATAGGTGGGCAAGAATATTGGAACTCAGCGCCAGGACGTGACCACTGGCCAGGGCTTCGGCCACTGGCATATTCTCGACCAAACATTTGTTTGATTTGGTACAACAAATGTATTTGTTGTACCAGTAGAAGAGGAAGGCTTCATGCTCTCCCTCTCGCAGGTCCTCTTCCCCTCGACCGGCGAAGTGAAGGTAGAGGGTGTTGTAGTTGAGAAAGTTCTTGTGGAGCTTCTGTATTTCATCCCTCGACGGGATGTGACCGTCACTGTTCAGGGTCTCGAAGGCTCGACGGTCGAAGAGCGTCTTCAGATCGATATTCGACGGGTGCCCGGAGAGGGTCGCGTCGATAGGGATCCCGGTGGCCGAGGTCCCCAAAATGGCGGTGATGTCCAGGATGGTGGGACCAATGGGACCAAGGGGAAGGACCATTGTGTTGGTGGCTGAGCACCAGAAGCATAGAGCGGCTAGAAGCAGCTCCTTGTCAGGGACAATGTCCATCGACGAAAGGAGGATGGCGTCGTAGATACCCAGGATTTTCCATTTGTCGCCGAATATCCGTTCCATTCGGACAACCCAGGTCGCCCAGGTGGTGGTCGTCGAGGGCCAGGAGCCTTGGGGCTTTGCCGCCTCCCATCTCGACCATTCAAACCCTTGGAGCAAGGGTGTAAGGCAGTGTTCCTGGAGAAGACCAGTGATGGTCGGCGGGATTGTTGCCTTGAAGAGAGGGCCCAGGATTTGGTGGACGGTGCTCATGTCGTTCTCGAACCGGATAGTCTTGATCGAGCTCCGATCAAGGATCTTTTGATGCTGGTCGCATTCCCGGGAAAGCTTGGAGATGAAGGAGGCCATTGTAAAGCACAGCGTAAGGAGGTTTTCTGGGTTGGGGATTTGAGGACGAAAACTTGGAATGGAGGAATGCACTTGAGAGCAAGGGTAGGGGATTTCAGGAAGTTTGAGAACGTAAAGTACAAATGAGGAAATTTCGGTATTTATAGAGTAATGGGAGGAAGAGCAATCGTTCGAAATTCAAAACAAAGGGCAAAATCGACCGGAGGAATCGTTGATCATGATGAGCATTTGGGAAATGCGGTTGAGAAGACCGACGGTTTTAGGTTTTGGGGGCGCACGATCGCGTGTGACGGCGAAGTTAATGACGAAAGACGGTTCGACGCCTGCACGATGACAGGTGGGCTCACGGACTGATGTAATGGCTCGCGGATTGAGATAGTGGTCATAATGGCGAGACGGTTCGGGCAGGCGCACGCTTCAGACGTCATTATCGGGGATTGGCCATGTTAGGGGATGCCACATGGCGAGTGGTTTAGCAGGATCAAGATCGTGCGATCATGTTCAATAAATGCGCCTTGGAACTCGGGTATTGGGATCCTGAGTGGTAGATTCGCTTCTTCAAGGCCGAAACTCGGCCGAAGGTTTCAGGCCGAGGACCTCAAAAGCGAGGGGGCAATGTTTGGGCCCAAAATAACAGTTTGGGCCGAGGGAGGGATCACTTTCGGCCCGGGAAGACGTACGGCGAGAGAGTCATGGGGGCGTTCAGCTCATGGGCTTCTAGGCCTAGATCGGTTAAATCAGAGTGCAAGTCGAGTCCTAATACAATAGGGACCCTCGACGAGATCAGTAAAACTAGAAGGCGAATCCGGCTCAGTTAAGGACTAGATTCGTAGTCCTAGCAGAGATAAGACTGATTGAGGTAACGTTAATCCGGAGAGGGAAACCTAGTTCGAATAGGATTAGAACTCGGGCTCGGTGTTCTGCTACTATAAATACAAGACATTCAGCAATGGAAAAAGCCCCTGCAAATCAACACAAAAATTGCCCTGCGCAAACTCTCACAACTTGAGATCTTTTTCTTTTCCTTTTTCGCTGACACATCTTCCGTTGGCATCAACAGCACTGTGGAAGCAACCGGTGATATCTTAAGTCGGCATAGATAGCTCTGTCACCGTAGAGTCGGTCGGTCTCGCAGTATCTTCCGTTGGCATCAACAGCACTGCGGCGAGAACGGTCGATTGCCTATCCAAGTCTCGGTCGAGAAGGGTTTTCGAATCCTTGTTGGTCGAGGTCATCTCATTAGCCTTCTCGACGAGGTGAGGTGTTACAGTTATTACATTCGGCACATTGCAAGCCGAATTCGGTTCGTGAACTTTGTAAGAAATAGCAGCCTTGTCTTCAGGCTCGAGAACCCAAGAGGCCGAGACACGTTCCTTTCTCGGCCGCAATCGCAAGACGCAGAAGTCAGTAGCGCGACCCAACGCAGCATCATCAAATTTACTCCTCGGCCGAGCCTCGGCCGACGAGTTGGCACGCCCCGCAATCACCGAAGGACGTAGTTAGCTTAGAATATATTCGGCCTGCGCGCCACGTAGGCTTTGTAATTTCTAGGGTCAACAGTACCACAGATAACTTTGCCAAAGTTCTCTGATAAAGTTGAGACACGTGAAGCTTGCAGCTCCCACTACATCGCTCTGACCAAGAAGGGTAAAAGAATAGCAAAGAAATAGCACTAACAAAGTTTAGACACATAAATTTTGAAGGTCTAGCTACCATATTATTACCCACAAGGGTAAAGGAACAGTACCACTGCTGGATAATTGGAAAGTCCCTGTGTGTCAATCTCTGTGCTTCGTGGCAAGGTAGACTAGCAAACATGCCCAACCTTTACTCACATTCGAGAAAACTCCCAACAAGATTGCTTGCTCCAAAATCGAAGAGGCACCGCCCTCCGAATCTCGAGAGCCAGACTCCCAACATGATTACTTTCTCAAAAATCGAAGAGACACCGCTCTCCGAACCTCGAGAGCCAGACCCCCAGCAGGATTGCTTTCTCAAAAATCGAAGAGGCATCGTTCTTCAAATCTCGAGAGCCAGATCCTCGACAGGATTGCTTGTTCGAAAACCGAAGAGGCACCACTTTCCTAACTTCAAAAGCCGGATCTCCTTGGATAAAGCTTGTCTGTAATCTTCACACGCAACATCAGCTTTCCAGATACCACAGACCACTTTTTCAAAGTGCTCTGACAGAGTTAAAACATGTGAAGCTGGCAGCTCCCACTACCGTGCTATGACCAAGCAGGGTAAAGGAATAGCATTATTACTTGTTGTTAGGGAGACTTCTATATATGTCGACTTCCATCCCCAACGGACAGGCAGACCTGCAAAAATGCTCAACCCTTCCTCATATCTGAGAGGGCACTCCCAACGAAGCCTTTCGAAATATTCAGCTTTCTTTCCCCCCGATAATACCTCTGCAAACAAGCTATACTAGAGCAAGAATATCTCATATCATCAGGGTTAAAAGCAAGAGTATCCCATATCATGCTTTTTCCCTGTCTTTTCCTTTGGCCTTGTTCTTACCTGCAAGACAAGGAGAAAGAAAGCAATCAGTCAGCACTTGGAATCAAGCTTCTAGTCAGGAACTGACTGCCTGGAACCCCTTACCTGATTGCTTACCTGGCATTGCTCTCGAGTACTCATCTTCAACATCTTATGCTCCCAGGGAAGATACTGCATCTGCCTGAGGAACAGATAGGGCAAGTGAGAAGGATACAAGGAAGCATGTGGAGACAAGCGTAACAGCATACGTGCCAATACATCCACTACTCTGTCAAAAGCAAAAGTATCCCATATCAGCAGGGTCGAACGTACTCTAGATTTGATGGACTTGTTTTGACCCTCAAATTCTTCAGTCGGCCTTATACTCTGGAGGAAACCAGAAAACCCTCCAGCCCAGTTCAAGAATAAGCCTGTGGAAAGTTACTTCTTCAAAAGCAAAAGTATCCCATATCATCTCTTCTCATTTTTCTTCTCTTTATCCTTCATGCTGCCTGCAAGATAGGGAGAATGTGAACAATCAGCCGGAACTCGAAATCAAAGTTCTGATCTGGGACTGATTGCTTGGAGCTCTGATTGCTTACCTTGTCTGTCACCTCTTTCAGCAGATCCCCTAGCTCGGCGACTTGGGGGACTCCTACTACATGGTTTGTATCGCGCTTGACCAAGCGTGAAACTACAAGTAAGCTTCAAGTGAAATTGATACATTACCTTGTGCATCTCCACCAGTTAAAGATACCACCCCTGGATGGAGGAAGAGTACTTCCAGAAGAGATGTCACATCTACCTATGAGACAGATAAGGCAAGTCAAGACGATACCACACTCTGGTACTTAGAAGTTTCGTGACTACGAGATCATTCTCCCACAATATTTCCTAATGTCATTTGTACTAAATCATTCACTTGTACTCACTAAAGGAGAGTTTGAACCTATGTACTTGTGTAAACCCTTCACAATTAATGAAAACTCCTCTATTCCGTGGACGTAGCCAATCTGGGTGAACCACATACATCTTGTGTTTGCTTTCCTATCTCTATCCATTTATATACTTATCCACACTAATGACCGGAGCAATCTAGCGAAGATCACAAAAAGCGATCGTTTTCGCTACCTAGGATCTATCTTGCAAGAGAACAGAGAATTAGATGGAGATCTCAACCATAGAATACAAGCTGGATGGATGAAGTGTAAGAGTACATCCGGCGTGTTGTGTGACCGTCGTAGGCCACTGAAGCTCAAGGGAAAATTTTATAAGACGGCAATAAGGCTAGCGATGTTGTATGGCACATAATGTTGGGCGGTGAAGCATCAACATGTACACAAAATGGGTGTAGCGGAGATGAGGATGCTTCGTGGGATGTGTGGGCACACGAGAAAGGATAAGATTGGGAATGAGGATATCCGAGGTAAAGTAGGAGTAGCCGAAATTGAAGGAAAGATGAGAGAAAATCGGTTACGGTGGTTTGGACATGTGCAAAGAAGGCCTAGGGGTAGAGGTTCAGGGCCGAAGGGGTAGAGGAAGACCTAGGAAAATTTTGGAAGAGACCCTAAGAAAAGACTTAGAGTACTTGGATCTAATGGAGGACATGACACAAAACCAAGCGCAATGGCGTTCTAGGATTCATATAGCCGACCCCACTTAGTGGGAAAAGGCTTTGTTGTTGTTGTTGTTGTTGTATTTGATCCCACAGGAAACTCAACGTCACCTCAGTTAACGATTTTGGTTTGAAATTCTTTTTATTTTTTCCCATAAATTCTTAAGTTTGATGGAACTCTGCTTGTGGAATGATGAATTTGTTTGTGGAGCAACAAAGATGGGTTGTACAAAACTTTCTAGGGAAGATGCTATTTTGCAGAAATGATTGTTTTTGAGTGTTTTCTTAATTAGGGCTAAAATATGTTAAATGATTGTTTTTAGTTTGTATGGTTTTTCGATTTTTTATTTTTTTAATATTTAATTGAATGGGCACAAGTACAAACTTTGTGCTAACATGGATGGAAAGTCATCTAACAACCTTGTCAGAACATAGGCACAAAAATGCTCTTATTTGTGCCAAGTCTATGAGCACCAAACGCTATATGGTGCCCTCTGACCAAAGGGCATGCCCATAGAGGGCACATATATATTATAGTTGCTACATTGTGTTGATGTTGATCTATGGGCATGTATGTTAGTGCCCTTAAGCCTCATAGGGCACTAATATATTTTTGAGCACAGTGACCATTTTTCTTGTAGTAAAGTATATAAAGAAACAATTTCAGCAAGAGAAGGGAGCACAATATCACCATCTAAAAGAGTAGTAATTTGGAAGAAAATGCCTACCATGAGCATAAACATTGTAAAAAGCAGTAAGTAAGCCATTTAATCTGAGCACGATTGCGCCAGAAAGCTTCTTGCATACAAAGAGCATTAAATATAGCCGTCTTGGCCTCAATTTCTTCATTAAACCTCTCTTGAGAGTTCTCAGTAGAATAATTAATATTTTGAATATTATGTAGTTTTTTCTTAACCATGGTGACGTTTTTATGGACATCACCATAAACACTATAATTCCAATCTCGAAGACAACACTGAAGGGCCGTAAGCTTTAACAAAATAGCAAACATATATAAGACACCCATAAGCACTCGTTGATTGTCAGCACTTAGTTACCACATTAATAAAACTAGAATATAATGTCCACACATGGACTAAAACCGAAAAGGTCGAGGTCCCGAAACTAGAGTAGTGGAAGCCGAAACAAGAAGACAGTTGTGATCAGATACAGCTCTCGGCAAAGCAGAACAACTTTTGTGTTCATTGAAATTAAAAAAGCACAAATACATATTTATGTTCGATGAAACTGAACAGGGCACACATCAATTGTGTTCTTAGACCATTATTGTTGCAGTGAGCATTGTCTCAGATGGTTTCATGAGCTTCTCAATCACAGCGGCTAAAGAGCTTGAGCTTCCTATTGTGTTGTTCTTTCCTGCAGCTGCTTGTGGCTTCAAGAGATTCAAGCATTATCAAGCTTTCCCCGGAAAAGGATTTACGCCACTAAAAGGTGGAGGGAAAGTGCAAGAAAATGAAGAACTCATTAGTGTATCTGATTTTTTATATTTTAATTTAACTATACTCACTGTTTTTAATGCTGAAGATGAGAGTTATCTGTCAAATGCTACTTAGACACTGTCATAGATTTAATACCATGAAGGCGGGAATCAAAGATATCCGTCTAAGAGACCTTCCAGCCTTTCTACGAACAACAAATCTGAATGACAGTGCGTTTTTCTTAACAAGTGAAGCAACTAAGAGAGTACATAAAGCTTCTGCAGTTGTAATTCATATTATCGAAGCCTTGCAGCTAGATATTTTGGATGCTATCTCATCCATGATTTCACATATCTACCCCATTGGCCCTCTCCAGTTGCTTAGCAATCAAATAGAAGAAGACCTTTTGAAGTCTGTGGGATACAGCCTATGGAAAAAAGAAGCCTGAGTGACTTCCATGGCTCGATACCAAGGTGCCAATTTCCTAAAAATGGGTGGCATGGCATGTATTTGACAGTAGTTTTAGCACCTTAACATGGCAAAAGGGGATGGTGAAAGTGCTCTAAAAAGATTTAAACTCAAATATTATTTTTCGGCGACACTTTGATTAAATTTTAATGGCACAATGAAAGATTGACAACATACTAAAATCTATTTATATGAGCAACCATGACTGAAAATAGATTATTTTTAACAAGAACATTTTGTTGTGCACATTTGAGTTTAGCCAAGTTAATTGGATAGCGTATCCATCCTCTACACTTAAATCTCAATTCCCTCTAACTTAGTGTAATTACCCTGTCGTTTGCTTTAAAACAAATCACTTTTGTGTAAAGTTTGTTAATTATTCTTTTATCATTTAGTAGGGTCTTAAATTAAAATCCCTATTTTGAATTGGAAAAGTTTGTAAATATCACTTAAATACGGGACTTGGTCAAGAAAAAAAATAAGCCGGGAAAATTAGCGAGAGAGGGAAAAGGAGGGCCAAAATCAAAATTTAACGAAAACCAAATACGAAATCGAAGTGCCTCCTCAATTCCCAATACTACCTCGCTGCTGCTGTGAGCGGAGTAATTCAGAGAGAGAGAGAGATGAAGACTGAAGCAAAACGCTTCGCCATCGAGATCGAAGACGACGACGAGTTCCTTTCTCAGGTAGCGGCGGCCGAGGCCGAAGCGCTCGCCTACAAGCGCCGTCGCATCAGCACTGCGCCCTCACAAAACGCCGCCGTTTCCTTCAATTCCCACGCGAATCAGAAATTAGGCGCGGACGACGACGGCGGCGGCCTCTACACCGCTGCTCTCAAAGGAAGCCAGCGAGCAGTCCCTGACACTCCCCGCGGCGGATTATCCAGAGGGAGGGTCAATGTCGGGGCGGCCGGAAACGATGGCGTCTCCGCTGGTGGTGATACCTGCTTCAAGTGCGGGAAACCGGGACATTGGGCCCGCGATTGTGATGCCCCCAGCGGAGGCGGAGGCGGTGGTGGGTATTATGGTAATTTCGGTGGCGGCGACTCTTCGATTTCTGTTCCGGAGAAAAATTGCTCTTGTGGGTATGGAGCCTGCCTGGTCCTCACTGCAAATACTGAGAAGAATCCGGGTCGAAAGTTTTACAAATGCCCTCTGAGACAGGTTCAAAAACCCATATCCATTTCTTCTTTTATGTTTAAATTTTTTTTTGTTGCGATGACAAGTGACTTCGCCCATGAGCTGTAGGTCTCGGTTCGAGACTTGGGAGCAGTATCTCCATAAATGGGGGAAAGGTTAGCCGATATTCACCTCTCTCAAACCCTACGTAAAGCGGGAGCCGTTGTGCACTGGTTACGACCTTTTGGATTTAAGAGAACAATGAATGCTATGGGTACTGATTTTGTATAATGTTACTAAATTTTGACAGGAAAATGGAGGCTGTAGTTTCTTTGAGTGGTGTGACAATGCTGCTACTCGGCCAAATGCCGTGGCTACTACTGGTAGCGCTACTAGAAGCCATAGCTATGCTGCATCTGACTTTTCGTTTCCAGCTCTAGAATGTCCCTGCGGTGGCGGTGTCTGCTTAATCTTAACTGCCAAAACTGGGAAAAATATCGGCAGCCAATTCTACCGTTGTCCGGCTAAGGAGGTACCCTTTTAATTTGTTGATCCTAATTCATTGATTTCGGTACAATTAGATAAAATTCTGTTGCAAATTTGCAATCTGTATCGTGTACGGTATATGTTTGAGTTAATGTCGAAAGCAGAGTGTTTGAAGTGAAATGAAGTTGGTTAATGGCTTAATTGTTTTGCTGGTTTAGGGAAGCTCTTGTGGGTTCTTCAAGTGGTGCAATGAGCATATTGCGGCAGCCGCTGGTGTTCCAGGTCGTGGTTTGAGCGAGGCAAACAGCAAAGGGTATGGTGTAACTACTGGTTCTTCCTGCTTTAAGTGTGGAAAGGAAGGGCATTGGGCAAGAGATTGCCCAACAGTTCCTTCGTATAATGCTGCTCCAGCCGAAATGGGGGCACGGTCTGCTTCAGGGGGCTCTTGCTATAAGTGCGGCAAGCCAGGGCACTGGGCGCGGGACTGCCCTTCAGGTTAAGGTGCAATGTACTTCTGAAACACCACCATTTGCTGGAGTTTACTGTTTGTGTTGAAAGTTTGCAGGACTGGTTCTTTCTTGATGTGATAATTTAAGAAAGGATTAATCCAATCATGGTAAACCTGTGTATAGTTTTGAGAAGTTTGTGGAACGAGTGTTTAGAACTTGAGGACCTATGTTGTTTGCCCATCGTTTCGTTTCGCAATGGAAATTACTTAGTTTTGATTCCCGCATTGAAGAGTTTATGGTTTATGCCAGTAATGTGATGTGATGAATGCTGGCAATTGAATGGTAGTTGAGGTCCTATTTTTTAATTTGACTGAGAAACTAGTGGAACAAGTGAATAGAAGTTGACGATATGATGTTCGGCCATCGTTTCATTTCTCAATAGAAATTACACATTTCAATTCAGAGTTGGGTGGAAAAAGCTCCGTTCCTGGCTCTCCTGTAGCTAGATCCTCAGAAACCACGAGAATCCTTTGTTAGAATGGGATTCCATATAAGTGAATGCTCCAGTGAGCTGAAAATTTTCTGGTTTTTAGTCCATTGAGCTGAAGATCCTTGGTAAGACTGATTGGTTTGATATGTTCAACGACAGTAAATTCTCACCCATGCCTTTAGTTAGAGATGTAGTTTTGGGGTAATTGTCGCTTCACATTTTCTTTACTCTTTCCGCGTGTTTCTTCCACAAGCGCCGCCTTAGTAATGAAAATGTTTTCAGCCTGTGCGTGTAATCTCCAACCCCAGTATGGCCCTTCAAATAAAAGTACAGAAGAAAGATCAACCTCGCCGTCCATTATTTATTGGACTCGCTGACATTTAACGCCGCAAAATGGTCGATTGCCTATAAAGCTCGGACTGCTTGCATTTGTGAGAATGCAAATCGAAGATGAGTTCCATAGCAGTAGGTGATAAGCCTCACGCCGTATGTATTCCGGTTCCATTTCAAAGCCATATCAAGGCAATGCTGAAATTAGCAAAACTCCTCCACCATAGAGGCTTTCACATAACCTTTGTCAACACAGAGTTCAATCACAAGCGCTTTCTTAAATCTCTCGGACCCAACTCTCTTGATGGCTTCCCTGATTTTCGGTTTGAAACAATTCCTGATAGCCTTCCAGTTTCAGATGCAGACTCCGCCCAAGACCCCTATTTGCTTTGTGATTCTATCAGAACAAATTTTTTGGCTCCGTTTTGTAACCTTATAAAAAAACTCAACGACATGGCAGCTTCCAACAATGTTAGTCCTCCGGTGTCTTGCATTGTTTCAGACGGCCTCATGACGTTTACTATCACGGCTGCTGAAGAATTTAGACTCCCTATCGCGCTGTTTTTTACTTTAGCTGCATCCGCATGCAGCTTAATGGGATCTGAACACTATTCTGCTTTGGTAGAAAGAGGATTTGCACCATTAAAAGGTGAAAATTTTGAAGAATTTATTTTATTTTAATGATTTATTGCTTGTTGCTTAAATATGACATGATTGATTGGGTGTTGTAGATGAAAGCTGTTTGACAGATGACATTTTGGACAAGGTAATAGACTGGACTCCGGGAATGAACGGTGTACGGTTAAGGGCTCTCCCCTACTGGGATAGTGACATCTTCCTTAACTTCACCGTTGAAGCAATGGACAGAGCTCATAAAGCTTCAGCTGTTGTTTTTCACACTTTTGATGCGTTGGAGCAAGATGTTTTGGATGCTCTCTCATCTATGCTTCCACTTGTTTACGCCATTGGCCCACTCCAACTACTTCTCAATCAGATACCAGAACACCCTTTGAAGCCTGTGGGATACAGTCTATGGAAAGAAGAAACCGAGTGTCTCCAATGGTTAAACGCCAAGGCACCAAACTCTGTTATTTATGTGAATTTCGGCAGTCTAGCAGTGATGACACCTGAACATGTTATCGAGTTTGGTTGGGGACTTGCAAATAGCAATCATCCCTTCCTGTGGATAATTAGGCCTGATCTTGTTGCCGGGGAAACAGCAATTTTGCCACCCGACTTTGTGGCCGACACCAAGGAAAGAGGTATGATAGTAAGTTGGTGCCCACAAGAGAAAGTCCTCAACCACCCATCGGTTGGAGGGTTTTTAACACACAGTGGCTGGAACTCAACCATTGAGAGCTTGTCTGCCGGAGTGCCTATGCTCTGTTGGCCACTCTTCGGCGACCAGCAGACAAACTGTTACTTCACTTGCAACGAATGGGGTAGTGGCATGGAAATCGATAGTAAAGTGAAGAGAGATGAAGTGGAGAAGCTTGTTAGAGAATTAATGGAGGGGGAGAAGGGCAAGAAAATGAAAAATAAGGCCATAGAGTGGAAGAAACTTGCGGAAGAAGCCACCGGTCCGCATGGTTCTTCATCCAAAAACTTAGACAACTTGGTGAAGCAAGTGCTATTAAATAATAGCGATGTACTGCGCGACTAGATGCGCTTCGCTGAGGCTCCTGTACTCGGTTAGCAGCATCCTTATGAATAAACTGAAAACAGTATGCTTTTTTCTGTTTGTTCCCCGCTTAATTTGTCGGTGAAAGTAGTCGGATTTCCTATGTTGGAGTTAATTGTTTAGAAGCTAGCACAAGTTGGAGAAAATATACAGCGATACAGTACCATCAGCTGGCTTTGCTGAGTAGTAGTACGTGTCCACTAAAATTTTGCCATGTGTACAACAAATACACATAAGCTTAAGCTGTTTAAACCGACGTTATATAAAACCAAAAAGCCATTTACTCCGACGTTAAAAACCGAAACGGAGGTTATACTGATCCTCTGCCATGGCAACACCACCCAAAAGCTTGCTGGACCGGCGACGGCGAGTTTACTGACCAAATACTTTATTTTTTAATCTGCCATCTTTGTGCAATTATATCTTCTAACATTGGATTACATGCCCCGGTCCCGATATCCCCAAATACCAGGATGGGCACATGATGGCCGACACCCTAGAGTAACGAAGCCATACTAACTAGTATGCAAGTGATATCGGTAAACGAAAGTAAATAAAATATGTAAATATGAAGAAATAAACAAATGCGGAAACGTGTTTAGAGCAAACAACTAATCTAGAATATTGTGAAAGAATTAATATAAAATGGTACGAACAAAAGAGTGGGTCCTACTCAGATAAGGTTTGAAGATACCGATGTGGGAGTGCCCTGACGTCGGTATCGTACGCCTCATTTCTAAATCTTGAAGGGGGCGCAAAACAAAACGTGAGTGGACCAAAGTTTATAATAGTAATAAGAATAAGAAAATCATTTTTCTTTTTTAAACATACTAACCCCCTGTTTTGAAAACACGTATAATACTGCATAATAGGTTTTCTGAAAACCCCTAACTTGCCATGAAAACATTCATAAAACATGTAGGTATAAAACAGTGCTCAGTAATGATAACATAGTCGCCTGAAGGCAAATCAGTAGAACATCCATAGTCACACCAATGATGTACTCAACTAGGGGTATCATAGTCGCCCGAAGGCAAAACCATCACCTGAAGGTGAAGCTGTACGACACTGGGTTACGCCAGTGAAGAAACATGGTAGGCCCCATCACTCGAAGGTGAAGCTGTACAACTCTGGGTTATACCAGAGAAGAAACATATACATAACATAACACACTGACACTAGCCCTGGCTAGTGAAGTTGTCCAACACTGGTTTAACCAGTGAAGCTGAGAGTATGTCATAAATATCCTTAACTGTGTCCTATAGCCACGTATACATACTCAGGTTATGTGTATGTGATGTATACCCACTAATTAAGCACAAAAAACATAAATCACATTTCTCGTATCAAATCATCAGGGCTCAAAAGCTCAAAGTATCATCTCAGAAACCATAATAAATCAATCATGTGAAATCATAAATTCATATTCGTGAATCCATCATATATTGTAAAGCGTAAAAAGCCATGGTTTGTAAATCTTTCATAACCGTATATTCAATAAATTGTAAATAAATCATAAATAATGCGTAAAACGTAAAATCATGAAAACATGGTTTTTGTGAATGCAAGCCTAGCATTTAATAAAATAATGCAATTTAAGAAGGAGTCCACTCACAGATACTATGTTGCCGAGGAGATGTTCGAACTAGGGAGTTCGGGATCGCCACTAACAACGCACCTAAGCACATAAAGGGACCAATTAGTAAAACCTTACTAAAACGATTGAATTTGAGAAAATGAATGTTAGATTCGGATTCGTTAAGTCGAAAAATCTAAGGAAGGACCTCGTGTTCCCCCACGCACCGCCACGCGCCGATTTGGGTCGTCGAAAAAGTCACCGGGGCCCCCGTGGATGGCGACGAAGCACAATACCTCTGGTGAAGGCGCGTGTGCTCCATGTGCTAGGCACTGCAACACCATGCTCAGCCTATGCGCCCGCAATGCCTCAAACTGGCTGAATTCTAGGCTATTTTTCTAGAGCTTCATTCGAGCTCATTTCTCCACCAAAAACAATGTTCTACCTATGGAAATGAAGTTGGGAATAAGGAGAATAGATTCGTACCAAACAGAGACCAAGTGGTGGCCGAAGTTGGCCGGAAAATGCTTGCAAAGTAGGTTCATTCGTTGAAAAACTGGGGAAGGTTCCCCCGAGCTGTTTTTGCTTCCAACATGGGAGTATAACTTAAAAACCACCCTAATCTAACCTTAAAACACAATCTAAAGGGTTCTAGGCACTTAACTACATCGGGGATGGCGAGAACTCGTCGTGGGTTCGTTGGGGAAGACAGTGAACAATGATCTATGCCACTGCCAGAGTTCTGGGACCTTGGCCTAGGGTCGAGACGGCGAGATTGAGATGGTGGTTCGCCAGCGTGAATCGTGGTGGAGGTGTTGCCGTCATTGTTTGTTTGTGTGCGTCCGTGCCTAGGAGAGGAGAGGAGAGAAGAGTGCAGAGATAAGAGGAATAGAGAACCGAGGGACCAAAAATTAGGGGTGGGCCCCACAGGCTCACCAACCAAGGGGAAAAGGACGAAACGCAAAATATTCTGCAGATGCAAAATTACCAAAATACCCCTAACACATCGGATTCCGTAAAATTCACGTTCTAGCTCCAAATTCAATTTCGCTTGCGCCCACGTGTTCGTAGCGACGAGCACTACAAGGATATGCCAAGGAAAAGTGCCGTGTGTGACATGATAATACGGTCAACAAAAGTCAACACTTTTCGCCTCAAAGGGCATTTTCATAAATTCATGTTTAAAATTATAAAAACCGTAAAATTTGGGACGGGTCGTTACATTGGATAATTGGGATTTGGGAAGACCTGTAGGTTTCAAGAAGATGGGAGAAAATCCCAAATTAATTTTCTTGGAAACGATGGCGAAGGTTGTTGGAAGCCAAGCCACCGCCCATGGATTTTCTGAATCTGATTTCTCATTCAACCAAACAGCCTTTGATTGTGCCTCCATCGTTCTTGTTTCCTCTTCCTCACTTTTGCATAAAACTCCTCTTCAAATTTTATTCGAGAAATTCTTAATCTTGAACGGTGAATCAATGATTCTATCAACCATCTGCAATTTCATTTTAATCCACCGGTATACCACCGCAGGCGGTGGTCAAATCCAGTGACGTTTCTTGTGTTAAGTTGTTGCTGACTTTTATTAAATTCTACAGATGGCAAAATTCTAGTGGAACGTATCACCACTCAGCAATGCCAGCTGGTGGTACTGTACTACCGTATAATTCTCCCACAAGTTGATGTTGCAAAGATTTGAAAAATCCTTGTGGATTATAATCTGATTAGGTCATAGAAAAGACACATGAATGAGCAAGAGGACTAACTTTTAGCACTTGGAGTGATTACCTTCCTACTTAGTGTTGATTGTATTAATTAGCTTTGTATCAATTGTATTAGGGATCAATCATATGAATCTTCCTATAATATTTGTATATTGTAACCTTGGAAATTATGGATCAAGGAAATATTAAGAAGTACTCGTACTATAGAGGGCCGGTCACCCTATTTTTGTGATAACCAAGCAGCTCTCCATAGTGCTGCCAATCCCGCGTTTCATGAACGAAAAAGAGACATTGAGTTTTTTATTTTTTTTAACAAACAATATTATCTATACTAAAGCGGTGAGAGAGTGTCCTCATAAGGGATAACAATAACATGGCTCTAATTCGTCTTTGGCAAGAGTTGAAACTAAAACCTCTCACAAGTGAAGAGGAAAACCACTAGACCGTAGTACTAAGTGGCAACAAGAGACATTGAGTTTGATTGCCATTTTGTTCGAGATAAGATTATGGAAGGAAAGATCGTCACCGGCTTTGTTCCATCCACATCATAGTTTGATGACATTTTTACCAAGGCCTTAGGCAAGAAATGCTTTTGTTCTTTGTTAGGAAAATTGGCGTTCATGATATTCACTCTCCAACTTGAGGAGTGTTGAGAAAGTCAACAATCACAACATATTTACCTAGGTTAGAATCCAATCAACGTTGATATAGGAAAATATGCTGGAATGAATACCTCCTTAGTTAGTGTTGATTGTGATAACCAAGCAGCCCTCCACTCCATAGGACAAAGAGAAACTGTTACCACGTGCGACATAGGTCAAAAATGCAAAGAGCAAACTCAACTGTCCATTGTTTATCCGAACCACCATCATACAAATTTGAAGTATATACAAAATGTATATGACATATATACATACAATACATATATATAGTAGTCCTGTCTTAGACTAGAGATATATGAGATGACTAGTTCCATAAAGTAGTAGGCAATAAGCCTCATGCTGTATGTACACCGCTTCCACTTCCAAGCCATGTAACGGCAATGCTAAAACTTGCAAAGCTCCTCCACCACAAAGGCTTTCACATAGCTTTTGTTAACACAGAGTACAACCACAAGCGCTTTCTTAAATCTCTTGGCCCCAGCTCCCTCGATGGCTTGCCTGACTTCCGGTATGAAACAATCCCAGATGGCCTTTCAGATACCAATCCCCGCCAAGAGTTCCCTTTGCTTCAAGAGTCCATCAGAAAGAACTTCTTGGCTCCGTTGCGTAACCTCCTCAAGAAACTGAATGACAGTAATCCTCCAGTGACTTGTATGGTTTCAGATGGTTTTGTGACATCGACCATCACAGCTGCTAAAGAGCTTGGAATTCCTATCGTAGTCTTCTTTCCTTTTGCTGCAGCCGGCTTCATGGGCTCTAAACAATATCCTATTTTGGTGGAAAAAGGACTTGCACCTTTGAAAGGTGAGAAGCTGAAGCACTTCTGCTTGTAAGATTTTTTGCGTAAGTGCTTTTATTATAAATTTGTACATAATTTATCAAAAATCCAACTGGTTTTATTCATGAATCCAAAACACCCTTCTACATAATCATAAGCACTTTTAAGTTTTTCTTCGAAATATAGTCGGAAGTGCTTTTGGTTGTTAGAAAGTGCATTTAGCTTTGTCAGAAGCATTCCATAGAGGCCCTAAATACTCCTTTTGCCAATTTATCATTAAACAAAATATTGATGAGATTAATTTTCCTTTACTTGGATGTTGTGTTGTAGATGAGAGCTGCTTGACAAAAGGATTTTTGGAGATGGTAATAGATTGGGTTCCAGGAATGAAGGGTATCGGTTTGAGGGATCTATTGAAAGCTTTGTTTTTGCCTACTCACGTTTTCTGTTTTGTGCTCCTCCAGATTTTAGCTGCTGAACGTTTGTATCGACGAGGATTCTTGGTGAATCTCAGTATAGGTGGCTACCTCTGAGGGTACGATCCTTACCTACACTACTGTATTTTACTTATGCTTTGATGTCGCGTGTGAAATGGGTTCATTCCCGCTCACCAGCGCACTCTTGTATTTAGGCACTTTTAGGTTTAAATTTATTCACTTTTTCCACTTCACTACACTTTATGGCTTCGTCACATTCCAGGTGTCGGCCAGCATAGCTCAATTCGGAGTCCTAGTAGACATTCCAGGTCGGGATGTGTCACATGATTTAAAGGTTAAGGTCACATGCCAAAACTGTACTTAGAGTCACCTTATGATATCGCACGCGAGTCATTGACTCTGAATGATCAAGTGACTTAACCACTAGACTTCTGATGCGTCTAGCGATAAACGTTAAATAAAGCCCATATTGAGAGGCAAACCAAGTTTCTAATTTTTTTCCTTATTCTCTTTAAGTTTTTTATTTTATGTTTCTAGATGTTTTTAATTTCTTAAGCTTTATTTTATTTTAGTTTGTTTTCAATTGTTTCAAAAAAAACAAAAAACAAAAATAAAAATAGAAAACCTTGAAAAATCCAAAAATATTTTGTTTTACTTTGCTTCTTTCCTAATTAGTTCTAGCTTAATTTTGTGTACTTTTCCGTTTTTAATTTTCAAACACACTTGGTTCAACAATTGATGAGGGCTTGAGAAACATGCTAAAATTGGGTTGGTAAAACATGCTAAAAATTTTGGGCTTTTGCAGGTGGTAGACAAAACATACAAGATGATCCTATTTTCAGCTACTTGCACGTGCAGAAAAGTAAAATTGGATAATGCATCCAGTAGCAAGTCTTGTGAAATCCCATTCCCGGAATTTCACCATTCATTACGTATCTCGAATTTTAAATTCGTATTTCGCGATTACGTTATCTTTATTAGTTAATTTTAATTCCGTTAATTTTAAGTTTAGTAATTGATTAGTTATCGAGTTGGAAGTTTCTTAATCAATCGTTATCTTTCGTTGATATTTCGAAGTTACAACTAGTGTTTTTAAATAAATCTCGAATCCACGAACGCATAGGCGAAAGCCGTTTGCGAGTACGAATTATAACGGTATAGTTGCTGACGCTTGAAGTTATAAACTATAGATTGTGGGAATTGTTTAATTTCCACATGTGAATTAAAAGTTAAGTTAGTTTAAAAAAAATAATAATAATATAAAAAAAAGAAAAAGAAAGGATCAATCAGATGGTTTTTGGGGGGGGGGGGGGGGGGGGGGAGCTAGAAAAGGCGAACTAAAGGAAAAAAAGGGGACACTTTTTCTTTCTTCCCCATTTGGTGAACTGTGTGCACCACCAAACCGTTTTCAAACAGGCCATTTCAGGTAAGTTCCTCCAATTCTTAGCTGATTCTCCTATCTCCTTCACCTGTAACTTGCTTAAATATCTTCTCCCTTCCCTCTCTACCAAAAATCAAGGGTTTTTAAGGTCTAATTTGGGTAGAACTCCATAGTAGACCCCGGGGGTTCTCGACGACGAATTGTCGTTCCGGAGAGTATCACCACTAACCATCACCCTTAATCAACTTCCCTTGGACCCAGGAACAACCCCCAACTGGTGGTTGGGGCGTTGGAACACCAAGGAAACCGAAGTGAAGAACACCCACCTTAGGGTTCGTTGGGTGTGAGCCAATTTGATGGCCTTCCAGGCCAAATTGGACTCGGCCACAAGTATAAAGTTTACTCTACTTGTTGAAATCTTTATTCCTGTAAAATTTGAGAATTTTTGGAGAAAGTCAAATTTTCCGATGTGTGACATTCGATTTATGAAAATGTTGTTGGTTGAGTATTTTATCGATAAGGTCCGCCACTTGATTATGCTAACAATTGACGATCTTACAGTGTATTGACACTAATTTTAGTATGCTATGGTAGATATTGTTTAAGGACCTTAGGGACTTACAAGTGAAAATCTAGTGATTGGATATTACGGAATAAGTGACGCAAGATCATGGACCCTACCTTAGAATGATAGTTCGATTCCTCATTAAATGTTGTTGTGGGAGATATATGAGAGTTTTAAGTATGTGAATTATCGAAGGAAATATAAATGTGGTTTGTACCTTGTTAGGCGGTGATAGAACGTGATGCCTTAAGTCTCGTGTTTGAGTGCGTTAGTGTGAATCTTAGATGAGTGATTCTAATCTATGTGTTATGGTTATTGCTTTGAAATCTTTTGTGCTAATAAACTTCGTGGTTACACTATGGATTCTTAAAATAGTTCTGATGCTAAATAATTGTTGCTATTAAGTTGTCGTCGATCTACTTATGAAACATTAGGTGACTTGGATATTTGAACTGTGATGGATTGTGTTTTGGGATATATATGTAATGGTTGATAAAAATGATGGATTGTGTTTTGGGATATATATGTGATGGTTGATAAAAATGATGGATTGTGTTTTGGAATATATATTTGATGGTTTGATAGAAATGAAGGATTGTAAATGACCATTACCCTAGTGTCATGGGGTTAGGTGACACTAAGTTTGCATCACGTAGCAGTGGTCCTGGATGGTCCTACTTAGTTAATCCGCATTAGGGGACCATACTATTTGTGGATTGCGCTTGGTTAATCCGCGTTGGGCGATCCTTATATCCTAGGTATGGCCATACACATTTAAAGGTGATCATGCTTGGTGAATCCGCATTGGGTGATCACCTTCCAATAGTTATAGGAGTGACTCTGCTTGGTTAATCCACATTGGGGGGTCACTACCTATTTGGTTATTTTCGCAGGGGTGACTCTGCTTGGTTAATCCACATTGGGGGTCACTACCTACTTGGTTACTTTCTTAGGGTTGGCTTTGCTTGGTTGATCCGCTTTGGGGGGCCACTTCTTATTTGGTTACTTGCGTAGGCTTCGGCCGAACGACGTCTCTCTAACTCTAGTTTTGAATATATCTGTGAATGTGGCTTTGAGAACTTTGAGTTTTGATTTAGAAAACTCGTTGGATGTATTTGTGACTCCTTTGGAGGTTGCAAGGTTTGGTAGCGATTTCTTATAAATGATTTATATTCAAAGTTTATAATTGTGAATGATGGTTGGTTTTATTATTAGTATCATATACTTTGTATTATTTATCGCTCACACAAGCTTCGTAGCTTATCCGGGTTGTTGTTTGCCCGGTGCACCATTTCGATGGTGTAGGCACTGATCTTATACGTAACAAGTCTAAGTAGCTTCGAGAGGTTCGTAGGTGGGGTAGCGGTACAGTTATAAGAGATTTGGAGTGCTAGGTTACCCCTATCCTATCTTGTACTTTATCTTTGGGACTTTCTTTTGAGCACCTCAATCTTGTTCTTAGTAAAGCAAAGATTATGCTTCTTTTTGGGATGTACATATTTGTAAATATTTTTTGGAGAACTTAGAGACCTTCATATTATTTTGGTTTATCAGTTAAAGTATTTTATTCCGTAACTTATACCGTATTCAACGGACGTTATTTTCCTTGTCACGTGTCGATTCTCGACGTATGTTGGGATTGGGGCGTGACAATTTTTGTGGTATCAGAGCTTAGGTTCAAGGTTTCATACCTTAACCTTAGAGTGAGGAAACCTTGGGAAGGTTGGGTTGTGAACCTTGACTAGGTCCGTGAATTCGTCTCTCGAATGTTGATTATATGCTTATGTTGAATTCTTCTTGCATCAGACATTATGACGACCCCACACGATACTACTCAGCAGTTTGGGGATGATGTTCCCGATGAAGGCACTTCTACTTCTGGTCAGGAGGCTAGCCATGATTATAATGGACCCGATGGAGCTTTCCGGGCCATGGAGGATTTGACACAGTTAATGCAGGCTCACGTTCAAGCGGCTTCTAGTAAGGAGAAGCCTTTGTACGGGGAGTTCCGTACCCATAAGTTGTCTTCCTTTGATGGTAGTGTCGATCCATGGGCGGCTGAGTCCTAGATCAATCAGATCGCCAGAATTTTCACAGTATTGCATTGCTCATCTGGGGAGCAGGTTGATCTTGCAGCGTATATGTTGACAGGTGAGGCCTACGAGTGGTGGCAGATCACTCGTCCATTATTAGTAGCTTAGGGACCTCTTACTTGGGAGCGGTTTCAGACCGCATTCTTTGAGCAATATTTCCCAAAGTCATTCCGAGACGAGTTAGAGGCTGAGTTTTCCACTGTTGAGCCGATACAGTGGCTGATTTTATGGCTCGTTTTACCGTTTCTCCCAGCCTCTTCCTGAAGATAAGAAAACGAAGAAACTTATTAGGAGGTTCAAGCCTAGTATCAGAGATCTATTATCCGTCTAGGGATTGCTTTCTTACGCCCAGGCGATTGATCGTGCACGCACAGCTAAGATTAATGAGGAGCGCAATGCACGAGAGGGTGGAGAACAGAGGAAGAGGGCCCGGTCAGATGGTCAATTATCTAATGCGTTTTCGGGTAGATTCCGGAAGCGCTAGGGACCATTATTTGGTGGTTCATAGGGATCGTCCCATAGGGGATATCAGGGCACTTCTCATGGAAACTTACATGCTACTTCTAGGGAAGGCTCCCAGCATTCAGCTGGGGCGAGTTATCAGGGCCGTTTCCGTGAGGGTACCTAGAGCGCGTTCAGACGTGGACCCCAGACTTCTTCTAGAGGTTGTTCACAGAGTTTTTCCAGAGGATCTCATGGGCCACATAAGACACTTTCACGGATTTGTGCTCACTACGGACATCACCACCATGGAGCATGTAGAGATGGTACTAGAACCTGTTATCAGTGTGGTGAAATGGGTCACTTCATTCGTGATTGTCCCCAG
Source organism: Malus domestica (assembly GCF_042453785.1). Taxonomy (NCBI): domain Eukaryota; kingdom Viridiplantae; phylum Streptophyta; class Magnoliopsida; order Rosales; family Rosaceae; genus Malus; species Malus domestica. The sequence continues at coordinate 11,114,175 of NC_091677.1, read as the reverse complement.
ATTACTGCTAGTGGTACTGGCATACCATATGCTACTGTTGGGGGTTCAGTAGCATCTTCGGTGCAGAGTAGGCCTACTAGAGCATCTTCAGTCTCGGGCCAGCCGAGGATTGGGCAGCAAAGGGCAGGACAGTAGAGAGGTAGATAGTTTGGTGAAGGTTCTCAGTAAGATGGGGCCCAGAGCAGTGGAGCGAAGACGTCTCAGGCAGGTACTCATCGAGTTAGCAGAGTTTATGCATTATCTACTATGGAGGTCGAGGCGGAGCCGAACACAGTTACAGGTACTATTCATTTTGATTCACTCCCCGCTAAAGTATTATTTGACCCTGGGGCCGAGAACTCATTTATATCAAATAATTTTGTGAAGTCTTTGGATAAACCTATAGAGATGATAGATGTGACGTACTCTATTTCCTCACCTTTTTCGGGACCTTATGTCGTTAAAAAAGTAGTTCGATCGTGTGAGGCTCGTGTGGGTCAGGGTGAGATAACAATGGATTTGATGATTATTCCGATGCGAGATTTAGATGTCATTGTTGGCATGGATTACTTACCCTTGTATCGCGTGAATTTTGATTGCTTTGAGAAAGTGGTGACTTTTTTACCACTTGGTAAACCTCAGTTTTAGTTTGTTGGAGATCGTAAACCTATTCTAGCACCAGTAATGATATCAGCCACTAAGGCTAGACGACTTATGAAACATGGATGTCAGGGTTATCTAGCTCATGTCATGGTCGTTGATCAAGGAAACAGTAAGGTTGACGCCATCCCAATATTTAAGGAGTTTCCTGATGTGTTTCCAATTGAATTGCCTGGCTTGCCCCCAGTGAGGGAAATTGAGTTCACCATTGATCTTATGCCAGGGACCACACCTATTTCTAAGGCTCCATATCGAATGGCACCTTTTAAACTTAGGGAGCTTAAGGTACAGTTACAGGAGTTGTTGGATAAAGGTTTAATTCGCCCTAGTGTTTCACCATGGGGTGCTCCTATTCTGTTTGTGAAGAAAAAAGACGGATCTATGTGGTTGTGCATTGATTATCGTGAGGTTAATAAGGTGATAGTCCGAAATAAGTACCCTTTACTGAGGATTGATGACTTGTTTGATCAACTGCAAGGTGCTCAATATTTTAGTAAGTTAGATTTAAGAACTGGTTATCATCAGTTGAGGATCCGAGAAGAAGATATAGCAAATACAGCTTTTCGGACTCGCTATGGTCATTATGAGTTCTTCGTTTTACCGTTTGGTCTGACTAATGCCCCTGCTGCGTTCATGAACTTGATGAATAGGGTGTTCCGACTGTTTATTGATAAGTTTGTGGTGGTGTTCATTGATGACATTCTGATTTATTCACGGAGTGCCACTGAACATGAGGAACATCTAAGACCTGTTTTGCAGATGATGCGAGATCATAGGTTGTATGCTAAGTTTAGCAAATGTGAGTTTTGGTTGGAAAGTGTTAAATTCCTTGGCCATGTGATTTCGAGGGATGGTATTCAGATGGATCCTACCAAGGTGGAGGCAGTTGTCGGTTGGAGTCGACCTACCACGGTGACTAAGATTCGGAGTTTTCTGGGCTTAGCTGGATATTATCGCAGATTTATTAAAGGTTTTTCATCGTTAGCACTTCCTCTGACGAAACTGACAAGGAAGGATACTCCTTTTGTTTGGAATGATGAATGTGAGGCTAGTTTTGAGGAGCTAAAGAAGAGACTCGTCTCTGCACCTGTTCTTACGCTTCCATTTGGTTTTGGAGGTTTTGTAGTATACACTGATACGTCCCATAAAGGATTAGGTTGCGTTCTGATGCAGCACGGTAAGGTTATGGCTTATGGTTCTCGCCAACTTAAGCCGCATGAACTTAATTATCCCACTCATGATTTAGAACTAGCTGTTGTGGTTTATGCATTAAAGCTTTAGCGACATTATCTGTATGGGGAGTCTTGTGAGATTTATACCGATCATAAGAGCCTCAAGTATATTTTCACCCAACGAGAGCTAAACTTGCTACAAATACGTTGGTTATAGTTGGTGAAAGGTTATGATTGTCAGATTCTTTATCATCCTGGTAAGGCAAATGTAGTTGCTGATGCTTTGAGTCAGAAACACTTAACTAGTGTTGCAGCTTTATCACTTCAGGTTGGTCAGTTAGCGGAGGATCTTAAGCGAATGGAGATTAAACCGATTAATCAGGGTTGAGATCCTCTCCTCGCAGCCCTTACGGTACAACCTTCGTTAATTAATCGGATTCAAGCAACCCAAAGTGAAGACTCAGAGTTAGTTCGGATCATGGAAGGAGTACGAACAGGTACTCGGCCCGATTTTACCATTTTTGACAGTGCTGTACTTTGTTACAGGACTCGACTTTGTGTTCCGAATGTTAAAAACCTACGGAGAGAGGTCATGGAGGAGGCTCATACTTCCCATTTTTCCGTCCACCTTGGGAGCACAAAGATGTATCGAGATCTTCGTGATAATTTCTGGTGGGGAAATATGAAAAAAGAGATTGCCGAGTTCATCGCACATTGCTTGACTTGTCAACAAGTTAAGGCAGAGCATCAGCGACCTACAAGTTTACTTCAGTCACTCCCTATTCCCGAGTGGAAGTGGGAGCACATTACCATGGATTTTGTAACAGGCTTACCGAAAACTCGTGATGGGCATGATTCCATTTGGGTGATCGTTGATCGATTGACGAAATCTGCTCATTTTATTGTTGTTGAGAAAACTTATACTCTTGAGCGACTTGCAAGACTATTTTTAGATGTGATTATTAAGTTGCATAGAGTTCCAGTATCCATCATTTCCGATCGTGATCCTCGTTTCACTTCTCGTTTTTGGGGTAGCCTTCATAATGCTATGGGGACTAAGTTGAGTTTTAGCACAGCTTTTCATCCTCAAACCGATGGTCAGTCAGAACGCACCATTCAGACGTTGGAGGATATGCTTCGAGCTTGCATACTTGATTTGAAAGGTAATTGGGATAAGCAGATATCTTTGATTGAATTTGCTTATAATAATAGCTATCAGGCTAGTATTAAGATGGCACCATATGAGGCACTTTATGGAAGAAAGTGTAGGTATCTTTTATACTGGGACGAAGTAGGAGAACGTCAATTATTGGGACAAGAGTTAATACAGATTGCAGCAGAAAAGATTTCTATGATCCGTGCACATCTATTAGCCGCTCAGAGTAGACAACGGAGTTATGCTAATCCTCACAGATGTGAGGTGACGTTCGATATTGGAGAATATGCTACGGGTTTCACCTATGAAAGGCGTTTTTAGATTTGGACGTAAAGGGAAGCTTAGTCCAAGGTACATTGGACCATTTAAGGTATTGGAGAGAGTGGGCGAAGTTGCCTATCACCTTGCACTACCTCCAGAGTTGTCTCACATTCACCCAGTATTCCACGTATCCTCACTCCGGAGGTATTGTAGTGATCCTTCTCATGTAATTTCTTATGAGCCTATTCAGGTTAAGGAAAATCTCAGTTATGAGGAGTACCCCATTGAAATTATTGATCAGAGAGAGAAAGCTCTCCGCACCAAGACTATTTCATTGGTGCGCATGTTATGGAATAATCATGGTGTGGAGGAGTCAACTTGGGAACCAGAGATTGAGATGCGCCAACATTATCCCCATATATTTGACTCAGATGCGTTGAGTTTAGGGGACTAAACTCTTTTTAAGGGGGGAAGGATGTGAACTCCCATCCTCGGAATTTCACCATTCATTACGTATCTCGAATTTTAAATTCGTATTTCGCGATTACGTTATCTTTATTAGTTAATTTTAATTCCATTATTTAAGTTTAGTAATTGATTAGTTATCGAGTTGGAAGTTTCTTAATCAATCGTTATCTTTCGTTGATATTTGGAAGTTACAACTAGTATTTTTAAATAGATCTCAAACCCACGAATGCATAGGCGAAAGCCATTTGCGAGTTCGAATTATAACGGTATAGTTGCTGATGTTTAAGTTGTGAACTATATATTGTGGGAATTGTTTAATTTCCACATGTGGATTAAAAGTTAAGTTGGTTTAAAAATAAATAAATAATAATATAAAAAAAAAAAGATCAATCAAATGGTTTTTGTGGGGGGGGGGGGGGGGAGCTAGAAAAGGCGAACTAAAGGAAAAAAATGGGACACTTTTTCTTTCTTCCCTATTTGGTGAACTGTGTGCACCACCAAACCGTTTTCAAACCAGCCATTTCATGTAAGTTCCACAAATTCTCAGCTGATTCTCCTATCTCCTTCACCTGTAACTTGCTTAAATATCTTCTCCCTTCCCTCTCTACCAAAAATCAAGGGTTATTAAGGTCTAATTCGGATAGAACTCCATAGGAGAACCCGGGGGTTCTCAACGACGAATTGTCATTCCAGAGAGTATCACCACTAACCATCATCCTTAATCAACTTCCCTTGGACCCAAGAACAGGACCTAACTGGTGGTTGGGGCGTTGGAACACCAAGGAAACCGAAGTGAAGAACACCCACCTTAGGGTTCGTTGGGTGTGAGCCAATTTGAGGGCCTTCCCGGCCAAATTGGACTCGACCACAAGTATAAAGTTTACTCTACTTGTTGAAATCTTTATTCTTGTAAAATTTGAGAATTTTTAGAGAAAGTCAAATTTTCCGGTGTGTGACATTCGATTTATGAAAATGTTGTTGGTTGAGTATTTTATCGATAAGGTCCGCCACTTGATAACGCTAACAATTGACGATCTTACAGTGTATTGACACTAATTTTAGTATGCTATGGTAGATATTGTTTAAGGACCTTAGGGACTTACAAGTGAAAATCTAGTGATTAGATATTACGGAATAAGTGACGTAAGATCATGGACCCTACCTTAGAATGATAGTTCGATTCCTCATTAAATGTTGTTGTGGGAGATATATGAGAGTTTTAAGTATGTGAATTATCGAAGGAAATATAAATGTGGTTTGTACCTTGTTAGGCGGTGATAGAACGTGATGCCTTGACTCTCGTTTTTGAGTGCGTTAGTGTGGATCTCAGGTGAGTGATTCTAATAAACTTTGTGGTTACACTATGGATTTTTAAAATAGTTCTGATGCTAAATAATTGTTGCTATTAAGTTGTCGTCGATCTACTTATGAAACATTAGGTGACTTGGATATTTGAACTGTGATGGATTGTGTTTTGGGATATATATGTAGGTTGATAAAAATGATGGATTGTGTTTTGGGATATATATGTGATGGTTGATAAAAATGATGGATTATGTTTTGGAATATATATTTGATGGTTTGATAGAAATGAAGGATTGTAAAGGACCATTACCCTAGTGTCATGGGGTTAGGTGACACTAAGTCTGCATCACGTAGCAATGGTCCTGGATGGTCCTGCTTGGTTAATCCGCGTTAAGGGACCATACTATTTGCGGATCGCGCTTGGTTAATCTGCATTGGGTGATCACCTTCCAATAGTTATAGGAGTGACTCTGCTTGGTTAATCCGCATTGGGGGGTCACTACCTATTTGGTTATTTTCTCAGGGGTGACTCTGCTTGGTTAATCCGCATTGGGGGGTCACTACCTACTTGGTTACTTTCTTAGGGGTGGCTTTGCTTGGTTGATCCGCTTTGGGGGGCCACTTCCTATTTGGTTACTTGTGTAGGCTTCGGCCGAACGACGTCTCTCTAACTATGTTTTGAATATATCTGTGAATGTGGCTTTGAGAACTCTGAGTTTTGATTTAGAAAACTCGTTGGATGTATGTGTGACTCATTCGGAGGTTGCAAGGTTTGGTAGTGATTTCTTATAAATGATTTATATTCAAGGTTTATAATTGTGAATGATGGTTGGTTTTATTATTAGTATCATATACTTTGTATTATTTATCGCTCACACAAGCTTCGTAGCTTATCTGGGTTGTTGTTTGCTCGGTGCACCATTTCGATGGTGTAGGCACTGATCTTACAGGTAACAAGTCTGAGTAGCTTCGAGAGGTTCGTAGGTGGGGTAGCGGTACGGTTATCAGAGATTTGGAGTGCTAGGTTACCCCTATCCTATCTTGTACTTTATCTTTGGGACTTTCTTTTGAGCACCTCAATCTTGTTCTTAGTAAAGCAAAGATTATGCTTCTTTTTGGGATGTACATATTTGTAAATATTTTGTGGAGAACTTAGCCACCTTCATATTATTTTGGTTTATCAATTAAAGTATTTTATTCTGTAACTTATACCGTATTCAACGGACATTATTTTCCTTTTCACGTGTCGATTCTCGACGTATGTTGGGATCGGGCGTGACAAGTCTGCCTTATTATCAACCACATGAGTTCTACATTATCAATTGGCAGAGAATTTAAAGCAGTTAAAGTGACAGAAATTTCATGCAAGCATAGTCAAAGCAAACAAATTGTTATGGGGTCCTATCCTAGCATGCAAATTCTATGTCCTAAGGTGGGCTAGGTCTTATGTGGTTGCTAAGCTTTATTCGCATGGGGCTGTGGAGATTAAAAATCCTCATGAGTTCAAGGTAGGTCACATGCCTGAACTGTACTTAGTGTCACGTCTATTACACAAGTCATTGACTTTAAATGATCAAGTGACTTAACCACTAGACTTCTGCTGCATCTATTACCCAAGTTTCCAATTCTTTCCTTATTTTCTTTAAGTTTTGTTTTATGTTTATAGATATTTTTAATTTCTTAAACTTTATTTTATTTTAGTTTGTTTTCAACAGTTTCAAAAAAAAAAGGAAAATAGAAAACCTTGAAAAATCCAAAAATATATATATTTTTTATTTTTAAATTTGTTTCTTTCCTAATTAGTTCTAGTTTAATTTTGTGTCTTACATTCCGTTTTTAATTTTCAAACACACTTGGTTCAAAAATTAATGAGTGCTTGTGAACATACTGTGATGTGTAAAACTGGGTTGGTAATACATGTTATGGATTAAAAAATTTGGGCTTTTGCGTAGTAGACAAAACATACAAACAGTAAAGTTGGATCTTGCATCCAGCAACAAGTCTATCTTATCATCAACCACATCAGTTCCACATTATCAATTGGCAGAGAATTTAAAGCAGTTAAAGCGACATAAATTTCACACAAGCATAGTCAAAAGCAAACAAATTGTTATGTGGTCCTATCCTAGCATGCAAATTCTATGTCTCTAAGGTGGGTGGGGCCTTATGTGGTTACTAAGATTTATTCGCATGGGGATGTGGAGATTAAAAAAGAGGTTACTGGTCATGAGTTAATGGTCACAGGTTGGAAATGTATTTGGAATCATCCTATGATATTGCACGCGAGTCATTGACTCTGAAGAATCTAGTGGCTTAACAACTAAAATTTTGCTACGTTTATCTATAAACAATAAAGCGCTCATTGGGAGGCAACCCAGTTTTCCAACTCTTTCCTTACTTTCTTTAAGTTTTTTATTTTAAGTTTCTAGATACTTTTAGTTTCCTAAGTTTTATTTTATTTTAGTTTATTTTCAACAGTTTCAAAAAAAAAAATAGAAAACCTTGACAATCCATAAATGTTTTGTTTTTACCTTTTTCTTTCCTAATTAGTTTTAGTTTAATTTTGTGCCTTACATTCTGTTTTTAATTTTGTCCTAAACCCTGTTGTGTAAAACTGGGTTGGCAAAGCTTGCTATGGATTAAAAAACTTGGGCTTTTGCAGGTAGTAGACAAAACATACAAGATGGTCCTATTTTCAGCCATAATGAACGTACATAAAAGTAAAATTGGATCATGCATCCAAGCAACAAGTCTACCTATCATCAACCACATTAGTTATACATTATCAATTGACAGAGAATTTAAAGTAGTTAAAGTGACATAAATTTCCTAGCATGCAAATTCTATGTCTCAAAGGTGGGCTGGGCCTTATGTGTTTACTAAGGTTTATTCGCATGGGGCTGTGAAGATTAAAATTGAGGTTACAGGTCATGATTTTAAAGTTAATGGTCGCAGGTTGGAACCATACTTGGAGTCACCCTATGATACTAGCATGCGAGTCATTGACTCTGAAGAATCCAGTGACTTCTGCTGCATCCAGCTATAAACGTTAGATAAAGCGCTCATTGGGAGGCAACCTAATTTTCTAAATCTTTCCTTACTTTCTTTATGTTTTAAGTTTTAATTTTAAGTTTCTAGATGCTTTTTATTTCTTAAGCTTTATTTAATTTTCAACAGTTTCAAAAGAAAAAAAAAAAAAACCTTGAAAAATCTAGAAATATTTTATTTTTACTTCGTTTCTTTCATAATTAGTTCTAATTTAAAAAAACACATGGTTCAAAAATTCATGAGTACCTGTGAACATACTGTGCTGTGTAAAACTGAGTTGGTAAAACAAGCTAGGGAGTAAAAAATTTGGGCTTTTGCAGTTAACAGGCAAAAGATACAAGGTGACACTATTTTCAGTTACAGTGCACATAACGAAAAGTAAACTGGATCCTGCATCCAGCATCAACCACATCAGTTTTACGTTATCATTGGCAGAGAATTTAAGGCAGTTAAAGCAACAAAAATTTCATGCAAACATAATCAAAATCAAACAAATTGTTATGTGGTCCTATCCCTAGCATGCAAATTCTATGTGTCTCTAAGGTGGGTTAAGCCTTATGTGGTTACTGAGATTTATTCACATGCAGATGTGGAGATTATTAAAAATGAGTTTAACGGTCATGAGTTCAAGGTTAATGGCCAGGTTGGAAATGTACTTGGACTCCTATGGTAGCACGTGAGTCATTGACTTTAAAGGATCCAGTGGCTTAAACACAGGACTTCTGCTGCTTCTAACTATAGACGTTAAATAAAAAGCTTATTGGGAGGTAACTCAATTTTCTAACTCTTTCCCTACTATCTTGAAGTTTTTTTTATTTTTTTATTTTAAGTTTCTAGATGCTTCAAATGACGGTTCTATTTTCAGCTACGATGAACATAAAGAAAAGTAAAACTGGATCCTGCATCCAGCAGCAAGTCTACATTATCATCAACCACATCAGTCTACATTATCAATTGGCAGAGAATTTAAAGCAGTTAAAATCGACAGAAATTTCATGGAAGCATAGTCAAAGCAAACAAATAGTTATTGAGGGGGATTTTAGAAAGCATACCAGAACAATTCTGATGAAGTTTCTGCATTTGGATCCACTCACTCCACTCAACTCACTCCCACCCCATAAATTATACACCACTTTGAAATTCCTAGATACACTTTCCTACAGATCGGGGGTCCAAATGCAGAAATGTCCACTACGCTAGTCCGGTTAGTCCAAAGTTTCATCATCTGTACATTTTTGCTGGATTCATGCATAAACTTTCAGTTAGGATTTCATACGAGTTCAACATTTTTGCAATAGGGATGCATGTTTTTTTTTCCTCCGAATCCAGAATTGTAATTTAATAAAATGTGGATCTAACATATTTTATCTTTTATGGCCACTGCTCTGAAATTTCTAACAATGCTCTTTTAAATTTAAATGGACAAATGTATGGTAGTGTACGGAAAATATGACCAAATAAACTCAGAAAGGTCTGGGCACAACAATGGCTTCTGTTGTGACATGAAACCAATACCAAAAATTGTAATTCAAACTAAAATTGAAAAACCAAAATGTAAACAAAAGATCCTTTGGGCTGCTGTTGGAGCAATTGTGCAAACCTCATATATAAACATCAAAATATAAGTATCATCTTTCCTGAATAACGATGATTATAATGTCTCGAATTAGTTCATTTGTAAAGGAAAGCTACTAGAAAACGAATCAAACCTAGGGCATTCTTTTCTGGTGAGGTTGTGGACATCCCTGAGGCGCTGGTCAATGATTCGGCCCAACCTCCCCCCCCCCCCCCCCCCAAAATTCTCGGACCGTTTCCAAAATTTCAAAGAAAATAAATGCAAACGAAGAACATAAATTAAGAAAAATTCAGAAATTGAAAAATTACGTTAAATTTACATCCTGGGGTTCTGCTACTTCTCTTACCTTGGAAATTTGAAGGCCTAACGAGAGCTGGATTGTTCTATTTTGATCCCATTTCGATCACCTTCAATACGAAATCACCATCAAACAACAGAAATCAAAAACTCAAAAACCCCAAATTAAAATTTGAATGAAAGCAGAAAAACTCATGATCTAGAACAGGAAGAACAATAAGAAAACGTCCGAAAATCTGAAACAGTGGAAACCCAGAACATTCGAAATTTAAAAAAAAAAAAAAACGAATGATCGAAAGAAACCCACAAACCTTGAAGAGAAATCAAGGGACTCGATTACAGTAAGGCAAATAACAAAGCTTTGAATCTTCAAACTCCCGAGAGAGAAATGAATGCCATAGGAAGCCGCTCTCTCTCTCTCTCTCTCTCTCTCTCTCTCTCTCTCTCTCTCAATCAGATTCAAATTGGGAGAGAAGGGCATGTGCTCGTCTCGTTTTGAATAACGGCTACTAATTCCTGACCGTCGGATCTTCATACTACCGAAAAGTCTAGATGGTCTGTCTCTAACGGCTATCTCGCTTTTCTGCTCCGTGCCCTATTTATTATTTCAAATGTTTTTTTATGGTTTTTTGTTTTATTAGTTGGGCCTGGGCCTGGGCCTTGACCTTTTTGTATCTATTGGTTTCCAACTTTACCCACAAAAATCCAACAAAGAAAAATAATAATTTTACCAAAAAAAAAAAAAAGAAACTTTATAAAAAAAAAAGTCTTACATAGTTTCAAACCTAGAATGTCACGTGCAATAATAATTTTTTCAATCAATATAAATGATTTAATCATTTGAGCTACAAGTCCCATTGTACTATTTTTCTTTACTTCTTCTATGTAGCAATGAGTAAGGTGAAAATGAAAAGGGTAGTGCGCCACACATTCATTTTTACTTCTCAAGCACCTTTCTTAATTTTCAGTTGTTTGATTGAATGAGTTGAAAAAAAATTAATAGCAAAAAATTAACAAGGTTGAACATTGGATGTGTTTTTTCTTTTCTTTTTTTTTAATTTTTTTTTAATGTGTGGACATGTTTCTCTTGATTCAAATTATTGTGTAGGATGGATCGGTCACAAGAATTCGAATGCATAAATAATTGTTTATCATTACGTATGGTCGAAGCCTTTTTCATGGAAGCTAGACATTATGGTTTATTTGCCTTGATAGGAAGATATTGGGAGGGTAGGCATTTGAACTGTCACATAACTAGAAGAAAAGTTTAAAGAAACGAATTAAAGTAGTTTTTTTTTAATTTTTTTTTAATTTTTTTTAATATTGTTCCCTGATTAATTACATTAACACCCCCTGAAGTTTATCGAGTTTTCACAAAATCTCTTTATGTTTAAGACATTACACTAACACCCTCCAGATTTTGATTCACTTTCAAATAACTCCTTTCAGTCAAAATTTTGGCAATGAAATGACAAGTTTACCCTATAACTAATTTCATAAACAATAAAGAATTATATTAGAAAAAGTAAATATCACAAAAAAAAAAAAAATCAGTAAAAAGAGGGTTGGTGGAGCAACCACCCTGATCTCGAGCCCATTTCAACACCCGTTTCTTTGTGGCGCAGCTCGACCTTGGACTGCCAGTTTCCACCGTCACCATTTTTGAGAGAAACCCAGAAATTCTAACACCAAATTTTTCACCAAAGTTGGGGTTTTTGATCAATTTGAACAAAACTCAGATGAGATTATATGCAAATTTTCAGAAACAGAGAAGAACCCAAAATCTAGAACTCTTCTCGCCGTAGTGGAATGGTCAATTGATGACTCTTTCTTTCTTGATAGATATATGACTTCTGCTTGGGGGAGGAGTTGAAGGACCTGGGCAGCGGGCAGGCATGGGGAGAGGAAGGGATGGAGGTGGGCTGCGGGGAGGAAGTTCTCAATATTATAATTATTTTTTATGTTTAATTTATTCTTTTATTGTTTAAAATTATTTTTAATGAATTTATTCTTTTAGTGTTTAATTTATTTATTTTAAATATTTTCTTTTTCTAATATTTTTGTTGTTGTTGTTTAAATAATTAGTTATAAGGGTAAAGTTGTCAATTTATTAGCAAAATTTTGACTAAAGGGTTTATATGTAAGTAAATTGAAACTTAAGAGAGTGTTAGTGTAATGTTTTAAACGTGAAAGGATTTTGTAAAAACTCGATAAATCTCAAGAGGTGTTGGTATTATTAACCCTACTGTTCACCCACTACACTAGTAAAAATTTAACAAAACTGTTGGAGTTTTTTATTTTATTTTTTTAATACATACTGTTCACCCTCAGTGCGTTGCTTGTATATGCAAACCCACGTAATTGCATGATAAAAATTGAACAGTGTTGATTTAAACGAGTGTATCGTACTCGTATTTAGAGGATCATCTCATTTTACGATGGGTAGACCCAAAAGAAATTAAAAAGTTGAATTAATTAAAAAATTTGAGTGTATCGCACTCTTATCAGTGACGGATCTAGGATTCCAACTTTAGAGGTTTTTAGTATAGTATAAAAGTTACTATAATGTTAGGATAGAAGAGAGTGCTAGCTTTCAAATCTATATAAGCAGAATCGACTCGTTTATAAAAATTTGAGTTGCACCAATATTCCAAGAAATTCGTAGAACTTACCCAAAATATAGAGTTCCTTCATTTTTGTTTCCAGGGAAAATTGGAGGCGAGTTGCCTTGAGTTCTTCCTTTGATTGTTTTCTAATGATGAACATATGTGTGTTGTGTTTTATAGCATTAACTTTATGCATTAGAATTGAGGGGTTAATTATACTAACATCTCTTGAGGTTTATCGAGTTTTCACAAACCCCCTCACGTTTGAAATATTACACTAACACTCCTTTAGGTTTTAATTCACTTTCACATAACCCCTTCACTCAAAATTCTACTATCAAATTCACCACTTTACCCTTATAATTAATTATGCAAACGTTAAAAAAGTCTTTATAATTATATATAGAAAAAAATATAAAAAATATAAAAAAAAAACAATAAAAATAGAAAAACCACCACTCCATGAAATCTCCTCCCTTCGACTCCATTGCTAGTCTACAACCCTAGCCACCCTCGGACCCTCCTTTGTGTGTTTTCCCAAAACCACCACTCCAACTTCGACCACAAATTCAAACTCTAAACATGAAGAACAACCACCCCTCGCTGATAAAGCTGATATAACGGGACAAGAAGACGTCAACAATCCAGTGAAAAAAGCCGATCTTGCTTCGTGGGTCAAATTAGATTTGTGGCCAGCCACTATGCATCGCTTAGCCGTTGCGGATCAAATCGATTCATTTCAGACCATCACGTTCACGTTGTGGATTCTGATTTGTTGCGTCAACTGTGTTCATAACCGTTTTCCCAATTTTCAGATCCAGCACTCTAACATCTCTGAATTTGACTCCATCTTCCATTTACACCTCATCTCTCCCTCTCCCTATCTCTCTCTCTCTCTCTCTCTCTCTCTCTCTCTCTCTCTCTCTCTCTGAATCTGTTCGAAATTTTTGTTGGATTCTTTTGGAACGTTGTTTAAGCGTTTAAGTTGATGATTTCATATGGCGCAAATTGTATAACATAAGGTAGAACTAAACGTAGATGTAAAACGTTTAGAAACTAAACTGTACAAAAATTTAGAGTTCAAAGAGAATAAATATTTTGTGCAAGATAATTGGGTCACAGCCTCCACTTTGTGATGAAGAACTACAACAATAGTAATCTTTTTTATGTTTAATGTATTTTTAGTGACAATTTTTAATGTTTAATATATTTTTTAATATTGTCATTTTCTATATAATTGTAAGGATTTCTTTATTGTTAATTAAGTAATTAGTTATAAGGGTAAAGTTGTCAATATATTAGAAGAATTTTGACTGAAGGGGTTACTGTGAAAGTGAAATAAAAAGTGAAGGGGGGTGTTAGTGTAACGTCTCAAACGTGAGGAGGTTTGTGAAAACTCGATAAACCTCAGGAGATGTTAGTGTAATTAACCCTAGAATTGAGTAAGAGGTTGGGTATTTTACCCATTGGTTGTATTGATGTTTTAACTTTATGCGAAATTGAAATATTAGGTTTGTGAAGCTAATTCATCCGTTACTAGGTTTGCTTTACTATATATTTGTCGAATTTAGTGACAACATTAATCAATAACTTTTTACAAGAAACGATAGAGTGATTTCATTAATAAGAACTAAAGAGATACAGAGGGTAACAAATGAGTACAACTTCTAACTAGTGACCAATTTCTTAATCTGAAAAGAAATCCACATAACCATCTCAAGCACCAAGAGCAACCAGTACATATCTGGAAAACCATCACTAACTTAAAATCCTATATTAGTTGCAACGTCTTTACCTTTTGAACATGTTCTTTCTGTTTATTATTACCACTAGCCTACTACTGCCAAACTTTAAATATGTTCTTAAAAATATGGAAATGTTGTGACATATGTTCTAATACATATTATGAATGTGTAAATCCTAATCAGAGATAGATTAGGAATCCTTTAGGATCTAGAAGATCTTTCCTAAAATACTTTGTATTACTTGAAGAGCAAGTTTCCGTCCTCCTTATTATTATCATTAGAGGCACAAGAACTGAGGAATTAACATACAATTCCTGAAGTCTATTATCCACTCTCTTTCTCTCCATGATGCACCTCTCAGTTAAATATAGGCCACAACACGTTATCACCACGCTCCTACTGCTGCGCTTAAGGAATCTGACGTAGAAATTATTTGTCTTCAACTAGGGGAGTATTACGTTTCAATTATTCTTAATTGATTAAATTTTGAGTTTTTTTATTGATTCATATAGTTTTATCGATTCCATTTATTTATTTATTTTTTTGTGTTGAACGTGATACAAGCTTTGGAGATGGAAAGCCGAAATTGAAGACAAAACCCGTTCACAATATTCATCATGCAATCCAGGTTCTTCTAAAACAACAGTGTTTATCTTTATATTTTTTCAGCCTTGATTGCATGACCCTTCACCATAATGCATGACCCAACTTTACATTTTACGAATTTTAGATTCTACATAAATTGTATATGCATTATAATCATAATATTGCTATTATGTGAATTAAATATGTGTGAATAAAGAAAAAAAAAAGAAAAAAGGGATTTTGAAACCCTAGAACTCGTAATGGGCTTAGACGCCCTAGTCTACTTTAGCCTAGGCTTGATTTACAAATCCCCAACTTGAGCATGCAACTCACACTGGAGCCGTTGAGCCGAAGCTCACGCTAAGCCAGATACAAGGGTCCCGAATGAATTGTCGTTCACATCTTCTTCTCTATCCACCTTATCGCCTTTGTGCAATTTTATGTCGAGATATATGATCTCCAAAAACATAAACGACTTGCAGTCGTTTCCAGGTGAGACCCACAATTTCTCGATGACCTGAAGTCGTCGCAGTGGTGAAAGCAGACGACTAGATGTCGTCCGATCTCCTCCTCAAGATTTCTTCAAATTCTCAATGGAATTTAGAGTTTTTAATACTCCAAAATTGTTTGGAACACCATCCCAACGAAACCTCGACAACATATGCCCGGAAATTGCCGTCTTCAACAGCGTTGTGCCTTGTTTTGTCGACGGCAGCACACCCAACCATCGATGGGGTGTCTTCAACCCGACTCGAGGCCTTGGGCCTCCATATTTGTGCTCATCCCACTATAACCCTAGCCCACATCTTGGGCCTAAGGCTTGGTTCCTATTCTTTTTGGGCCCTCAGTTATTTGGGCCAGGTTTTGACAACATACCCCAAGAAAAAAAAAACAAAAAAAAGGCAGTAAGCCCAGTTTGGCTCTCCTACCCGTTTTGTGCTTTTTCCAGCCCACTTGTTTTCTCCCATGGACCTGTAGTCCAACCCACATGTGAGAAAAATATTTTTCTTTCTGAGACTATTTAGTTTAGCCCATATGAAACCTTAAACCCTATTGTCAGGATTTAGTTTTTACTTTTTCTTTCTTAACTCATATTTGGGTCCGGGTTTTATTAACCCAGCTGATTAAAATAATATTTTGGACTTGAAGTTCCATACTTTTAAGGCCTTTTCCTAAAACTTTCACACAAAAGTCCCGAAGCTATGACTCACTATCAAATGGAAGTACCTCACTGCTGAGGACTCCATGGCTCTATGACTCATTATGGACCATTTACGTCCATGAATAGGTACAATTATGAAGTTTATATCCGATCGAATTTTGACTGGAAGACAATCTTTCTCGTCATTCTATATCTAAATTGCTCCTGAAGTAGCATTATAGAGAACGGAAGTTTATCAAATCCTTGGATTTGATTACTAACACACTTGTGAGAGAAAGGTACCCCAGCAATTCGGCTGGGAGGTACTGACCGGTATAAACCCAGTTTTCGGCTGGAGTTTACTGAATGGTGGTACCCTACTTTGGTAGGGATACACCGACATGCATGCTTTACTTTGGTAGAGGTGCACCGAAGGGCATGCTTTGCTTCGGCAGAGGTGTGCCGAACGGTATTGCTTTTCGACAGAAGCCTATTGAACAGACATCTATTGAACCCAAGTCTGGGTCTGTCTCTCTCTCTCATAATCTAATTTCAAGTTTGTTTTACAACATATGGTAGAATCAGGGTTTGCCAAAAGGTGGTATCACGCTTGAAGCATGATCCTTGGCACCTAAGACCTAAAACTTCAAGAATAAGGAATAGTATTCCCGAACCTCAACCCTGCAGAATCCGTTTTGACGGAATCGATCATTGGTCATGCATTTTTCTGTGCCTTTACATATGTTATTGAGGAGTACCATTCCCGCAGTCAATCCGTAAGACTAATTTTGCTCCACCTAACATATTTGGAAGAGAGAAATTTGACATGGATGGCTTATTGGCTGAACCCCTTTGTATATTTGGTTTACTTTGTGAACAATTTATTTTGTTCTTGGATTTAAGATTGGTGTTTGGATGTCACTATTATTCTCAAATAAGAGTTAATTAACGAAAATACCACATGTGACTAATACAATTAACTCATGCTTAGGTATGCTTTGTGGAGAAGTTAGCTGTCTAGTTCTATGCTAACTTCATGCCTAATCATTCCTTAATAACCCTTTCAGGCTTATCCAACCTGAGTGTGGGGCATGGCATTGCCCTATGTTGTCCAATGGCAATAATTTTACCATATAATGGGAAGCCTTATACTCACTTCGTTCTTGATTAACGCTCTTTTGAGCTTTAAGGATATTTGAGAAAACTATTACCATATTGAAACCAATCTAGAAAATGGAGTAAAATTCCTTTGCACTTCCAATGATTATAGCCAGAAGCGTATTCTAGGAATGCTTAACGAGTAGATTACACCCATTCAGGCCCACTATGTGGCTAGCCAGAAGCCCGATATTCCAAAGGAATTTTCACTTTGAATGTACGATTGGGATTATCTAGGATGAACAGTGATGCGCCGTTTTGGGCATCATTTTACCAGAAGTAAAAACATTATATCTGGAAGCGTACTATGCCTTAGTACCCTCCATCTTTTCTACAAAGAATTCAAGTGGACATTTGTGGACTAATTCAACCATCATGCAGACCATTTAGATACTTTATGGTATTGGTTGATGTTTCTACTCGTTTGTCACACGTGTGGCTATTGTCCACAACCAATCTTCTCTACACTGGTGGCTCAGATTAACAAGATCAGGGCTGGCCACCCTGATTATCTGATCAAATCAATTCGATTGGATAAGTTGGAGAATTTACATCGAAAACTTTCAATGAATATTGTATGTCGGTTAGGTTTTGAAGTTGAACATCCAGTATTCCATGTTCATACCCATAATGGCCTAGCAGAAGCATTCATTAAACACCTTCAAATGATTGTGTAATCGTTGGTCATACGTACCAAGTTCCCGATCTCTACTTGGGGCCATGCAATATTGCAAGTAACCATGTTGGTCCACCTGAGGCCCGTCATGACCTAATCTTATAAATCCCGTGTTAGTTGGTTACCAGATACGAACTCGACATATCGCATATGCGTGTCTTTGGTTATGTGGTCTATATGCCATTTGGGCCGCCTTTATGTACAAAAATGGGTCCTCAGAGAATGATGGAAATCTATGTCAGTTATTATTCTCCTTCTAATATTCATTACTTAGAACCTTTGACAGGCGATCTCTTTACCGCTCGTTTTGTGGTTTGTTACTTTTATGAGACAGTCTCCCGTCTCTAGAGGGAGATAAAAACGTCAACATTTGGATGGCACCACTATGTCTCATCTCAATCCCAATCTAGATCGTCAGTGTATAACCAGACACTTCCTCTTATCTAGCAAAAGTGACAAGATCACATATACCAGCTGCAAATGTGCTTGCAAAGATGAATGTACTAAATGTACGATCGACCTTCATCCCTGAAAGCAGTAACGCCACTACTATGGCCGACTATCGTACATTGGTAGCTAGCCAAATAATCTGTCATGTGCCAGAAGCATGGCAGATCACTCGGTTCGAAGGATTCACCTCCCTGAAATTGGAAGAACATGGCACGAACGAATCCACCCCTCGATCGCTATCTCAATCATTTCCATCTCATGAGATTAAATCTAAATTGCTCTCGAGACCTGAAGTTCTTGGTCCATTACACTAGTTTGGATGAGATATGGAATTGGAATGAGATTATCATAGATGATGTTTTATTTATATGGTTACTACCGACATAAATGAAAAGCAACGATAACAAATCGCATTCCATTGATTAGTGTCAACGTAGAACTGATTGGTCAACTAGAAGAATCAATCCATGACGAATGAGATGAATGAAATAGTCCGATATGATGACTTGTGGTGCAAGGCTTCTCTCATACGCCATGTGATTGATTACAACATTACAAATGTGGTTATAGTATCTCTGGGATTCTAAAAGGAAACCTACATGGAGTTTCCAAATGACTTACATGTATTGATTCAAATAGTTCTAGACCACAAGAATGCCATCTTGGTTCGGATGAGGTATTCACTTTGCGGATACAGAACTATCCGGGCATATGTGGTATATCCGTCTAAGTGAATATTTGATCAGTTAGGGATATACAAAATCCAAAATTGCTAGAGTTGAGAAAACTGACTCACACCTAAAATCAGACTTTAAGATGAATGATCTTAGGCAAATTCAACATTACCTCGACCTGAAGTTTCAAGCTAGTTCTAATGATATTCTGGTCTACCAGTTGAACTAGACCCATAAAGTGTCATGTATGAGTATACCCTGATCGTTTGTACACTAGATGCAAATGCAACCTTTATGGAGGATATGGAGCACAAGGTTCCATATTGGAACGTGAGGCAACCATATCTAAGTACAATTGGCGTTTGTAGTACTTAGCTCAATGCACTAGATCGAACATCTTATGTGCTGATAATCTTTTGCATAAAGCAGCATTGCGCCTACACGCCATCACCAAATTGGTGTTAAAGATGTTTTTCCGTTACTACGGAATTAGGCTTATCATTCCATACTTTTAATTTCTACACATGTCAGTTGATAAAAACAAAATTTTATGTCAGTTAATTAAGCTAAAAAAAATTATAAATGAGCTATGAACACATGATCAAATTAATATAAAAACAAGAACCAGAAATTGCATCCCAATTATCATAGCATTAACTATAATCTGTTCTAAAATTCAAAATTTTCATCAAATACAGATCAATTTTAATTTGGAAATTAGAGATTAGGCAGTGGTGGATAGAGATGTACCAGATGGCGGTGAAGAGGAGATAGGTGGACCAAGTGGTGGTGGTTTGATAGGGATCCGTTTGGGTTAGGGTGAGTCAATTGGGATTTGGGAATTAGGGGGCTGTAAAGAGAAATGAAAATATCACGTGTACAGCGAACAAAAAGATGCTACACTAAGAAAGCAATCCAATTGGGAACGCGTAAGTGTCCAAGAATTAGATGGTAGAATCTAAAAAGAGAAAAATAAATCATTTTTAAAGAGAAGAAAAGATTGTCATTCAGTACTACGGTCTGGTAGTATTACTCTTCACTTGTAAGTGAGAGATCTTTAGTTTAAAACTCGTAGGTGACGAATTTAATATTAAATTAGGTTGCCTATTATATAGTTTAGCCGAACTCTCATTTCACTTGTAAGTAAGAGGTCTTTAAGTTCAATTCTTCCTAAAAACGAATTTGAACCGCAATATTACATCTAGTCCAGTATGAGACTTAATCCTCTCCCTTACATTTTAGTATAGAAAATACTGTTTGTTAAAAAAAAAAATTAAAATGAATACGAACCACACGAATGAGCATAGACGACAAAGCTAAAGTGCCACCACATGTGCCACATAGGTCAAAAATACAAAGAGCGAACTCGACCGTCCATTGTTTATATGAATAATCATCATACAAAGTTGAAGTATATACCAAATATATGTGTAGATACAATACACATATAATATATACATATATACACACGCATATACACACACACACTCACACATATATATACATATACAAAGAGCAAACTCGACCGTCCATTGTTTATATGAATAACCATCATACAAAGTTGAAGTATATACCAAATATATGTGTACATACAATACACATATAATAAATACATATATACACACGCATTCATACAAAGTTGAAGTATATACCAAATATATGTGTACATACAATACACATATAATATATACATATACACACACGCATTCATACAAAGTTGAAGTATATACCAAATATATGTGTACATACAATACACATATAATATATACATATATACACACGCATACACACACACACACATATATATACATATAATATGAGATGGAGGGTCGGCATTGGGTCGGTGTTAACATGAGCTCGGCCAAGACGGCAAGACCCAGACTCAACGGTCCTGCGCGGCTGCACCGTCCACCCAGTGGCTGTGTACCCACACGCTGACCAACGGTCCCGTCGGTCCTGGAACTGTTACTCTTGGGTATGTAATCAAACCCGCATTTAGCTGCCCAGTTAATCTTAAAATTTGTATTGATTCTGGCTAATACTGAAATAAATTAAGATTTGGTAATTGATTATTCTTGTTTTGTAATTTGAATTCTGGGTGTTTTAAGATATATGGTTTTATGTTGCTGGATTGTGATTGTAAGGTGTGTGAATGCGCCGCAGTGAAATCCGCAAGTACCAGAAGAGCACAGAGCTGCTGCAATACCCCTCAGGTAACATGTGCTTTGATTGTGAATCTGTGCTTTGGTTGTGAATATTTGCTTTGAATATTTCTTTTTAATATGTTGTTCTTGTATTGAGAACAGCAAAGTTTGAGCGTTCGCCTCAGGCACCAAAAAACTCAAGACCGGCCGTGACGTGATGACTAGTTCCAAAGAAGTAGTAGGCAATAAGCCTCATGCTGTATGTACTCCGCTTCCACTTCCAAGCCATGTAACGGCAATGCTAAAACTTGCAAAGCTCCTCCACCACGAAGACTTTCACATTACTTTTGTTAACACAGAGTACAACCACAAGCGCTTTCTTAACTCTCTTGGCCCCAGCTCCCTCGATGGCTTGCCTGACTTCCGGTATGAAACAATCCCAGATGGCCTTTCAGATAACGATACCCGCCAAGAGTTCCCTTTGCTTCAGGAGTCCATCAGAAAGAACTTCTTGGCTCCGTTGCTTAACCTCCTCAAGAAACTGAATGACAGGAATCCTCCAGTGACTTGTATGGTTTCAGATGGTTTTATGACATCGACCATCACAGCTGCTAAACAGCTTGAAATTCCTATCGTTGCCTTCTTTCCTTTTGCTGCAGCCGGCTTCATGGGTTCTAAACAATATCCTATTTTGGTGGAAAAAGGACTTGCGCCTTTGAAAGGTGAGAAGCTGAAGCACTTCTCCTAGTAAGATTTTTTGCCTAAGTGCTTCAGCTTCTATTATAAATTTGTACGAAATTTATTAAAAATCCAAGTGGTCTTATTCATGAGTCCAGAACACCCTTCTACATGATCATAAGCACTTTTAAGTTTTTCTTCGAAATATAGTTGGAAGTGCTTTTGGTTGTTAGAAAGTGCATTTAGCTTTGTCATGCAGTTCCATAGAGGCCCTAAATACTCCTTTTGCCAATTTATCAGACAAACTATTGATGAGATTAATTTGCCTTTACTTGGATGTTGTGTTGTAGACGAGAGCTGCTTGACAAATGGATTTTTGGAGATGGTAATTGATTGGGTTCCAGGAATGAAGGGTATCCGTTTGAGGGATCTCCCAACTTGCTTTCGAGTTACAGATCCGAATGACCTTGTGTTTAAATTCTCCTTGGAAGCAGTTGAAAGAGTTCATGAAGCTTCAGCAGTTGTTGTTCATACTTTTGATGCATTGGAGCCAGATGTTTTGAGTGCTCTGTCATCTATACCTCCACCTGTTTATTCCATTGGCCCTCTCCAATTGCTTCTCAATCAATTTGCACTAGACCCTTTGAAGCCTATGGGATATAGTATGTGGAAAGAAGAAACCGAGTGCCTTGAATGGTTAAACACCAAGGCGCGAAATTCAGTTGTTTATGTGAATTTTGGCAGCTTAATATCCCTGACACCACAACAGCTTTTGGAGTTTGGTTGGGGACTTGCAAATAGTAAGCTTCCCTTCTTGTGGGCAATTAGGCCTGATTTGGTTATTGGTGAATCAGCGATTTTTCCACCAGAGTTTGAGTTTGAAACCAAGGAAAGAGGTTTACTAGCGAGTTGGTGCCCCCAAGAGCAAGTCCTAAACCATCCGTCGGTTGGCGGGTTTTTGACGCACAGCGGTTGGAATTCAACCATTGAGAGCTTGTCTGCAGGAGTGCCTATGCTCTGTTGGCCCTTCTTTGCCGACCAGACAACCAACTGTTACTATACTTGCAATGAATGGGGGATCGGCATGGAGATTGATAATGATGTGAAGAGAGATGAAGTGGAGAAGCTTGTTAGAGAGTTAATGGAAGGGGAGAAGGGCAAGAAAATGAAAAACAAGGTCATGGAGTGGAAGAAACTTGCGGAAGAAGCTACCAGTCCACAGGGTTCTTCGACTAGAAATTTAGACAATTTGGTGAATCAAGTGCTATTAAGAAAAAGGTAGATCGTGTATCCATAAAAATATCTACTGTTACAATGGGAAGAACAATGCTTTGAAATTACATAGCATGCGTGATTAAAATAAGGACTTTGGCACGTGCAGGAGTGCGAATGTAGAGTGTAGTGTTGAAATCAAAATACACAGACCTGAACAAAAAAGAAGACAACGAACCTAAAGAATATGGAGTATCACAACATACAATATCTCATTGTCAAACGGTGTTGAAATCAAAATACAACCACAAGGGCTTTTCTTAAAACCCACATTGAGAATGAAATTTATAATTTGGTAATTAATGTCCCTTTTCAGAATTTTTGAGAAAAATATGCAAGTTTTAAAAATTATTGTAACCATTGTAAAGCCCAAATTTTACAGAAGAGCGGAATCTGATGATTATATTTATAAGGGATGGATTCGTTGCACTATATTTTTTGCATGACTTCTGTTAGAGTTTTTGTGGGGGTCACTCTATGATGTATTTTAACGATTTGAACCGTTTATCTTCTAAAACATAATTCATATATCATTATTAAGACATTCATTTGTAGTGAAGAAAATAGACAAATACAGTTCTACAAAGAAACTCTAAATCCTTATTCCAATGGTCATATGGGTTCATATTTAGGTGTTTTTTGGTAGACATGATTTTTGACGGAATATCTAAAATATTGATATTTCGGATAGTTGAAATACATTAGGAAGTGGGTCTTAAAAAAGCATTTTAAATTTGACAAGATAAAAGGACGCAGTGGGAATTTACAAATTTGACATCTGAGCTCCGTTTTAGACACATGATACCTTCTTGAAAAGAGCACGACGTCTTTGTTCTAACTCACTACTTTCCAGTGATCTATGATTGATTTTAGACTTCCAAAATTGCATTTTAAATTTTGTAATAAAAATCAGACTTTTCATTTGTTGTCCGATTAATGTCGTTTCTCCTTCATTTAGTATCCTAAGGCCTTTGAGTTACCCACAAAGTGTTGTAATCAGGTTATGCAAGTCATTGGATGGCTCCTATTGTAATGATTTTTCAATCATTAGTCAAACAAACCCTTTGGGATTACGATAGTAAAATTTTTCCTTCAAGTAACTGTGCATGTATCCTTTTGTATATTAGTTCCTTTGTGATTCCAACTAAAGGCCAAGTTGGGTTCTTCGGATTGAATCCTATGTCTAACAACTTATCAAGATTCCTGTCAACGCTAGTTCTTTTAAGATGAACTCGAGGGCGAGTTCTTTACAAGTGAAGGTGACTGATCTAGGACAAGATTTGGGTGAATTTGTACGAGGAGAAGTAAAAAAAAGGAAGCGCTATAAAATTGACAAAACAATAGGACACAATGGGAATTTACAAATTTGGCGCCTGTGCTTCATTTTGAGCGCATAATACCTTCTTGAAAAGAGCTACAAGTATAAATCACTCTATTTCCCTTAATGTAGATAATGTCGTTTGTTCAGAAAAGAAAAACAAAAGTACGAAAACCCTAATCAAGCACAAGATATTTTCATAATCAAATCGAGTGGTTTGACCTATACTGGAAAGTACGTAGCTTTGAATTTTATCCTTTGCATATATACCATATGAATATGCTTGAATGGAACCTTATTATACTCTGATATATATATAGGGAAGTGTTATTAACACTCATAAAATCTCATTCTACACTCCTCACAAGTGTATTTTTCTTTCTAATTATAAAAAGTTTGGAGTGCCAACAACAATTCCCATATATATATCATGGGGCGAAACTGACGCAATACTAAGTTTAAAGGATTGCAAACGTAATTTAAAGGCAAAATTTTGGAATCCACCAATTTTGAGAATAGTCCCAAAGGATTTGTTAGATTAAGATTGAAAGATCACCATAATAGGAGTCAATGAATGGCTTAAATAACCTGATTACAACACCCAATGGGCAACTCAAAGGCCTTGAGAAATTAAATGAAAGCAAAACGACATTAATCGGACAACAAATGAGAAGTTTGATTTTTATTACAGAATTTAAAATGCAATTTTGGAAGTTTAAACGACATCTCGGAGACAACTGTAACCTCCTTTTTTTTTCTTTTTTTTTTGGGAAACTACGAGTATAGGCCACTCCCTTTTGCTAAGAGAAATTAGAAATAACTAACTCCACTAGAACGAACCCCTCAAGGCCCTTACCAAACTAATAAAAAAAATAGGAACTTTAACGAAAAGCTCCCGATACTGTTCACTTTAACGAAAAACCATATTTTAACACTAAAAAATCAATCCTGATACTATTGACTTTACCCTTTATTTTGTCCTTATCATTAAAACTCAAAGTTTTCAAGCCATTTTCATTAGTTTTCCTTAAAAAAAAAAAAAAGGAAACTTGATATTAGTCCAATCTTTTGAGAATAGTCCAATTTAATAAAATAAGTCCAATTCCTTAAATTTAATTATTTTATTATCAATAATTCTCTCTTCAATTGTCACTCAATATTACGGTCTGGTGATATTCCTTTTCACTTGGAAGTGAGAGGTCTTAAGTTCGAATTTCGTGGATGGCGAATTCGATACCAAATTAGGTTGCTCATTGTGTGGTTTAGCCGAAGATTTTAATTGATTTTTAATATATTTAGAAAATATAAAAAGAGTATAAAAAAATGTAATTAGATAATTAGACTCACTCACTTCTAAAAATCATTTATGTTTTTGGAAATGGATCAAAAAGCCCCAAAAATAAATTATATGAACTGTGTGTAGCCCGTTGTCTCTATAAGAATAGAACGATCGAGCCTTGTCGGTTAAATACAACCACATGTACAAACTGAAACACGATAAACCTAAAGAATTGACAATTGAGTTTAACTCGACCACATACGTACGGGGACAAGATAAACCCACAGGCTTCTCACTACTCACTGTCAAACGGTGTTATGTACAACAATCTACCGTATTCGATAAAAGGGTCAGACTAGACGAACCACACAACCCAAGATGAACTCCATGGCAGAAGGCAAGAAGCCTCATGCTGTATATGTTCCGCTTCCATTTCAAGGTCATATAAAGGCAATGCTTAAATTAGCAAAGCTCCTCCACCATAGAGGTTTTCATATAACCTTTGTCAACACGGAGTACATCCACAAGCAATTTCTTAAATCCCTTGGACCCAACTCGCTTGATGGCTTGCCTGATTTTCGATACGAAACAATCCCAGATGGTCATACAATTAGTTCGGATAAACGTACCCCAGAAGACATAATTTTGCTCTTTCATTTCATCAGGCAAAGTATCTTACCTCCGTTTCTTAGCCTCGTCGAAAAATTCAACACTGCATTAACGTCCAATGATGTTAATCCTCCAATGACTTGCATTGTTTTGTTGGAAAATATTAGTATTTAGGTTTATTTTAATATTTGGGTTTTTCTTGTTAGTTTAGGATTTGGGCCTAACCCATCCGAGTTAGGGTTTCTTAGGTTTGGTTCTCTATAAATAGAGCTTGTAATTTAGTTTGAAAACAAGTCATTCACAATGTAGCCTTTAGGGTTTTGTAGCCGTTTCGGCATTCTCGTTTGTTTAATAATATTCTTATTTTGTTAGTTTTATTCGTTGCGCACTCTGATATTCAACTTGGTATCAGAGCAAGTTTGATCCTTCGGGATTTAATCTGCTTCGGGTTGGTATCTATTTGCTTGTTTCCGTTGTCGTTCGTGTTTAGATTGTTAGTTGGTATTGATTGTTTGCAAGAAGAAAACAATTGTTCGTTCGTTTTTTGTCCCGTGACTCTGCTTCTGCACCTTTGAACACCGCAGCCTGTAGGAGTATCCGCAAGTCTGTATTGCTGCAAAGGAAAAAAAGAGGAAAAAGAAGAATGGAATGAAAAAAGAAGGAAAAAAAGGGGAGTAAAAAAAAAAAAAAGGAAGAAACAAGAAAAAATTGGTTGCTTGTTTGAGGCCCATACCGGCAAAGGGAAAAAAAATTTGGCTGGATTTTTTGTTTGTTTGTTCGGAAGTCAGCATCGGCATCAGCATTGACATCGACATCGGCATTGGCATTGGAATTTGGAGGCTTGCATCCACATCTGCTTGTTGGCAAACTCATGTTGTGTACCGGCATCAACATCGGCATTGACATTGGAATTTGGAGGCTTGCATCCACATCTGCTTGTTGGCAAACTCATGTTGTGTACCGCCATGAGTTTGACCGGGGGGGGGGGGGATGTTGGAAAATATTAGTATTTAGGTTTATTTTAATATTTGGGTTCTTCTTGTTAATTTAGGATTTGGGCCTAACCCATCCGAGTTAGGGTTTCTTAGGTTTGGTTCTCTATAAATAGAGCTTGTAATTTAGTTTGAAAACAAGTCATTCACAATGTAACCTTTAGGGTTTTGTAGCCGTTTCGGCATTCTCGTTTGTTTAATAATATTCTTATTTTGTTAGTTTTATTCATTGCGCACTCTGATATTCAACTTGTTTCATATGGTTTCATGTCATTCACGACCCTTGCAGCTGAGAAACTTGGCATTCCTATAGCACTGTTCTTTACTTTTGCAGCAAGCAGCTTTATGGGGTTTATGCAGTACCCCGCTTTGGTGGAAAAGGGACTTGCACGACTCAAAGGTGAAGAAATAATGGAAGCAATTGTTTAAACTAGATTTATTAATTTCTTGTCCTAATCAAATGATCATTTTTCTTTACTTGAATATTTTAGATGAGAGTTATTTCACAAATGGATTTCTAGACAAGGTAATAGATTGGATTCTGGGAATGAAAACTATCCGTCTAAGGGACCTACCGACCCTCTTTCAAACTACAAATCCCGACGATATCTACTTTAGACACATCTTAGAAGCAGTGGACAGAGCTCATAAAGCTTCAGCAGTTGTTGTTCATACTTTTGATGCACTGGAACAAGATGTTTTGGCGGCTCTCTCATCCATACTTCCACATGTTTACGTGGTTGGCCCTCTGCAATTGCTTCTCGATCAGATACTAGAAGACCCTTTGAAGCCTATGGGATACAGCTTATGGAAAGAAGAAACGGAGTGCCTTAAATGACTAAACGCCAAGGCGTCAAATTCTGTTGTTTACGTGAATTTTGGCAGCGCATCGTTCATTACACCAGAACAGTTTCTGGAGATTGGTTGGGGACTTGCAAATAGCAAGCTTACTTTCTTTTGGGTAATTAGGCCTGACTTGGTCATCGGTGAATCCGCAATTTTACCACCTGAGTTTGTGGATGAAACTAAGGGAAGAAGTCTGATAGCGAGTTGGTGCCCACAAGAGCAAGTACTTAACCACCCATCGATTGGAGGGTTTTTAACACACAGCGGTTGGAATTCAACAATTGAGAGTGTGTCTGCAGGAGTGCCTCTGTTATGCTGCCCATTCCATTCTGATCAGCAAACAAACTGTCATTATACTTGCAAAGAATGGGGCATTGGTATGGAGATGGATAAGAATGTGAAGAGAGAGGAAGTGAAGAAGCTTGTTAGAGAGTTAATGGAGGGAGAGAAAGCTACGGGAATGAGAACTAAGGCCATGGAGTGGAAGAAACTTGCAGAAGAAGCCACCAGTCCACACGGTTCTTCATCCGTAAACTTAAACAATTTGGTGAATCGAATACAGCGAAGAGAAAAGTTGGACGTTATCCATAAGAATGCGATTAATTAACCTGTTTTCATCAAAGCTAGTAAAGATGATATGACGTGATACCAAATGATAGAAACATTCATCTACTAGTCCTGTTCATTCATTATCAGCCTTGAACGATACAGACAAATGGAATTGAATGCGATAGTGGTCCTCTGTCTTCTTCCTCACGCCAGAAAAAGAATGAATGTATAAAGCATTTGTTGAATGCTTCTTGAGGCCCTGTTGAAAATTAGTTTTATTTTTATTGTTATGCTTCTTGAGGCCCTGTTGAAAATTAGTTTTATTTTTATTGTTATTTTATTGATTTTTTTGTGGACCATGAATTAGTATTCTTAACAGGGGTTGGTTCACCTCAAAAAAAAAAAGTTTGAGTTTGCTTTCGTTTTCTCCTATAAATAAGAGTTTTATATTAGTTATTTTACAATAAATGAGTCAATATAATCTTTTAGGGTGCGTTTGTTGCATTGGACTATCTCAGATTAAACTAATTTCAGGGACTAAGCTGTATTAGTGAACTAAGCAGTACTAAAATTATGAAACGTTTAGTGCAGTTCTGGACTAGCCTAGACTAAATTTTATTTTTTATTTTTAATTATGAAAAGGGAAAATTAGGTTCACATCCTTCTTTTTGTTACTCTATTGATTAAAATCCTATTCATTTTCAATTTTTATCAAGGTCCTTGGGTATTAATAACATCATTAATTATTTGAATAATAAATTATTTTTATTTTTAAATATATTCATTTAATGTTAAAAATGTTACAATTAGTATATTTATATTTATGGCTAAATTTTTAATCATATATTTTTATTTTTAGTTTGTACCTATTTTTAAGAGTAAATTGTACAAATGGTCCCTCAACTTTAATCAAATTGGAGCAATGGTCCCTCAACTAAAAATCCATTACCATTGGTCCCTCAACTTATCAAAATGTGTAGCTATAGTCCTTTTCATCAATTTTGTCAAAATTTTGTCAAAATAAGCTATGTTGGAATGACCATTTATATAATTAGGGTCCCTCAACTCATCAAAGTGTATAATTATGGTTCTTTTCGTCAACTATGTCAAAAAATTTGTCAAAACGAGTTATATTGTAAGGACCATTGCTACAATTGGATTAAAGTTAAAGGACCATTTCTCCACTTGAATTAAAGTTCAGGGACCAATGGTAATGGATTTTTAGTTAAGGGACCATAGCTGCACGTTTTGATAAGTTGAGGGACTAAAGGTAATGGATTTTTAGTTGAGGGACCATTGCTCCAATTGAGTTAAAGTTAAGGGACCATAGCTACAATTTACTCTATTTTTAATTTGCAAATATTTTTTAATTTTTACCAATTTTATTTTCATTGTTAATTTGTACCCATATATTAGCTTCTTTTTGTGCCCAATTTTCTAAAGTTTTATTTGTGTTTGTACCCATGTGTATACCATCACGTGACATTGTATATTTAATCAATGATAGAAAAATTACATATGATATATTTATGTTTTATGCCTAAACTTTGTATCATATATTTATATTTTTAGTTTGTACCCACTTTTAATTTGAAACATTTTTTTTTTAAATTTGTAGTATTTTCTTTTTAGTTTTATTTTGTACCCATGTATTAATTTCTTTTAGCACCTATATTTTAAAAAAATTCATTTGTACTCATAATTTTTTAATCTTTTATCTGTACCCTAATTTATTTATAATGAATCTATTCTTCTTTATTAATGTACCACTTTGTTATATGTGAAATGTACCTATTTTTTTTGTAAAATGTACTAATTTTTTTAACACTATGGATACATTCTTTTGCCATTTATTATTTCTTATTTTTACATAGTTTTTATCCATTTATTATATCAAAATGTTTGAATTTTTTTATTGTAACCGTTTCTAATAGTATTATAATGAGGGATTTTAAATTTATAGGATTATAAATCTCATAAAATATCAAACAATTAATGTCAAAACTATAAAAATATAAATATTAATAGTAATATAATGAGGTGTACAAATTCAAGAGACTTAGATCAAACTTTGAATACTATTAAGGTTTTAATCAAATACTGTTAAGGATTAGGGATCACATCCAAAGTATCCCTTATGAAAACTTCCACTTTCTTGTCAAAAAACGTTTTTCAAGAGAGAAGATGCTTCATTCAGAATACCATTCATTTGCTCTAGATGAAAGTCTACATATTTTTTTCACCATTGTCAGCCACCAATACATTTACAAATTGCAACTACTTAGTGCTTAAACTTAGGTTCCTTCAGTACATATTCAGTGCCCTTCAACCACTTGTCTACATCTTGAGTGCTTGAATTGCAACAGCGCAGTCTACAGAGTGTCCAGAATATGTAAACCCATGAGAAAAAGAACCAAGCTTGCTGCTGACATCTGAAACTTATGGGCTCACAAGAATAATGCATTGGCATTTATGAACCTAAAGTTAAACTAATGCATCAAGTGTAAGATTATTATTGCGGAAACAAACATGAACACAAATACAATTAACCACTAACCTTGCGAAACCATTGCAGCTTAAGAAAATAGAGCTCTTCTACACTCAACACTACTGTATGCAATTAACAAATAACGGGGCTTGTTCTTTTTGCGTAATTAGTGTGAATGCAGGACCCCTATTATATATCTTCAGTGGTGGTATTTGATTAGGTTACTTCCCATCATGTAATCCTAATAAAATCATATAAACAAGTATCCTTATCACCACAAACCAAAGTTATCATATCAGAATAGTTAACATTGAAAACTGAGACTACTTATAGCTGTGTATCAATCCAAATACATTCCCTGATAGCTTTACAAGTATGGTTTATCCCAAACTCTTATGACTTCAATCCCTTAAGCACGTGTAAAACAAGTAATCAATTTGGACAAAAAGGGGAGAAAAATGCAGCGAGGGCAATGAAAAGTGAGCTCACCTGGCGGTCGTCGATTTCTTGGGCCACGACTCGAATGTGCTCGACGGCTCTTGCTTCCGGGAAGCAATTGAGAGGGGCGCCGATCTCGACCGGCTTGATGAATGGAGGGAGAGAGAGAAGCAGATAGATAGGGCAAAGGAGAGAGAAGCAGACGAAGCAGATGGATAGAGCAAGGGAGAGAAGCGGACGAAGAGAAGCAGATGAGAAGCGAAGGTCTTAAGAGCATGTCCGAAGATAATGTTAAAAAGTTCACATCAGCAATAACAATAATAAAAGACATCATTAATGTTTTTCAATTGAAATACTAATTCTTAGGTGGCATAACATGGAAAAGCAGCAGAGGAAGTTGCTATCAAATTTGTCAGCAGGCTTCAAATATATTTTTATCACAAGTAGATGAAGAGAAGCAGCGAAGGTCACATCAGAGGAAGTTGCTGTTAAAAAGTTCACATTAGCAATAACGGTAATAAAAGACATCATTAATGTTTTTCAATCGAAATGTCAATTCTTATGTGGCATGACATGAAAAAGCACCAGAGGAAGTTGCTATCAAATTTGTCAGCAGACTTCAAATATATTTTTAGTAATTAATAAATGCTTTTCATAGTTTTTATACTTATCTTTTGTTTTCAAATACTAATTACAACTATAAAAAGTAAATAATGTAATAAATAATAGTTTAAATTTGACATATCGGTTGGGAAATAAAATTTATAAAAATATCAATGTGGCAACGGTTCGGTTTGGGGACGGAAATGCTATATCCATCTCTATAACCACGAAAATTAACCATATCCATAACCGTAAATTAACCATCGGGTATTATCCATAACCATACCCACCGGGTAACGGATTCCCCATCGGTTAACGGGTATATCCATCTTCATCAATACAAAAAATATATTCGTTCAGTTGAGACATTATAAGTTAGTAGATATTAATTTCGTCATTAAACATTTAATGTATAAAATGATCCAATAAATGGATCTTGTTGAGTATAAAAATTAAAACACTAATGATGTTGGCTTATCTTTGATATCTCTCATAAGCATCATTGAGTTCACATTGATTTTGATTCAAAACTTTACTTTCCTACAAAATGCAACTTTTGTATTTTCAAGGTAATAATTCGATGAATAATAGATATACAAATATATCTATATCTATATATATTGACGTAAAAAACGATCCAATGAATGGATCATGTTGAGTATAAAAATTAAAACACTAATGATGTTGGCTTATCTTTGATATCTCTCATAAGCACCATTGAGTTCACATTGATTTTGATTCAAAACTTTACTTTCCTACAAAATGCAACTTTTGTTTCGGTGAATAATAGATATACAAATATATATATTATACTATAATATTATATATATATTATATTATTTACTAATCGGGTCGGATTCGGTTATGGATACGGTTTGGGGACCTCTATAACCATATTCAAAACCATAACCGAATAATATAAACGGTTTTTCCCCATATCCAGAATATACCCAAATCCATTCCATTTGAGCGGTTATCCACAGTTATCGGGTTTAACGGTTAGAATTGTCATCCCTATGCCACATAAGCTTTCAAATTTAAATTTTGTGTTTAAACTTTGACATCTTCTTTAGAGATGGTCTTAGCAATCCGATGCTTTTGGATGGGACTCGCTAAGACCGTCTAGCGACGTCCTTTGTCGAGGTGAGTTCTGGCTAATCCCACTAAAGGTTGTCCTGCTGTGTAACAAACACAGTATTGCTCTAAGTTTTAGTCCAGTCTAGTCCAATGAAGGCTAGTGATAGCAACCAAACACACCCTTAGTGCATAGTCGTCATGACAATTTTTCTTCTCAATTGATAAACATATGTTCGTTTGTAGTTTGTAATGTGGTTTGTTAGTCTGTTAATTAAGGGTTTCAAAGAAGACCTGGCGTAGACAAGTTCATCGTATTCGCACAGGTTTGAAAACCCGTTGTGAGGTTCGAAATAATTAGATGTAGCTTGAAAAAAAAAGTGCAGGGGTTTCAAAAAGATAAATGGAAAGAAAAAAAAAATGATCAGTGGTGTGTGTGTGTATTCTTTTAAAAAGGGAACAGCTGGTGGTTTTGCCACGATAGTTCACCTTTTCGGGAGCCAGAAAAACTCACAGGGGCATTTTAGTTTCCCCCTAGCCACTATTGTATGATTCACTAGGGGGAGGCTGAAATGCCTGGTATATATAGAGAGACAAGGTTTAGCTGGTATCTGGTGTTGAGAGTGAATTTCACCTTGAGAAAAGAAGGGACTTTGCATGTGCATATAAATAGTTGAGCAATTCAGATTTACTTTCTATTGTTGTGGAACCTGTTGGCCCTCCTCCAGGGTTTGAAAATACCCATGCTTGTGCTAATGAGATTATCATTTTGCCTAGTCTGGTGAACTTGGTTACTTCAAGGGCACAAAGGGATCTTCAACATGTTACATCTTGGTTTGATATGGCAGAATCGGAGGTACCTTCGAATACCGTTAGTGCGTCCACTCTTGGGAAGGATATTGATGATACCGACATGACTCTAGTTCTTTCGAAATTACAGAAGCAACGATTACAAAAAAAACTTCATGATGGTGATTCGCGTCCTGAGCCCATCGAGACACGGGCTAGGACTACTTCTAAAAAAACAATTACTCAATGAAGGTGCTTTATTGGAATATTAGGGGCGTTGGCAATCGTCCAACACGCCGAACTCTTCGTAGTATTGTCCATAAATATTCTCTAGATATTATTTGTATTGC
This sequence comes from Malus domestica, assembly GCF_042453785.1. Classification (NCBI taxonomy): domain Eukaryota; kingdom Viridiplantae; phylum Streptophyta; class Magnoliopsida; order Rosales; family Rosaceae; genus Malus; species Malus domestica. The sequence continues at coordinate 11,079,789 of NC_091677.1, read as the reverse complement.
CGAACCATTTGTTCCTCTCAAACGGGTTCATCCTTACTTTTGGAGGTCAATTAGTATGAATTTACTAGGGGTTAATGATCGTGGCCTTCAGCAACCTAACTTATGGATTTTTCATTCAGTGCAAGCCTCTTCTCCTAAGGTAGTTTGTACCTTGGCTAACTAAGAACGGTTGGGAAGTTTTGAAGTTGGCGTCGGTGGGAGAGAATAAAAAGGAAGTAAAAAAGATTGAGGAATGATTTCACTTAAATTTTGGGAAGTAATGGAATATTGTGAAAATTTAAAGATTTGAAAATTTGAGAAAATTTCTAGTCCCACCTTCTGAAACTTTTTAAAATAGTGTGTAACGGCATCACGTTTAATGTCCGTGGTAGATAAAAAAATGCAGTGTGGCTACTAACAATATTGATCACGGACAATGTACGTGGTGCTTTAATACTTTCACAACGTGCTGACTAAGACCGTGGTAGTAAGTTGTTTTATCATAACGAGCTACTACTTGCCCGTTGTAAAATATTGTTATCCATAACATGCTGACTAGGCCTGTGATAAATGTTCATTTTTTATAACAGGCACATGGTGTCCGTGGTAAATTTGATGTGGTAAATGAACTGTTTTCTTATAGTGCTCTAATCAACATGTTTTTGTTCATTTTAATTTGAATGGTATTACTCATGGTATTTCCTTTGTTTATGCGGCTACTACTGTGGTGGAACGTCGTTCCCTTTGGCTTTCACTTGCTCATGATTGTTCTATTTTTGCTAGACCTCACCTTATTTTGGGAGATTTTAATGCTGTTTTGGGTGCGCATGAAAAAATTGGTGGCATTCTACCACGATGTTCTTCTTGCGAGGAATTTCAGGCAATGGTTGATACGCGTGGTCTTTTACCGATTGACACTTAAGGCTCCCCTTTTACATGGACTAATGGTCATGGTATTTCTTCGCACATTGAAATGCTTCTAATCGTTGTTTTTGTTCTTCCTCTTGGTATGACACCTGGCCAATTACTAATTGCTCAACTCTTGCACGTCATTCTTCGGACCATAATCCACTTTTAGTCTCTGTTGAGCAAAAATTGTACATAATATGTAAACAAATAATTCACTCGACACAATTTCACCCTCGTTCATTTTTCCGAATAGGGTTTTATTAATTCGAGTTCGACCCATTCTAGGCTACGCGCCTATTAATTACAACCCTTCTTTTGGAAAGGCATACCCTTTGATTCTAATTTGAATAAATCATAACTTGAGGATTTGGGTGTTTGTTTGATTTTGTGACTGCATCTAGGTAGAATCCTAGATTGCCTACGTACCCTAGTTGAGGGATCAAGTCACTCGTAGTTCATGTATTTGTTGAGGTTTGATGCTTTGGGCAGTTTCAGCTCGTGCAGGCAAGGAGCAACTGATGCCTTGTGCAGTTTTAGCTCATGCAGGCGAGGACTTTAAGCCGTTGGAGCTATTGGTGCCTTATGCAGTTTTAGCTCCTGCGGGCGAGGAGCATTTGAAAATTTGATGTAGCTTCATGCCATTCGAGATTTTTCTTCGGCTTCGTGCCTTTTGGGATTTGATGCGGCTTCATGCCATTTGAATTTTGAAGCGGCTTCATGCCATTTGAATTTTGAAGCGGCTTTGTGTCATTCGTAATTTGAACCGGCTCGCTTCTCTTTCTCTTCGTAGAATTTGTAATTACTTGGTCAAAGTAACATAAATGAATCTAGTTTATATAAACCATGGATTCGTCTTGATTTCACGGTTGCGTCTATAATTTGATATTAGACTGCATACGTATCCTTAACGGAATCAAACCGGCGTAGTTCATAACTGCTTGATTTGGGTTTGCATTCTTGTGTTCAGACTTGGAAAAAATGAGAAGTCAATTGGGTATTCAGACTTGTTTGAAACCCATACATGACCTTTTGTGAAATGGGACTTCACTTTTTTTTCTTTAAATAGCAACCCACGAGGGATGTGCAGTACAAAGTAAATGGGACTTTGTCCTTTCTTTGAGTGGAAGGTGGGATTCACACCATATGGACTAAAAAGGCATTTAAACAGCCTTTTATTTTTGGTTGGTTGAAGGGCTTCCCTTGTGTTATAAATCCTTAGTGAATTAGGATTCATCTTTGCATGACTTTTTCACACGGTTAACAATCCCATCCTATTTGAAATAGGACTTTTTGAAACCTTGAAATAGAACTTTTTGAAACTTTGAAATAAAACTTTTTGATACTTTGAAAGAATGAAAGGCCGGGCCCCTTGTTTTTTTCTTACTTTTCTGGGACCTTTTGTCAGTTGTCTCCATTCCTCAATTCCAATTAAAACCCATAATTTAGATGGGGCAGTCACTAGGCAACTTTCCACGTGGGGTGCAGTCTTGATTTCCAAATCCAACAACTTCCAATTTTCAACCTCTCTGTTCTTCTTCACGTGAGGTGTAGGCCTTTCGTGGCATCAGGAAAAAAAAAAACAAATCATACTTAGCTTTATAAAGGTATCTGGAACACTTTTCTTCCTTTAGAGTTTTTAAACTCATTGTATAAACTTTTCCTTCCTTGTGCAGAGAAACATATATGAAATTGGAAAAAGCAGTCGCCCATCTTGCTGTTTTTCTTCACATTTCTCAAGCAGAAGACTTCTTCGATTTTTCCAGAAGCAGTGAGTGCTATAGTATCGTCATCTCGAGTACTGCACAAAACTTTTCTTGATGAAAACTTACTTATTTCCTTTACTTTTGATTTGGAGCTTCTATCAATCCATTTCCATCTCATCTTTTCTTTGTGTTTGTGTCAAATTTCCCAGCAACTTTGAAGACAACTTCCTTTTTTTTATTCCCTGCCGTAGCTTTCTTTTAGCAGACTTTACAATCTCTATTTTTCCTTCACTTTCAGGTTTGATTGGAACTTCACGGGGTGGTTTAGACCCCGAAGAAATTCATGGGATTAAACTGCAGCAGCACGGAGCGGAGCTCTTGGATTTGATCGGAACTTCACGGGGTGGTTTAGACCCCGAAGAAATTCATGGGATTAAACTGCAGCGGCGGGGAGCGGAAGTGGTGATTTCGTTGGCTTTGTTGGACTGCAACTCGAAAATGCTAGGGAGTGGGAAAAGTTGAAGAAGCAAAGTGCCTCTTTTCTTCCTACAAAGCAGAAGAAGGAAACAACCCAAAAAAAAAATTAAATGAGATGGCTTCATACCTTCAAATGCTGTGTAGCGTTTGATTTCTTCTTCTTCTTCTTTCTTTTCCTTTGTTGTACCTTTGTTCTCTTGCTTTGTCTCTCTGTTGTCTTCTCTGTGCTTCACAATTTCTGCAGCGTCTCCTCTCTTGTTTCCGTCCCCCGTGTGCTTCAATTTCTGCAGCGTCTCCCTCTTTTTTTTGTTCGTCCCCTCCTTGCTGTGGTTGATGCCTATTTATAGGCATCTTAGGAGGTTTCCAGAGTTCTTACGTGGGGGAGGATAGAGGCCTTTCTTTTCGCCACTTTCTCTTAAACTGACTCCACTTTTCTTTTTGTTGCAGAAAATGGGGGAGCCGTTGATTTTGTATGTTTCTTCCCTCTTTTGTAGGGAAATGCATATTTTATTTATTTATGGATGTATGTAAAGCCCATCCTCATTTTTGTTGGGCTGGATTACATCTTGTTTTGCCTTGTAGTTTGACCCAATCTGTATGGACCTTATTTTTTATATGTCATGTATTTTTTTTGTTCAACAGTCTCTTTTCAACATTACGTTGCACAACACCTTTTTGGTTTCAGCGTGTTTGGTTGGACCAACCGGATTTTATCAATTTTGTAAAGGAGGCTTGGGGTTCTTTCCAGATTTTGGGTGTCCAAAGTATGTTTTGCAAGCAAAGCTTAAATTATTGAAGCCTCTTCTCAAAGCTTGGAATTCTAATATTTTCGGTAATGTTAACACCGCAGTTGACTCTGCTCAGAATGCATTAGAATCTATTCAGCTTGAGATTTCTACTTTGGGGTTTCCCGAGATTCAAAATGAGGCTGAGTTACAAGTGCATTCTCATCTCTATCATGCTTTAATTGTTCAGGAAATTTTTTTTAGTAATAAGGCTCGTTTAAAATGGTTACAAGATGGGGATCGAAATATGAGTTACTTTCATAAGATTGCTAAAATTCGTCGCACTCGTAATTTTATTTCCTCTTTGCAAATTGGTTCGGACTTGGTGGAAAATGTTGATTGTTTGCGATATCATGTTGTTCACTAGTAGAAAAAAGCTCATCTATCACGGTCGATGCCCGTGGTAGATTACAATCCACCACGGACACTGTGCCCGTTAGTAATCTGGATGTGATAGAAAGTCACAGATTCTACCACGGGTTATGCCCGTTGTCAATTGTAATATAACCACAGATTGTGCCCATTGTAGATTAAGATCTAACACCACGTGCATTATAACCGTTGTGGATTACAAATTGACCACGGCTAATGCCCGTTATAAAAAAAATTCTAAAAATTAAAAAAAAAATATTGTTTAATAAATGTATTATATAATATTTATAAACAAAATTACACATTTACTATAATATAACAATTAAATAAAAAATCATACATTCAAACATTACAGTTGTACACTAAACTAAAGCTAACAACAAAACGATGAGATATATACAAATAAATACCAAACTATCTAGAGACCTCTAACAAACAACGACATTGTCACTTGAAGACTTCATATTTCTTTGAACACCTCCAAACAAAGGACCTTGAGAGTGAATTACTACCCCTAATGCTTGAGCCTCAGTAATTATTACCTCTCTCTATCTGGATGGACATAAGCATATGGATTAAGAAAAAAATCCTGTACCTGTAGAGGTAGAAATATACATTTGATCTCAATCAAGAAAAGTGAATAGAACTCTTGAAAAATTACATGTTCCTTTACCTGCTAGGATACTCTCATATATACTTTAACAACCACTCTAGACTCTGTCAAATGTAGCACATTGACAGCTACGTTAATATACAATGATTATATTAAATTGCAATCGAAACTCTTAGGAACTTAAATGGATAAATGAAAATGCGATCAAAATTCATGATATCAGAATTCATCCATACCTTTATGCATTCGTGTAGATCATCACCTTTTGTTCTCACATGAGTCTGCAAAACCATGAGATTGCGTCAATGAGTAATTGAGAACTGGATGTGTACGAAACTGAACTCGTTTACGTGTTCGATCAAAGGGGACCACACATTGATTGTCGCCCGAGCGCCATACACTCCTTGGGATGTTCCAATGTACACGATTGCATGCTACATAATCAATTAATCACCATTTACTTGGAAGTTGAAAATCTGTATTTTCTGTGACATTCTTACACTGAACTGTTTGTTTGTAAATTGACTTTGCTGTAGAAATTTCTATCCTTTTTGCATATCCCTAACAGGTAACAAGAAACAACACTCAATTTAGAATACTTAAATAGTTAGGGTTTACCTCATGGCCATTCCCGCTGACTACATCAAGGGCATCAATGTGTATGGAAGCAAGATCAACAGTAATGTTTAGGGTACGGTGCTGTTTCTTGCCAAAGTCAACCATAGACTTGGCCCTCAGCACATCATCCACTGTGCTCTGCCGTATGGTAATCGTTCATCTCAGACATCTCGTCCTGTTTCTATGCCACATTTGCTGCAGTGCACCCTTAATCACATTCATCTTCTTCGTTGCTACTGCTCTTAGCCATTCCGGTGCCTTCCTCTGCAATTATATAAGTACATAAATGTGATTAACTCAACAAATTAATACTAATATAGTAGCACCAAACCCTAGCTAGGTCATGATTGACACAACATTTTAATTCTATGATACCATTTAACTTACATAACAAACTGTTTTTCTTTTGATTTAAGCTATTTTTACACAAATTCATCTAAACTACAAGGAATGCAGATTTGTTTTACACTAAATCCACTAAATTACGGAAGAACAATTCGAACTTGAGTACATAACGAAATCATAACTACTCTAGCTAATTATATTTCTAAAGAGGGTAGAGTGATGTATATATATTGAAATTTTAATTTTCTTATGTATATCAAATAACAGGTATCAACGTTTATACTTACTACATAACTACTCCAGCCCACCTTCAATAATTTTCACATGGAACCAAAGCATCACATACATCTCAAAACAAGTATCAATGTTTATATTTACTACATGACAACATATCAAATAACAGGAGCATAAACAAGGAAAACATCACCTAGGCCCTAATTAATCACATGTTGTCAATAAATAAGGGGGACCATTATTCTTTTAGGACAAAGGGAAAGGCAAAATTCCCAAGTTTCCAACCTGTACAGTTGCAGCAGTCACTTTATCCAAAAAGGTGTTGGCAGTGTAACTATTTGATTGCATTTGAAGAAAAATAAACATACAAATTACTTTTACCTCAATACATAAATTAAAAGTTCCTTAACGAACTTGATGCTAAAGTAAAATGAACTTACATCACATCTTGTAACGGTGTTGAGGGGAAAAACTGGGGATAATGGATAAATAGAAAATGGAGAATCAAAGAAAGCAATGAAAGTTGAAAACCAAGGCACGGTTACAAATCAGTTTTCTTTGAGAACAAAAAACAAACACCTGGTGTGCAAGTCTGAAAGTTGAAAACCAAGCTCTGATACTTCACTTGATGATTAAACCTTGATGGTGGTGAGAGCAGATATCAGAGAGGCGCACTGCCGTACCTGCTTTTCTCAGAAGTAGAATCGAAGAAAGGAAGCCAGAGTAATTCATTAAAAATCATCTTAATTCATTAAAAATCATCTTACATGACTAACTAGTTGCGATAGAGTGATGATTTGCACACAAATATGGGAGGATTTGCCGGCTATTGGACAATTATAACTAAACCGAACCTATCATAATGAAATTGTCTATCCCTCCTAAACATTAAACCTTCTATGCTAACAAACGAATAGACTTCAAATGCAGAATGTCTACATTCCATTTTGGGCACTCAAAATCACGACCCATACGGCTCCACCTTATCACCTCCGTAAGCATAAACACTGTCTCCATACCCGCATCGGGACCAACATCATACCGCTTCCCATATGGATCCGAACCCAAATCAGATCGGCTTCGTTTGTATCCCCTATACCTATCATCTAAATAGGAGCCATCGGAGCCACGCCGTGATCGAATTTCAGAGAATTCTCGTATGGATTTTCATATACATAACACATACATGAGCATATTGGAACACGCTTTGGGATTTTTACCTAACAGAAGAAGCCGTGGACTTGGGTGCGCAGTCGACGGAAGGGAGGACGAGTTCGCGAGGAACTCGCCGGGTTTGCAATTAGAGATGGTTTTGTTTCTGATTCCGAAAAGGTTGAATTGGGCTCGAGTATGCAAAGGTGGAGGCGTTTGGAAATTTCTGAAGAGAACAGAGAAGTTGTAAGAGAGAGATGAAAATGAGGAGGGAGAGCTAACGCGCACTCTTTGAAAATAGGGAGTTAGAGATTTTAGGTGCCATGCCAAAATTTTGGCAGCCCTCCAAATTTTTAATCTCCCGCCTCCTCCAAATATTTTTAATTATGAAGATAAAAACATCCACCACGGGCCAAAGGCGTGATGAATTCACAAAAGACGATGTGGTAATTTGAAATAACCACTACGAGCATATCTCGTGGTAATTATGATATTTCATCACAAATATAAATGTTCGTTGTAGATTATTCGATTTTAACAACGGGCCAAAATTTGACTGTGGTGGATTAATGTTATCTACCACGAGTTAAACTTAGCCGTGGTAATTGAATAGTTTTTACCACGAGCTATATATGCCCGTGATAGAATTGATGTGGTAGATGAATTGTTTTGTTCTAGTGGTTGTTGATCATTTTTCTACTGCTTTCTTTGATGATGGCTCCACTACTAATATAGGTATGGTTTCAAGGCTCATTTCTCCTATGGTTTCTACCTCTGAAAATGATTCATTATTAGTTGTCCCTACCTTTGATGAAGTTCGTTCCACAATATTTTTTATGGATCCTAACAGTGCTCCTGGTCCAGATGATTTTGGTGGGCATTTTTTTCGTGCCGCTTGGGATTTTGTTGGTGTTGATGTTGTGAGAGCAATTTGCTCATTTTTCTGTCTGGTTATATTCTCCCTAATCTCAATTCTAATTTTGTGGCTTTGATTGCGAAATCACCAGAGGCTAATACTATATCCCAATTACGTCCAATTGCATTGGCTAATTTTTCTTTTAAAATTATTACCAAGATACTTGCTAGTTGTCTTGCTCTTATTGCTACCAGAATTATTTTGCCAAACCAGTTTGCTTTTCTCAAAGGCAGGAATATTTTGTAAGATTAAACTTATCAAAAATATAAGTTAAGAGATTAAGCTCATGAACCACAAATTTATACAAGTATTAAAATCACAATTCGATAAACACAATAACAAACTAACCCGTAAAAGCAGTAGAAGAATAAGCCAAATCAGACTTCAAACAGTGCACCTTCTCCTCTCTTGCAAAACCAAAAGTACTCAAACTAACAATAGGTCTTAGTTCAATATTGAGCGTATGTTTTGTGAGAGCAGTGGCTTATGTTTTTATACTAAACATAGATTGCCCTATTACAATCCTACAAGGAATACAAGACCAAATCCTTGTATAAGTATGAGTTCTATTCTCGAGCCAACAGTAGAGTTTCAATCCAAACCAAAGTTGAATTAACTCTTATAAACACATTAAGGCCTCTTTATACCAATCTAAAATAACAATGATTATTACTAAACTGTAAGAATCACACTCATACTCTAACATATTTTAGATTGTATCTTATTAGCTTCAGAAGGTATTAATTTGCTTGATAATATGAATTATGGCAGGAATATGGCCATTAAATATGATGTGGCTAAGGCCTTTGGTACGTTAAGCTGGAGTTTTCTCACAAATGTTCTATCAGCTTTTGGGTTCATGCAACGTTCGTCAAGTGGATTGGTGCTATTTTGCCTCAGCACATTTGTCTATTATTTTTAATGGATCTCCAATTGGCTTTTTTGGTTGTTCACGAGGGGTTCATCAGGGGATCCGCTTTCTGATCTTCTTTTTTGTCTTGCTGAAGAGGTTTTTAGTAGAGGAATCCTTGAACTTCGTAATTCAGGCTGTATTAATTCTATGTCCTCTCCTCGCGGGGTAGTGGCTCCATCACATGTTCTTTTTTATGATGATATCCTTGTGTTTTGTAGAGGTTATAAGAGAAGTTTACAGAACCTCATGGCTTTCATGGATGAGTACGGTGTTAACTCTGGTCAATTTATTAGCAAGCCAAAGTCTCGTGTTTACATCGGAAAATATGCTCTGCCACATCGTTCTTTAATTGTTTCTTGGTTGGGGATTTCTTATGGTGAGTTACCTTTCACTTATTTAGGTGTTCCTCTTTTTCGTGGAAGACCCAAGCGCTATTTTTTCCGACCTCTGGCTGATAAGGTGCGGCAACGTATGTCACATTGGAATGGTCACTCTCTATCTATAGCGAGTCGCCTCACACTGGTTAAATTTGTGGTAGTCAGTATGTTATCACATATTTTTTTCAATTTATACATGGCCTGCTTCTATTCTAGCTCAAGTACGTTCTTGGGCTTGTAATTTTAATGGACTGGTTCTACAGATTCGCAAGGATTTTTGGCAGTCTCTTGGAAAAACTGTTGTGTTCCTTATAGTGAAGGGAATCTTGGTATTCGTAATTTTGCTTCTTTAAACAAATCTTTTCTTCTTAAGAAGTTTATTTCTGAATTAGATCATAGTGCTGCCATTGTAGAATCCAGGATAAAAAGAATAATTATCCATGGATTGAGACCCGAATATCAAGGCTTCGTAGGATGGCCGACCCAACCATCACTTGTTGAGTTTGAGAATTTGCTTGCCGATCAAGAAGCTCTGGCAAAGCAAATGGGAGGGGTCTCATTAAAAGGTGAGGAGGAAGCGTTCTACACCGAAAGTAAAGGCAGTTTTAAGTAGCATGCTGGTGGTGGATCTAAAAGAAATGGTGACAAAGAAAAAGGTCATCAAGGAGGAGGGAGTTCTCGGCTAGGGGGAGCTCCGAAGTATCACGACATTAATGGTCAATCCTATAATAAAAGGTTTGAGGGCAAATATTACAATTGTTGAAAGAAGGGCCACATGGCGAAAGATTACTGATTTAAAAGCCCGCAGAAAGTAACGTTGCCAACTCAAAGAAGAAAATTGAAGATGATTGGGACACCGTAGCATATCTAGCTATGGAGGAAGAATGGGATGTAGAAACATCATCGTGTTGATGCTCATAAAATGAGATGTTGCCTGACTCAAAAGAGATTGAAGATATGTTGCAGGAGAAAATGGGAGACCAAGCTGCCCAAATCCAATTGAGTCCAGAAAAGCTCGAGGAATTGCTTGATGGTGACGATATCAAACAAGAAGTACCTAAGAGTCTTTGGCAAATTGGTGTGTATCAACAACCAGGAGAAGTTAGACTTAGTGAAGTGGAAGTATCAACTCCACAATCACAACTAAGGAGGTCAACAGGAATACCGAAGCCAAACCCCAAATACTCCAACGTAGCCATAGTAGAAGAAGTTGAACTTGAGATGCATAAAGAAGCATCACAAAATTCCGAGTGGCATACATCTGGGTGAAGAGGATGCTGCTCTAAAGAAAAATCAACCTTGGGATCCAATGGCAAGGCCAAGAGATGCGAAACCCATATCATGCAAATGGGTGTTCAAGATAAAGCGTTGTCAACCCAACGTAAAGAGAAGAATGAGATGGTGTTGAGGGGGAGTGTTAAAGAAATCAACCCAATCTCATTGAAAGACCTACACAAATCTAGAATAAAGAATTCTAGAAAGTTCACTAGAGTCGGTTAGCTAAGATTATCCAAGTTAAACTAGTTCTTTGTAGAAAGGACTAGAAGGTAACGTATGGCTATTACAAGCATGTCAGTGGGCATTTGTAGAATATACTAGAAGTTAGGAAAATATGAGGCCAATTAGCAAAGCCATATGTCGGTGGCAATGCATGATTAATAGCTAGAAAGTTCTAGCAATGCCAAAGTCGGCAAACCTCACTATAAATATGGGTATGGTGCTATGTAAGTAACTAAGAAGAAGTAAGAATCAAGAGAGAGCTAATTAAGAGAGTGAGAAGCAAGAGTAGTTTTGTAGGAGTGTGAGTTGTCTAGAGTTTGTCTCTAGAAAATGAGTGAGTGTCATAGCTTCTAAAGTGTGTCCTTGAGAGTTTGTGTTGTAATATTTTGTGAGTGTAATACAAGTAATTTGTTTACTTGTTTTGTCTCTTCAATACTTATGTTAGAGTTGTGTACTCTAATCTTTCCTCAACAGCATGTTGGAGGGAAGGTTTCTGTAGTAGATGATGTTGAGGTCACTGTCTATTTATGGACGTACATTCCTGTTTTTGTGTGAAAAAGGTGACAGATTCATACTTGCATGGTACGTGTAAACAAAGAAAAAGAAATATGAGCTTGTCCTCAATCTAACTTTATATCATCTGATTTGACTACCAAAATTCAGGTAATTCTTTAATCCAGCATTGTGTTTTGTTAACGTCGCTTTGAGGAAGAAAGTGATTGGAAGCATTTGTATATTCGTTCTGTTTTGAATCATTCGACAAATTCACTAAACGTTTTTGGTTCTGTTCTCATGCTTTAGGATTTGAAGAGAGAGCATACTGCCATGTCTGATGAAGTCAAGCTCACTACGAATTCCTTTCCGGACCCTGCAATTCTAAACACCATTCAGCTGCTAAGTGAGCCTTTTGTTTTAATCAATCACAATTATTTTCTAACTTTCCTTCTCTCTTTGATTGTAATTTGTTGTTTCTGGATATCCAAATCCAGAAGCTTCATCGGAATTGCCCTGGTATGCCTTCTGAAAACTCACTTTATAACTGCTGCTTGCTGTGAATGTGCTTAGAAACATGCATAAGAGTTAACTGCTAGATAAACAAGAGTAGGAATGATCTTAGAGACTTAGCAATTCAATGATACGCTAGGAACACCATATCTGCTTGTCTGCTTTGACTGTCCTCTGCGGGAAACTCTATTGCATTGAACTACTTAAATTTTCTGCAATACGATAATCTTAGAACTGCTGTGGTTGATGTGAATGAATGAATTGCTGCTGGATGCAGGATCCAATTTTTCTTTATTTGCCTTGTACGTCTTAGATGAAATAGGGCCGCCTTGTATGTCCTGATTGCAACCTGCAAAAGCCCAAAGTTTTTCAATCAATAACCTATTTTTATCAACTCAGTTTTTTCACAGAAATTTCTCCAAGCAAAAAGTTTGCTTTGAAAAGATAAGACTTTTATCCAACAAAACAATTGCTTTTACGAACTCAAAACTGACTTAGGCAAACAAGAGTTTTATTGCAAACAAGGATTTTCAACTAGTATTATTGAAAGAAAAAAATACTGAAAGCGAAAACGTATATTTTGGATTTTTTTCAAGTTAGTGTTAGAAAATTCGGCTACCTCCCAATAAACGCTTTAGTTAATTTCTATAACTCACTAGTTTCTTCATAATCATTTACTTGTGTGTGACATCGTACGTAGGGTGACTCCAAATATGGTTTCAGCTTGTGATCATTCACCTTGAATGTTTTACCACTTTACTCATTAATAATGTCGACAACCCTATGGGATAAACCTTAGTAACCTAGTGTTGCATGTTCCAGTCGGACTTCAACTTCTGTGGAAACAACTTCAACCTTGAATTAAACAATAACACTTTCTATCTTGGTTGAACTCTTTTCTAAATTTGATTGTCATGAAACCCCTTAGTTTTCTCCTTGTAGATCTTTGTACTTTTATATGCTTCATTACGAATTTCGTCTAACTTGTCGAGTTGCAATTTACACTTATCACGAGCAGAATCATAAGCAAAATTTAGCTATTTGATAGCCCAATACGCCTTATGCTTTCCCGTATATAAGCTGAAAGGGGGACATCCCAATCAGAGTTTTATACGTTGTTCTGTATGTCCAGAGATCATCGTTTAATTTTAGACTCCAGTCCTTGCAAGTGGTGCTGACTGTTTTTTCTAGGATGCACTTTATCTCTATGTTGGAGTCTTCAACCTACCTATATGTCTAAGGATGATACGTAGTGGCTACACAATGAGTGATCCCATATTTTGTAAGGAGTGCAGCAAAAGGCTTATTCAAGAAGTGCTTACCTTCATCGCTGATAATAGCACTTGGAAAACGCAGAAAAATCATACCTTGGAGGAAATTCAAGACCAATGACCCTTTGCTAGTAGGTGCTGCAATTGCCTCAACTCACTTAGAAACGTATTCCACAGCCACAAGAATGTATTGGTTCCCATGGGACGATGATTGCCCCAAACATCAAATAATTCAACGACCAGAATACTTTATTGCGACATCTGATTGCGCACTCGTGGACAGCGATCATGAACTTGACACCAATTATTTGCATTCTTGAAAAGGGAAGGCCAAAACAACCCAATTTGAAAAATCTTAGTTCTTGTCCTCTTCGGCCCAAAGTGTCATCCACATGCTAATGGGCAAACTTAAAAACATTTTCCTGCTCCTCTTTTGGAACATACCATCGAATGGTCTGGTATAAGTATGGCGTTAACATTGGGCACTTTTAGGCCCATACAATGGGCAGGCTTGGAAAAACCTAGGAGCCCAAGAGTCAAGGGGTTCATAGAAGGCCACCCCGAACACTCGAGCAGACTGAGACAAAAAAAGTAGTTGCCATCAATCGCACGAAACACGTGAGCTAACTAATATCTTTATGGCAAGTGGGAAGCTCGGCTCGCCTAGACCTAAAGAGGCATGCTACCCAAGTTTCAAAAACGTCATTTCACTTATATGAGAGCTTAGCCGTGGAAAGGTGACAATGAGTTCGTACAAGTTGTTGGCGCATTAAATGCCAATTTGAGAAGCTCCAAGATTGAGAGGCCAATATAAAGAGATTAAGACCTCATCCAATATAGGGGTCGGACGAGTAGAAGTCGGGCGCTATTTAGTCTTAAAGTAACATTATGTGCAATACAATGGATGTGACCCAATTTTGAGGAGTAAACCGCTTATATCTTTGAGTTCATTTCGTTTTATTCCATATCTTAAGCCCACCACAGGGAGATTTAATTAAGTTTATTAACCTTACAATTATGAGCGTTCAATCCTTTCTTAAGAAGAACACATGTCGATCCAAAATTCTACATACCACCATACTTACAGATAATCGACTGACAAGTACAAGGAATTCGACATTAGCCACCTCACTTTTACTTTGCGATACACATAAGTCAACTGAGTAAGCAGAAGCTTTGGCATCGTCTTTGGGAAACACATACAATTTGGTTGTGTTTTTTGCCTAGCTACCTTTGCTCCATAGTTTGTAGACCACCAAGCAAGATGGCCAGCAGTCTCGAGCCGACACTCCGAAGAAGAAGACGAGAAGAGATGACTAGACTCACCACCTATGAGGAAAAGATGAATTACTTACTGGTGTCGGAGAGATGAATGAGGTGGGGAACCTCTTCTATGCGTAAAACACCCTACTTCAGAAGAAGCATGACGACCTCATAGAACAAATCAACAAAACTAACGAGAAAATCGACAACACATCCAAGGGAAGAGCTCGTATTTTCCCTAGGATGTCGGGAACAAAGATGTATGTGAAGTCATTAACAAGAAGCTCAGAGAAGAGGATGACGCTCGGGACGAATGGGCGAAAGTCATTGAGCAAGAGCTGGGAAGTTGGACGGGAACTCTGGTTAACCTCCTCGACCTGAGAAACATCCTGAGAGAAGTTATAGGTAAGGAATTAAAAGCATGTGGGATCGGCTTGGAGACATTAAGCGATTGTCCAAACCAAAAAACCTTGATTATTCTGAGGATAAAGAGTCACTTTCATTCTCCAATGAGCTATTGACAAGCTGACGAGCAAGGACACTCGAGTGCTTAAGATGCCAAGCTATGAGGGGCTTCTTGATCTGTATGACCATCTCAATGGGTTCATATATGCTACCAAGGGTCGAGAAAACAACACTACCAAATGCAAGCTATTTTTTACTATCCTCAAAGGAGCTGCTGCAAAGGTTGGGTTAAGCAAATAGCCCTACGGTCCATACAAATATCTTAAGATTGAGACAAGTTTTCCTGGACACCTATATGATCATCTTAAGAGGTAGTACACACGGACCGACCTTACCTCTGTGAAACAGGGTCTAGATGAATCCCTGAGCGGTTATATATCCAAATTCAACAATGAGTAAGCCAGATGCATAGGATGTGATGAGGCGACAACACATAATGCCCTCATGAGGGATTTGCTGGAGGCAATTTTTACTTTCGAAAATGATGTACTTGAGACAACCATCCTCGAAGAAGTTAGATTTTATAACACAGGACAAGTCACTGCCTTCACACCAAATTTGGCTAAAAGCAACATTCCTGAAACTTTCGAAGTAGTGTTTGTCCATGAGTTCTTGTCACAGCACACATGTAAGCCACCTCCTCAAATTTCAATTTCGTTTTCTACTAACATGATGTTGATTTCAATGATTCAGGCACCCACTACAGAATTTAAACCATAATCGAATCATTTTAAGTATCACCTTCCATTCAATGATCAACTCCATGCCATTGGTCTTAGTGAGGATTAAATGGAGGTATCGTCCGGCTGGAAGACATTAAAGCAAGCGCTTCTTGGGAGGCAACCCATGTGTTCAAATAAAAAGACCATGGACTTTCCAGCTCCTACAACCAGATTTGCTCTCTTTTACCCTTCTCTTTATTTTTTTTACTTTGCCATGATTGTTTTGTTTGCTAGTTATCTTTTGTTGCTTTCTTGTTTAAGTTTATTTTTGAAACATTGAGGACAATGTTTGGTTTAAGTGTGGGGGGTAAACAGATTGCTTTTCATGATTTCTCTTCGAATTTCACCATCTATCACTATTAATATTGTTATTCACTATTTTAAAGTGTTTTATTGTGTGTCATATAACAAAATTTTGAAGAAAAAAAATCGAAAATGCTTGAGAAAATACCAAAAAGAGTCATTTTTGTTGCTTGTGTGTGTTTTAGGGTACCTTCCAACACAATGATGAGGATTTGGTTTTTAATTGTATGACTGTTAAAGAAAGTTACAAACATGGGTAGAAGTTTGATATGCTCTTTGGTTAATACTTAGTTGTAGTTGTTATTTACGAATTCACATGTAATCACAAAGAAAAAAAAAATCAGTTTTTGTAACATGTTTGAAGGAAGAAACTCAAACTAACGCTACAACCCTGTGAGACTTGAGCCTATTCTTTGTTTGGAGAGTTATTAATTTGTGATATTCTTGTTTTCTAAAGTTGTTGCATGATCTCATTATTTCTTTGCTTGGTTGCTACGTAGAATGCTTTTTCATCATTTTAGTTCTAAATACTATAACTCATGTCTGTTTCATTCAAAGCATAAAATTGATTGCATAACAAATAACAAGATGAAGTTGTTTAGTTACCACCAAAGCCAAAAAGCCTTATCCCTTGCTTATGTATTGTAGGTTTAACATATGTGAGTGCTAGTCTACATATTTACATCAATCTTCTCACATATACTTAGTAAAGGGAGTGTAGTCAAAAAATCTGTGCGAAAATAGAGAGTATATCCAGTGAGGAATTGAGTGAATTCTCTAAGGCATGTTACTACTTTTAAATGTTGTTTTAATTGATTAAATGCGAGCTAGTGAGTGGTTACTGCGGTTAAGTATAAGCTCAAGAGTAAGGATGGCTAAAATCTATGTAAGTAATGATTTTTAACATGTCATGTTTCATTGGAAATCCCTAAGACAATTGTTGGAAGGTTTAGGTTTTGTTTTGTTTTCTTTGTTTTGCTTGGGGACTAGCAAAAGTTAAGTGTAGGGGAATTTGATAGGAGCATATTTATGCGACTTTGTTATCTTATTTCTTTGCATTTACTTAGATAATTTCTATTTATTTTGGTAATTTAAGTTATTTTCATATTATTGTAGGTCCAGTTGGTAAAGATGACAATAAATAGCCAAATGGAGCAATTTGGGGTAGTTTTGGACTTGGATTGGATAGCATATGGGCTGAACGTTTTTGGTGTTTAAATGGTGCTAGATATGTGCTAAAAATTGGAGAAATTAAAGTTGAGGCTTGGAAGACAAAGAATTACACAAGAAAGAGGAATCCTAGTTGGAGAGGAACATTATCTTATCTTATCCATCATTATGTTTATCTCATCTTATCTTATCTTATTCTATCTTATCTTATCTTATCTCCAGTTGCAAGGAGGAATTCTAGTCACATTCCAACACTCTTTACCTGATTCTTAGAGTCCTAAAATAATTCAAAATGCCAAAACCCTTTCCTCCTTGGATTCAGCCATTCCCCCCTATATATGAAATTCCTACAACGATTTAGGGGGTGCTGCGCCTACCATTCATCCATTGAAGTTGCTAGAATTTTTAGAGTTCTTTCTATCTTTGTTTTAAGTTTCAATGTTTATTTTAGATTGTTTTTCAGTTATGATGAACATGTGTAACTAAGTTTCTTTTTAGCTAGAGGTGAATTCAAGGCCATGATCATATGTTTTATATAAATTGATTACATCCAGTTATTGTTTCATAAAACATGAATGCGATTTACTTATCTGCTTTATAGAGAACTTATTCTTGTATGTTTATTAAGGATGCATACTTAGTTTGCATGTAGGGATTTGATGCTAGAATATAAGGGAATTCCACCTAATCGTTATGAACTTATATTTGTAAGTAGTAAAAGTCACTAGTCATGATTGAGTTAAGTAAATTATTGGCAAGAGTATCATACTTTTCATAGTTATGAATGTTTTGTCAATGCTTATGATTTTCACAGAACTTAATGATCTTTGAGATATATCTTTATCATGCTTTTCATAGTTAGGGAACTTGAGAAGAATAATTTGGTTGCATCGCTAAGTCCAATTCAATGAACTTAGGAAAATCTGAGAGTTAATTAGTGTTATTCACGGTTAATTTAGGGCATTATCATTCATGGTTTATAGGAAGAATAACTAGAAATCGATTTGTATGCATATGTTTCATGTGTGGAGAATCCTTTAGCTATACTTTCATCCATATTTCATTCACAACTGAATTTACTTGGTGGCATTTACTTTTGTTTTAATTAAATTCGGTTAAACCCCCCCCCCCAGTCATTGTTTTGTTGTTAGTTTAACTTAGTTTTCAGTTTTATAAGTTTAATTTGTGTTGATTAGCATCCCTTCTAATCCCCAGAATAGAACGATCCCTACTTACTCGTACTACAATAATTTATAGAGTTTAATTTATGTGTTAGTTTCTACCACATCAGACCCCTAAAAGGCCTTGTTCAACAAAAAGAAAAATTTATTACAAACTTAAATTTTTTTTCGTTTTGCCACAAAACACTTAGAAATTTAAAGCACAAAAATTATGTTGAGGGGGTTAGTCTGCTCTAGTTGACTGCAACTGTGATTGCTGAGCAGGCGACTAAAGAGTATATGGCTGGTTTAGACTGGTCAACTACTACTACAGAGTCAACGGCCAAAGAGACGGCGACTACTAAGTGTGGAAGCTACCAAGCTACCAAGTCCAAGTGCTAGCGGTAGAAGCTAGTCGCCATAAGCAAACTTCCGGACCCAAATGAAGTTATGACCATCTATCAGAGAAAAAAGAACGAATGGATCTTGTAGGATTCCCAAGAAATTTTTCGATTTCTTTCATGAATAAACAAGACATTAAAGAATATCCAGAAAGGCATTTAGGGAATTGGTCTGATTCTATTTTTGTTCATTTCGTTTGAAGAAAAAAAAAAGATCCAAAGAATTGATCTAATAGTATATATTGAAAAGTGAGAAAAGAAAAAAAAAAGTTTCTCAATTAAAATATTTTTTTTTATAAGTCATGTTTCAGAGTTTGCCAAAAGATTTTGGAGTAACAACAGGACTATGGATTTTTCTCCAGTGTCTGCTAAGATGCTCCAGATTCCACCTACTAGTCTTAATGCTCAGGCCTGTGATTACATTGATGAAGATGGAAATTTGAAGTGAAGTTACTTTGTGGAGTTGATCCCTGCCTCAAGCTCTATCTCCTTAGCTGCCTAAGCATCTTGAAGCTTCTTAGGTTTAGCTCGAGTTGGACACTCAGCTTCTTTTCGAAGAAGAGGTGTCAGAGCCCCCGGTACTGAGCAAAAAAAGCATGCAAGGGAAAAGACTATGAAAATTAACCAAGGAAAAGATGTTTCGTAAGCATAAGGAAATGAAATGGGAAGAAGAACTTACTCTAGCCTGCAGATCAAAGGCAAGTACAAGAGCTACTTGCTCGTAGGCATTCCCCTCGGCGCACCCCTACCTCATCTGCGAAGCCCTTGCAAATTCTTTAGAAATAAGGTCGATCTCTTAGAGAGAGACGTCACGTGAGTGAGAGCTACCATCATAGCGGTCGAACCTGACCCTTCTATTCTCAAATGAGCTAAGGATTTGCTTCGACTAGTGCTTGGAAGGGTGCTCTACACCGACCAATTCTTGGCAACTTACTATTTTCCCCATAGCTCGATAGACAATCTGTTTGGCAAAGTACAAAAGAGTTAGAAATGAACAAGTAGAAGTGAGTCCATTCAAATCACGGATAAGTATTGAGAGACTATGCAATTTACCTCTTAGAAGGCTCATAAACAAGAGTCGATTGGGATAAAGGTAGTGGAAATTTCTCTAGAAGATAAAGAAGTGATGGCTACCAACTGAAGCTCTTCCTCATCGGAGAAAGAGATATGTCCAGGCCAGTCAACTACATGTAAGTTGTGAGTGTCAAAGAACATGTGCTTACTGTTTCTTGACATACAGTAACTTGGTCAATCCGAGTTAATGGTTGAGAAAATTATGGAGCCTTATTTGGTTAGGTTTAGGAGTCCTTATTTAGTGCAATTAATTATGAAAACCTTATTTAGTTGACAAAGAGTTCGTTACCATTTAGGACTATAATGAAATCCTAATTGATATGGAATATCCCTTTAATCAGTTAATAGGCCGGATTAAAGGGATGAGCGTCTATATATTAGGAGGTCCCTGCACTCACAGCATCATCCTATTCTAGTGCAAAACCCTATTTTTGTGCACAAGGAATCTCGGCTGCTAGAGTGTAGAAGTTCCTCCTTGAAACCCTAGCAGTCATGGCTTCTTCTTCTTCCTCCACTTCGGAAGATAAGTTTATTTCCCTTTTAATTGTTTGATTGGTTTATTGTAGTTATATTTGTTTTATCTGTGATTCTAGTAACTTGTTGATTTTCAGATTACATCTTACATGTGGTATCAGAGCCTCTCAACTCGCCTAGAATTCATAATTTCGATCATGGTTGGTTTTGAATATATTGATACAAATCTGCTAGGGAATTTGCAAAGCTTGGGGGTTCGGATTATTGGTAATCAGTTTGAACAAATTCTTAACAAATTAAAGGCATAATTATTTGTTGTTTTGTTTAAATGTCTTTTACTTGTGGATCCTGAGGCTTCCGCTTAATCTTAGAATATTTTTGTAATTGCTTTTCTAACTACAGTTTTGCGGCATGAATCACAAGGATTCATGGCAAAATTTACTTTGTGAATGACTGTTGACCAACATGTTCAATTAACTTTATGATTTAGATGTCAAGTTACATCATACGACATATTTATACATAAGATGTATGGTGGGTGAAAGATACATTATTCCAAAGATTTTGTAGTTTTTAGTATTCCTTTTCTATCACATGATATCTCCGATGGAGTAAATCTGTTTGGTTGAAGGATCAGAGAGCTCTAGTATGCTGCCATGGTTCATTACCCATGCACTAGGGTTTATGCATCGAGCTTGAACCCCATTATGAAAAGCTTGCTGCCAAGTCTTGCATAATGAATTATTTGCCATGCTTTATTATGGGTTGAGCTTTACGAGATTTGCATATCTTGCTTTAATTTGATTGGTAGTGTTAGTGTTGGGTTTCCTAGGGCTCGCCCAAAACCCTAGTGAGCATATCCCGTTCAAAGGTGAGAATAAATTTTGACCCAACGGAAGTAAAATTAGTAAGCTTGCTCATATTTTTTGTTGTTGTCTAAAGCAACCTTTTGAAATTATTTTGAGTTGATGGATTGAATTAACCTTATGGATACTGACTTCGTGGGTGAGCCATTATATAGGATTTTCATGATTTAAAATTCTGAATTTGGATACCATGACACTAACATGTTTTATGCAGGCACACATGTTCATTCATAGCTTAGATGAATGTGTGAACTCATTCTGCAGGAATTAGAAAGGTTTGAGATCCCTTTCAATTCTCAAATCTTGCGTCGTAAGGAGCTTGATCTATATACACATATTAATGCCGTGGCCATTTTGGTGTCACTTTTAAATTGTTTTCTATCTTAAAAGGAGATTTTGATATATCACAATGGACATGCTAAATGTTGTTTTAAAAGAAAAATGAAATTTTAGTAAAGTTATGAAAACAAGACTAGCTATGTTCATGCAGTTTAGCATACCTTGCAATTTGTTCTATTTTAGTCTCTGATTTTGATAGATTTTTCATAACTCCAAATTTTATGAAATTTGATCATGTCATAATATCAAATGGATTGTAGACGTTGGTATTTTTTTCACGTTTCTAGACAAGAAATGGATTTATGGTAAATTTTTTAAGTTTGATACCATATTGCTGGAATTCTGCAGACTTTCGCAGAATAGTCTGCTTGTGATATTATTTTGACATATCTATGTGACTCATAAATTCATGAAATTTTAGTATGATATACATTGAGATATTTATTTCAAATCTGGAAATTTTGAAGAGCATTGGTTTGAAAAAGAATTATTGGTGAATTTTTAATCTCGGGACTGTCCTGCAGAATGTATGCGGTTTCTGCAGCAAATTCCATTTCGATTTTACTTTAACCCACTTTTAAAATCGAAAAACTCATGGAATTTTGGGTAACAATAAATTTACATGTCTACTTTATTTCTGAAAATTTTCATACACATTGGAGGAAGATTGAAGTTTTGGTGAATTATTTAGACTCGGGTATGTTTTGCAGAATTTCTGTTGTTTCAGCAGCACAACTTATTTCAAATTTGTTTTTAGTACACTTGTAAAATCTCAAAAATTATGAAATTTTGGGAAATAACATATTTTTATGTTTACTTTATGTCTGAAAATTCTGATCCAAATCAGTTGAACAATGAATATTTGGTGAATTTGTAATCTCAGGTATGTACTGAACATTTTCTGCTGTTTCTGCAGCACCTCTCTTTTCAAATTCATTTTTGGCTCACTTATAAGATTTTAAAAAAAATCATGAAATTTTGCAAAATAGTAGTCATATATGTCTAGTTCATACCTAAAAAAAATTTTCATGACAATCTAAAGAGAATTGAGTGTTTGGTGAATTTGCACACTAAAATAGTACTGCTGAATTTTTTGGTACTTCAAAACTAGTTTTGTTATGTGATATTGTTTCACTGATTTGTGCACATCTATTGGTACCGGTTATTATACAAGTTTAAGGTTCAAATATGTCCTTATTTTATGCAAATTATCAACACTAATGAATTTTATAGACAACACTGATTAAATTTTGATTTAAAGATGTATTGGTTTGTTTTGCTTAAACCAATGTTTTGTTTGGTCATCAATTCTGATTATGATGATAATTGTCTTTTGAGAGAAAATTGGAAAGTGGCATCAGTTTACTAATTGATCATTTTGGTCCCTATCGAACAACTGAATAACCATGTTTCCTCTTTCGAGAACTCTATTGTTCAATGTCAACAACGACATACTTTTGTGTCTGATTGAATCTTTTGAGAATCATTGAATATCCAACAAAACGGTTATTTAATATTGTTCTAAAGGATTATTCTGAAAAATCAGAATTCTAATTTATATGGTGAATACTTTGTCCCAATGGGAATTTCAGGAAATCACTCACCAATTATAAATTAGTATTATAGCAAATCATAAAGTACTTCTAACATATTTTCATCTGGCCAAAGCTGTTGAAGCTATATGTATTTTGTGTATTTTATGTTTTGGCTAGCTATGCAGGTATTTTCTTTGCATGATTAGTTTCTGCCCAAAGGTGTAACAATCATGCAATTTGGAGTTGGTTCGATCCTCCACAACTCACTACTTCCATGATGAATCTTGCAGAATCAAGAATGAGTAGGTAAATTTGCCAATCTTTTTCCTTAATTTTCTGTGAGTTCTAAATTGGATTAAAATTATTATTAAAAAAATTGATGTTGTTGAGATATCTATGTGTTTACTTTAATCGACTTTGTTTTAGAATTAAAACATAAATTTTGAGTTTGGATTCTCTTATTAGGTTTCATTTTAATTTATGATCTAATATTTAACACATATGTGGGTCTTCTCTCATACACTAAAATAAATTTTGTAGCCATTGGTTTATCTAATCACTTGTCACTTTTAGATCGATTAATAATGTTGAGATATTGTTCCTTATATAAGCCTAATTTTGATACATATAGATTGGTTTATTATGTCCAAACCAACTATTTTGTGACTCAACAAATTTATTTAAGAATTTTTTTTTTGTGTTTTGAGCATATTAAAGATTGTAAATTGGTTTTATTTAAATTATGATTAAATCTGAAATTGTGGTAGAGCTTGGGAAATACTGCTGCAATTTTGCATACCTTGCAACGTGTTCTATTTGATTACCATTTTGATAGATTTTCTAACTCCAAACTTTGTAAAAATTTGTCATCTTATATTATATAATGGATCGTGTATACTATCTTTATTTATTCAACTAGCCTATATTTTGTTATATGAAAACCACTTTCTCTAGTGTTTAATCTTGCAATTTTGAGTGTTTGCCCAAGTGGGAGAAATAATGTATTATGGGCTTCACACTCATCAATTTTGCATGCTTTTAATGATCATAGTTTTGGTAGATAAAACGTACATTATCATACTTGTTTATATTTTATTTGTTACATATGCAACTAATCTTGTAGGAAATTCAAGAATGGTTAATGAGTATATTATGCTCAAAAGTGTTTTACTTATTAATTCTTATATGTTGTTCAAGAAATTGGACTTGTGATTTATATGTTATTGATGAATAATTAATCTGCTCAAAAGTGTTTTCTTATTCAGTACAAATATAAATCAATGTATAGTGAAACATGAAATTGACAAGATTGCATATACTTCATCTGCTCAAAAGTGTTGAAGTTATATATGTTTGCCCTTGTATTTTGTGTTTTAGCTATGCAAACCTAATATAATTAGTTTCTGTCCAAAGATGATTCTGGAATTATATGCTTTTGATGCAATCAGAAAACGTTCCGTTAAAGTTTTCTATTTCTGTCAAATGTTAGATGAACAAAACGGACCAAATGATTTTGTATAGTTTTTCAGTCACAATAGTCACTTCCCTACAGATATCTGGAATAAAGATGTTGAGCTCACAAATTTTATGTTTTAGATCCCATGACTAATGTCTTGCTAATGGGAGTATTGGAAAGGTATCTGTTTCATTTTGTAGACATTTACAAAGTTTTTTTTTTACTCTCTTAATCAGTGGGAGTAATAATAATTTATATAATTTTGTCTCTTTTAATCAGTGGGAGTAAGAGATTACCTTTTGTGTTTAAAATTTGAAGTGTTAGTGGCTGATATTTTAAGAGTTTTTGTTTAAGTTTTGTTTATAAGTTTAATAAGAGGTCCTAATTTTGTAAATAGTATGTTATATTTTACTTGTCCTCTTATCATATTATAAATTGACAGAAAATATGAGCCATGCTTGCATGAGGCTCAGTTCAGGAGTTGATCTTTTGCTTATCAACCTGAATTTAACGAATGATGTCAAGCAACATTGTGCTCGTAATTTGATATTCGTGGTAATAGAGTAAACATGTAGAAGCAATTACATGTTATTTTCTATAATCCAATATTTAAACTACTAGTGACAAGTTGTTAAAGGTATAGTTGCAAATTTTGTGGGACTCAGTGATCACCTACCACTTAGCCAAATAAGGATCATGTTCTTGGACACTCAAGTGGGAGAATGTAAGTTGTGAGTGTCAAAGAACATGTGCTTACTGTTTCTTGACATACAGTAACTTGGTCAATCCGAGTTAATGGTTGAGAAAATTATGGAGCCTTATTTGGTTAGGTTTAGGAGTCCTTATTTAGTGCAATTAATTATGAAAACCTTATTTAGTTGACAAAGAGTTCGTTACCATTTAGGACTATAATGAAATCCTAATTGATATGGAATATCCCTTTAATCAGTTAATAGGCTGGATTAAAGGGATGAGTGTCTATATATTAGGAGGTCCCTGCACTCACAACATCATCCTATTCTAGTGCAAAACCCTATTTTTGTGCACAAGGAATCTCGGCTGCTAGAGTGTAGAAGTTCCTCCTTGAAACCCTAGCAGTCATGGCTTCTTCTTCTTCCTCCACTTCGGAAGATAAGTTTATTTCCCTTTTAATTGTTTGATTGGTTTATTGTAGTTATATTTGTTTTATCTGTGATTCTAGTAACTTGTTGATTTTCAGATTACATCTTACACTACATAGAAAAAAAAAGGAGAAGTTGTATTTAAGTTTGAAAACTCATAACATACTACGAGACATTAGGATATGAAAGAGGCAGACTATGTTGTTACAACCTTTATTCCTAAAGCACCTAGCAACCCGAGTGTCTGTCGCTTCTACCTAGCCGAGCTTTCCCAGTTGCCACTCGTAAGAAACTAGCTCTTATTTGATGGGTTGTCGGCAAATAGTAAACAAGTGTCGAGCAAGTGGCAGAATTCGACCTGGCTATGATTGTTTCATAGTTTATTGTAGTGTCAGACAAGGCAAGGGTCGACTTTGAAAAACCGACAAAGGTAACCAAACACCAGATTTGAAAAGCTTAGCAGAAAAAGCCACCCAACCGTGTGGCAGTTAGCTAGGTTTTCCCCTTCCAATCGGGGCTTAGAGGATGACATTAAAATGGATGTTATACCAATGTCTCAACTCTTCTAACTTGGCACCTGCGACTAAACCTAGAGGACTTGTAATGCGTAATGCTCAAATGCGTTGGGCAAGCCTACATCTCCCATTTTGCTGAGGTGTTCCAAGTTAGCATAGTGCACTAAGTCTTCTTCACGACAATCGGAGGTAAACCCTTCGCCAAGAGCAGACGCAATGGGAGAATTCGTCAAGTCTACTATGTGTTTGTGGCCGATAAGAAGGAATAAAGGACGACCTGATCAGAGGGTCATCGAGTGTCTTGAAAGAATTGACAAAATCGGTGGAGTTGGCTGTGCCATTGCCAGTTGACTGTTCATAGTCATTGTCAACTTTGATGATTAAACCTTCAACTGAACGATTAGCCAATTGAAAGATAATTGATGTACGATTTAGTTCTTTTTGATCCAATCGCTAAAATTAATACTAACACCTAGATCACTTAAAGCATGTTTAAAATTAGAATTCACAATATGCAAGAGATAGTGAAACTCCCTGCATTTTTCTTTTTTGGTGGTAGCTTGTGCAGTAAAGCTACACTGCATTGTTCCATTAAAATCACTTTCTTGACGTGTGTCCTTAAAAAATTCTGCATATGAAGAATCCTCTTTATAGCATCCAACAATGGTAAGTTGATTTGACCTTTGGTTTTAACCTCTTGGGGTATGGAAGCGGGGGATCATAAACACGTTCAGGCACTAGTTTGTTGCTACTTTTGTTTGGTAACTCATTCTTATTGAGCCTTTCAATATTATAAGCCCAGCAGCCCATTTGTTTGGCCTTATAAACAAAAATTTGTTGCCTTTTGTTTATAAGGCACCAATCTTTTGGTTTCAAAGTGAGAAGAGAGAGAGCAGCCAACAAAAAGGAAAATGAGGGATATTACTTTTGTTCTCCATTTGTGCAATCATTCATCAAAAGATATTGGTGCTACATTTTAAAGCACACCATCAACCTTGGGCTCCGATTCTGCTTCAACCCACTCCATAATCTCCCTTGTCAGCTTACCCCTCAAAAGCGTACTTCAGAAGTTGGGCGCTGACTAATTTGTTCTCCAAGTAATTCTGCGACACTCTGCCAGCTTAACAACTTGGCAGCCAAGCATGGATATACCACCGTTAAGAATGTAAAGAAACTCTAGTTCATGGGAAGGGAAGTTGTCCTTCGCAAATTTCATACCCCTGGCGTGTTTATGAACCACCTCTTCCATACCCCGAGAGGTTAAAATCGAATTTCAAAGATCATCAATTGAAGGACTTCATGCAACCATTGATGAATGTTTAAATCAACATGTTGGATGCTATAAAGATGATTCCTTCATATGCAATTTTTTTGAAGGATATGTTGTACAAGAAGAAACTTGTGGACTTCGAGAAAGTGATTCTAACGGAACAATGCAGTGCAATTTTACTGGACAAGCTAGTATTATTAATTTAATGTCTTATACTATTTTTGGCGATTGGGTTAAGGAGAACCAAATCTGATATTGATTATCTTTTAATTGGCCGATCGTTCTGTTGCGTATCATAATGGCATAATTAAAGATCAGTCAGTTAGTAGCGAAACGGCCAACTCCACCAATTTTGTCAATTCTTTCTAGACGCTTGATGAGCCTTTGATTGGGTCGTCCTTTATTCCTCCTCATCGGCCACAAACCTAACTGCCAATAGTGGACTTGACGAATTCTCCTACTGCGTCTGTTCTTGAGGAATGCCCGATAAACCCGATAGACTATTGGAGCACTATGTTGACTTGATAAACCTCACCAAATGGGAGGTGTAGGCTTGCCCAATGCATCCGAGCAATGCGCATTACAAGTCTCAGGTTCGGTCACAGGTGCTTAGTTAGAAGAGTTAAGACGTTAGTATAGCATCCCTTTTAATGTCATATTCCCAACCCCGATTCGAGGGAAAAACCTAGCCAACCACTACATGACTGAATGGCCTTTTCTGCTGAGTTTTTCAAATCTGGCATTCCTTTGCACCCCTTCCTCTACCGTGTGATAACCCACACCAATTTTTCAAAATCGACCATCACCTTGCCCTTATCCAAAACTACTATAAACTACAAAACAGTCTTGCCAGGCTTGATTCTACCACGTGCTCAGCTCTTGTTTACTATTTACCGATAACCCATCAAATCAACAACCCTACAAGGATAAATGCTTCCTTATGAGTTGCAACTGGGAAAACCCAGCTAAGGTAGAAGCAATAGACGCTCAGGTTGTTAGGTGCTTTAAGAATAAAGCTTGTAACAACATAGTTTGCCTCTTTCATATCTTAGTGTCTCGTAGTATGTTAACTTAAATACAATTTCCCTTTTTTTTCTTTGCAATTGACTGTTTTGGGCTCCGAAGAGGAATAGCTTCAGTTGGTTGTCATCACTTATTTGTCTTCTAGAGAAATTTCCACTAGCGTTATCATAACCGACTCCTGTTTACAACCGGTTGTCCTTCTAAGAGGTAAATTGCATGATCTCTCAATATTTGTCCCTGGTCTGAATGGACTCACTTCTAACTAATTTATACTTTGCAAGCAGATTACCCGCCGAGCTATGAGGGAAAGAAAGTAGGTCAGGCATTCAGCTCAGCGATCAAGGCCTTCTTCGTCGGTGCAAACCATTCTAAGCGCTAGCAGAAGCAAATCCTCGATCAAGCGCTAGCTAGAAATGAGCCAGAAGCCCCAGTTATTAGGAGACTGGCCAACTTAGATCGCCATAATGGTATCTCGCTCAAGAGATGCCTCACCCCAAAATATCGACTCCTTCATGAAGATTTGCAAGAAGATCCTTCGGGGAGCGAACATCGTGGATGAATTAAGGGTGCACAAAGGGGAACGCCCACAAACAATTTGCCATTGCCTTTGATCTACCGGCTGAAGTTCTTCTTCCCATTTCACTTCCTTATGCTTACGAAACGTTCTTTTGTTGGTTAATTTTCGTAGTATTTTTCCTGTACATGCTCTCTTTGCTCAATTCCAAATGATCTGACACCGATTCTCTAAAAATAAGCTGAGTGTTTAACTCGAGCGAGACCTAGGAGGCTTCAGGATGCCTTGGAAACTAAAAAGACAAAGCTTGGGGTCGCCAAGACGACAGTTAAGACGGTAAAAAAGAAAAGTGTTTGGCTGAAGTAAAGGAACCAGCACCTGGGGTGGTAGATGAGCGAAGCTGCCACAAAGAAACTCCAAGCTTCTAGAGCTAGGGATAAGTTGAAGATACTGCTCGGGCCTTTAGGAAGGAGAACGAGTAGTAAAGGGCTTGGATGAATCCTCCCATATCGGCAGTCAGGATATATAGACAACTACCTCCAAACGGTAGCCGGCCAAAAGCTTACCAACAAACTCACTTCTAAGGCTATGCGGAGTTTTAGAAGAAGGTGAAGATAACTCATCTTGATTATGATCTG
The DNA here is from genome assembly GCF_042453785.1 of Malus domestica. Classification (NCBI taxonomy): domain Eukaryota; kingdom Viridiplantae; phylum Streptophyta; class Magnoliopsida; order Rosales; family Rosaceae; genus Malus; species Malus domestica. Next base: position 11,050,311 of record NC_091677.1, on the reverse strand, counting down.
GATGTTAGGGATGATGACGACAGCTCTAAGAAGAGCGGGGATAAAAAAGATAGAGCTGGAGAAACCCTTATTGACCAAACTGGACCAGCCATAGACTCTTTGGCTGTCAACCCAGCAATCGCAACTACAATGTACAAGACCAGACCAGCCCCTTTATCATAATTTTTGCAATAATTTTTTTCTTTTTATTCGACAAGCCCTTTGCAGGGTCCATTCAGGGAGATCAAGACCATTAAACAAGTACTGGGATCTGGTGTGGCGACCTTCAAACATTCGTTTAAATTGCTTGGTTGTCACCTCGGTCTTCACTTTTACTTATGACGCATATCACACCCTTACCGACGCTTGATCGCCTTTGACCATTCCTACCCCTGCATAGGTTGGGAACTTTATCACTAGCATCATATACGACCAAGTAGGTATGCGAAACTGCCCCTAGATCGGTTAGAATTCCTCGAAAGTGAAGATCTTTCAAACAAAGTGTAGATCACATTCCTTTCTACCAGATCACAATTTGCAGTGGCACTCGACGTAAACAAAGCTCGACTGGGCTGACAATTTATCAGCTACGTATTTCGTGAGTCATCCTCGTTGAACGAGCACTTCTTATCGTCCTTGAGATTTATGCAATCGTCCGTAAAGTGGTTGTGGTTTCTGTGATACTGGCAATACCTAGTATTATCTCTCCATCCATGAAAATTAGGTTACACCATTCAAGTAGTGGGGAGTTGACGCTCCACAAGAATGAACATCTTCCCCTAAGACATATTCATGGGGGCATATAATTTGTACTTGTTATATCGCTCGGGGTGACTATCTGCTTTGGGTTACCTTTTTTTTTTGGCAAGCGGTCATACACAACTTCCTGCTTGGCTTTAGCCGACATGCTCAGTCGATCAATCCTTACTGCCTTTGTATTCTCATCTTGTTTAGTTGTTCGACCCAAGAGTAAGTGGTTACTTCACACAGCAAATCCTTGAAAGTGTCAGGATGATTCCAAGTCAGATAAAAGTATAAATCACCTCCAACAAATCCCACATGAGGGCATTATCTGTTGTTGCCTCATCACATCCTATGCATCTAGCAAACTCGTTATTGAATTTGGATATATAATCACTCAATGTCTCCAAGCCGATCCCACACTTTTTTTTATGTTCTTACCCATAACTTCTCTCCATGTGCTTCTCAGGTTGAGAGGGCCGACCAGGGTTCCCGTCGAGCCTTTTAGTGCTTGCTCAACAACTCTCGCCCCTTCGTCCCAAGCATCCTCCTCTGCTCTAAGCTTCTTGTTGATTCACATGCATCTTTGCCCCCTCCCCCAGCTTCTAACATCCCCAAAAGGAGAACAAGCCCCTCCCTTAGATGTGTTGTCAATCTTCTCATTCGTTTGGTTGATTTGTTCTAGGCGGTCATCATGCTTCTCCTGGAGTAAGGTGTCTTGGGCATGGATGAGGCTCCCCACCTTATTCATCTTTCTAACACCAGCAAGTATGTCATTCATCTTCTTGCCATAAATGGCTAGCCTAATCATCTCTTCTCGTCTTCTTCTTCAGTGTGTCGGCTCGAGACTATTGGTCATCTTGCAGGTGGACTATAAACTATAGCGCAAAGATAACAGCGTAGAATACACAACCAAATCATATGCGTTTCCCATAGATGATGCCAAATCTTCTGCTTGCTCATTACCTTGCATGTATTGCGAAGTAGAAGTGAAGTGGCGAATGCCAAGTTCCTTGTACCAGTCTGTGACTTCAAGGATAATGAATTGTGGTCCATTATCTATGAGTATGGTATGTGGAATTTTGAATCGACGAACGATATTCTTCCAGACAAAGGATTGAACGTTCAAAATTGTAAGGTTAACAAACTTAATTAAATCCCTTAGGGTAAGCTTAGGATATGGACTGAAATGAAATGGACTTAAAGATATAAGGGGTTCACCCCTCAAAATTGGGTTATGGCCACTATATTCTCATAATGTATTAGCTTTAAGACTAAATAGCGCCCAGCTCATACAATCACTTTTTTTCTCTTCTATTGTCCGACCCACATATTAAATCATGTCTTAATCTCTTCATATAGGCCTCTCAGTCTTTGAGCCTCTCAAATTGGCATTTAATGCGCCAACAACTTGTACTAACTCACTTACACATTTCCACCTATTTAACTAAGCTCTCGTCAGTGGAATGAACCTTTCCCATTCAGGGTGGCATGCCTTTTTAGGTCTAAATGAGCCAAGCATCTCACTCAAACCTTAATTACTCTGCCACTTCTCGTCGAGCATTATCTTGACTACCTTTACGTCTCATACTAAGCATCTTGCTTACTACGAGCCACCGCATAATCCAAATGGCACTTGAGTCGTTATGCCCTTGGAGGCTTTTGCTATAAAGCTGTCAGTTTGCTCACGTGTTCCATGCAATCGAGGGAAACTCCATTTTTGTCTCAGCCAACTCGAGTGCTCGGGGCGGCCTTCTATGAACTCCTTGAGCCTTATGCTCTTAGGTCTTTTCTTTGGTATGCGCCATTGTGTGCGCCTAAAAGCGCACAATGTTAACACCATATTTTGAAATTTGCCCATCACTATACGTTTGGTCACTTTGAGCCGTTTGGTCACTTTGAGCCGAAGAGGATAGCGACTAAGATTTTGCAAAGTGAGTTGTTTTGGACTTCACTTTTCAAAGATGCAAATAATTGGTGTCAAGCTTGTGATCGTTGTCCACAAGTGAGCATTCAGTCTAAGCAGAATGAGATGTCGCAACAGAGTATTCTGGTTGTTGAATTATTTGATGTTTGGAGCATTGATTTCATGGGACCATTCCCATCATCCCATGGGGACCAATACATTATTGTGGCTATATGATACGTTTCTAAGTGGTTCTAGGCAATTAGAACACCTACTAACAAAAGGTCAGTGGTCCTGAACTTCCTCCAAGGTATGATTTATCTGCATTTCAATATTCCAAGAGCTATTATCATCGATGAAGGTAAGCACTTCTTGGATAAGCCTTTTGTTGCACTCCTTGAGAAATATGGGATAACCCATTGTGTAGCCACTGCATATCATCCTCAGACATCTAGGCACATTGAAGACTCCAACAAAGAGATAAAGCGCATCCTACTTCACTTGCAAGGACTGGAATCTGAAATTAAACGATGCTCTATAAGCTTAGAGAACAACGTATAAAACTCTGATTGGGATGTTTCCTTTTTAGTTCATTTGTGGGAAAGCGTGTCATCTACCTATGGAGCTTGAGTATAAGGTTTACTGGGCTATCAAACAGCTAAATTTCGCCTATGATTCTGCTAGTGATAAGCGTAAACTGCAACTCAACAAGCTAGACAAAATTCGTAATGAGGCATATTGAAAGTGCAAAGATCTACAAGGAGAAAACTAAGGGGTTTCATGACAATCAAATTTAGAAAAGAGTTTCAACCAGGGCAAAAAGTGTTGTAGTTTAAATTAAGGTTTAAGTTGTTTCCATAGAAGTTGAAGTCCGGTTGGAACGAGCAACACTGAGTAAAGTGGTAACACATTCAAAGTGAATGATCACAAGCTGAAACCATACTTGCAGTCATCATACGATGTCACACATGAGTCAATGACTCTGAAAAAACTAATCAGTTGACCATCAGACTTCTACCATGTCTAACTATAGACATAATAAATAAAGCGTTTATTGGAAGGCAGCCCAACTTTCTTAACACTTTGAAAAAAAATCCAACAAAAATACATTTCGCTTTGAGTTTTGCTTTCTTTCAATAATACTAGTTGAAAATCCTTGTTTGCAATAAAATTTTTGTTTGCCTAGGTGTGTTTTTAATTCGAAAAAGTATTTGTTTTGTTGGATAAAATTCTTATCTTTTCAAAGTAAATTTTTGCTTGGAGAAACTTCTATTGTGAAAAACTGAGTTGATAAAAACAGGTTATTGATTGAAAAACTTTGGCCTTTTGCAGGTTGCAATCAAGACATACAAGGCGGCCCTATTTCATCTAAGACGTGCAAGGCAAATAAAGAAAAATTGGATCCTGCATCCAGCAGCAATTCATTCATTCACATCAACCACAGCAGTTCTAAGACTATCATATTGCAAAAAATTTAAGCAGTTCAATGCAATCAAATTTCACGCAGAGTACAGTCAAAGCAGACTAGCAGATATGGGTTCCTAGCCTATCATTGAATTGCTAAGTCTCTAAGATCATTCATGATCTTGTTTATCTAGCAGTTAACTCCTATGCATGTTTCTAAGCATAGTCACAACAAGTAGCAGTTATAAAGTGAGTTTTCAGAAGGCATACTAGGGCAATTCGGATGAAGCTTCGGCATTTGTAAATCCAGAAACAACAAATTACAATTAAAAAGAGAAGGAAAGTTCGAAAGTAATTGAGAGTAATTAAAATAAAAGGCTCACTTAGCAGCTGAAAGGTGTTTAGAACTGCAGGGTCCGAAAAGGAATTTGTAATGAGCTTGACTTCATCAGACAAGGCTCTCTCTTCAAATCCTAAAGCATGAGAACAAAACCAAAAACTCATATTTCTTTTTCTTTGTTTACACCTATCATGCAAGTATGAATATGTCACCTTTTTCACATAAATAGACAATGACCTCAACATCATCCAATGAAGAAACCTTCCCTCCAACGTGCGCCTTGCAGCTTTGCTTCCTTAAGAAAAAATGGCTTCGTCCAAGACCATTAAAGCGTGCGGCATTTTCAGATATATTTACTACTTAAACTTAGAATAACCCTAGAGCAAAATTCTTATTGATGAGGAACCCTAGAGGCCAAAAATCGGCCCCGGGGTGAAGACTACAATAAGTGATGTTGCAACAAATTATTTACACCTAAACTGTGAGTTAAACTAGTAAACAAGTCAATGGTAGCACCTTGTCTGGCAGTGGCGGTGGCGGATCCACAGTGGCGTCAAGACTCAAGAATAGGCAGTGGCGGATCCACAGTGGGGTCAATGGGGTCACACGACCCCTTGGAAGCCATGGAAACAACCGTAGAGACCCATTGGAGCTGCTGGTGCGACCCCTTGGAGCTGTTGGTGAGACCCCTTGGCTGCACACCAAGTGTTCGACGAAAGGTCTGAAAGAACCAAGGATGCTGTCAAGTTCAAGGTTCGGTGCTCCAAGTACCTTTACACACTTTGTGTGTTTGATTTCGAGAAGGCCGACAAGTTGAAGCAATCTCTTCCTCCAGGTTTGAACGTTCAGGACCTTTGAACAAGGATTTTAAACCCGAGTACAAAATTCTGCGGCCAAAGAAGGGCAGGAAACTAGAGGAAGAAGACCAAGATGGCAGCATAATATTCTTATGCGTTTGCACCGAGGTTTGCTGAAGTCGAAGATGTCTCGATGGTAGATAGGATATGACGACAGAAATCCAAACAATATGCTTATTCATGTGAACTGATGATGGTCGTATAGCCACCAATACAGTTCATCAATGTACAATAAGAGGAGAATATTTGTTTGTAAACGTAACAAAGGGAGTCACCTAGTCGGTAAATATCTGAAACACGTCCACGCCCATAGCTTCTTCCTCCAGGTATGAAATGACGATATGCATGCCGTTTCTGTTAAAAAAAAATTGCGCGCTGCGCGCGCTATCCTTATTAACCCCCCAAACATTATTTCCTGGATCCGCCACTGAGAATAGGTTCTTGTCCGATTTCGAAGTTATATATTCACAGAACAATATCTATCTTCAATCCCATGTTCAACTTTGAGCAAGCAAAATGACAAAAGGGATTCAGCCGGTCCGGCCATAACCAAACTTGTACATCGACATTCAGCCAAATGATCTCATACGAACCCAATTGTCAAATAAACAAGTACACGCATACTTGAAATATAACGACAACAAATGTAACAAAAGCAAACTGAGAAATGTGAACGAGAACAGTAAGGATACCTCAGTCATCTGCTTCTGCCCGCATAACACAGCACAGCAGCTGTGGAGAGAGAGGATTATAAATTTGCTTGGCTCTGGAAAAACCAGCCTGAAAATGTATAACCACAGAAAGCATCAATTCTGTACTTCAGAAGCGGAACCACTTTGAATGAAACTTAGGGCGGATGGGGTGAAGTCTACCTGCACATATAACCACTTTGTCCCGTCCAACAGCCATGGGGTTGTGATAATACCGGCACAATCTCAACACCTGAAGATTCCCGGTCCTTAAACCTATCCTGTAAGACATTACAGGAACACGAAGGCGAAGTAATCAAAGTCATCAATTGGATTGGGGAAATGAAAACAAAATAAACAAACAGAAATTCATGGTTTATATATACCTGATACGCCAGTTGAGATCATCTGGAAAACTGGAAGGACCATCTGACATGGAGAACCTTGTTGAGTTCCGTTCGACGTGCTACTCTCACCAATAACATAATCAGACTATCAGGAGTACATTCTGAAAATAATGATATAATCAGAGCCTGACTTCAACTACTCAATTGAAATTCACAATGTAACAGTTTAGTTGAAAAGTTTCAGAAATTAAAGATTAAAAAACCAAGAATTTCAGAAATTACCCACCTTTGTCGCTTACGTCACTGTCCAACCGTGTTGTAATCGGGTTTTAAGTTCTAACTCAAAAAAAAGAGGGATGAAATTGAGTCGGAAATTTTCCCGATTCTACATTTTCTTGGACCGGAAACAAAATTAAAACTATAAGAAGCAGTAATAATCGAATCCGAACCTCAAATTCAACACTTTCTTGTAATTCAAAAAATTAAAAAGTGGGCAAATTGAATAAAATAAAACAAAAGGAACCTGCTCAGAGGTCGAAGAGGGCTTGGAGTCATGATTTGGAACGAAGTCTTTGCAGTTTTGGGGAACATTTCCACCGCTTGATCTGAATTAAAGAGGAAAAATTAGCGATTATTACACCACTCGCTCCACGATTTAACGAGAAATTAAATAAAAAAACAAGAAATAATTGGGGAGAGAGGACACTCAGGAGAGTACCTTCCATGGAATCGAATCACAGCAAGAATGCGAATTCTAGAGAGAGAGGGTTGTGAATTTTAGACGAAGATCTCAGAGAGCTAGAGAGAGAGAGAAAGAGACCGTTTGTTGATAGGATCGGAGGGATTTGTGAGGGTAGTGTTTTGATTGCATCGAGGTTTGAATTGAGTGAATCTGAGCCGTCGGTTTAAATGTAAGGGAGCTCTTTCTTTCTAACGGCTATTAAAAAATTTCTCGGTGGACCGCGGCCCAATAGACCCGGTCGGTGAGAAGGCGAAACAACGCTTAGTTTCACGTCGTCCGTTTGATAAGAAGCAACCTTCACGTTTTTTTACCAGTAGTACTAATTGCAAAGGGTACTCTAAAACATGATTATTGATAATTAAATTATTACTTAAGTACTGATTAACGTGTTTCTTTTTTAATTGTGACACATTATAATATTTATAAATTTAGTCTAAAAAATTAATTTACGTAGTATTACTAAATTGCATATGCACTTTGAAGAGTGCTTCTAATTTCCAATACGGCGATAAAACGTTCTAATTTTCTCACATTAGTATCCTCAAATACAAAACGTAAGCTCTACCCATGCTACATAAACGATTAACAAAAGCCTATGAAATTATACACATTAGTAATTTGAATGGTTGATATTTTTAACATTTATTCAGTTAATACATAAAGATTGAAAGACCATATCCCTTTACGAATTATTTCTAGAACTCCATAAGAATGTTAACAACCTTCTCACTTACTTTCTTATTCAACATTTTCACTTCTACACAAGTCAAGTAGATTCTACTAGCACGCAAGCTATTTTTACTATATTAACATTTTGGGAATATTTTACCCACCAAATAAGGACAAAGAAATAGTAATATGCATGTTTTAATAACATATTGATTAACTATCGTTTCCAATTAATCACTAATCTACACTACATATTAATGAAATTCTTTTTGTCAACTAAAAAAGGGTAAAAAGACATTTTTATCTTCTATTACAACAAAAAAGTTAAAAACAGTAACGTAATTTAACAAAACAAATTTTATTATTTTTTGTTTAAACCTCACCTACACCTACAGGTGATTTTATCATTTCTAATATTTTTTTTTTTTAACTTCTCTCTCTCCACTCCCAGTTCTCTCTCACCTCTCTTCCTCTCTACTTCAATTTTAAAAATAAAAGTAAAAAAGCTTCACACACACTTTGTGTGTGGGCATAGGAGGTAGATTCTCTGCCCTCCCACTTCTCGTGCCCTCCCGTGCCTTCCTATTTGTGTGGTCACGGTTAAGCCACGTCAACATTTTATATTACTATTCCTTTTTGTCTTATTATCTCTATAAAAAAAAATATAAAATGTTGACGTGACTTAACCGTGACCACACAAAACAGGATGGCAAAATCTACCTCTGTGGGCATATACTAGTATAAATTAAATTTAGGAAACTTTAACGAAAAGCTTTTGGTACTGTTCACTTTAACGAAAAACCACATTTTTACACTAAAAAGTCAATCCTGGTACTATTTATTTTACCCTTTGTTTTATCCTTATCGTTAGAACTCAAAGTTTTTAAACAATTTTTATTAGTTTTCCTTTAAATTTATGAGTAGGAATAGAAGAGACAAAGTCAAGTTTTTTAGACAGGGGGGTCATTTAGGTGGAGATGTGCAAATGGCTTGCATGTTAGTAACATGAAACCAGCTATTATAAACTACATATTAATGGAACTTTTTTTGTCAACCAAAAGACGGTAAAAAAACTTTTTGTTTTGTACCACAACAAAAAAATTAAGAAAAATAATGTAACTTCACAAAACAAAACAAAATTGTTGTTTTTGCTTAATCCTCACCTAGAGGTGATTTTATCATCTCTAATTTACAAAATAAAAAAATAAAAAAATAAATCTCTCTCCCTCTCTTCCCTTTTCTCTCTCACTCTCTTCCTCTTTCCTTCAATTAAAAAAAACAAAACAAACAAACACGTGTGGACATACACTAGTTATAAAACATGGTAAAGCAATCATATCGACGAGAAATTGTAGTAGGTCCAGCAATTGAGAAAATGTCCTTTATATTAAGAAAATTGTTGTGGTTGGCATGGTTGATGTTCAACTTAAATTTAATTATTTTAACTCAAAAATAATTTTTGAGTCTCAATCTTAAAATTTTTTATTAGTAGAATTATTTTTGTAAGATTATAATTCTGAACGAAAATATATTTAACCCCTTTAGTTGAAGATTACTTAACATATATATATGACAATAGAATAGACAAAACTCCGTCGACGCCACCCGTTATTTATTTCCATACCCTTGTCTCTTTCTACAACTCTGTCAGATGGCGGCCGGACTTGCACAAAAATGTTGTTAGACGTATAAACTTGAGCTACCTCAGTGTGAGTTAAAACCACACAATCTAAGATATGAGTTCCAATATTGTAGTCTGTAATAAGCCTCACACTGTATGCATTCCCCTTCCATTACAAAGCCATATAAAGGCTATGCTCAAGTTAGCAAAGCTCCTACACTACATAGGTTTTCATGTAACTTTTGTCAATACGGAGTTCAACCACAGGCACTTTCTTAAATCTTTAGGACCAAATTCTGTTGATGACTTCCCCGATTTTCGGTTTCAAACAATACCAGATGGCCTTCCAGATTCAGAGGCTGATGCAACAACCCAAAACATCCCTTTGTTATGTGATTCCATGAGAAAAAATTTCTTGGCTCCATTTCGTAACCTCCTCTTGAAACTCAATGAAGCGGCGAGTTCCAACAACAGTGTTGGACCTCCTGTGACTTCCATTGTTTCAGATGGTTTCATGCCTTTTGCCATCACAGCTGCTGAGGAACTTGGACTCCCTATCGCAGTGTTCTTCACTTTGGCTGCGGTCGGATTCATGAGTTGTAAGCAATACCCCACTTTGGTGGAAAAAGGACTTGCACCACTCAAAGGTCAGATATATAAATGCTAATGAAGCAACTTTTTGATTTTATGGTGAACTGGTTGTTCCTAAACAAATAATGAAATTTCGTTGACTTATTTAAGTGTTGCGTTGCAGATGAGAGTTATTTCACAAATGGTTTTCTGGATAAGGTCATAGATTGGATTCTAAGAGTAAAAGCTATCCGTTTAAGGGATCTTCCGGCTTCCTTTCAAACTACTAATCCCAATGACATCAATTTTAACTTCACCTTGGAAGCAGCTGTTGGAGTTCATAAAGCTTCAGCAGTTGTTGTTCATACTTTTGATGCGTTGGAGCCAGATGTTTTGGATGCTTTGTCATCTATGCTTCCACATGTTTATGTTGTTGGCCCTCTCCAGTTGCTTCTCAATCAGATACCAAAAGACCCTTTGGAGCCTATGGGTTACAGTCTGCGGAAAGAAGAAACAAAGTGCCTGGAATGGATAAACGCCAAGGCGCCAAATTCTGTTGTTTATGTGAATTTTGGCAGTTTAGCGGTTGTCACGGCACAACATCTTATTGAGTTTGGTTGGGGACTTGCAAATAGCAAGCTTCCATTCTTTTGGGTAATAAGACCTGATTTGGTAGCTGGTGAATCGACGATTTTTCCACCCGAGTTTGTGGCAGAAACTATGGAAAAAGGTCTAATAACAAGTTGGTGCCCACAAGAGCAAGTCCTTAACCATCCATCAGTTGGAGGGTTTTTAACACACAGTGGTTGGAATTCAACCATTGAGAGTCTGTCTGCTGGAGTGCCTATGCTCTGTTGTCCCTTATTCGGCGAACAACGAACAAATTGTCTCTATACTTGTAGTGAATGGGGTATTGGCATGGAGATCAGTAAGGATGCCAAGAGAGACGACGTCGAGAACATTGTCAAAGAGATGATTGTGGGAGAGACGGGTAAGAAAATGAAAAACAAGGCCATGGAGTTGAAGAAACTAGCAGAAAAGGCAACTGATCCACATGGCTCTTCATGGACCAACTTAGACTATTTAGTGAGTCAAGTGCTATTAAGGAAAGGCTAGGTGTTGTCCTTGGCAACCCTTATTCGGCTTAACTTTGTTGTAGTCGATGTTATTGTTGGTCTTAATTAACTTACAAAAATGTAGTGCTTAGAGGCTATTGTATGTTGTTTAAAACAGACTATTCCTATAGGCAATACCACCTGTTAGATTGACTTCTTTTAGAGCGTACATGAAGTTCCTGACCTGCGGTGGTTTTTATGGGATTTATGTTTAATTTATTATTGCCCACAACTATATTTTGGTTCATTCTTTAGCTTTTTTGACAGAGTTAGTTTAGTCTTTTCACCTCTTTTTAGTTGAGAGTTTCGTTAATAGGTATAAGCCAGACTGTTCCAAACAATCCAAATGAGTTGGTCCACTAATGAAAATACATAAACCCGGACCGGCTCGGGCTCATTACAGAAAAAACAAGTCGAGTCCTAATCCACCAAAAATGAACCCGGCTCGACCAGCACCCTGTCACGCCCAGATCCCGACATACGTCCAAGATCGACACGTGATGTCACCAAGTATCCGTATATCTAACATACCCCGCCTTTAGGATATGTGCAAAGCACAGCTCACGATCCAAATTGCGTAGTAATTTTTGTATACTTTATGTCTGCATCTAACCTCCTCGTTAGACTGCCTACGTATCCTAAACAGGGATCAAGTCATTCATAGTTCGTCCTTCACTGTACTCGAACAATCATCACATAATTCACTATGTCTCAACATAAAACCACACCACAGGTATGTAACATCACGAGGAACATTAAACGAAGCGCAACATAATCTCTAGCCACATTGGTCAACGAGTCTAATCATAATCATAACAACTATATCCAACAGCATTCAATAATCACACCAAACAATATCACGTACAAAACACTGAAATGCGGGGCTAGAGTGACACAGTTCGGCCAAAGCCTACATCTCCGAAGAATGGGATCAAAACCAAGGAACCAACAAGTTAAATGATGTGATTTCGGACCACTCAACGAAACTAAGACACCAAAGGTGATTCCGGACCACTCAACAGAATCCAAACCAAGATATGATTCCGGACCACTCAGCAGAATCCAACTAAAATATGTCACCTACTGAAATGTCCCAAGTACCACTAATCCTCATCACCCTTGGTATGTGTATGGTCCCCCATCGTGAATCTGGCAAGAATAACCATAAGCATAATCTCATCGTGCAGGCAATGATCACCCATTGCGAATATAACAAGCATGACCACCCCTGAATACGTATGGTCCCCCTTCGCGAATATATCAAGCATGATCACTCCTAAAATGTATATGGTCCCTCATCACGGATAAACCAAACAGAACCATAGGCATAGTCTAATAACGTAGGCAGTGATCACCCATCGCAGATATACCAAGCATGAAAACCCATATCAGTCCCCTATCGCGGATATACCAAGCAGGACTATATCCTATAGCTCTAAGTAGTGATCACCTATCACGGATATACCAAGCATGATCACTCCTAGGATGCATATGGTCCCTCATCGCAGATATACTAAGCAGAACTATAAGCATAGTCTATTCGTGAAAGTAGTGATCACCCATCGTAGATATACCAAGCATAATCACCCCTGAAATACGTATGGTCCCCCTTCGCGGATATACCAGCAGGACCACATCCTAACTCTAGGTAGTGATCACCCATCGTGTATATACCAAGCATGATCACTCCTAAAATGTGTATGGTCCCCCATCGCGGATAAACCAAGAAGAACCATAGGCATAGTCTAATAACGTAGGCAGTGATCACCCATTATGGATATACCAAGCATGATCACCCCTAACAGTCCCCCATCGCGGATATATCAAGCAGGACTGCCTAAGCACCACTGTTACCTGGTGCAATCAGTTCAACACAAAATCTACCCTTACCTCAATCCCTATGATTTCCAAAGTAGGCACCTGCACTATCAACTTATCATGAACACTAACTATCTTGTCATACAAGCATAAAAGATCTACATAATACTTCTAATAAGATTCTAGGTTCACATCGTCATAAAAATAATCATAGACATCATTCATATTATCAAAAATTTAAATATACAAATGCATGTCACAATAAGGTGTTCCAATCACGTAAATCGAGGTAAGCATTAACTGGAATAGCTCACTAACCAAGATAGATCCACTAGGCTCTATTGGGTCTCTAGTCACACTAAACTCATCATTTACAAATGATTCGGAACATTTTATCCAAAAGTTAACCCTCGGTCAACATGGTCACTTGTAAGATCGACAATCCTACCTAACTCAGTTTTGAAGATCCACCCACAGATCTCGAATTCATAACTTCCCAAGAGTTTCATTAAGCTTCTAGAACAACATCCTAAAGTTTTGGAACGATCCAACGATTAGATCTCCATCAATTGATAAAATTACGTGGCGGTCGACGTTCAATTTTACAAACTTACAAAACCAATCCGAGAAGATCCGTACGTTAGATTCATGATCCATCAGTTCCTAATATCCTCAATTATTATGTACTATTACGTATTTATATTTAGTGCCGATCCAACAGTCAGATCGTCAATTCATATAATGTCCAAGTGGCGGTCTCTATCAAAACTATAATCATATGATGAGATTTCATCAATCGAACATCACATATGGAATCAAGGTATCCAAATTAGTCTAGGAAGGGCAGGTGGGGTCTCTTCCCACGCGCCGCCGCACATGGCGGCCGACTACCCTGTCTTGTCGAAAAATTCAACTATTTTCGAAAATTACCAAATTTTACAGGCAAGTAGATCTCAGTGAGGGGAGCAATTTTCATACCTGGGCTGAAGTTTAATTCGGTCAGGAAACGCCTGAAACCTCCCACGAACCATGTGGAACCCTAGAATTAGGTGTGCTTCAATTCATCCTCCATACTCGCTCCGACGCCTCCACCACTGCTTAGGCTTTGTTCCTGAGGTTGAGGGGAGCCTATTGGTTGAGTTAGCTTCACGATTTGCGGATCGCCGCCGTACACCCACACGAACCACCGTTCGTTTTTCCCTAAAACTACTACCAAATTCCTTCTAATTTTGGGTGGAAATGGAAGAGGGCAGGCTAGGGAGTTGTTTCTAGGTAGTGGTTTGCCTTGATTTGTCAGAAAAATGATCAAATTTGGCCGTGGTGCTCGGTCGGGTCGCACGACTCAAGGGGAAACCCGGTTTTCCCCCTCATTTTCTCCTTCCCTCCTTTCCTTCCTTTCCCTTGTTTCTCATTCATCCATCTCTCCCCCTCCTCTCCTAATTGGTTCATACTTTTTTTCTCTGATTAGGCAGCCAATGCCCTCATCCCTCACTCTCCCGCACCTTTCCTTTTTTTTCCCCTCTTCTTTGCTGCCATCAGGCAGCTTCTTTTTTTTTTTTTTTTTTTCCTTCCCAGCCACTCACGTGGCTTCCTTGCCTTGAGTCTGATTGGTCAGCCCTCCGACAAGGTGGGAATTCACTTAAAAAAAACATGAATCCAAACGCCTGTAACTTTTCCGTTATAATCTTGATTCGCAAACATCTTTCACCTATGTGCTTGTGGTTTCGAAATCTATTCGAAAACATTAATTGTGACCTCGAAAGGTCAACGAATTTTTAAGATTAATTACAAAAATTCAAACCCAATAACGATTCAATTTAATTCCCAAAATTTACGGAATTAAAATTAACTAATAAAAATAACGTAAACGGTAAATTACAAATTTAAATTACGGGATACGTAATGGATAGTGAAATTCCGGGGACGGGATTTCACACACCCACTCCTACTTGCAAGTGATTTGTAGCTCAGTTAGTTAAGAGCATTTGTCCTTGCACCTGAGATTCCAGATTCAAATTTCCCTTCCCGTAGTTTAATGTACATTATCCTATCATTTGTCAAAAAAAAATTTGAGAAAAAATGATAATGGTAAATAACAGTTAATTTGATAGTTAGATCGTATGTAGAGACGAGTAATGATATAACAATATTTTACAATAAGGGGTGAGAGAAATAAATTAATATCGAATTCAACATTCACAATATTTGAAACTAAGACCTCTTACTTATAAATGAATAAAAATAACATTATATTGTAATGCAAAGTGCTATATGCGTGCATTGTTTTCAGTACATCCTTCTATCCAAGCCAAATTGACCAAGCTGAAAACTACTGCTCATTTTATATCTAAAAACACACAATTGTCTGCAATCAAACATATGATTAATCAAATCTCTAGCGCGAAGGAACATATTAGGCAATCATATATATGGAAGAAAAAAAAATTGACAAATACACATGTCGAATACACTAATTAATACAATGCTTAATGTGCGAAGGAAATGAAGCAAAAAGTGTGAAGGAAACAATTGCAAGGGCTCACATTTGGTCTGATTCAGATGTCCGTTCCCCTGCCGGTAACCGGCGAGACTAACGTTTCCATGTAAACCACTACTTCCGATTGAGTCCCGATAGCAATGTTTCTAAACGTCTTTCCCTTCGGATTATACAACGCCAATATGTTTCGCTTGTAGTCCAACAAAACTTCATCATTCTCTAAAATGCATAGAGGCTTGAAAGATTCGTTGCGCTCTTCAGGTAGGATCTGATCCAAAGAAATTTTCACGACTTCAGCCCAAGATTTTGCGACTCCGTACTCCTTCATCACCCATATCCGAAGATCCATTTCCAACGGGTAAGAATACACAAATAGACAATTTTTACTAACACCAACTCCCACAAAGACACAGTTTTTGTTGCCAAGGTAGGGCAATGGCAACTTCTCCTTAAATTTCTCCTCTGCTAAATCGAAAGACAAAATTCGCGAAGCAACCATACTAACTTCTACCCAATGTAGAGCTCCGTTTAAGAAGCAACCCTTCCCTTCCAAGTGAATATAATTTTCGTGATCATCGTCAGCACTCCTCCATGAATCGGATTTGAGTGAGAAAACTTGAATCGTGACTTCTTTAGAACCAAGTGTTGTTTTAGACGATCCTCGGATTACCTTGTAATCATCCGTGGTGGAATCATACCCGAATCCATAAAACAGCGAACCGGAATAAAGAGGTTTTGGTAATACCTTGGACTGCCCAGTACAAGGATTCCATATGATAATTTTGTTGCAGTTTACTTGTAGACATATCAAGCCGTTGCAGGAACCCACAATTCGTGTAAGAACAATATCCGGGATCATCACTGGAAAATCAAGCTCTTTAACTGTAACACGAACATGAGAATCACACTGCTGATCATTCAATGCGATGTGGACAATGGAGTGGATACGCGTGGACGAGATAAAGAGGGTGAAGGTTCTGGTGTTGTTCATGCATGTGAGTACAGCGTGGCTGAGGTGCTTCGTAACGAAATGAGGATTGGAGATTAAAGCGCGCCATGACTTGCATACACACCGAAATTGGAGTAAAGATCTGACTGGGAGCCTTGAGAGGATCTCGATAATAATGTCGTTGTAGTCAATGAGAGGTACTCGTTGACGGAGTTTACCATCAGAGGGGGGAGGTTGCTTCAGCTGCCGGGGGCTATTGGGGCCGTCCGCAGTGGTAGTGTTGCTTCCAGCTGCTGGCGGGAGTTTCGAAGTGGAGATTCTTGGAAAAAGGCTGTAAATACAAGAACAACCCCTTGAGTTTGTCATTGCAGAAAGCATTGTGTCGACAAGGTACTTCATGAACTATATATAAAAAAATGGGAATGTCTGAATGAGCCCACATATTTCATTACTACACACAAGCTTTAAAAATAATTTTAATACCAATTTTAAACTCTCTAAACTGTACAATTATAAAAAATTAAAACTAAAAAAAATGTTATAGACAAATCGTGAGATTGGCTTAGAGTTTGTTTGGTATCATATTAAAAAAATTTCATCATTTCTCAAAATATTTCTTAAGAACATCTCTTGAAATCATTTTTCTTTAAGATTCAAAAACTCATTTGGTATGAGATTTAAAATTTTTAAATATTAAAACTTATACTGGACAAATAGATTCAAAGAGAGGGACTCAAAGGGAGAAAGAAGAGAGAAGATGAAAGAAAGTAAGAGAGGGTCGGAAGAGAGAGAAAGAAGAGAGAGGATTAGAGGAGATGGAGAGGAGGAAGAGGAGAGAGAGAAAGAAGAGAGAGAATGAAGAGAGGGGATTGGAGGAGAGGGAAAGAAGAAGAAAAAAAGAGAAGGAGAAACATAGAAGAAAAGAGAGATGGATTCGGAGTGAGAGGGGAGGAGAGCGGGAAAATAAATGAGTGAGTTTTAAGTTTAAGTACTCTAAAAACTCACTTTTGGTGTTTTTAGAGAGTAGACTATTTTTAAGTTAGTCTTTAGTTCAGTTTTTGAAAATATTTCTACCAAACAAGTTTTTAATGACTAAAACTTGAAAAGTGTTTTTAAGTTGAAAAGTTAGATTCAAATAGAGTATTAAACAAGCCCTTAGCTTCATTTTTCATTCTTCTGTTTCTTCGAAAGCTATGCACTTCTATAAGCCTTTCATTCAACTGCCTTCAAATTTTAGTAGAAGTTCCTGTTGAAAACTAGACCAAACAATCAAGCAATAAATAAAACACACAACACGATTTAGAGTTCCTCCAATATAGGAGTACCTAACGGAAGCTTTATTGATTGTCAACGAATACAAGAGAACTCACAAACACAAAGCACTCTCACGTATACAAACTTATGCCACTCAAACTCACATACAAAATCTCTCCCAAAGCCATCTATTTATACTAATAGATACCGTGGGTTTTACACAGATCCTATAGGATATAGGAAACCAAATCATAGACTAAAACCAAATCCAAAACAAACTAGAAAGTTGTACTCAATGATAACTTGCGTCCAAGCTATCCCAGTACAACACTTTTCCTAATTCTTGTTTTAGTTTAGGCACATGTTGATTTAATGCCAAATCCAACAATATCCATCTTGGCATGAAATTCATACTGAGGCATCCAACATAACTGCTTCCGTTGCTCCACCATATTTGCAAGATCAAACTTGATTCATCTGCACCAAATCCAAACAGTGCTCGAACATGGCTGCATTAACCATCTTTGTCAACATGTCAGTTGGGTTATCTTCAGTAGCAACCTTTTTAAGACGAATCTCATCTTCAGCTATCACTTCTCTCACAAGATGGTATCGTTCATCAATGTACTTAGTCCTTGGATGATGTACTTGATACCTGGCCAAATAAATTGCACTTTGACTATCACAATATACCACCAACTTGTGTTGTTCCACACCTAAGTCTCCTAATAACCCCAAAGTCCAGATTGCTTATTTGATGGCCTCAAGGATCGCCATGTATTCTGCTTCTATGCTTGATATTGCCATTGTTCGTTGTAGTATTGATACCTTAATATCCATTTAGCAGCATTCAAATGCTCTCTTCCAGGATTAAACATGAACCTACTAACAATTACAGTTGCGTGTGTAATATCAGGGCGAATGTATGCATCATACCTCGGGGTAGGGCCTGTCCTGACACGTGCTTGACCCACTGTGTTGACTGCCTAGGGTCGGGGATTATCGTGGTGATACCCTTAGTTATCGCAATAGTGTCCCTTACTCCTTTTACTAAAATGAGACTGGTGAAGATGGAAATCTTTCCTTTTGCCCTAAGATTGATATGTCTGTTAACTTGGCAAAGTATTAAGTAAGGCAGGGGGAGGCACCGCTGCCGTTTGGAAGGTTGAGGTCTTCTCATTTGGGTGGGTCTAGCTTCCACTTCCCACTTGCTGATAAGGGATAGTTGTTGGGGGTTTCTCTTGGTATATCTTTGCCTCGGCTGAGGCATGGTTATAAGCCTGCGCCATCACCTCAGATTAAGTCTTCCAAGTGTTGGCATTGATCATGTACTTAAAGAAACAGTCACGTAGGCCTGCCGTGAAGGCTTTGAGGGCAGTCTTGTCGTCTGCCTCGACACAACGGGAATACTCATGGCTGAAACGGCCAACATACATGCGTAATGACTCGTCTGGCTTCTGGCGAATAATGTATAAGTCATCTGCAGAGTGCAAGTGATTGGTCTATAAAATGTGTTGAGAAACAAACAGTTTCCTCAATTCCTCAAATGAGTCTACCGTCTCAGGTGAAAGACGGCAATACCAATTTAGAGTTCTGCCAAAGAGGGTGAAGGGGAAGAGAAGACATCATTCTTCATCGGTGTGCATCCGGTATGCCATGGTGGACTTAAAGAGGTTAATGTGTTCAATCGGGTCCTCCTTTCCAGTATAGAGTTGCAAGCCAAGATTCTTCTTTGTCTTTGCTTGGAGGAGGGTGTCGATGATCCTCCTTGTAAGAGGGCCAGGCCTAGGTTGGTTCCAATCAGGTATCTCAGCTTGTCGTTCGGCCTTCAACTTGTTTACTTCCTTAAGGAGCTGTATGACAAGAGGGTCCTGAGTGGAGTCATGTACCACTGGAGCTTTCTTTCGTAAATCTCCATCTCCTCTTGGAAGTAGGAATGTTTGATCAAGAGCATGTGATTTTTCCCTGGACTCACCGTACTGACTTCCAAGGTATGTCTGTCAGAACATCTCTGAGTCCCATATACCTTTTTGTTTCTCTAGGACTTATTGCCCCTTCCCCAAATTGGTAGCCGGCCTAGGACATGGGAGGGGACCGAGTCTTTCAGAGACCTTTGGGTCATTGATCTTTGAGCTTACATGGATGAGATTATCTCGACGTTTCTTTAGGAAGTCTCGACAATAACGAAAGACGGCTTTCGATCCTTCCACTCCTTCTGTAAGGAGGTGTCTTCCTCCACTCCTCCTGCTTCAGGTCAAAGCAGCTGGGTTGAGAGAAGTCTCATGTTGGTCGCCATTTCGATGAGTAGCTCGCTCCTCAACAGGAATACCCATGTCGAGGGCAAATGACCCTCCGTGTTGGGGGGCACCTAGTTGATGGTTGACTTCCACAGGGGTGATGAGCTTGTGTGTTTTAGTATATCTAGCCTCATGGAACATCTCGAAGACTTTCTCATACTGCTCTTGGAGGATCTCATTCTTCATCGCTATCTTGTTGTTCTGAGTCTCCAGCTCATCAACTTTAGCCTAAAGAGCAAACTTCTTTTGTTCATTCTTTCGTTGCTTCGCACCAGGTGCGATGAGGGTGTCATTCTGTGTGTTGTGGCTTCCTTCGCTCCCCATGTTGGAGAGGGATGTCTGGTCAAAAGAGAATGTACGAATTGTGGAAACCAGCTTGACAAAGTCGAAGAGAGTGGGAATAAGTGTCGTTCCCACAGACGGCGCCAAATGTTGATGCATAAAATCAGTGGGGACTTTGGTACAACAGAAAATGTTAAGTTTGCGACCTTCGCTAAATTGCTCCGGTCACTAGTGTGGATAAGTATGTAAATGGATAGAGACAGGGAAGCAAACACAAGATGTACGTGGTTCACCCAGATTGGCTACGTCCACGGAGTAGAGGAGTTCTCATTAATTGTGAAGGGTTTACACAAGTACATAAGTTCAAGCTCTCCTTTAGTGAGTACAAGTGAATGATTTAGTATAAATGACATTAGAAAATATTGTGGGAGAATGATCTCCTTTTATAGAAAAGAGTTTTTAGCTTTGTTTTAACATTGACACATGTCGTGTTGTGATTGGCTTCTGATGTTGACACATGTCGCCCTATGATTGGCTTCTGATGTCGGCACGTGTTGCGTTGTGATTAGCCTCCTGGTTGGAGGGAAACTCTTCTGGGTCCTTGACGGCATAACGTTAACCGGTGCTCAGTAGTTTCGGGATTGGTCAAGTATAGTACAAACATAATTTTTACATCTAGTTGTGCTAACTTAAGGTTGAATTGTGCAACTAGGACAAGCAATATTTGAATGGAGGAGGACTTAACCACAGGAGAAAATATCTCATTGTAATTATCCATTCCATGCTTCTGAGCATATCCTTTAGCCATTAACCTAGCTTTTGAATCTTACCAAGCTCTTGTCATGCATTCCATCCTTCTTTGTATAAACACACTTGCAACCTAGCGTTTTCCTTCCTTTAGACAGCTCCACCAATTCTCAAGTTTTGTTCTTGTGAAGAGAAAACATCTTATCATCTATTGTTTCATGACATAGACTCTCTTTTTCCCTATTTGATGCCTATTCAAAGTTTGTGGGAATTTTAGCCTCAATTATAGCAGTGCATATAACATCCATGCCATGCAATCCTTGTATTTGTAGGTAAGGATGTTTCCCTTTTTTTCCCCTTCCTTTTGGCTATGTAGTTATCTTGTGTCTTCAGTTCTTTTGGTATTGTCTCTTCTTTGTGAACATTCTCTTCAAATTCATGTTGATCTCCTTGTCTTTCTTCTTCCGCAGCTTCTTCACTTGGCTTTGAGTTCACCATGACTTGTTCCTCAAGCTCTACCATTTGAACATCTTCTTTTAACCTCATGTAACTTTCATCAAACATCACGTCTCTGCTAACTATAATCTTATTCAACTCAGGACACCAAAGTCTATAACCTTTCACATTACTATTAAATCCCATAAAGACAACTTTCTTTGCTCGTGGATCCAGTTTATTTTCCTTCATGTGAATGCAAGCATTGCATCCAAAAAATCATAATTTATCATAATCCTGAGCTATTTCTCCATACCACAATTCAATTGGTATTTTTCCTCTCTAATGTAGCTGATGGCAATCGGTTCAAAATACGACATGCATAGGTTAGAGCTTCTACCCAAAATCTCTTGGCAACTTAGCTTGAGACACCAAATAACGAACTTTCTCGAGCAAAGTTCTATTTAGTTTCTTAGCAATCTCATTATGTTGTGGAGTATGTCTGACGTTGAAATGGGGAGTGATTCCTTCCTTCCTTCTTTCTTTTATAGAACACTCACAATGATTTTTATACAAACATGGTGTAGTTCTGCTAAAATTTTTGTATTCTTACAACTTAGTGTCCTTTTGAGAGATGGAAAATCTAACCCTTCTATAGGGTTCTTGTTCCTAAGAGCCATTTTGAGAGATGAAAAACTAGTGACACCATTGTATGGGGTTCTTCTTCCTAAAAGTCATTTTGAGAGATGAAAGACTAGTGACACCGTTATAAACAGAAAAGACTTGTTTTCATTATTAATTGAACTTAGACATGGCTACTTAGTCAAAAGGTTTGGATTTCAAATCTCTCTACCATTCGAGAAGGCAAGGACACTCAACTCTTCAGTTTTCATAAGAACTTAGATTCCCAAAGGTTGCATTAGGAACTGTGGCAATGACCACACACATAACCATAATCGAATTTAATTCTAAGCCTAAAATGAATTTAGTTTAAAAGTAGAAGATGTTCAAAGGAACATACAAATAGAAACAGACACAAACTATAAGTGATGCAACCTTTAAATGTAGACATTTTGGGAGTAGTGACAACACTTAAAACTCTGCACGAATAAAACTTACAGCCTTCAAGTTCGTTAAGGTCTTGTGAACTGAAAACATTTTAATAAAAAAATCAACCAGAAAGAGGGCACATAAATATAAGAAACTCCACAATCACCGAATTCTTGTTCATAAACCCTAAAAAAATTGAAATCAAATGGAAAAAAACTTGCATAAACCAATTCATGCATTAGTTGGAAGATTATAAACTTCAAAATCACTATGCATCGGTAAAAAAAGCTTGTTTTTCTCTTTTCTCTTTGAAATCATCTTAGGGTTTTAACGTAAGATAAAGACTGTGTGGGTTTATTGATAAATTTTAGTTTTATTATTAATTTCATCTTGTACTTAATAGCAATTATGCAATAAGATAAAAGAGGCAATTCAGAGTTAAAATTTTAAAGTTTAAATTGGATATAGTGTGATAACTCGTCCCTAATTTTATGTTTTTAAAAAAATTTAAATGAGTGAATTGACGAAAATGCCCTAGAGGCGAGATTATTGACTTTCGTTGACCGTTAGTTCATGACGCTTATGAACTATTACTTTACCGTATTCCAGAAGCACTCGACGGTGCGAACGCATAAACGCAAGCAGAATTGAAAATTGGAACTATGACGAAGGTTTTATGGAACTACGAATCCGAAAAGTACTTCTGTAAAGATTATTATTTATTATTTTATATATTTCTCATAATTACGATATTATTATTTTAAAATTTTTTGTGAGAATTGAGGGAAGGAAGAGAAGTGGAACGGAGAAAAAGAGAAGAAAAGAAATAAGGGATTAGGGGCTGCCCAATAAGAAGGAAATGAGAGAAGAAAGGGGTATCGCTGACCAATCAAGGAGAGAGGAAAAAAGGAACCAATGAGAGACATAAGAAATGAGAGAAATGAGAGAAAAGAAAGGGAAGAGAATGAGGGGATAGGACCCGGATCCCCCTCGACCCAGCCTTTGACCCAACTCAGACCCAGACCTCCCCGAGCCTTTTCTGATGATATCCATCAATTTCTCCAACGAATCGCGGGGAACCACCACCACCAAACAACTCACCGTCGTGCTAGGTTCCATTCCCACCTAAGTTTGATGGCGTTTGGTCGCGATTTCATGACGAACACCCACGTCAACTCCTAGGGTACCCACGACGGCGAACCGCCGTTTCTGTAAGTTATGTTGTCGATCACCAATATCAAACAACTTCTCTCAACCCCAAGAAAAGAACCCAAGCTGAGATCGAGGCATTAGAAGTTGTTTTTCCGCCAAATCGTAGTACACCATTTCTAGTGTTTTCGGTTGGATTGAGTGAAATTTGGGCTTTTCCCAGCCAAATTGGATTTGGCCACAGGTATGAAACTTGTTCATCTCACTAAGACCTACTTGTGGTGGTGCATGGCAGTGGCGAGTGGGTCGAGGCACCCCCTGACCTTCCTAGGCTAAGTTTGATACCCCAATTCCATAGGTGAAGTCCGATTGATGAAATCTCATCATTTGAACATAGTTTTGATAGAGACCGCCACTTGATCCTTATATGAATTGATGATCCGACCGTTAGATCGTCACTAAACTTTAATACGTTATAGTACGTAATATTTAAGGATATTAGAAACTTATAGATCAGGAATCCGACGTACTGATCTTCTCGAATTGGATTTGTAAGTTTGTAAAATAAAACGTTGGCCGCCACTTAATTTTAGCAATTAGCGGAGATCCGACCGTTGGATCGTTCCAAAACTTTAGGATATTGTTCTAGAAGCATAATGTGGATATTTGGAAGTTACGGATCAGAAATCTAAGATGCAGATCTTCCAAATCGGATTACTTAGGGTTGTGGACCCTACCGTCGACCTTTGACCAACGGTTGACTTTTGGTCAATGGGTTTCAAATCATTCTACAATATCATTGAGGATGTGTTTTATGTAAGTTATGTGTTCTATCAATAAGAATTTTGAGACGTGATTTGATAATTGTTCTAGGCGCCAATCGTTTGTGATGCCTCGATATTCGTGCTAGGAAGTTGTAGCGCGAACTTCAAATATATATAAACTTTATAGTTACCACAAATGGTTTTGAATTGATTTATGCATTTCATGCCATTATTAAGAAATGTTGCATTGTTGTGAATTTGTGAAATGCCAAAATGACCCTACGGGATGCGCAAGTAAGTTCAGGTAAGTTTACTGTGTTGGTTGGAATCATTGCATCATTATGGCATGCTTATATTTATGTAGTGCTCATCATTGCTGCACCACGGTGTTAATGCTCCCGCCCCGGGCCTGGGCCAGAGCCAGTCCTTCACGTATAGGTTCACCTCTTGCACCGCACGCTCGCCTTAGATCCAAGTAGGTGTTAGCCCTGTCGTACAAGTCACATTAAGCGACTCCGACTTGTAGGTAACCGCCAGTCTTCACGTGATCGTAGCACTAGAGCGTATATTATTACACTTAGCCCTGTCGTACAGGTCGCATTAGGCAACTTCAACTCATGTGCTAACATAGATTGATGAGTAATAGGTTCAGTCATACAGGTCGCATTAGGGGACTTTAGCTTATGTGCTAGCATAGTTTGTTGTACACTGGATTTTATTTATATTATTGCTGAGATATGGTGATATGGCTTAGTTTTGGATTTACTGCTATTTGCATTTGATTTCGTACTTATATGTAGTATGATTTTCTGGAAACTATACAGGTTTTACGGCAAGGGGTTATAACGCTTTCAAAAGGTTTTTATTAAAACTTTATTTTCAGGCATACTCACCCTTGTTTTTCGCCCCTCCAGGTTCTAGCAACTGAGCTTTCATATAGACGATGATTATTGGCAAATCTTGGTGTAGACGATTACCATCGTTGGTATAATTCTCACCCTATTTTACCGTACTGTACTTATGCTCTGTCATCACGTGTGAAATGGGTTCATTCTCGCTCACAGCGCAATCTTGTATTTAGGCACTTTTAGGTTTAAATCTATTCACATTTTCCACATCACTACACTTTATGGCCTCCTCACCTTCCAGGTGTCGGTCAACACAACTCGATTCGGAATCCTAGTGGACATCCTGGGTCGAGGTGTGTCATGTAGAGTAAGATTATTATTTTTTTTTTAGTCAAATGATAGATTTGTTAGATTAAATAGGGTTATTATACAAAATAGTCCATGAGATTTGCATGATCAATAGAAATGGTCCCTAAGATTGTCCACCATCCATGATTTTGGTCCTTCCGTTAAAAACTCTGTGGGCAATTTTCAAAGCTTCGTAACTTAATCGATTCTTAACCAAATTCGACCCATAATATATCAAAATGAAGATAAGAAAGTGTAGAACAAGATTATACCTATTTGGAAGCCCAATGATTGCTAGAGATGGTCAGAAAATAGTCTGAAAGGTGACTGGTCCGTGGAAAAACTGGAAAACTCACCAGAAACTGGGTAAACTTTAAATTAAACTTTCATAACTTCTTCAATACTCAACGAAATCGAGTTATTCATTCGAGCCGTTGTTTGACCAAACCATGGCGAGTTAGCCTTCGAAAAAGGTCTCATTCTCTTCGTATCGTCAAGAAAGTATGATTTTCATTTTTGAATCATTCGATTTCGTTGAGTATTGAAGAAGTTATGAACGTTTAAAATTTACCCAGTTTCCAACGAGTTTTCCAGTTTTCCCGCAGACCAATCACCTTTTAGGCTATTTTTTGACCATCTTCGACAACCATTGGGCTTCCTATTAAGTACAATCTTATTCTACACTTTCCTATCTTCATTTTGATATATTATGGGTCGAATTTGGTTAAGAAACGATTGAGTTACAAAGCTTTGAAAATTGCCCAAAGAGTTTTTAACGGAATGACCAAAATCATGAATGGTGGACAATCTCAGGGACCATTTCTATTAATTTTCAACCTCAGGGACAATTTCTATTGATCATGCAAATCTCAGAGACTATTTTGTATAATAACCCGATTAAATATTAAAATAGGGAGCTGACGGGATTCGAACCTATGTCGTGGTACAAGGGCAACATTTATCTCCACCACTGTGGTAAAAAGTCACTTGCTAAAGTGAAATTATATGAATTAAAATAAAATTTTCCAACACCACTTAGTACTACAATCTAGTGGTATTCCTCTTCACTTGTAAGTGAGAGGTCTTAGATTCGATTCTTGCCAAAGATGAATTTGAGCCACATTACTGCTAGCCCCATTGTGAGGTTTAGCACATTCATCCACCCTTTAGTGTACATAAATGCAAAAGAAAAGAGTAAATTGTAGCAATGGTCCCTAAACTTTAATCAAATTAGATCAATGGTCTCTCAACTAAAAATCAATTACCATTGGTTCTTTTACTCATCAAAACGTGTAGATGGTCATTTTCGTCAACTTTATCAAAATTTTGTTAAAATGAGTTACGTTTGAAAGACCATTGCTACAATTGGGTTAAACTTGAGGGATCATTTCTCCAATTGGGTTAAAATTGGGGGACCATTTCTCCAGTTGGATTAAAGTTGAGGAACCATTGGTAATGAATTTTTAGTTGAGGGATCATAGTTGCACATTTTGATAAGTTGAGGGACCAATGGTAATGAATTTTTAGTTAAGAGACCATTGTTCCAATTGAGTTAAAATTGATGGACCTATACTACAATTTACCAGGGTTGGGCACGAGCTGGGTCGGGCCCAATTTTGGAGGTACCGGGCCTTACCCGTTTTAAACAGTAACCCAGGGGGACGAGGGATTTTGAGTTTTGAAACCGAACCTAACCCGGCCCGTTTGATTCGAGACGGGTCCATGGGTCCAACTCTTATATATATATAATTTTTATAAACTGCAGTGCACGACAGCACTGCAGCAGCATAGGTGTTGTTTCACTACATGGAAGTTAGTGACGTAGAGCTCATTCACATCAAACCCTTTTACCTACAGAATACGAAAACAGCTTAGTTTGCATTCAATGCTAATATAAAACATCAAGCAAAGAGGCGAAAGCCAAGCCAACAAACGAGAAACATTTACCTCAGCATTACTCTCAGCATTCTCAAGCAAATCAAGAATGAAATTAGCAGACTTAACCGGCCAATGTCCCTGACCATTGGACTAGCGGTTCTTCAACTGAAGAAAACTATGAGCAGAGTCGTGCACCACAAATATGGGTCTAAGTCAGACGGATGAGATGACTAATTCATCGTTTCGAGTTGTTCGACTTCGTCGTTCATCCATTTGAGTTCGTCAAAGAGAAAGAGACTGATTTCTAGAGAGTGAGTTAGGAAGAGAGATCAAGGCCTGATGATGATGGCAACGGACGGAGCGAGGAAGACAAAAGCGAATCAGGATGAGAGATTGAGGTCTGATGAAGATGGTGGCGGCGTACGGAGCTGGGACGGTGGGAGCAGGGGCGGATCTATTAAGGGACCAGGGTGGTCCTGGGACCACCCGAAGCTCGAAAAAATGGCTGTGAGGATCTTCAAGGACCACCCAAGTCTGGGCAGTGATGGAGAAGAACAGCAGCCATGGCTGCTCTGGTCGCTGTGCATTTTAGAATGAGGAAGAAGAAAGCCAAATTTTTTTTTTTAAATGACTTGGCCAAAACGACGTCATTTTGAGCCAAGTCATTAAAAAAAATTAAAACCTCACGCGAGAACCCTCAGACTCAGCTTCTTCACACAACAATCAGAACTTCACTTTACCAAGTCGTTCAACTCTCTTCGTTCTCGTTACCAAATCCTTCACACAACAAGGTCCGCTCTCGTTCCTTACGGTGTCGGCATCGATCAACTCTCTTCTGCACTGCACTCTAGTTTCGGAATCTGATATTGTAATTTTGATTGCACTGCACTCTAGTTTCTGAATTTGAATCTGAATCTGATTGCTTGCACTGCACAGCAATCAGAACTTCACTCTCTTCTCGCTCTCGTTCCTTCAGGTTTGTACTTTACTACTCTGCTCTATTTAACTCTGTCCATTAAATGATTTTTCCATCCACTATCTGAATCTGATATTAAATTATTTGTGTTTGTGGTGTTAGATATTTAAATAATTTTACTCCACCATTTACAGTCGGATATTGCCTTATTATATTTCTAATTGCCTTATTATATTTCTAATTGCCTTATTATTATCTGTTAGTTGTCTCTCTCTCTCTAAAAATTTGTAATTTTGCTTGCTTTTGTGAAATGGGTATTAGATGAAAACTATGAAATGCAAATTATTTGATCACATTCTTAAAGTTTCAAATTGAAAGAGTTTATAGGATGATTTTGTTGTTTTCGACTGAAGTTTCAGTATGTTAATTGGTATTTTGAAGTGTTGAAAGGCTATAATGTTGTGCAATTAATTACTTGGTTTAAGCAGCTATTTCGTTTTCCATTGTTGGTCAATCCTTCTGTTTAATTTCTGCAGATTAAAAACGGAGATGTGCGAAATTTGGCAAACACTGAGTTTCTTCTAGTGAAGAAGGATTGGTCTTCTGAAATTCAGGTATGTGATTGATCACAAAGAGTGTTCTTTATACATATTTCTATTTGATTTGTAGCTATTTTAAAATTTCCGTTTGATCCAAAGGCCATTGTCAGAAGGTCAAATTTGAAATGCAAGGTTTATTAGGAACTAAAACTTAACTGTGTCAATTATTCTTTTATTTTCTTCAATAATGTAATGAGGTTGTATCGTATGTATTTTACTATTTAAGTGGTCTAATTGGACTGTTAAAGATGGTAATTGGTTGATTTGATAATATGGTTTGATCAAGAGGACTAGGGATTGGTTTCCTTTAACATCCAACTGCCCTGGTAGTGTAAATTATTTTGAACTTGATAGCATACTTAAGTTTTGTTATCACTGCCTTATTGGGATCATAATAAAGGAATAAGGGCAGGGTTCATGTACAAGCATAGTGTTCATTAGGCAGAAATTGTCTAGAAAAGGGTGTGTAATGTGTTGGCTATATGTATTGTGAATTGGAGAGTCCAACTAGTTTGTGATGCTAAAATGGTGTGTAAAAATATGTGCTTTCTTTCGATATTGTTTCCATGCTTGTTTTCTGAACTTGAGGTGGTAGTGGAATTGCAGGGACTATTTCGTAGAGTATAGTGAGTTGATCAAGCTGCAGCCTTTGGAAGGCATAAACTATATATTCTACAATCTGTACGTTTCTCACAAGTGCAAGGTATGTTTTCGTTCACCTCTCTAGCATTGCCTTTGTGTCTGCATTTTTGCTATATGCATCTCTAGCATTGCCATAGTGTTCATATAATATTTGTTTAGTTTCATCAATTGATATAGATTTTTTTATTAATTGATATGTGTAGAAATTAGAAGTATGGAACAATATTACAAGCGAAAATCATCATCAATTAGTTCGGACAATCATATTCCAAATAGTTCATCTCCAAACTTGGATAGTTCCAGTCCTATTCCGAACAGTTCCCCTCCAATTCCATGTAGTTCTAATCAAATTGGGGGTAATTCCACTCCACAACAAAATGAGTTAAAAGTTGATTTGGATAATCTTGAGAGAGATCCCGGAAAGAGAATTCCAATGAAGGATTATCCTCCAGATATTCGAGATGAGGTCCGAATAGCATATATATTAATGGAGCCTTTTAGAGCTAAAGATCATGATTTTCCATTCACTTTGCATTCGAATAAAAAACAACGGTTTGTTGATAATTGGTTGAAGGAATTTCATTGGTTGGAATATAGTATATCTAAAGATGCTGCATTTTGCTTTTATTGCTATCTATTCAAATCAACTTTGAACAATCAGGCAGTGACGTCTTTACTGAGGTAGGCTTTCAAAATTGGAAGCATGCAAGAGCCTGTTTTGAAAAACATGTGGGAATGGTTGGTAGCTTTCACAATAAAGTTGTTGAAGCTGCTGGTAATCTAATGAATCAAAATACACATATTGAAACAGTTTTGGTCAAACAGTCAGAAGAAGCTCGTATGGCTTATCACACTTGCTTGAATGCATCAATTGATTGCACTAAGTTTTTGTTGCGACAAGGTCTTTCATTTCGTGGTCATGATGAAAGTGACACTTCAAACAATAGAGGTAACTATTTGGAGCTCTTGCAATTCCTTGCGGATCATGATGAGAAAATAAAGGCTGTTGTGTTAGATAAAGCTCTGGGAAATCTCAAACTAATAGCTCCTTCAATACAAAAATATCTTGTTCATTCATGTTCTATTGACACCATTAAGTGATATGAAGAATGCTAGGTTCTTTTCTCTATTGGTTGATGAGGCACGTGATGGTTCTATAAAGGAGCAAATGGCGGTGGTTTTGCGTTATGTGGACAAAAATGGGAAAGTCATTGAAAGGTTTGTAGGAGTTCAACATGTTCCCGACACCACTTCAAACACATTAAAGGAGTCTATTGATGCCTTCTTTCATTTCAATGAGTTAAGCTTCTCCAATTTATGAGGGCAAGGTTACGATGGTGCTAGTAATATGAAATGTGAGTTCAATGGACTCAAGACAAAGATTTTGAATGATCAACCTTGTGCATTCTATGTTCATTGCTTTGCTCATCAACTCCAATTAGCTCTTGTTGTTGTAGCAAAGAATAATGTTGATGTTAACACATTCTTTCTATTGGCTAATAATGTGGTAAATAATATTGGAGCTTCATGTAAGCGTCGTGATGCACTTAGAGAGATGAAACAAAAAGAACTTATGAAAGCTCTTGAAAATGATTCTCTTATGACGGGACGAGGCTTAAATCAAGAAACTAGTCTCAAACGTGCCGGAGCTACAAGATGGAATTCACATTATGGTACTTTGATTAGTTTGATTACTATGTTCTCATCTGTGGTCAATATGCTTGAAATGATTGTTGATGATAATACCAATGATAGTGTGGCAGAAGCAAATAGGTTATTGAAAGACATACAATCTTTGGAGTTTGTGTTTCTCTTATTTTTTATGAAATCTATATTGGGAATCACGAATGATTTATCACAAGCATTACAAAGGGATGATCAAGAAATTATGAATGCAATGGCTTTAGTCAACACAAGTAAAGTACAACTACTCTATATGAGGAATGATGAGGGGTTTGACCTTTTGGTTGACAAAGTATTGTCATTTTGTGTCCAACATCATATTGAGGTTATTAACATGGATGAGACATATGTAGCTCATGGGAGGTTGCGCCGTAATACCCACAAAAAGACCAACCGTCATCGTTACAAAGTGGAGCTCTTTTCTGTTGTCATTGATTCCCAACTTACAGAGTTAAATGATCGCTTCAATGAAACAATTACCGAATTGCTCATTTGTTTGGCTAGTTTGAGTCCAAATGATTCTTTTGCAGCTTTTGACAAAGAAAAGCTACTTCGCCTTGCTCAATTGTACCCTTAAGATTTTACGAAGCAAGACCTATTGGCACTTGAAGATCAACTCGATATTTATATTCATTTTATGCGTTCGAGAAGTGACTTTTCTCAGTTGCAAAGCATTAGTGATCTTGCAAAGAAAATGGTGGAAACAAGGTTGCATCGAGTATTTCAAAATGTGTATTTACTTATTGAATTGGCTTTGGTTTTACTTGTTGCAACTGCTTCAGTGGAGAGAGCATTTTCTGCCATGAATATCATTAAGAGTCCACTCCGCAATAGAATGGGGGATCAATGGTTAAATGATAGCTTAGTTGTTTATATTGAGAAAGATGTTTTTTCTTGTATTGACAATAAAACTATCATGACACGTTTTCAAAGTATGAGATCCCGTCGTGAACAAATTTAGTATTTCTAGCTTGTTTAGCACAAAAATTATTAATGAAATTTGTAGTTTGCCATTTATTTGTTCAATGATATTTTCGTCTTTTTTTTTTTTGGAACTTTTATATTGGGACTACCCTTTTGGAACTTTTATATTGGGACTACCCTAAGTTAAAATCCTGGATCCGCCAATGGGTGTAATGAGAGGAGTTAGGATGAGAGATCGAGAAGACTTGGATGAGGAAAAAATTTCAATTCTATTATTCCATGCTAGAAATGGGCCAGGCTGGGGGCATGTTCCCTCCTATTTTAAGATCTGCCACACCCTGCTAATTTTGTATACCTGAACCACCTCCCCCCCCCCCCCCCCGGTGGTTCCGTTTTGTGTTTAAAAATTTTGGACCAGCCCCGTATACGCCCCAAACAGTGGGTACCCACGAATCCAGGACCGTTTGCCTACCCCTACAATTTACTCCAAAAGAAAATGACCCTTGAAATCTTGAAGAAATGAAAGTAGTAAAGAAGGAGGCGCGAGCTCAGGAGAGGACCAAGTTAGACGCGCGCGCACCATAACCCAACTCAGAACTATAAAATCGGGGTAGTCCAACAGCTTCAATTCTCCAGACTTCGGTCTTCGGTCTTCCGGAACGCAAAATTTGGGCGATTCATTCAAAAAAAATCTACTGGTACGCCTCCCTCCATCCTTCAATTCCAATTAAATCCCATCCTCTCTCCTCTCCCTCTCTAAAAAAGCACCTTCATTTTGATTTGATTGGAATCATTGAATCCGAGTAAATTTTCTATGCTTCAAAAGTTGAAATTTTTGAAAATGGTGCAGGATTTGGGTAAATTAATCGGTTGTTGTTGGTGAAAATCGCGGTAAAAAATGGGAGTGAAACAAGCGTTAAAGAGCCTGGATGCGTTTCCTCGGGCGGAGGAGCACTTGCTGCAGAAAACACAATCGGGGGCACTCGGTAATTCTCTCCAGATTTTCGTTTTTGTTTTGTATTTTTTGTGAATTGTGTTTTGGATGGTTGGGTTTTTTGTGAATTGTGTTTTGGATTGGAAATTTATTGTTTTTTTTATTTTGTAGTTTCTGTTGTTGGGCTGCTTATAATGGCGACATTGTTTGTGCACGAGCTGAGATATTATCTCACTACATATACCGTCCATCAGGTTCGAATTTCGAATGCATTGCTTTCGTTTTCGGGGGATTTTGTTAGGTGAATAAGTGGGTAATGAATTGAAAGAAATGCCATTGCCATGGGATTGTAAGTTGTCTAATTGAAAAGGGTTGTATTTTTTGGCAGATGTCTGCAGACTTGAAGCGCGGAGAGACTCTTCCGATTCACATAAATATGACATTTCCAGCTTTACCTTGTGATGGTTAGCATGTTTTTTTTTTCTCTTGCTATTTAAGTGAATGCCGATTTCTTTGTAGGTTAATATGTTCATCATTTGGTAGCTTTGTGTGATGATAATCTTCGGCTTTCAACGTTTGATTGCAGTCTTGAGTGTTGATGCAATCGATATGTCAGGCAAGCATGAAGTAGATCTTGACACAAACATATGGAAAGTAAGAGACTTTATTGATTCTTATGTATTTTCCTTTTCTTGATATTGGGGTGCAATGTAATATGGTGTTTCATGTCAAAAAGTAAAGAACTGCATTTGTACAATGATAAAAAAAAGTGTTATATCTGTTTAAACTTTTATGAATGCATTACAAAGGTTTTGGCTTCTAAGTTTTATCCTCACGTTTGTCATACACATGCTGCACATTGTTTGCTAGGTACCAATTTAACTGTTCAAGTATGAGACAAGCAAACATAATTCGTTTAACCTGCACCACTTCATATGGGATTCTTTGGATCTTCCTTTACTTAGTGCTTTCTCAAGCTTTTTTTGTGGTGATTCTTTGCTGGGCCATCATTGGTTTTAGGCTTTTCGAAAAGTTGGTAGTGATGACTATTTTTGTTCTTTCCCTTGATCCACTGGCTTAAATTTTGACTATAATCTCATAGCTATTAGACTACCTTTACCCATGCATTTATATTGTAAGATTTAGTTTTTAAAATTGGCAACTTGTGATCTGTCTCTGTCCTTCCCTTCTCTCATGGTTATTCTCCTAACCAGTTTAGAGTGGCTGCAGCTTCGCCTGAACAGTCATGGACACATCATCGGCACTGAATATGTGTCTGACCTTGTGGAAAAGGAGCATTCTCACAAGCACGGTAACGTCTGTGTTGCATTACATATCACATTTTGTTTTGATTGTATGTCTTGCTTTTTAGATTTTTGTTTTCTGATAAAGAACCTTGGCCAGGTGACGGCAAAGATCATCACGACGATAAGGACAAGGAAGTTCATCCAGAAGGAGCTTTTGATCAAGCTGCAGAAGATCTTATCAAGAGGGTAAAGCATGCAATAGCAAATGGAGAAGGATGCCGGGTATATTCATAACACAGATCTTCATTTTTTGTACTAATGAACTGCACTTGCTCCTTCTGATATTGCATATATCTGATATAAAATTTTGCTGCAGGTTTTTGGTGTTTTAGATGTCCAAAGGGTTGCTGGAAACTTTCATATATCAGTTCATGGGTTAAACATTTTTGCTGCGCAAATGGTTAGTTTGCCTTATTATCTTGTTTTCTTCTCCCTCCAATTTCTTTCCATTTTGTGATTCCATGTGTTCTAGAACACGCAAAGTGCTGTGCCTGGTCTGAAGTACTTATGGTTGATACAAATTATCGTCCCCTGAATGAAAATTTTGATAAAATTTGGTTTTTGGCATTTTGAACTGCCAAACCATAGGATCGGTTCATTTTGACTAGATAAACTCTTGTTTAAATCCTATTAGATATCTTTAATCTTTTTTTTTCAACTTTTTGGGTTTCGAAATGATATGGGGAATTGGGGATTGAAGGTGCTTGAGTAAACTTATCCGTCTCACTTGTTGTATCATGGGGGTGCTTTGTGGATCAGTATTGTGCCAACTAGCTTTTTTTACTATAGCATATCTTTAAAGCTTGCTGACTCTAGTTTATTACAGCTTCCAACTTACTGTTTCTGTGCAGATTTTTGAAGGATCTAGAAATGTAAATGTAAGCCACATCATACATGACTTGTCGTTTGGCCCAAAATATCCAGGAATTCACAACCCACTTGATGGGACAGACCGAATTTTGCATGACACAAGTGGCACTTTCAAATATTATATAAAGGTTTGAATACTTGAACTTCTTCTGGGTTAATATACAGCTATTTGGTAGATTTAAATATCTGGAATCTGCAATATACGCTGGCCTATTTCATGCACGTCTGTGCAGGAATGCTTGCTTCTTTCTTTTTTTTCGCCCAATCAGGACTGCTTGCTTGAGTCTAAGCCTTAAAATGAACGCTATTTTTTCTCTCCCTTCTGTTACTTCTGGAAGATAAAGTAGATGTCCCATATTTTAACTCAGATAGGAGAGATTCAAAGCAAGAAAGTTTCCCGGCTAGGAAGAGACTTGCATCCAAAAAGGCATACTAGCCAAGAACTTGTCTTTCCCATCAAGAATTTATACTGTTTCTTTCATTAAGTGGTCTGCAATACTTTGCTAATACCGAAATAAGTCGAGTAATGGTATTCATTACCTTTTTCTCGAATTAATAATTATGTCTGCGTTCAGAAATGGATACCTGAATTGATTTTATCACAATAATTATACCTAACGTCTATAAGAAAGTTGTACACTTCCCGGGTCTGTATCCTGTCAGTTCTTCTGCCTCAACGTCGAGGCATGACATACGTACCGCTTACCTTTAGAATAAAAAAGTCAATCAACCTCATGTGTCAATGTCATTACCAACCAAATATTAGTTATTTGATTTGATTTGCTTTTTGTATTGTTAATTGGTTAGTTCCTTATCAAAGTATAATGGAGTTTTGCTTCATTTGTCAGTAGGCGTTTTGATATAGTTCAGCACCACAAGTCGTGAACGTGAAGAGGATTCAGAAGATTCATTTTTTGAAATATTAAGCATCTGTCTTCAAACTAATGTTTTCAAACGATCCAATTGCTAGGAAAAGAAAACCAGAAGGATTTGTTTCATGTTCTGATATATTCTTTATAGACGGTTTTCGTGAATAAATTAGCAAGCTTGATGATCTATGCTGAAAATGTTTCCTTTCATTGCTGTGCAGATTGTTCCAACTGAATATAGGTATATCTCAAAAGAAGTTTTGCCAACCAATCAATTCTCTGTCACAGAATATTTCTCTCCTATGAAGCAGTTTGATAGGACATGGCCAGGTAGGTTTATAAGAAGTTTATTTGTCTGTCCCTTTTATTGAGTTCATGGTGTTAAATATCGACCCTGTTTGTTTGTGTCCAGCTGTATACTTCTTGTATGATCTCTCACCAATTACTGTAACTATCAAAGAAGAACGCCGCAGTTTTCTCCATTTCATCACTCGGCTTTGTGCTGTATTGGGTGGTACCTTTGCGTTGACAGGTTTGTGTTTTTCGCTCATTCTGTATCATTTTATTTAAGTCAACATTATCAAAATAAACGTGGATTTGGAACTTCCGTTTCTGTTTATTGAAGTTCCAACTAATCGATCTGCTATATGTCAGAGTCTAGGCCATCAAAGTTGAAACTTCCATTCGTACCATATTTTGTTGCAGATGGGAGGGTCTCTTTTCATTAATTACCCATTCCATTTAACTCTGTAATTCCTTCTCTTGCATCAGGAATGCTAGATAGATGGATGTACAGGTTTGTTGAAGCATTGACGGCCAAACCACATGCTAGAAGTGTACTGCGATAAATTCCGGGAGTCTGCTAATACAATTTACTCAAGCGCATCTACAGATGGACACTAACGTTTCCCGGTTAGCAAGTGACATTGGATGTAAAACGGAGGCGAGACCTGAAATGTGCATTACTGCTCATGTAGCTCACTTATTTGCTCCCCCTCTTAGTGATGACCAATATGTGAAAATACATTGGCATCTCTTTATACATATTATTATAGTTTTCGATCTGCCAGAGGGAAACTCATGGTTGTTGTAGCTAAATCGATACACGCATGATTCTTTACAGATTCCTTCAATTTACGTAGTTTCGATTTAGGCACTGTTCAAATTTTGGTGACATGTTACGAGCAGTTATAAGCTCTTGCTATTAATTTTCTGTTAAATTTTTCTCGTTCCAGTTGTCAAAATCTTGCACTCTAGGAATTATCTTCAATTGAATTGTGCTAACAATCGAGGGCAGTGATGAGTTACCGTCGATGACCATATATTTCGGTTATTCGTTTTGAAGAATGTTCAAACTTATAAGTTAATGTGATGTGCAATTCTGTCCAAGCTTATAAGTTCATGTGAGGTTCAATTCTGTCCAAAACCTGAGCCAACCTGCTTCGCGCCCAGGCCTATTCACTTGTGTCAACTTCTGTAGCAAGCTTCATTGCTGTACTTATTACTGTTTTAAAAATTTCCGCCTATTGTTGTTTAAACCTTGTCTAGGCACTAAGAGGTTGACCATTGACGCGATTAATTCTTAAGCGTTTGAAAATTAAGAAAGAACGCCTAAAACTACTTAGGCGTTTGCCTAACATGCCTAGATCTACTTAGGTCGCGACTCTCACTTAGGGGAGTGAGTTAAGCCACAATGGGCTAGCGAATGCAAAAGACTTGTTGATACTTTATAATTTATATATCATTTTATTTTGCAATTTATGTATCCTAAAACAATTATGTACTTTTTTTAAAGAATAAACCAATAGTTATTTATACGATATAATAAATTTACTTAAATCCGCCTAACCGCCTAGGCGCTAGGTCCCAACCATCCGCCCGAGTAACTTCTAATGTCATTTAGAACCTTGTTTCTCATTAGTACACACTAAAAATTTGAAGACCAACTTGTCAGGAAAAATAATTTGGACGACTAAAGTGAAACAACCCCAAAAGCGTAAACCCTGCTTGCGCAAGGGGCAGAGACTTTGCAAAACCCTTAAAAGAAAACTTCGTTCCTTAAATGGACAGAGACAAGATGAGAAGATAAGCTTTGTAAATTACAAGGAATGCACAACGCAACAAATAATCAGATAAAACTATGCGAAAAACTCAGGCTCAATTTTCTTCTTTCAAAATTCTGAAATTTCTCGTCGCTACTGTCAAGATTTCACAGTCCATCAAAGACGGGGCATTTCACTTTCTCATTGGCAGGGAGTACCTCGTTGTGCCCGAGATGTTTTCGCTTACAATAATGTTCATAAATGAGTCAAGCACAAGGCTAGTGAATACAACATACCATCAGGTCTGCCTTGCCTAAGAATCTGAGTATTTCTACAACATTCCTCTTGTTAGGTTACTCGCCATTTGAGTCTCTGATTCCCCATTGTATAACCTTTAAATCTGCAATAAGTTCAAATAAAACAAGCAATCATATTAAAAAGTAAATACAGATTTTACATGGCTGGCAAGGAAAACAGAAGGTCAGCTGCCCCATCTTACAAAAATTATTAAATGTTAATGTGCATCGGAAAAGATGAATGATCTTCAGTATACAGAGCTCAAATTTACCTATCAAGGAAGCCAAAATTGCTCAATCTTTATGAACTATGCACCCTGTCCAACTTCTAGCTGCCTGGAACCATCAGTATTTAGATCTCCGTCAAACTGTTCCAGCTGTTGCTCCTGTTGGTGTCGACGATGCTCTTCTTCTTGCTGCTGCAGCTGTCGTTGTAGTTGCTGGTACTGATTATGTGAATCTTCCATCAATTGTTGCCGTCGTTGCTGGTATTGGCGTTGATATTGCTCTTCTTGCTGCTGCCACTGCTGGTGCTGTTGCCGGTGCTGCTGCAGTTGTAGTTCATGCCGATGCAATGCATTGCTAGTGTGTTGATGGGAAGATTGCAGTTGTCTGCTGGTTTTCCATCTAAGATACTCCACCAGAAGGGAATTTGTGCTGATTGCAATCCCAAACCCGGTGAATGAGGAAAGTAGAACCGAGAGAATTGGATTTACATTAAGCTGCCGGTGAGTGAACATGAGAAGCTGCATCAGAGACCAATAGAATACGAAGAAAAAGGAAAAGAAAGGAACACGTGGGGTCTATAAATTCTTGAAAGAAATCGGTTCTGCTTACAACAGTATAAAATATGTGAGCAAACAGGATCACAATGGCAAACTGGAAGGAGGCATAAGCCCATATGTAGCTCCTGCTCACTGCCACCATCATGCATAATCAGGTACCGTATTTCAACTATAATTCATGAAAAAATAGAATGCTCCACCTATTTGAAGCAAAAATAGAGCTTGAAAGGGGGCGGAATGAGAGAGTAGGAAACATCATGACTCATGAGTTGCTCAGTAAAGGACCACTCTGGTCGTTTCATTGAAAGAAAAAAAAGCCGCTTTAGAAAATAATTCCTTAGAATAATATCTTTCTCACGTGTCAAAATTCCTGATTTTCCTCCTTTATTGTTTCAATTGTACAAAATGAACTCCTAGGGTACTTTTTATCCAGTGTACTTTTATGTTTTTAAGATTTGATGTTCCTTTTTGTCCCCTCTTAACTTTCGAGGCCATATCGGATTGACAATATAAAATTCAAGTTGGCAATAGATGCCACAACTCTATTCTTAAAAGGGTGCAAATAAATATTACCTAATTAAAGCTTGATATGACAAGGCTTCCATTTCTTACTAAAGAGAACAGACTGAAATTAGTAACTTCACAGATGGGTTGAGGAAAATAATTGAGCTGTATGGCATTATCTTTTATTAAATGAAAGGACAGAAAATTAAAAACATACTGATAGTAAAAGGAAGAAAAAACTTACCCATTGTGGAAGCAATCACGGATGAAAGGAGACCTAAAACACAAGAGAAGGGTAAAGAAATGGCAAGAGCACGAGGGCCCAAGTCAGATACCTGTTCAGAACGAAAAAAGAAAACGTCACTAGTAAAATGTTTAAACAACCACCATAGATGTAGAAACCACAACTGGTAAGTTGTTGAGGTTAAGAAAATTTTCTAAAATGCATTGCCATGTTTCCTCCCGTAAGTTATGTTTGTTAAATTATTAAATCTTGACAAAATCAGGCTCAGATCAAGGACAATATGAAGCATGACTGGACAACTGAGGTGACTTTCAGAATCTAGTCGAATTTCTTCTTTGCCAGCAAGAGTGAGCTTACAACCCTAACTATGATTCTATTAATGAAGAGCTTGAGTTTATAGTAAAAAAGCATAAAACATACCAGAAGTTGCTCCAGAAAGCAGAAATACGCAAGCATGCTGACCAGGACAAGAATTGGTATATCCTGCCAGACCCTGTCATGCATCATGCATGGAACAAGGAAAAATCCAAAATCAAACTCGAATGGTAATAGTTCAAGTGTCAACAAAGAGCATGATACCAAAAGTTTCTAGAAAATGTACCGAGTGATATGTTTGACTCATTTTTTTTCTATGCACCTTAACAGGAGTTGTAGAAGATGTGTGAAAATCCATTTTATCAGAAGTGTAACTCATATTAAAAGTGAAAATGAAGAACATAACAAAAAGAAACAAAACATGGTGAATTAACGGAGCGTAGTTTAGTCAGCCATCAAGTAACCAGAATCACTAACATATCAATGTGATGATATCTGTGAACATTTCATAGATACAACAGCATAACACCTGTCTTCTCTCTTCATTTTTACTAGGGAGGGAGGTGGTTGTGTGTAGTTTTTCTTTTAGCAGAAACATTATTTGGTGAACAGACCACATGCATTTCTTTTAAATTTGGAAACATGGAGCCTTAGGACTCTTTTACAATGAGTCATAACTACGACGCCATGCTGGGAATGTGGGATCATTATGAACGTCAGAAAAGTTCGGACTTGCCTGTAACGAGGAACTTCCCTATGCTCCATTATTGTTGGTGGTCGTCTAGTAACAGTTTGAGGATTGTGTATTTTGAGTAGTGTTACAGGTAAGTTTCGGACATCCTGCTTGCAGACATCACAGGTCTTGTTCCCTTTAATGCTAAACCACTTTACTGCACAGTCTTTGTGAGCAAGCGCCAGCTCTCCTTTGCAGCTGCACTCCATTTTAAGAGAATCACCACCTTCTGCGAGCTCAACCAAACAAATCCTGCAAACTGCTTCTTCTTCGGGAATATCCTCACCAGAATCTTCAGTAGCTGAAGGCCATCATAAATTACAGATATATGTCTTAGATTATACAAAAATTTAAGAAGCACTCAAAGTGGGCTTAGTAATGCATGTGGATATCCTAGTGGATAGGTTGTTGAGTTTCCACCCATGCGTCTCGGGTTCAAAACTTCCTCCTCCCCTAAATTTTGTAATAGTTTCGAATCCTCCCCTTCCCTTAATAATAATAAATTTAAAAAAAAATATGGGAAAAGTAAATTAATAAATCTGTAAGAATTTGATAAAAGTTAATGGTTCAAACTTCAACCGAGCAAGTTTGAAAACCATGGCTTTGAATTTTTCTTATTTTAAAACTACGAATGACATTCCCAGTTGCAAGTGAAGGAACATAAACCAATAGAAAGTCTATTGGAGTATTATATGTACTATACTTCCGGAGTTACTTGTAGGAGAGGTTTGTGAATATTATCATTCTCTTACTAGCCAAATTTTGACACCCGTAGGAGTATCTATGCAGTAATCGTGTCTGTAGGAGAGGTTTGTGAAGATGCTCATTCTTCCTTCCAGCATGATTATTGCATATAATACTCGAACAAAAGTATATTAACCATATATACTCAATCTCCTAGAAGCCAAAATTTTCAAATTCTTTTCATGACAAGAGGTAGCATTTACCGGTTTCCAGTGCTGGGTCAGCATTTGGTGAGGCACCCTCAACTGCTGAAGGACGTGGAGTTGCTGAAATTACACGGATCATGCCTCCAGAATCCATCCGCCTTAAACTTCTGCCTGTAATATTTACTGGAACTGAGAATGAGCGGGACATATGATGCTTAGCTTCAATTCTCTGAAACAAAATTCATTTTTAGTGTGACACAAGAATTTCTAAACTGGGCACTGGTAAACGAAAACGGTAAATTAGAATCACTTACAGGATAATCAGAATGACTCTCCATATGTCTTCCCTGCCCAGTCTCAGAACCCAGATTTGCACTTGGTGTAACTGGTAAAGAATGTGTCCCTTTCATTGATGTAGACAAGAAAACCTTATTAAGAGAGAAAGACTGCGAAGTAGAAGGCTTTTCCAAAGGACTATCTGATGGGGGGGTGTCCGGTACAATGAGAATGGTCTTCTCACCATCCAGGGGCAAATTTTTCACCCTAAAGCTTTTTTGAGGAAACAGATTTTTCACCGTTGATTTGATCTTAGCTGAATGTGGCCTAGGCGGCAGTCCAACTCTACTAGAACTTGGACTTGGCGCAAAGGGAATATCAATTCTCGTAAAAGTGGACAAACTACTTTCCAGTGTCCTTGCCGGTATTTGCAATGAGGAAAGGTTTGGTCGTCTAGACTGCTGAACCAACAAGGTTTCTTCATTCTTTAACTTTTGATCATGAATCTGCAAAACCATCAAACGATTCCATCGCTACGCAATTCAACAATGAGATCGAAAATTTATAGTGTCCAATCACTTCACCATAAGTAAATACATGGACAACAACTAAAATTAAAAACTTTATACGATTATATCCACATCTGAACTGTCAAGAAACCGAAGTCCGATATGCTAAAAACAAGAAAGCAAAGTAATTTGTGCATATAAGTATATAACTCAAAGTGGTTTTCACTAATGGAAGTCATGGAACCCAAATTTCAGCAACAAAGAACCAAAAAATCATCTTTTGAGAATAACCCTTTTAAAGTTATCATTTTCCAATTCAGAGTAACTAGACAAAGGCAAAATACTAATACTTTGTTTTGTTACCCAGAAAATGCAGGAAACAAACAGAAAAAATCAAAACTTTACTTCTGCAACTACTACAGAGTAAAATCTGGGACCTGAAAATTGCAAAAACTCACCTGGGACTGCTCAGAGGAGCTCTCCAAAGTCAATTCCTCACCCTGCCGAAGCTCGGAAGCTGAATTCTCCGTCATAACCAGAGAACTTTACCAAAAATGGAACCCAAAAAACCCTAATCTGGAAAACTGAGAGAGTCTGCTTTCAGCTGGCAGTCACCAAGATTGAGCATAAATTGAAAAACACAGAAAACAGTGGCAATGACGGAGACAACAAATTGCGATCGGACATGAATCAAAATTATCAAATATTAAGTCAGATTTTGTTCCTTTTGGATTTGGGAACTTTTAAATCGTTTTTGTCTTTATAATCCCCGCCAACGTAATCTGCGTGCTCAATGCTGGTGGTGGTGGATTCTCTTTTCTGACTTTACCCTTGCTTCTGCTTTACTTTACTACTTGATTTGTTTAGTTAATTAATTAAGCATGATTAGCTGCTTTAATTTAACTTGTTAAGACAAACAAAGGCTTAGGACAAAAAGGATGACACATCAAATAGCTTTTTATGGGTCCTGTTTTGAGTTTTAAATTAGAAATGTTTTTTTTTTTTAATAAAAAAATTACCTATACTAGGGAAGGATGAACTTAACTCCACAATGGGCTAGTAATATATGGTTCAACCTCTCATTTGACGATAATTGAATCTAAGATATCTCACTTACAAGTAAATAGAAATATCATTACCCTGTAGTACTAAGTAGTGAAATATTTTAAGTTTTTAATTAGATATGTTTACTCTTTTATTTGAAGTAAGACTTTTCAGCTCTTCATTTTGGTTTTTGGATAATTTGGTTTCTAAGTTTGTCCACTTTTGATCCTTCAAGGAAAAATTTATTAATATTCTCGTTAAATTATCACGTGAACGATCATGTGATCACCTTTTTATAGGTATTCGCATTCACTTAGCGAGCACAATAACAGATTTTTTACAAAATAACTAAAATATTTTATGGTGAACAAACTCATAAACTCCTTCTATCAATTTTCATATTATATTCGATTGTCTGGTAAAGTGAAAATTAAATTATTACTTATCAAAGATTTCCCTATGTCATAATAAATCAGAGTTTGAGTTTGAAGAGGGGAAGGAATCATCGAAACAAGCGTTCCATTTAAAACAAGATCATATTAAATTGTACAAAGAAATGAATTCTATTATTTGGTTGATAAGAAATCAAACAAATATTAAAAAGACTCTTTTAAAAGTAAAACTCTTCAGGAATTTTTTGTACAATATTTTATAATATTGACACGAGAATCAACGTTAAACAGTGAAGTGACAGAATCCATGAAGAGTCTCACTTTGAAAGAAACTCTTTAACATTTCTCTCTATGAATATGAGTATAACTAATGTGAGTTTAAGTTCTATTAAGAAACGAGAGTAGTTTAGAATAGTTTATTGTCTTGTTAAAAAATAAATCATTGATTAGCAATTTCTTTAAGAGAGTTTAGGCTTAATGATGAAGAGTTCTCAAAATATGTGCCCCACCCGAAATAAGGCTAGAATGGGTTTTAATAAAGGGAACTTTAACAAAAAGCATCCGATACTGTTCATTTTAAAGAAAAATCATATTTTTACACTAAAAAGTCAATCATGATACTATTCACTTTACCCTTTATTTTGTCCTTATCATTAAAACTCAAAGTTTTCAAACCATTTTCATTAGTTTTCAT
The DNA here is from genome assembly GCF_042453785.1 of Malus domestica. Classification (NCBI taxonomy): domain Eukaryota; kingdom Viridiplantae; phylum Streptophyta; class Magnoliopsida; order Rosales; family Rosaceae; genus Malus; species Malus domestica. The sequence goes on along the minus strand of NC_091677.1, from coordinate 11,005,547 downwards.
TTTAATAAAATGTAATCTTCTAATTTACGATAAAAGAAGCTAATTTGTATAACAGACGTAAACAATGTCATTAGCGACCGAGTGAAACCGTATATGAAGACTAGATTATTATTATTTTGTTTTTAACAAACGATATTATGTAGATTAAGGAGGAGGGGGTGAGTTTAGCCTCACAATAGACTAGCAATAATATTGTTCAAATTCGTATTCGGCAAGAATCAAACCTAAAACCTCTCACTTACAAGTAAACAAAAATATCATTAAACTGCAGTACTAAGTAGCTGCAAACTACATTAATTAGATTTTACTAAAAAATCGTTTATTCGTCAAAGAAACTCATGCAAAATTCTTCGGCCCACGGGTTCATAAAGTAGAGGCCCAGCCCATGTAAGCTAGATACAAACCCGCGCTTTCTAGCCCGCTCCAAACATTTCGGGTCAGAGTCGGTACTCCTCCGAAACCCGGTTCACACAATCACGTCGATCCTAGATCGACCCATTTTCCAGCGCCACAGCTGAATCAAAAGCAAAGCTCCAACTCTCAGAGACAGAGAGAGAGAAGAGAGAGAATCCACTCTCCAAATTGTCAGATCTCCTCCTTCCAACTGTTTCTCCCATTCATTACTCCAACGCAACGAGCTCGAGCTTAATTTGGCAGCCATGGATAAGTCAAGCACTTTGGAATACATCAACCAGATGTTCCCCACAGGTATGTCTCTCTCCTCCCTCCCTCTCTCTCTATGTGTTTGTATATATATATTTATATGCGTATATATATCTGTTTGTGTTGTATAAGCAGAATGTGTAGGTGTTGAACTTACTTTTTGAATGCTTTGAATTGTGCAAAACAGAGGCGTCTTTATCTGGTGTGGAGCCGCTAATGCAAAAGATACACGGTGAGATTCGGCGAGTAGATGCTGGAATTTTAGCCGCGGTTCGCCAGCAGGTCGTCGCCTTTGCCTTTTGAGCTCTGAGCTCACAACTGCAATTGCACGTTTTTTTTTTTTTTTTTTTTACTAGTTTTGTAGTTTTTGATGGATTGGCTGGTGTGGTTTTCCAGAGCAATTCGGGCATGAAAGCAAAAGAAGATCTTGCTGCCGCTACACGTGCCGTGGAGGTCTGTTCTTAAACTCGGTTCATAAGCATTGATGCAATTTGCAGAATAAAAGGGTTGTAATTGATGTAAATGGATTTTCTTTGGCTTTTAGTTTTTTTTCTTTTGTTTTATTTATTTACTTTGTGATGCTCTAAGGCAGGAACTCATGTATAAAATCCGCGAAATTAAAACGAAAGCTGAGCAAAGCGAGACAATGGTTCAAGAAATATGTAGGGATATTAAGAAGTTAGACTCTGCAAAGAAGCATATAACAACGACGATTACTGCTCTTCATCGCCTAACCATGCTTGGTTAGTTCCTCGTTTATGATTTTTACAGTGACGATTGATCAAGATTTATAGATCAACTGTTTGACCCTGATTAGAAACTGATGATGAATGCCTTTGCCTTTATATTATTCTCATGGGAGTGCACTTTTTTCTTTTTTGGTAACATGGCAGTCTCTGCTGTTGAGCAGCTTCAAGTAATGGCTTCGAAACGACAATATAAAAAGGCAGCCGCACAGTTGGAGGTAAGGTATCTCCTAGTATACAGTGTCATTTTACTGTAGATAAAACAGGAGCTTACTTTGTGACTCCTTTTGTTTGATGTTCTCAATTATGCTTTGGTCTTTTGTAGCATCTGGTTATTGTTACACTCTATTTAAGCGATTGGAAGATCCTCATAAGAAGTGCATTTTTTTTATGCATTCTGTGTTATTTTCCTTTTGTTATATCTTTGGGAATAGAATAGTATTTTTCGTGATACGAACTTTTGCATTATACAAAGATGATTGAAAAGTAACTGCTAGTTTTAGAAGATTAGTGTTATATGAATTTTGAGAAAGTGCTTCATTTTGATTCGAGTTTATGATGCGTATCAGGCAGTGAACCAGTTATGTAGCCATTTTGAAGCTTATCAGGACATTCCAAAGATCACAGAGTTGAGGGAAAAATTTAAGAATATCAAACAAATACTAAAGTCGCACGTGTTTTCTGATTTCTCAAGGTATGTGTTTGAAATAATATGCAGTGCCGTATATACAAATTAATGCTTAAGCAAACCATTAAAAGGATAGATCATTGAACAACTATTGATACTAGGTTTTGGGGTTTAGTAATTATAGCATTTGGTCATATTCTTTATTCTTTGTTAGGATATGTGTGCCTAGAACTATATAATGGAGTTGTTTGTGTATGTCTATTAGTTAAACTGCTGCAACTATAATGTTTTTGCTGTCTTTGACTCTTTAGTATCCTTAGTATCTTCTCTATTGCGGTTTCTTCTCAGCTTAGGTACTGGAAAGGAGACGGAGGAAACAAATTTACTTCAGCAGTTATCTGATGCTTGCCTGGTTGTTGATGCTTTGGAGCCATCTGTGAGGGAAGAACTAGTAAATAACTTTTGCAGCAGGGAGCTTACTTCATATGAGCAGATATTTGAAGGAGCTGGTGTGTGCTCATGTTTGATGTTATTCTTAGCAGATGCTTTCAGTATGTATGAAGACTTCACTTTAATTGTCCTTAATTTTGAATTTCATCTTGTTTTCTCTATTTGTAGAACTAGCTAAGTTGGATAAAACTGAACGAAGATATGCATGGATCAAGCGTCGTATGAGAACAAATGAAGAAATTTGGAAAATCTTTCCTACTTCATGGCATGTTCCTTATCGGCTCTGTATTCAGTTCTGTAAAAAAACAAGGTACAATCTACTTCCCTCTGATATCAAAGTTTGTCGATAGCTTCAATTCCTTTTCACAGAGGGTGGAATTTTCTTAGTTTTCCATTTACATAAAATGTAGCCATCAACTTCTTTAAATACCCAAAAAGAACTGTTAGCATTTGGAAACTGTCGTTCCTATTGCCGTCCTTATGATATTCAAGGTTTCGACATGGTGAACCAAGAAAAAATCTGAACATTGTAGTGTTCTCTGTGCTGGTGGTCACACGTGTAACTAAGTAGAAGGGAAGGCAAGTGATGGCATCACACATAGAGATAAAATACATGTTTCTTCCTTTCCTCCATTAACGTTTTGAGATTTTAGTATCCTTAATATTTTTTTTTTATCAGAGGAGAAGAAAAATGTTTGAAGCAAAATTCCATAAAAGACACAACCTAGTTTACTTTTGAGGTTGACATTTTATTTGTTTCCTTTTTTGCCGTTTACTTGACTCTCTGGACATAGGGGGTTCTAGTTTACATCTGATTTCACCAGAGAATTCAAAGAAACTTTTTTCTTTCTTTCCTTTTTTTTTTTTTAGTTTTTGAGAATGAATTCAAAGAAACTTAAAAAGTTGAAAACTTTTTTGTATTGTTCTTTTTTCAGAAAGCAGCTGGAAGATATACATAATAATCAGAAAGAAAATCCTGATGTTGGCATATTATTGTTGGTAAGCCGTATTTCTTATTTATGTTTTGGATTGATTTTACATGTAGTTGAGGAGTGATATTTGGTGCTTCTTTAGTTTGTCTTAGATTAGTTTGACTCTTGTCTATTCTTGTAGAAGCAGCACAAACAACCTAAGCTCAGATAAACCCAATTTCAACTTTTTTTGAGGCATTTGAATCAAATATCATTATGTTATCATGTCGTCTTGCACTATTTTAATCCACTTCCTTTTTGGCTTAGGTATAAGTGCAGCCATCCGTCTCTTGTTGCAGCCAGTTATTCTCTTCAATTTGTTATTTCAACTCCATATCCATATGATGTGATATCATTTGTTTTGCCTCTTGAAAATAACTGGAAATGGGCATTAAACAAGTGAGAGATCCTTTTTTTTAGAAACCACGCGAAAGATGTTGAACCAATCAGCAGAGTACAAAAGCTTAGTTTAGTTTTTTCCTTAAGAATATTGGGTACATCTGTTGAAACCTTTAAACAACCCATGAGTGATATAGTGCATGCATATGTAATTTTTTAGGAGCCACATGGATCATGCATTGCTTGTCTTCTTTAGATCTTCCAGTCGCTAATCTGTATGGGTGCTCTCTTTAATGAATCAATGAAGTTTATACTAGGGAAAAAACAATAGCAAGAGCAAACTGAACCAAACCCAATTATGGTCGTGATTGGATTGTCTGTGCAAGTTTGGTTAGATCTGCCTAATTGGACTTCATATGGGAAACTATAATCATTAAGCATTTCCTTACCTCAAGTGGCACATCTATATTAGGGTTTTTGTAAGGATATGGTTGTGATAAATATAACGCAATAATTTTTATTGTTGTTGACATTTTATATCCAATCTCATGGCCTTCAAAACGTTCTCATTTGTTGGTTTTTTTAATGCTTTGACTGCTGCCTATAGGCACTACAGCGAACTCTTGAATTTGAGGATGAATTGGCAGAGAAATTTGGTGGTGGTACTCGAGGCAGGGAGATCGGAAATGAGATTGAAGAAATTGGTAGAGGGGAAAACTCTAGTCAAAGTGCCTCAGATATTAGAAAGAAGTATGAAAAGAAGCTTGCTGCACATCAGGAAAGTAGCACAGAGGTATGGATGTTATGTATTGCTTAATATGGTTGAAAATTCACAATGTGAATTCCTTATAACAGCAAGTTAATAAGCTCTCCTGATTTTCATTTTCCAGGAAAAGGATAAAGAGTTATCAGCTCCTGCAGCTGGGGTAAATTTTTTTCTTCTACATGTATTCTTTCATAATAAGTAACCTCGTAATATATATGAAATGAGCGATTAATGTGTGTATAATTAGATTTGACTTTTCTTGTATGTCATTCCTGTATATTTTCTACGTTACCTATATCATACCATAATGGTGACTCTTATATAGTGAGATTGCTTGAGTGTGTGTTGAAAATAATTTTAAGCAATCCATGTAAAGTTATATCAAGATGTTGACTTGTTGTATCCTGGTTAAAAATTTGGGGTTGTCACTTTGGTATAAGATGACTAAGATATCATCATGTTTGCAGTTACAGTCTATTATTATGGTCCTTTTGTATTTTAGTGCCAAGTCTATCTTCTCATACATATAATTTCTGAGAATTACTTGTACTGTTTGATTTGGCAGTTCAACTTCCGTGGAATCATTTCATCTTGCTTTGAGCCTCACTTGAATGTTTACACAGAACTAGAAGAGAAGACACTGATGGAGAATTTGGAGAAACTTGTTCAGGTAGAATAGATCTATTACTTCTACAACAAATGTTCAATAGTTTGCTAGTGTCTTTTCCCATTTGATTTAGGTTTTGTTTTCATCTTTCCAATAGGAGGAAACATGGGACATTGAGGAGGGAAGTCAGAATAATGTTTTATCAAGTAGCATGCAGGTAAGCACATTTTCCTACCGTCACTTTAGAAGTTTAGTGTTGCAGTTAATGAGAATGACTAGAATAAGACTGAGTGCCTTTGATTTGGCCCCAGGGCGTGTTTCCACTGTTCTCAGTCACTCTTAGTTTATTGATGTCATTCTTTAACTTATTTATGTGATATGAACATATAAAATGTTATTCAATACTCAAATCGTTATATTCTTGTAGATCCTTTATTTGTTTCAAGAAACTTTTTTTATTCAGGACACTGAATTCTTAGAACCATGCCTTAGAATCTTATATGGCTAAATTTTCTTTAGGTTATGGTTATTTCTTTAATGATGTTAATAATGTTGACTTGGTTGCACGTTTTGGTCTTGCAGTTGTTTCTTATAATCAAGAGGAGCTTAAAGAGATGCAGTGCTTTGACAAAGAACCAGACATTATTTAATTTGTTCAAGGTACTTTATTGAAGTTCCTCGCTTAATATCCTAATTGGTATCGACACACATAGTGCATATAATATTACATATCCATAAACAAAACTCTATTGTGGATGCCTAGTGATATTAGGCCATCATATTTTGTTGCAAGACTATTCTACTTCAACCACCTTCAAACGTAGAAGAAAAATGCATGTTTCTTCCTTGCGACTTTTTTTTTGTTCAAATTTCCTCCTTGTGACTTGAACTGTACAAGTAAATAGATATTTTTAAATAATCAGATATGATGTGTCTTTCCAAGTTTAGGTGTTTCAAAGGATTCTCAAAGGATATGCTACCAAGCTTTTTGCAAGAATACCTAAAGGTGGTACAGGAATTGTTGCAGCAGCAACTGGTATGGATGGACAGATAAAGGTATAAAAGACCAATTTTAAGCTTCATGACTATTTCACAAAATTCTTGTTATTCTGAATAGGTGCTAATTTTCATTTATGCTTAAGCAGACATCTGACAGAGATGAAAAGGTGATTTGTTACATTGTCAACTCGGCAGAATACTGCCATAAGACGGTAAGCAGTTTTTTGGAGACATGCAACTGCTCTGACTTTTGAGTGTTAGCTGAATTCCTATCTGCGTGTGAAGCTGTAATGCCTCGTCTCAACTAAAACTTACAGCAGATGCTGTTTTGAGAAAGGGGTACTATGTCCGATGGGAATTTCTGGATAAATTAGAACTAGATGATTCTTTTTGTCTAATGTATTTTCTTATCTTTTTGCATTACAAAAGGTAGAAGCTAACAAGGGCACTGATTAAATTAATGATTTACATTACATTCTGATTGTAGGGTGTCTGACACACATACCTCCATAATAACTTGAGTGAAAAATGAATGCACGGCTTATTGTATGCATCACCGAGTCCATTAGTATGTTGCCATAATGTGTCGTGTGAATCTTGTTATCTTGATCAGCTTATAAATTTTCACATGAGGTGTGAAACATATGTGCTCGTAATTATCATAAAAAAAACTTGTAATTACCATGTACACTGAATTCCGATGGAAATTGTTGTCAGTACTTGGTGGTTTTTCAGTTTTCTATCTGAGTTAGTTGGTATTGCATGTCTTCTTTCTGAAATCACTGTGAGGTGTGATTAATTTATGATTAGCACTGAATCTGGCGTTCACATGATTTATGTATGTATGTATATGTGTGTGTGTGTGTGTGTGTGTGTGTGTGTGTGTATGCATAAACAACTATAGTACAAGAATGAAAACTATTTTACATTCTTGATAATTTATGTTTAATTATTTGCAGTCTGGTGAACTGGCTGAAAGTGTATCCAAAATAATTGATACTCAGTTTGCTGATGGGGTGGATATGTCGGAAGTGCAGGTATAAGCTATTTTATAAGTAGCCTAATGCATTTTTTTTTTCTGTTCATTTTCTACAAGAGTTGTGCAATCGTGCAGGATGAATTTTCAGCCGTTATAACAAAAGCATTGGTAACCTTGGTGCATGGCCTAGAAACTAAGTTTGATGCTGAAATGGCTGCAATGACACGAGTTCCATGGGCTACGCTTGAAAGTGTTGGTGACCAATCAGAGTAAGCTAGCATTAATCTAGATTCTGCTCCTTTACATCAAATACACACTTTCCACAAATGACTAAACCCACCGTTTTGCAGGTATGTTAATGGCATAAATATGATCCTTGCTAGTAGTATTCCTATACTTGGAACACTTCTCTCACCAATTTACTTCCAATTTTTCTTGGACAAGGTAGTACAAGGGGCTGACGTGTTTTATGTTATATTTTTTACCATAGATCTTAGTCTTGCTTCCCAAGGTTCATGAGTCATTATTTATTTCTATAATTTTATGTTTCTTTCTTTTATTGATATGACATGCTTTTTGCAAGCATTTTAAAGTCGTGTAGCGCCATCCTTCACTCAGTTATCTACCTTATACTTAACACTAAGTCCGTTCTGAACATTTTGCTAATGTAGTTCTAATCTCTTGACTTCATCTGTGCAGCTTGCATCATCTCTTGGTCCGCGTTTCTATACTAACATTTTCAAATGCAAGCAAATATCAGAAACTGGAGCTCAACAAGTAGGGACTGCATTCCTAATAATCGCCTCTGTTTCCTTTTAAACCTGATTTTGTTTATTTTAAGAGATGAGAACAAGTATATATAACCGCTTCACAAATGAGAGTTGAGGGATATATACCGGGGATTTCCCTCGATTCTTGAATTCGAAGTAGTTTAAATCTTACCTTGTGATAGAAATCAATCAAACTTTCATCTTGAATTATTATATGTTTATCTCTCTAGTTTAGGGTATCTTTCTTATACATGTATCAAATGTATATCTTTTTTCTCCAAGCAATTTTATAGTTTATATCTGAAGTGAACTTCGTGATTGATTCATGTGATTAATAAAAATGCTTTGGATGCTATTGCAGATGCTACTGGATACTCAAGCTGTAAAGACAATTCTTTTGGAGATACCATCCCTTGGTCACCAAGTGAGTGAATTGTTGATATATGTTTATAGTTACGAGTATGATCAGAACTATAAAGTACAAGTAGCCCCTTCCTTGTTTACGGCTATTATGATCCTATTAGTGTCACACTCCACCTAAAGTATCATTCCAGGGTTGAAAGCATGAAAATCATTTCTTGATTCCTACTCATAAGTGCCCGTGATAGCTTTCTCGTCATAATTGACTAGTTATTTTTCTTAGCACACAAATCAAACCTGTTAACAGATCAATATAATTTCTTCAAACAGACTTCACGTGCTGCTAGCTATTCGAAATTTGTAAGCCGGGAGATGAGCAAAGCTGAAGCACTTCTGAAGGTAGGTATCAGTCTATTGGTGCTCTTTCTGGCAGCCTCTGGTTTCTTTTCAGAAGTAGGTTTATCTCTTTTTTGCATACAGGTCATTCTGTCGCCAATTGATTCTGTTGCGGATACATATCGTGCGTTGCTACCAGAGGGAACGCCCATGGAGTTTCAGAGAATTTTGGAGCTCAAGGTGGTCATCAACTTCTCCTGCCTTTTCACATCCATTCATTTTTCACATGAGACATTTTTTCTTTCCATTCATCAATTCAAAGTTCTTAAGAAACTAGAGGAGACTGACGTGCAAGCAGACGTTGAATTTTAGCGCATTTCTGTTCTGTTCATACTATTTTGAACAAAAGGAAACTGCAGATTTTTACCACTTCAAGAGTTGGAACAAATGTTTACTTTTCAAAAAGAGTTACGAGTTGGATAATCCGGTTAATTCAATGTATGTTTCACTGAATTTGAGTATGAATGTGCAGGGTCTTAAGAAAGCAGATCAGCAAAGCATACTAGATGACTTTAACAAGCATGGCCCGGGAATCACAAAACCTGCTCTCCAACCCCCGGCTGCCCCAACTATCCCACTCCCAACTGCCCCCGCAGCTGCTCTGATACAAAATCCTACTTCAGCCGCCCTTATTGCATCCAGAGACGATGTGCTAACCAGAGCAGCTGCACTCGGGCGAGGTGCAGCCACAACAGGGTTCAAGAGGTTCCTGGCGTTAACCGAAGCTGCAAAAGATAGAAAAGACGGGCCTTTCAGAAAGCTCTTCAACGCATGACAACATTTATATCCTATAGAAATGTAAATCATGTACTGGTTCTTACCTTGTTTCTTTTTTCATTTTTTGTATTGCTAATCTCGTGTCGCTTTCGGAGGGAATTTTTGTAACACAAAATATCGTATTCAAAATCTCGCAATGGTCAAGTAGAATTAGATTAGTGCTGTACACTTTTTGCTATTTTTGGCTTTGGCGTACAGTACGATACGAAATTCCAATCAATTTGAGAGAAGCGTGTCCAAAATTTGTAACGTGAATACATGGTGTCATCTTATTATTATAAACCTCAAATTACTGTCCTTAATTTTCCATTCATTTTGTTAACCCGAATTACGTCTAACATTTTATTGACCCGCAGTTTTCACTTTGTTGGAAGAGAGTAACTTTAAAACATATTTTCCTGAGTAGTCCGAAAAATGAACAGTGAAGAATTACACTAAAAAATACAGGTGAATATTGACTCAAAAATCGAAATGGTGATTACTGTTCAAAAGGATTTCGGCTGAACTACCGAAGACAAACCCGGTGCTTTAAAACTTAAAAGAGGGGACGCTGTAAAAGAGAGATCTGAAATGCTGATCAATCACAGCTCATAGCCACATTCATTAATCCGAACATATTTTTCCAGTAAGATATGATAATCCTTGTCCATGGGGGGCGTTTTATGGGACTACGTAACCAAACACTGCCAAGTACAGCCACTAATCTCAAGTCTCAAGGATTAAGACAACCCAAATAAACAACAAAAAATAGTAGCGTCAACATAATAATACTAAAAAGATACATTACATTTTATGAGCCCTCTCATCATCCGAATACGATGACTTGACTTTCGTTTCATACTCTAATTTATAAACTTAATAATATAAACAGAATAAAACACCTATTGTTGCTTCCTCTAACTTCGGGTGGTATTGCAAGAACAATTATTCGCTACACGCCCCCCCTCTAACTTCGGTTCATGAAAGCAAATAATTGTTCTTGGTAATTCTTTCCTCCTGGGTTCCGTATCTTCCTAACTGGCATTGCAAGACAGACGAGTCAGTGAATCGTAAGCATTGTTCACCCAATCCCACATGGGAATATCTCAATTAAAAGAAACCAACCTGAGTCGGTAAATGTATGGGATAGCAATAAGAAATACGTAAACAGACTTACCATTGAATAAAGTTCGAAGGGTCTTCTAGCGTTTTGTTCATCATCAAAACTTGCCATCCCCAAAGCTGCCAAAACGGCTAGAATTATTGTTCCTAGAACCACCAGAACGATCAGAGCTACCAAACCCTCCGAAATTACTTGAACGGTCAGAACTACCAAAACCACCTGAACGGTCAGAATTACCGAAACCACTTGAACGACCGAAACCTGAGTTACCAAAGTTTCCTCCGCGGTTTGAGCTAGATCCGGAAAACCCACCTCCAGATTGAGAATCACCATAGGAACCAAAACGACCGGGACGAGGTCCACTAGATCTACCCATCTGACCAGAAGAATCACCATAGCTACTGGAACGACCAAACCCACCAGAACGGCTAAAACCTGGTCCTGATGGACCACCAAATCGACTACCCTTTGTGAATCGATCTCTACCCATGTCTGGCATCATGTCTATACTTTTGCTGTCAACAGCAATCCGGGGAAGCTGGTCATAAAATAGTAATCATATAATCAGTCTGGGATGCTAGTACATACACAAAACCAGACATTTTCTCGGAGAAATATATATAATAGAATTTTTCGGTTATCTAAGCATGCAAAATTTTGCGAAGCTCGCCATACTATACCGGAGAGCACCATGTCAGACCTCCTTTAAGCTTCGACTCAAACTAAGAATAAAATCACATGAGCAGAAAGCATGCTCGTGAATCCACACAAACATTTTAGAGGAAACACAGATCTTTAATGGGAACATCTATTTGTTTCTGTCAAATGAGTATCATTCAATTACCCAAAAGCACATGATAATCAAAGTCAGAATTGTGTTACTCTCAATGCCTTGAACTATGAACAGTGTCCAGCCTAAAAGTAAATGGAAGATGCATAGATAAAAAAACTTCATCTTTACCTCCGTAAATTTGCATCCTACTTCTCTCTCAATAGTCCTAACAGCCCTGGATTGATCCTGTGTGTAAACAAGAATAGCCCTTCCTTTCTTCCCAGCACGACCTGTTCGGCCAGACCGGTGAACAAATATTTCTGGATTATTTGGCAGCTCATAATGTATCACCTAAGACCAAGAAAGCGAAGAAAGTCAGTCCAACTCCTTTTCCTTAATTCGAATCCATAACATTATCACTGCCAAATGCAGTGAAAAACCATATATGGACCTAACCAGAGCATTAAAAGCTTTAATCAAGTCATGAAAGCTAATGAAAGGGAAGGGAAAGAGAGGATGTTGTAGAAACTACTAGCTTAAAGATCGTAGTAGTACATTTGTCCAGTGACTATAAACTAGGGCAGACCTACACAGATTAATACACATGAAACTAAATCAAAAGTAAACAGTTAAATAAATCTCACCAGATCAACATTGGGTACATCAAGCCCACGAGCAGCAACATCAGTGGCAACTAAAATATTGAAATTCCCATCTCGAAAACCTGCAAGGGTCCTTTCCCTCTGGCTTTGTGAAATATCCCCATGCAAAGCCTCGCATCTAAAGCTTCTTGACATGACATACGACAATCGATCAGCATCACGCTTTGTCTGAGTGAAAACAATAGTCTTTCCTCCTTTTGCATGTTCCTAACAGGCACACATACTTGATGGTGAAGAGGGACCAGATGTTGGAAAATGTAAGAAGAGCTGAAAAGGTTAAGATTACTTACTGTTATAAGTGGTCCAATAATTGATGCTCTTCCGTATGAGTCTGATGCAATCGAGTATAGAGAAATTCCATCTGCCAATTTTTGATCAGAATCCCCAACCTACAGCACGTGCCAGCTCTCAATTAGCAAACATGATCAGATGAATATGTCTATCCCATAAGCCATCTTTATACTAGTAGTTTCCATGTAACCAAACAAAAAATCACAAGAAAATATATTGCCACTGGTGCAATTTGAAATTTTTTTAGAAACCTAATTCTTCCGTCTTTGCAAACTATCACTAAATATCCAGACAGAAAATGGAGAAGACACGTTGCTCGTTCAATTTAACGAAAATGTCAGTTATAGAAGAGAAAGCCTTCTGTTTTAAGCTTGTTGTGCCATTGCTTATGATCTGATCCTAGAAGTAGCTACACATGGTCGGCGAAGAACAGGCAAATAAAAACATACTTACAAGATCAATAACGGCTGGATCTTTTAGATAATTCTGAGTAAGCTTTCTAATCCAACCGGGCATTGTTGCAGAAAACAACAATGTCTGACGTTTCTTTGGCACCCTCTCTAAGATTATCTCTACATCCTCCTGGAATCCCACCTGGAGCATCTGATCAGCTTCATCAAGAACAACAAACTGAACTTCCTCTAAATTCAGGGCTCCCCTGTTGATAAGATCAATTACACGACCAGGCGTGCCAACAGCCACATCAACTCCATAGTCAAGTGCTCTCATTTGACTTGAAATGGGGGTACCACCATAGACACAGATTGTATCCAAACCAGGTGCTGTATCATGGAATTCCTTCTCAACTTGCTTTGCGAGTTCTCTTGTCGGGGCCAAAACCAAAGCCAAAGGATTCTTTCCACGCCTATATATAATCAAACATAAATCAAATACAAACTCTAAAAACCAAAAAGAAAATGCTGCAAGGGGAAATTAGATGGTCATATTGAAAACCCCTATCGGAGCACATTAATAATCTAACTGATGATTGTGATTTGAGAAACAAACCCATGTATGGCATTGTATTTAAAGATTTTATCCAAGATGGGTATCCCAAACGCAAGAGTTTTCCCTGTTCCTGTTCGAGCGCGACCGATCATATCCCGCCCTTGCATTGCTGGTTCTAACACAGCCCTCTACACAAAATCCCCAAACAATGAATTAATACATCGTCCACACACAAATCAACCAACAGATAAACTAAAAAAAAAGAAAAATCTTCTTTTTTCAATCATTTTCTCATCAACCAAACAGAGCACAAAATTGGGAAATGATTAATCACCTGTATGGGGAACAGCTTGCTGATACCCTTATTGGCCAAAGCCGACACGATCTCCTTAGCAATCCCTAGCTTCGCGATCTCGAGTCCTTCATCGTCGCCACTCCTTCTGGTCGACTCTTCGGATGAGTACTCAACGGCAAACTGCGCGCCCAGAGGCGTCGACGCCCGAAAACTCAACGGCCCAGATTTCGCGTGCAAGTCCCTCACTTGATACCCGTACGAAGGGCCCAACTTCGTCTTCGGGGCTGAGACGGTGTAGAACCTAGCCTCGCCGCCGACGGCGCCATTTTCAGGAAGTACGAGTTCGGGGGCCGGCGTCCCGAGAAATGAATGGTGGTTGATCAGGAGGGTTTCGATGGCGGCAAAGGTCCGCGCCGTGGCTATAGTAGGCGTACGGCGGAGGATGGTGGTCATCATTTTTTATCCAATCCGAAGGGGTTAAGGGTATCGGAGGAGGGAGGGAGAGAGAGAGAGAGAGAGAGAGAGAGAAACCCTAAGATTTGGGGTTTGGGGTTTAGGGTTTAAGTGAGAGGCGAGGAAGTGAGTGAATGAGACCTCTGATGCGAAGCGAAAGGGGGTTTATGGAAACGAAATGAAAGGGATATCTACGGGTTGGGATCCTCTGCGCTCGACCTTGGGACCCACGTTTTACTTTGTAATTTGGGTCTTCATGTTGGGCTAGCTTTACCTTTTGAAGTCTAATTTGGGTTAGATATTGAATTTTGAGGCCCACGTCAATTTTTTGCTAGCCAATTAATTCAAGAGAATTTTAACAAAAAGCTCCCGGTATTATTCATTTTAACCAAAAATCATATTTTACATTAAAAAGTCAATCCTTGCACTATTCAATTTACCCTTATTTTGTCCTTATCGTTAAAACTCAAAGTTTTCAAGTTATTTTCATTAGTTTTCCTTTAATTCAATGTCGTAAGGTTCGAAGACAGTTGTTCGATAATTGTTTTCACATGGAGTTTGGCTCACCTAAAACGAATCATAATTTTCTTTATTGGTGGTGATCCCTTTTCATCAGTCTCATATCGATGTTACTCACAAAAAAGGTGTGGTTTTAATGCTACGTATCATTCAATGCAACAAGTGTTTTAGCTTTTAAATTGCAACTGTTTAGATGTTTTATTTTCAATTACAATCATTCATTCCCGTATCATTTAATGCTAGTAGTGTCGAAGAAACTTCCCCAAAAAAAATGGAAATGAAAAGTTTGAATATGAGCATATGACTGTGAAGATAATTCAAGTGCAACCAGTTGTATATATTATATAACCATGCATAGGCTTATATACCACATGACTAGTATATGTGATTGCCTCCGTCTCATATTACATATACAATGGAACGGCTCAATTTTACTTTGATGTTAGCATGATTTTGGAGCAAGCTGCTTACAAAATGTCACAAAGAGGCGCAGTCAATGTATGTAGCAAGATGCTTACTTATGAAAAGTAGAACAAAATTATGGATTCATAATTGTAACTGATATGTGTATCATCACATAACTAATCACGCAATAAGAAAGACATGACATCTAATTGTGTACAATATAAAATAACGAAGTTATTCTCTGCATACATATACTCTACCACTATAATTACAAAGCCCCCATACGAATTGAGTACTACCTACCTAACCAAGCACATTGATAACTTGTAGTGCTTGCAGCATTGCTCATACAACAACTCTTAACAAATTAAGTATCAATTCAAATAATCAGCTTGATCGAACGAATGTCTTCATCATATAGAGTGTGGCTTTGATGCTACGCATTGTTAACGTTACAAATGGTTTAACCGTTAAATTTAATTTCTACAACTGTTTATATATTCTATTTTTAATCACAACTATTCATTTTATATATCATTTAATGTCACGTAGTAGTAAACTAAGTTTGTAAAATCGGGCATTACAGATGTTTAGCCATTAAATTTAATTTCTACAACTATATAGATATTTTATTTTCAATTACAGCTATTCACTTTTATGTATCATTTAATAGTATATTACAGAAAAATCCTTTTACCAAACCAAGTTTGTGAAATCAGGAATCCGTTGAGAAATTTGCAATATCTCTTATCCAGGTGATGGCGCCACGTGTACAAGCTTTGTTGGGCAGTGAGATCCCAACCTAATCTGAAACCTGAGTCCAGCTCCAATGTCCACCCAAGAACCCAGCGGCACATTGCCACAAGTTTTGGTTCCATCCTGGCCCACACCAATTCCGTATCTTCCTTATTACATGTAGGAAGTTGTGGTGTGTGAGAGACTGAGCAAAATATTTGAGTGGCCGGAGGAGAGAGAGAGAGAGAGAGAGAGAGAGCGCTAGAGAGAGAAAATGGCAGCACAAGCTCTGGTTTCATCATCTTCTTTAACAGCCTCAAAGGAGGTTGCTAGGCAGATATTTGGAGGAACAAAGGCTGTCCAATCTCCATTTGGGTCGAGAAAATCTGCTTCCTTTGTAGTAAGGGCGGCATCTACTCCTCCCGTTAAGGTACGTAGATGTCACTTTTGGTACCGTCACGTGGTGTTACTATTTGGTTTCGATTAGTGTAAGTTTATGATTTTGTGGTTTGATTTGGGTGCAGCAAGGAGCAGACAGACAGTTGTGGTTTGCTTCCAAGCAGAGCCTTTCTTACTTGGATGGCAGGTACCAATGCTCGACTCACCTTTTAGTATGACTGTAACACCGTCATGACTCATATAGTGTAGTTTGAGTGACGGAACTAGGTTTTTTTTATTTGACTGAGATGAGAACGTAGGAGATGGATTAGGGTTGACAATTAGCAGGAGGATAAGCTTAATTTAACACAGAGAAAAGCAAATTAAAATCTACAAAAATTGGATTGTGCTTCTGGCCAAAATCCATCACGACACATACTCATTGTTCATCCGCCCATAGACGTGACTCACATAATTAGTACTCCTTGAACAAAAACTAGCTGTTTCTAATTGTAAATTCAATTGTGTTTGTATGCATTGTATTTGACTTTATTCCGTGATGACAGAGATAAACATGACGAAATGTATAACATATTATAAGACAAATTTTCTCCCAAAAACAAATGTAAATTTAAAGCACTGCACTTGGTCATCACCTAAATTAACTTTTGAGAAATGGTTAAATTTAACTTGCAGCCTTCCCGGCGACTTCGGATTCGATCCATTGGGCCTCTCTGACCCAGAAGGCACAGGTGGGTTCATCGAGCCCAGATGGCTAGCCTACGGTGAAGTCATCAACGGACGTTACGCCATGCTGGGTGCAGTTGGTGCAATTGCCCCAGAAATCCTGGGCAAGCTCGGCCTTATCCCGGCCGAGACTGCCCTTCCCTGGTTCCAAACCGGAGTTATCCCACCAGCCGGGACCTACAACTACTGGGCCGACCCCTACACACTCTTTGTCTTCGAGCTTGCCCTAATGGGCTTCGCCGAGCACCGAAGGTTCCAGGACTGGTACAACCCCGGGTCCATGAGCAAGCAATACTTCTTGGGCCTTGAGAAGTACTTGGGCGGGTCGGGTAACCCAGCTTACCCCGGTGGGCCCTTGTTCAACCCGTTAGGGTTTGGGAAAGACGAGAAGTCGATGAATGAGTTGAAGCTCAAGGAAGTGAAGAATGGGAGGCTTGCCATGCTGGCAATTTTGGGTTATTTTATTCAGGGTCTTGTGACTGGTGTGGGGCCCTACCAGAACCTTCTGGATCACTTGGCTGACCCGGTCAACAACAACATCTTGACCAGCCTCAAGTTCCATTAAGTTTGCACAATTTAATTCGGCCTCTCATTGTGTAAGATTATATGATATGATCTTTGTTATTTGTTCTCGTTTTCTGTGACTCTTTGTAAGAAATGACATGTTAAAAAGAGCTATATTAGAACCCTAATTAATGTTATCAGATTTCATGTATTATAATACAGATGCTCATTAAATTTATATTTTATCGTACTTAATTTATATTTTATCTTACTTAGTAGATATATTTTTGTTGTAAGTTTGAGAACTTTGTTTCATTTAAAACATTTATTCGAACTTTCTTTGCTTATTCATGTTCGAATTTAGTAACACATAATTTCGTATCTATAAAGTAACCAAACTCCTGTTGGATGGCCAACAAACTCACTATTACAAGGTTAAGAGCCCTACTATCCGCATTTGAGCTAGGAGAACAACTTAAACAGAACGAATTCATCGTTATCGTAACGTTTTGTTATATTACATGTTTTGCAAGAACGGGTCGAGATAAAGACATAAACGTAATTGGTATCGTGAGTCAGCTAAAGATAGTATTAGAAATGACATAAAGGTCGTATCTCGTATGCGACACATCTTTGCTTGATGTTTAAGTTTCTAACCTTTACTTCCAAAGGTGTAAAAAGCATATCCATGTTTATACATTCCTACCAAATACAGTGGTTGCAACGTTATTGGCAATATTACATAATCACACCCTAATGGTATAAGATTAAACGATAATGATAAAAACTAAAGTTTGTAACAAGCATATAATAATGACGATAACAATGCAATTTCATAAAGGATAATAATGATTAAACGGAAAAGGCCGTCAATCACAATCACTCTATATTTTTATTTTTGGCAAGGTGATTTTTTATTGTAAATTATTTTAGGTAGACTTCCGATGCGGTTTTTAGCTATTTAGTTTTTATTTTTATTTTTATCGAAGTCCCTGACATTAATTTAATAATGTATTTCTATATAGGTTATTATAATTTTAAATAGAAAATTGAAATTTGTAATTGTTTATATTTATGAAATTTTAAATAAAACCAATAAGTTGTGGGATTAAAAATATTAAGGATAAATTATATATACTGTCCAATATATTGTAAATATATATATATAGGTACATTCTTAAAAATTAACCAAAAAATTCTTGTACCAAAACATGAGTGCATTTTTCAAAACTACCAAAAAAAAAAAGATATTAGGCTTAATAATATTATTAAATTTCTTCGATGAAACTTTGCATGGATACATCCTCAAATCAATGAAAGAGAATATACACATATAAGTTTAAAAAATGGATTAGAAAAAATTGAATGAATTTAATATAAAAAAATAGGTACATTTTATATTTTAAAAATGATACATTTTTCGTATACCAAATTGGTACATTTAAGAATGGGTACATTCAAAACTAAAAAAAAATTGAAAATTTATATGCACGGGAACATTTAAGATTACAAAATTAAAACCTTTTTATAAAAAAAAAAATAGGGTAAATCTCTGTTTACTACCCTCATGTTTCGTGGTTTTCAACATTTAGTACATTAAGTTTTTTTCGTCCTAGAGTCATACCTAAAGTGTAAATTTTGGAACAGTCTCATACATCCGTTAGTCAAACTATTAAGTCTCCCGTTAACTGTGAAGTGGCGCCCAGGTGAACAATGACTGGGCGCCACGCGGAATTTTTATTTTATTTTTTTTAGATAAAGGGTTTCAGTGAAAAAAAATTTCAAAATTCAAAATTCGCAACCCCTCATCTCCCCTAGAAAAGGTGAAAAGGTGAAAAGGTGAAAAGTGAAATCACTTTTCACTCCCCCAGTAAATCCGACCCCCCATCTCCGTCTGAAACCCTACCAATGGGCCGTCACTTGACTTCGCCGTTGCTCCACCTAGCACGTCGTTGTATGTTGCACAGACGTTTCTGGGAAACATTGTCGTGAAGCCATCGCTGGTGATGGGGTGGGAAAAAAAAAAGGAGCGAAGTGGGTGAAACACCACTTTATTGTAAGTAACCTACCTTTTTCGAAGTGTAGATAATATGGGTTTAGGTTTTCCGATTTTTCAATTTTGAATTTTAGGGATTAGGGATCTGTGAGTTCCAAACCCTTTTTTTTTTCTATGGTTTCTGGAATTGTGTTTTGTAGTGGGTTGTGCATGTGGTTTTGTCTTCAATTGTGGTCCCCATGGTTTTGTTTTCACCTTTTTTCCTCATGGTCCTACTAGTGTTTTCACCTTTTTCCCCATGTGCCTCCAGGATTTTATGTTGTTTTCACCTTTCTCCTTGACTTTGCAGGCATGCCCGAATTATTTAGTCTTAAAATTAACCATGATGGGAAGTGGTCTGAAAGTGCATATACGAGAGGGTTTGAGGCTTGGTTTGATTACGTAGACAAGACTTCATGTCTTTTTTTTTTAGATTGATGAAATGGTTAAGGAGTTAGGATATGATGGGTTTATGTTGTATCACTATAGGATTCCTGGGATGTCTTATTGGGAGGGATTAAGGCTTATTGAACGGGACCAAGATGTGGCTGAAATGTGCAAGTATGTTCCAGGGGTTAGGGAAATAGAAATGTACCTAGAACATCTAAGTTCGAAGCAAGCTACGTTGAAACATAAGCTTTTGATGAATCTAGATAAGAGTGCCATATTAAAAAAAGGTGTCATTATAGAAGATATTGAGGAATCGAGGGTGGCGATTTCAATTACAAAGGGAAGTAGATCAAAACTGAAGAAAGGTAGAGCAAAAGAGGGTGTAGATGACTTAGAAAAACGGCTATGTCTTTTGAATGACATAGCCCACAATGGTGATGATGAACATGAGGCTGAAGCAACTGAGGGAGAACAAGGAAGTGGAGATGAGGTTGAAGATGGTCCTCTCAATGTTGATAATAAAGGTGATAAAGATGATGAAGGTGATGAAACTGAAGAAGGTCACGAAGCTGAAGAAGTTAATGAAGGGACCGAAGTAGAAGCTAATGAAGGTAAAAATTTTGAAACATTTATTTTTACAATTTTAATTTCAGTATTCAATTATTTTTGCAAGGTTTAGGTTTTTAACAAATATGCATTGTTTGTGGTAGTAAATACAGAAGATGACACTACAGATAGTGAGTTTGTGGACAGTGATTACAGTTTGGAAGATGATTATGGTCATGCAGTAGATGATACGGCTGTAGAAAGTGTCGTTAGAGATGTGGAAAGGGGTGAAGGGGTTGAGAACCAACATCCATAAGACGTTATTGATGCAAGGGATGTAGAAGACGTTCCCTTTGATGATGAAAGACAAGACTCAGATGGCCTGCACAGTGTTGACGATTCAGGTTCAGAATGTGATGAGAAAGTCATCTACTTTGAGTTTTGTTGATGCACAAAACCAGAAGGTCTTGGAACAACGTAAATCCGACCGTGAATCATGCAAACGCCCAAGAACACAAAGATGTATCGTGGTTGACCCCAATGTTTGGGCTACGTCCACACTGATTATGTATTTATCTAAGGGGGAGAGAGCTCTGAGAGTGAGAGCTTTGAGAGGGGGTGAGAGGGCCTAGGAATTGGTCTTCCCTAATTGTGAGGGTGAGGGATCTTTTTATAGAATAAGGACTCCTCACTTATTACATATTTGCCCATTCCTTTATCACATAATTACATTTAAGTCCCTCGAGTATTTGTACGAGATCTAAATACGAGGCCCTAAATATGGTATAAACAGTAGTCAAGCAAGTCTTCAGTCAAGAGAGTCTTTTGGCTGGAGACTTGAAATTCAGTCCATGTGTGGGGCCGAAGTAACTAGATGTTGTCTTAAACTGATGCTCGATATAAGGCGGTGCTCAAAGTGAAATGATGCTCAGCTAGAAGTTGCACATGTTGCGAGACTGCTTGGCTTGTGGCTTATGTTGCCTTAGTTGGCTCGGCTTGTGGCGTTGAAGGTGAGCGAGTCCCTTTTATAGAATAAGGGCTCGCTTCTCAATACATAAGTGATGGGCTAGAGTTGATGCTCACGGCGAGGCGGTTACTCAGCTGGCGGCGATGCTCTATAATGAAGGTGAGGGAGTCCATTTTATAAAATAAGGGCTCGCTCCTCAATACATAAGTGATAGGTGTTTTCTAATGAAAGTGAAGGAGTCCATTTTATAGAATAAGGGCTCGCTCCTCAATACTTAAATATGGGTTAGAGTTAATGCTCTTTAATGATGGTGAGGGAGTCCCTTTTATAGAATAAGGGCTCGCTCATCAATACATGAATAACGAGCTAGAGTTAATGCTCTCTAATGATGGTGAGGGAGTCCCTTTTATAGAATAAGGGCTTGCTTCTCAATACATAAGTGATGGGCTAAGTTCCCTAAGTATTTTTCATAAGGCCCAGTTGAGGCCCAATATATGGTACATAATGTAGTCCCCTAAGTCTTCGGTCAATAGAGTCTGTTGGCTGGAGACTTCAAATTGAATCCATGTATGGGCCGAAGTGGCGGTTGTTCGGAGGCGGTATTTGTATACCCTCCACTGAAGCTTTGTAGGTGAAGCTTTGCATGTGAAGCTTTGAAGCTAGAGCTCTGTAAATGAAGCTTTTGAAGATGATTGACATGAGTGATGCTCATGAATGTTTATGTTGATTGACATGAGTGATACTCATGGATGTTATCATGAGCGATGCTCATGAATGTTAACATGAGTGATGCTCATGAATGTTGACATGAATGACGGTCATGAATGTTTATGTATGATTGTCATGAGTGATGCTCATGAATGTTTATGTATGAATGGCATGAGTAATGCTCATGTATAATTTGGAGTACTGGGCGTACTTTTGATCACCTGGTTGGTGGCATGAAGGAGAGTACGGGTTGTACATTTCATCACCTGGTTGGTGACATGAATGGCTAGTTGCCAAATGATATTAGAGTACGGGTTGTACATTTCATCACCTAGTTGGTGGTAATAGCGGCGAGTTGCTGAATAATTGTGGAGTACTGGGCGTACTTTTGATGACCTGGTTGGTGGTAATAGCGGCGGGTTGTCGAATAATTGTGGAGTACTGGGCGTACTTTTGATGACCTGGTTGGTGCTATTTTGGGCTTATGGGCATTCGCTCTCCACACAACATTCTAGCCTATATATTTTGGGCTTTGCCTTTTTTTTTTTTTTAATTACCCTCTGATGGGGTTTATACATATTACCCTTTGATGGGGTTTATATAGATGTTTCTGAAAGATAAGGAAAATAAATTACATCATTATGGTGGGGTGTTTATTCCTTACTTTTGCAGTGTTTTTCTGCTGCACTCTCTCTGTCTCTTCATCTGGCAAACATAAGGAATCATAATAATAGGAAGATCTTTTGCTTTTCTTTTTTCTGTTTCCCATTGCTTTTCTCTTTTCCTTTTCTGCTTTTTCTTTTGTTTTCTCATGTGCTCTTTTCTTTTCTGCTTTTGTCACTCCATTTCTTTTTTTTTTTTGCTTTTGTTTCTCCCACTCCTGTTCTTTCTCTTTTCTTTTTTGGCAGATGGCAGACCACGTCAAAGTGGAATAATAATGGTATTGTTGTAAGACAGCTTATCTGTATCTCTACTTTCATCATTGGCAGCAGACGGTGATCTCATCTTTTGCTTTTCTTGGTATCTCCATCAGCATCTGCTGAAGGTTTGGAGGAGGAAGTCCGGCCTTGATGTGCTTCACTGGCGACGGAGGCGGAAAGGGTCGGCGAAAAAACCAGCTGGGGATGGAAGTGGCACTCTCGCTCCGCGACGGGGACGACTTTTTGAGGTAATGGGCATGGCTGGGATTGTAGAAGGAGTAGAAGACTTCGGCCCACGGCTGTTGACGGTCACGTTTGTGCCTCAACATTTGATATGAACGTAATGATTATTTTGGTGGTCCTTACTGTTTGCCCGCTCCACTTGGACTTTGCGAACTCGCTCGTACGATCATGTTGTTATTGTTTGATTTCAGCACAAAAGGGGGCTCGGTAGTACAAGCGGTTCCAAGTCGACGACTATGTACACATCCATATCGTTGTAGAGGTTGGGGGTGTTTCTTTCTGCGAAGGGGCACTGGTTGAAGTTGTTAACAGTGAATGACGTCACAAAGTGCCCGAGTTGCACGTGGAGTAATCAGAAGACTGCCTTGTTGTTTGAATGGATAACCACAGGCTCGAATAATGTGCAGGATCAATGTTTTTTATCTTCCTCTGGTTCGTTAGCTCCAGCTACAATCTAGTACTGGTGATCGTTCGCCCTTCTCAAGTACTTTTTGTTGAAACAGCCTTTGATATGCACGAGTCCTCCGTAACCACTGTCTGCCGGCTCCATTTGGAACTTTGCGTACTCGCTCTTAACATCCTCTTCGGAGAGTTTGCACAAGCCCATCAAGATTCTCGATACGTTGATGTATGTAGCGCAAGGTTGTTGGGTCCTCAGACACTGAGTGCTCCAACATTTCCTCTCCCTCGGTTCTGTGTGCTCCATCGCCGGACGTTGCGGATGAGCTGCTTGAGCTCCTGAGAGAGAAATCTCCGAACTTGGAATTTTTGCTGTCTAGATCTGCTACCCTCACACCCTCTGAGTTTATTTTCTCTTCTATTTCTCAGATTCAGTGATGGAATCAGTGAAGAAAACCTTGGGGGACGTGGAAGAACTTCGACCCCACCTGAGAAGGAACTTGGCCTCGTTATGCCTTCTATGGCAAGGCAGGAGTGCATCTCTGCATCTCTTTTGCTTGAGAAAAAAAAAATCTATAAAGGTGTTGAAAAAGCTGCAGAGAATGACATGGAAGCCATTGTTTTTTTTTTTTTTTTTCTGGTGAGCACTTTGGAACTCGGTGGGAATATGAGGACATAGTGGCGTGGATAGGCTGCAAAAGCAGGTGAATTCGCAACTGAAATCTTTGGTTTCCGTGTTGACTGACTGAGAAAGGAGACAGAGGTGGTTGGAGGTCTGCGAAAGTTTTCTGGAGAAACCCAAAGAGTGAGGTTTTTGGGTTCTTGGGTTTTTGCAGATTCACGGCAGAGGTGAAAAATTGAAAGAAAACCGACATAACTTTTCGTGTCGATTCCCACATATGGCGCCAAATGTTGATGCATAAAATCGGAAGGTCTTGGAACAACGTAAATCCGACCGTGAATCATGCAAACGCCCAAGAACACAAAGATGTATCGTGGTTCACCCCAATGTTTGGGCTATGTCCACACTGATTATGTATTTATCTGAGGGAGAGAGAGCTCTGAGAGTGAGAGCTTTGAGAGAGGGTGAGAGGGCCTAGGAATTGGTAATTGTGAGAGTGATGGGTCATTTTATAGAATAAGGACTCCTCACTTATTACATATTTGCCCCTTCATTTATCACATAATTACATTTAAGTCACTCGAGTATTTGTACGAGATCTAAATACGAGGCCTTAAATATGGTATAAACAAGTTTAATGAAGAAGCCGACATGGATGATCCAAAGTTTGAAAAAGGATTCAAGTTTAGAGATGCTGCACAATTGAGAAAGGTAGTGTGGTCTCACTCCATTAAGCATGGTGCACCTTCTATTAAGCTAAAAAGGAATGAGAAAAGGAAGATTAGTGCAAAGTGTGAGAAAAATTGTCCATAGAGATTGTATGCTTCTAGGATGTACAATGAAGATTCAATGCAAGTGAAAACCTATAATGGGAAACATGAATGTCTGAGGATTTGGAGGGAAAATCTTAACTGCAAAGTGGCATGGCTTGTGAAGAGGTATGTGGACTAGTTCAGACTCAATCCAAGCATGCCCATCACTACATTTATGGAGATAGTGAATGAGGAAAGAATGGTTGAGATCCTTCTCAAGACAACCTACAGAGTGAGAGCACAGTGTTTGAAAATCCTTAAAGGGAGTAATATGGATCAATACACAAAGTTGTGGGAGTGCTGTGATGAGCTTAGGAGGACAAACTCGGGTAGTATAATTCAGATGAAGGTGCTACCCTATGATGATGCTCATGTGATATTTCAGAGGATTTATATTTGTTTGGGGGCTTGCAAAAATGGATTTAAGAATGGATGTAGGCAGCTTGTAGGGTTGGATGGTTGTCGCTTGAAATGAGTGTTTAAGGGCCAATTACTGTCTACAGTGGGAAATGCAAATATACAAACAAGGGTTATTGCATATGTTATAGTAGAGCTCGAGAACAAAGACTGTTGGGTTTGGTTTTTGGAACTGCTAGCTGCTGACTTGGGAATTGTGAACCTGCATGCTTGGACTTTCATTTCTAACAAACAAAAAGGTTTAATACCAGCTTTTGAGAAGGTGCTGCCTAATTGTAAACATCGGTTATGTGTTAGGCACTTATACACCAACTACATGGCATATGGGTTTAAAGGGAAATGATTAAAGGATGCCTTATGGAATGTTGCCAAGGCAACAACCATCGCTGATTTTAGAGAAAGTATAGCTGAGGTTAATAGGCTGAATGAAGAAGCTTATAAATGGTTGGAGAAGAGACAAGTCTTGCATTGGAGTAGGTCACACTTTGAGACACACACTTAGTGTGACATTCTCTTAAACAACCTCTGTGAGAGCTTTAATTCTTTTATCCTAAGGTCTAGGGACAAACCTATTATTACCATGTTGGAAACTATAAGAATTTTATTGATGACGAAGATATGGTTGAGAAAAGATGCAATGAGGAAGGATAAATGAGCTATCTGCCCAAAAATCCAGAAGAAGTTGGAGGAGTACAAACTGAAAAGCTCACACACTATAGCTACATGGTTTGGAGGAGAAAAAATTGAAGTGGATGAAGGTAGAGGCAATATATTTGTGGTGGATTTGAATGGGTGCACTTGCTCATGCAAAAGATGGGATTTGACAGGATTTCCTTGCATACATGGTTACTCAGCCATCTATTATGCAAGGAGACAGCCTGAG
Organism: Malus domestica; assembly: GCF_042453785.1. Lineage (NCBI taxonomy): Eukaryota > Viridiplantae > Streptophyta > Magnoliopsida > Rosales > Rosaceae > Malus > Malus domestica. Next base: position 10,979,343 of record NC_091677.1, on the reverse strand, counting down.
GAATTTGTTTCCTCTTGGTACAAGAAGGAGAAGTACTTTGAAGCTTACGAAAACTTGATTCAACATGTCCAAGGCATGAAATTTTGGGAGCAATCTAAAAACAAATGCATTCTTCCTCTAACTTTTAAAAGGCAGCCGAGGAGACAAAAAAAAAGAGACATAAGGAGGTGATGAAAATGAATTCAATCTAAGCAAGATAGGGCAAAAAAGTGTGAAGTGTAGTGTTTGCAAGGCCTCGGGACACAACAAGGCCAGATGTCCTACCACTCATCTTCCTCTAGCTGTTAGAAAAGGAAGAAAAAGCAAGAAAAATGAGGTATAATTTTGATAGTTTTTGTTGATTTTTCATTTCTTAAGTGAATTTGTTATATGTGAAGTGTAGTATCTGTTAGTGTTAATGCTATATGGGTTCATTACTTAGGCCTCAACATTTAAGGCATCACAACCCTTCCAGTCATCACAACCATGCACTCAGGAAGCTCCACAACCTTCATCTTAGCCAACTCAAGCCTCTCAAACCACTTCGAAGTCTATTGCCAGAGGTCAGAAAATGAGGAGGAATGTTCCATGATGCTGCTTTAATGCTTTAGGTTGTTTAAGGATTCATTTTGTTATAGTTGAATATGCCCTTAGTTTTTTTGGAAACAATTTTCTGATAGATCTTTAGTGTGTTGGATAGAGTTCAATTAGTTGTTAAAGTTGACCTATTAGTGTTTTGGACAATTTTTTGGACAGATCTTTAATGTTTTTGGAAGAACACCTTGACGCATTAGTTGTAAAAGTTGTGGTATTTTGATACTTTTGTGTGAATTGGAGGGTGTATATTGAAATTTGTTGTGAATTGAAAGTTGTTGACAATCGAACTTTGTTGGTAGTTTAAATGATAAATTTGCAGATTTAGAATTTAAAGTTTGTTTGGAATTGAATTTGCAGATTTGGAATAGAAAGTTATTGTTTTTTTTGCTATTTAATTTGATTTATTTTTAAAAAAAATTTGGTGGGAAAAAATGTAAGGCGCATGGTTGTGGGAAAAAAAAAATTTGGGCGGGAATTTTTTTTTTGAACCCGTTCTCTATAAAAAAATCCACGTGGACCCGCATGGCGCCCAATCATTGTCCACGTGGGCGCCACGTCACAGTTAACGAGAGACTTAACTATTTGACTAACGGATGTATGAGACTGTCCCAAAATTTACACTTTAGATATGAGTCACTTTGGGACGAAAAAAACTTGATGTATTAAATGTTGAAAACCACGAAACATGAGGGTAATAAACAAAGATTTACCCAAAAAAAGTAAATGTGTACAAACTTATTCTAATTTTTTGTTTTTATTTTGGAAATATTTTGAATTGAGAATTAATTAGGAGTTTAATAAGGGGGTGAGTATCAAAACTCTAAATCGATTACTAATTTTTTTTTTTTTTTTGAAAATTTATGTAACTAACATGTAAGTTTATTAATACATTAATGCTAGAGACTTTATCAAAATCTGAAAACTAATAAAGTCTTAGTCAATAAACATCATTAACTAGGGATTGAATAATAATTTTTAATTTAAGTTGCACGATAGGAATTCGAATTTAGGTGCAAGGGTTAGCGCACTGTTATGGCCAACCATTACCTCATATATATGTAGATTCTCATATGTTACGCACCCGTCAACCACTTTGTTCTAATTGTTCCCATCTTTTGAGTGAGATAAGTTACCTCTAGTTGGATATAGAACCCGAGGGTACTTATCTGTTGAGTTGCTTAAGCGACAACAGAAGTAAGTCTGCAAAGTACAATTACGACGATGGTTAACAAGATGTTAAAGAGTTGAAAGTAGCTAAATCACTTTTATATATATCACATACACAAGTTTGATACTTGTTACAAAATACATGTATTATGACTACATGTCCATTAAGATCCGTTGAGGATCGTCGTTGTAATTGCAGCTTGTTCAAAAAATAATTATCACATGCATACAAGAAGGTTTCAATCTTGAATAGAGAATGTCATTACTTATATGGTCACACTTAAAATTTGATAAAAAGTTAATAATGTTGTGGGCATAATTTACTGAACAATTATGGAGGGCAGAGAGAGAGAGGGGTGACGCCACATGTGGTGTGTTCCCAGTTGGGAGACAACCTAGGAGGTGGTGCAAAGATATTCCACTTTATTTTCTTCAGTGGTTCATTTATGATCATTGTCATCTCGAATATCCTTAAAAACTCAACGTCAGGGAGAATTTAAGGTACCTTAAATGGTGATTCAGTACCATTCATACAACGAGGAGCGTGCCAATGCTCTTAATTAGGTTGGATAGACCCAAAGTCGTTGTTAGAGATGTGATTTAGGTGTAAAGTTAGTGTGCGTATTACGCATTCATCCAGACAACTAACTTTACCACATTCCTACCTAATCACATGTTTAATTGAATTGGTCACATGTATTAAGAAACATGATTCAATTAACTCATATTCGAGGACAATATCAATAAGATTATCCATAAGTAAAACATACACCAAACTTGAATCCAAGAACATGGAAAAATGTTCACAAAGTAAATGATTTACTAAGGGGATTCGGCCATCAAGGCATCCATGTCAAAATTCTGCTCTTCCAACGATGTTCGGTGGAGCAAAATCAATCTCACGTATTGACTACTAGAATGGTACTCCTTAACAACATTGATAAGGGCACGAACATGTGCATAACCAATGATCTATTCCATTAAGACGAAAATAGATTTTGCAGGGCTAAGGTTTGGGAATATTTTCCTTTATTCTTGAAGTTTTAGGTCTTAGGTACCAAGGATCATGCTTCGGGCATGATGCCACACCTTGGCAGGCCCTGATTATACCATATGTTGTAAAAACAAACTTGAAATTGGATTGTGAGAGAATATGCCATTCGGTGTATCCCTGACGAAGCAGTGCATCACCATTCGGTAGGCTTTGACCGAACTGGGTCGAGCTATACGGTAGACTCCAGCCGAACTGGGTCCATACCTTTCTTTCACATTTGTGGTAATAATCAGATATGAGAATTTGGTAAACTTCCGCTAGATACACTACTGCTTATAGGGTGAGTTAGAAACAAGGAATGACGAGAAAAATATTTTCCAGTCAAAATTCGATCGGATTTATAAACTTCAGAATTGTACTCATTCATGGACGTAATCATGGTGTGCTTCAGGCAATGTCTTTCATGATTAGACAATCTGTAGGAGCGAGCCAAAGAGCCATGGAATCCTCGATCGAGAGGTATTTTCATTTGTAATGCTTTGAGCATAAGTCTTCGAATGAAGATCATGACGGAGGCTTATTCAGCTCTTCCACGCCATTGTTGGCTTCAATGGTTTCTCAACTTCTTGATAGTCAACTGGAGATTCACGTCTTGTACCCCACATAAAGTGGTTTCTATTAGAAACGTCCAAATCAGGAAAATCGAACTTGTGACGGTTCAACAATCTACTAAATTGGAGGGAACAATATTGTGATTGGTGCTATGGGAATGAATCATCCATAAGCATCAAAGTTAGAACATTTGAGTTCTAAGACATGATTTTAATGAAAAACGTCGTGTTTTCATCGTGTATTGTTTTGTGAAATCTTCAGGTTTCAAAGGCACTAAATTTGAAACTACAGGTTGAATTTAGTTTATGAACGTTTAGTTCATAAAAGAAAGGTTCCTGCAAGAACACAAAATGCAATATACAACTAAGTGTAGTGGATTTGAGTTACTTCAGGAACTCAAGTGTGAGCGCTTCGAGACTACGAAAGTAAGTCAACGGTTCAAAGAAGAAAATTAAATTATTGAATCGTTAATGTCCAAAAGTGATCTTTAGGTCAATAATTTTGGATTCATTATCAGATTAATGGATTGCAGGTCACTTTTAATTAATTCAATAAATCGGGACCAAACGGGATCGATTGTACAAGCAAAAAAATAATGACTTCGGATCATATTCACTTTAGATGGCTTCAGGCCAAATAATTAAGAAAATATAGCCTACATGAGGCTTAGCCGTAGGTACCCAACTTAGTTGGGTGTGTGTTAAAAGCAGAACAGGCCAAAAAATAATTAGGGCCGTGAAGATCATGGCAACCCAGCAAAAAAATTATAAAAAAAAATTGCTGGATGCTGTCCAAAGAAAAAGGAGCATGCAGCAAAGCTACAGGTTGGGCTCGAATCATGGCTACATGGGGAAGCCCATGCAAATAGGCAAGCTGCATGAGGAGGGCCAGTCAGCAACTGGCTGATGGAAGCCGGGCCGAGAAAAGCCCAGCAATGCAAAAAAAAAAAAACTTGCTTATGCGGGCCGAGTGGGCGCTGAAGGCAGAAGTCTGGTGTGTTGATCAGTTTAGGTGCCGCTTGGCTTGGCTTCGGGCCAGCTAGGTGCAACCCAACAACTTCCCTTTTTTTTCTTCCAATTTCTAGAGTTTTCAGAACCCAAGAAAATCATGCTTGGTTTCCCTTTTTTTCGGTTAGGGTTTGGAAAAAAAAATTCACAAAATTGCTTCTAATTTATTTCGATTCTTTGACTCACAAATTTCACATAGCGATTTTATAATTGCGTAATGCATGAAACATATATATATATATATATATATATATATATATATATATATATTGATAAATATATGAAACATATACAATATATATATCGGAAGGAAAATATAATTCATGCATCATGGGAATGTTTTCATGCTTCAAGGTCATTTCAAATATCTTACTTTATTTTAAGCATACCTGATTGGTAGAAAACAACAAAAGCCTTTGAATTTGTAGAAAATCATTCTCGGAAAGCAGGAATTGCATCTCCAATGCGTTGTGTTGATGCACAAAACCGGATAGTCTTGGTACAACGTAAATCCGACCGTGAATCTGCATAAAATGTAAATAACACAAGAGTTATCGTAGTTCACCCCAAGGTTTGGGCTACGTCCACACTGATTGTATTATATTTCTCTGTTGAAGAGGGAGAGAAAGCTTAGAGCTTAGGGGATGTGATGAGGCTTTGAGAGGGATGAGAAGAGACCTCCCTTTGTGAAGGTGAGGATGCCCTTTTATAGAATAAGGGCTCCTCCCCTAATTACATATTTGCCCCTTCCTTTATTACATAATTACATTTAAGTCCTCCGAGTATTTATACGAGGTCTAAATACGAGGCCCTAAATATGGTATAAACAGTAGTCCCCTAAGTCTTCAGTCAAGAGAGTCTTTTGGCTGGAGACTTGAAATTCAGTCCATGTGTGGGCCGAAGTAACTAGATGTTGTCTTGAATTGATGCTCGATATGAGGCAGTGCTCATTCTGAAATAACGCTCAACTAGAAGTAGCACACGCTGCGAGGCTGCGAGGCTCGTGACTTATGTTGCCTTGGTTGGCTCGGCTTGTGGCGTTGAAGGTGAGGGAGTCCCTTTTATAGAATAAGGGCTCGCTCCTCAATACATGAATGATGGGCTAGAGTTGATGCTTTCTAATGATGGTGAGGGAGACCCTTTTATAGAATAAGGGCTCGCTCCTCAATACATATGTGATGGGTTAGGAGTGATGCTCGCGGCGAGACGGTTGCTCAGCTGGCGGCGTTGCTCTCTAATGAAGGTGAGGAAGTCCCTTTTATAAAATAAGGGCTTGCTCCTCAGTACATGAATAATGGGTGCTCTCTAATGAAAGTGAGGGAGTCCCTTTTATAGAATAAGGGCTCGCTCCTTAATACATAAATAATGGGCTAAGTCCCCCAAGTATTTTTTATGAGGCCCAGTTGAGGCCCAATATATGGTACATAATGTAGTCCCCCAAGTCTTCGGTCAATAGAGTCTGTTGGCTGGAGACTTCAAATTGAATCCATGTATGGGCTGAAGTGGCGGTTGTTCGGATGTGGTATTTGTATACCCTGCACTGAAGCTTTGTAAGTGAAGCTTTGTAAGTGAAGCTTTGCAAGTGAAGCTTTGAAGCTAGAGTTCTGTAAATGAAGCTTTCGAAACTGATTGACATGAGTGATGCTCATGAATGTTTATGTTGATTGACATGAGTGATGCTCATGAATGTTTATGTATGATTGGATGAGTGATGCTCATGAATGTTTATTTATGGTTGACATGAGTAATGCTCATGAATGTTTATGTATGATAAATATGATTAATGCTCATGTATGATTTGAAGTATTGGGCGTACTTTTGGTCACCTGGTTGGTGATAATAGCGGCGGGTTGCCGAATAATTTTGAAAGTACTGGGCGTACTTTTGATCACCTGGTTGGTGGTAGTAGTGGCGGGTTGCCGAATAATTTTGGAAGTACTGGGCGTATTTTTGATCACCTGGTTGGTGGTAGTAGCGGCAGGTTGCCGAATAATTGTGAAGTACTGGGCGTACTTTTGATGACCTGGTTGGTGCTATTTTAGGCTTATGGGCCTTTGCCCTCCACAACATGCCAGCCCATTTACTTTGGGCTTTGCCTTTTTTTTTTTTACCCTCTGATGGGGTTTATACATATTACTCTCTGATGGGGTTTATATAGATGTCTCCGAAAGATAAGAAAAATAAATTACATCATTTCAAAAATAAAGCTACTAAGGGTGGGTATGACAGATGGTTGGATAGCATGTGCCGTTAGCAGTTGCGGGGGACATGATCTGTTCAATGGGTCATGCCCATAATTATGCCATTACCCCGTCTGCTTTTTCTTTATCTTCTTCCTCTTTTTTTTGCTGCACTTTTTCTTTTACTTTGCAGAGTGCAGATGACACTCAAGTTCTCTGTTTCCCTTTCTACTTTTGCCGACAAAAGCAGTGGAGGAGTGGGGGCAGCAATGCCTGCAGGTTCAACTTTGTACATGGCATGTGGTGGAAAGCCTGGGACAGGTGGAGTGGGACATCTCTGCGTCGGAGCAGCCAACTGCTGCCTTGGAAAACATGGTGCTCCTGGAGTTGGTGCGTTCGGAGCACGCTGGTGGTGAGAGAGAGGGTGGTGAGCGAATTAAGGTTCTCGTAAGAAATCTGCAGCAAACTATTCTGTAATGCGTAAATGGCGGCGGGAAGCCCCGAGGCGATTAGTGCACCAACCAACGTCCACTATCTGTACACCTTCTTCGAGCTGCCGTCTCTAGCCATGAAAATTAGGGCACAGATAATCTTGGCTATTTCTCACGTCAGGACCGATGACGTCACGATCACTTCTCTATTGGTAAAGCGTTTGGAGATGAGGGGTTGAGCTCCGTACTGGAGTGTGAGTAGAAGGGAGTAGAACCAAACCCTTGAGTTTATTTTCTCTGCGTTTCGGCGGTGCCGGAGCTTTTTGCTTTCCGGCCTCCATTTTTTACGGCGACCTTGGGAGGCTGATAGAGAGACCGTAGAAGATTTTTCCTGTGATTTAGAATTGTCTTTTGCTTCTACTTTGGGGAAGACACGGGGGGCTGGGCAGTCCCGACTCACCACCGACAAACTTGAGGTCCGTTATTAAGATGGTGGAGAAAGAGTGATGATGTTATGTCCTCGGTAGGACCGCCTCAAGTTCGTCCACTTTGGACGATGATGATGACGGAACTGGAAGGAAGAGGTCAGTGATGGTGGCTGCTTCGCCCACAGGTTCTGAAATTCGTCTCATCTCTCTCCTCAAACCCATTTAACAGGTTGCTTCGCCCATTGGTTCTCAAGAATCCTGACACCAGACGCTGGAATCAAGCAGTGATGCACAACTGTCGTCAGGCCCCTTTGGTTAATGAAAATCCGTAGCCTTGAACGCCTAAGTTTTGGGAACTGTGTGATACTGATGATGAACTGGCGTAACTTGGGATGTATTGCAGCTTGATGTTTGAGCCTGGCGGCGTCACCGTACTACGATCCACGAATGTTATCCTGGCGCTTCTTGTACACAAATCCTCCGAGCCCTACCAAACCGACTTCGACGATGACTCCAGACGCGATCCCAGCCTTCTTTCCCCTGTTCATTCCTCCCCCGAAGGAGTTCTCAGCTCTGTTGCCTTCGGTGTAGATGCCATGGTTGTTGTTGTCGCTAGGATCCGACGATGACGGCGTAGTCGACATCGACCCTGGTCTTGGTGCGCGAGAGGAAGGCAGCGACGTGCTGGAGGTCGAGCATCTCGCCGCGGAGCTTGTTGGAGTTGGCGTCGACGAGGATGAGTTCGTCGGCGATGTCTTAGGTGAGGATGGTGAGGAGCAGGTCTGGAATAAAGGAGAAGATGCAAACGACGAGGAATGGGAGGAAAACGAGGTGGGTCTGGAGGAAGAGTAGAGACCCGCCATGGAAGGTTGACGAGAGAGGTATAGGAGAGAGATGACTCGGGTTTGTTCTCGTTTCTATGCTTTTGTTTCTGCTCGATAGGGTTCTGATGCCCCTCGCTTTCCTCCTAGCCTTCCTCTTTGCTAATAGAAACCAAGTCCAGAGAGTCGTTGTCTCACATGTATATATGTGTGTGTTGTTTGTTGCATGTGGCTGAGCTCACGATGGAGATATCCATTGTTGACCCCAGTTCGCTTTTTAATGACTTTCAGTTCCAGCTCCTTGCCTCTATCTCGATCTCGGTCTCAGTCAGATTTGGCGGTGGAAGGAAGCAACTGTGCTGGAAGATGGAACAAAGATAACATATGAAGATAATCAAACGAAGCAGGATGTGACTTCAGCGTTATCTTCCCTGTGGGCTTGTAAAGAGTGTTTTTTTTAGATTTGGATCTTTTTTGTTTCTGGGTTTTTATGATTTTGCAGATTCACGGCGGTGAGATTTGATGAAAGAGAACCGACATAACTTTTTGTGTCGTTTCCCACAGACGGCGCCAAATGTTGATGCACAAAACCGGATGGTCTTGGTACAACGTAAATCCGACCGTGAATTTGCATAAAATATAAATAACACAAGAGTTATCGTGGTTCACCCCAAGGTTTGGGCTACGTCCACACTGATTGTATTATATTTCTCTGTTGAAGAGGCAGAGAAAGCTTAGAGCTTAGGGGATGCGATGAGGCTTTGAGAGGGATGAGAAGAGACATCCCTTTGTGAAGGTGAGGAGGCCCTTTTATAGAATAAGGGCTCCTCCCCTAATTACATATTTGCCCCTTCCTTTATTACATAATTACATTTAAGTCCTCCGAGTATTTATACGAGGTCTAAATACGAGGCCCTAAATATGGTATAAACACGTTGTATCACGTTCAACACAGAAAAATTAAATTGAATCAATAGCATGTAGATCAATTTAAAACAATAAATTAATCGCAAAAAAGAATGATTAAAACGTAATACTCCCGTGATTAAAGAATAAACTCTCTTTTTAGAGCAACGTCAAGAGCGTGCTGATAACGTGTTGTATGCATAATTTACTGAACAATTATGGAGGGCAGAGAGAGAGAGAGGGGTGAGGCATAGATAGAGAGAAAGAGATGTAATTGTGGGGTGTGTGTTATTCCACCTCATTGTGCCTTTATTTATAGTAGTAGGGAAAGTTAATTCCTTACCTTTTAGGATTACAACTCTTAATAGTTAATCAACTCCTAATAGGAATATAAGAGATAATCCAAGATATACTAGGATTTACACAATCACATTCCTAATCTAATAAGACTGCAACAAATAACTAGTTTTAAGTTTTTCGATCAAGTAAAGAACGTTTTCAAAGAAGATATCAAAATCCTTTAATTTTAATTAAAATATTGAGAAGTTTTACACTTTACATGATATGCCAAATTTGCTCATAATTTATTTATGATTTCACAAGGTGATTAGTTACCATCATTTGGGAGTTTGACATGTTCTACTAACTTGAAGACTTGTAACTTTATTAACCTGAGAGCTTAAAGCGTATTTAATTTGCTTTCACCGTAATGATAATAAATCACTATCTCATTTATCCCGCAACCAATCACCTTAACACGAAAAAACAATGAAAACCGCCTATCCAATCAGCTTAAAGCCGGCAACGTTACAATCCATTTGTTCATATTTCCAGAAAAAAGGTTTTGGAGGGAAGGAAAAAAACGATGAACACCGGCCTTCCAAGATCGAATATAAATTCGCCATTCGCATCGTTTATTCCGAAGAAAGCAAATAAGTTGATTATATTATCGCGTAGAGAATATAATTCGCACCGTTTATTCCGAAGAAAGCATATAGTTAGTTCCGTCAACCCTCTGAGCTTGTTCGGTCTAATGGCAGCGGCATAATATTAAGCGAAGGGGGACGGCGAGATTCTGCTTCTCTCTTGCGCACCACAGCCGCTCAGCATCCGTTTCGGTTCCGGACCTGTCACGGTTCGTTCTCAATTTTTCAAAATTTTCATGGCTTTTTTACTATCGTTTTGCTAGCTCTTGATCAAATTTGTTAACCCGAATGTTTAATTTTGTATTATTAGCTTAAATTTTCCGTCTTTGTGTTCTTTTGGCTGATATTGGTATGTTTTCTGTTCGACATTTGTGTAGATTAATTGGTGAATGCATCTGTAAGAGCTAGCTTAGATACACTGCTCACTCCAACTTGCGGTGAGTGTGGTGTTTTCTTTCGATTCCGATGGCGATATCGAATCCGGGAGTGCCCTCAGTCAAATGGGCTCTGCTTGTTTTGGTTGTATTTGTGCACACCTGTAATGGGTTTTATCTCCCCGGAAGCTACATGCATACATATTCGACAGGGCAAGAAATCATTACCAAAGTTAACTCCTTGACTTCTATAGGCACTGGGCTGCCCTTCAGCTACTACAGTCTCCCTTATTGCAAACCCCCTGGAGGTATCAAGAAAAGTGCTGAGAATCTCGGGGAACTCCTTATGGGAGATGAGATCGAAACCTCTGCGTACCTCTTCAAAATGAATATGAATGAGACTCTTTACGTGTGCACCACACCCCCCTTGACTAAGCACGACGTAAAGCTGCTGAAACAGAGGACCCGTGATCTGTATCAGGTCATTATGATCCTTGATAATTTGCCTGCGATGAGGTATGCTTATCAAAATGGGGTTAAGATTCAGTGGACTGGGTTTCCTGTTGGGTACACACAACCCAACGGTAAAGAAGATTACATCATCAATCACCTCAAGTTCACTGTTTTGATTCATGAGTATGAAGGGAGTGGTGTGCAGATAATCGGGACTGGGGAAGAAGGCATGGGTGTCATTTCAGAAGCTGATAAGAAGAAGGCATCTGGGTTTGAGATTGTTGGCTTTGAGGTTAAACCTTACAGCATTAAATATGACCCAGAGGCCATGAAGAAAAAAGCCATGTATGAAAAAATCCAACCTGTCAATTTTCCCACGGTGGTCGAAAAGTCTCAAATAATAAGGGAGCAAGAGAAAGTATCATTCACTTATGAGGTTGAGTTTGTGAAAAGCGATATAAGATGGCCATCAAGGTGGGATGCTTATTTGAAGATGGAGGGTGCTCGTGTGCACTGGTTCTCTATCCTGAATTCATTAATGGTGATCCTTTTCCTCGCTGGTATAGTCTTTGTCATATTCCTAAGGACTGCGAGGAGGGATTTAACAAGATACGAACAACTGGACGAAGAACCTCAAGCTCAGATGAATGAAGAGCTCTATGGGTGGAAGCTTGTTGTGGGAGATGTGTTCAGAGAACCAGATTCTCCCAAGCTTCTTTGCGTGATGGTTGGAGATGGGGTTCAGATTACAGGGATGGCAGTTGTCACAATCATCTTTGCAGCATTTGGTTTCATGTCACCAGCTTCACGAGGAATGCTACTGACAGGAATGATCATTCTATATCTTTTCCTTGGGATTATTGCTGGTTATGTTGCTGTCCGTATGTGGATAACCATAAAGGGAACTTCCGAAGGATGGAAATCGGTTTCCTGGTCTGTGGCGTGCTTCTTTCCTGGAATCGTCATTGTTATTCGTACAATACTGAATTTCATTCTATGGGGCAGCAAGAGTACTGGTGCTCTTCCCATTTCTTTGTATTTTATACTCATCTCCCTCTGGTTCTGCATTTCCGTGCCTCTCACCCTTCTCGGGGGATTCTTAGGCACACGAGCTGAGCCAATTTCATATCCAGTAAGAACCAACCAGATTCCAAGGGAGATTCCTGCGCGCAAATATCCATCATGGCTTCTTGTTCTTGGTGCTGGGACACTTCCGTTTGGAACCCTTTTCATTGAACTCTTCTTCATCCTTTCTAGCATCTGGCTTGGAAGATTTTATTATGTCTTCGGTTTCCTTTTTATAGTGCTTTTGTTGTTGGTTATCGTTTGTGCTGAAGTTTCAGTAGTTATCACATACATGCATCTTTGTGTGGGGGATTGGAGGTGGTGGTGGAAGGCTTTCTTTGCCTCAGGTTCAGCTTCCTTTTACGTGTTCCTGTACTCCATCAATTACCTGGTATTTGACCTGCAGGGTTTGGGTGGGCTTGCATCGGTTATCCTTTACCTCGGTTATTCATTGATCATGGCAACTGCAATCATGCTGTCAACTGGCACCATTGGCTTTCTCATGTCTTTCTACTTTGTTCGTTACCTCTGCTCATCCGTAAGGATCAACTATAAAAGTGTTGGCTGACATTGTTATCAAGCAGCTGGGAAATGTGAGTCTGCTATATGTTAGGAAGGTTGTCTTTTTTGTCTTTACACTTGGTTGCATCTGAAAGTTGGTGGTGTTGCGGTGTCTTAAGCAGCTCTCCTTTGTGTCATTGTGGATAAATAAAACACAAGGATGTTTTTACATTTCCAAGTTACAATGGAAAAATACTGAATTTTTTTTTCTTTTTTTTTTCCATAAAAGATAGATTTTATGTTAAATCCCAATTGAAATGTTTACATCTTCAGCCAAGATGTTAAAAAGGAACTCGAGACCAATACAATCCCATCCAAAAGAACCTCTAGTTTTCTGAATAAATGCTGCAACAGAATGTACCGCTTGGTTGCCTTCTCGACGAACAAACTCGAATGAAACAGTCCCCACATCATGTAATAGCCCAAATGTCATGCGCTATGCTTTCCACCTCCGCATCAACACCAACCTCCTTCCTTATCAATAGATCTGGCATTTTGGACCCGACCCGTTAACCCGACCTAACCCGACCTGTTAATATTAGTATTTAAATGGATGCTTAACGGGTCGGGTCACTAACGGGTGAACCCGTTAAATAATAGGTCATTTTGGGTCAATCCGTTAGCACCCGTTAGTTGATGATGTTTTAGTAATTTCAATAAAGTCTTAACAACAAAAAATAAACTCTATGAAAAAAAAATTAATATGTAATTAAAAATCATACAAATACATAAGTATTTATAAAGTATTTATAAGTATTGATAAGTAATTTCTTAAATTATTTTAGACGTTTGATTTAATTTTGGACCGTCAAATCTTTTTTTTACCATTAGATTTGATCTCATCTAATCATAGCAGTTAAATTATAAGTGAAAAACAAAAAAAAAAGTTTGAAATATGATAGTTTGGTAGATCCAGAATAATTTAAATAAGACTTAAATCCTGAGGGAATCTAGCCTAGAGATATATTTTCTCCCCAACGCTTACTTTAGCCCATAGTTGGAGATGGCTTGGGGGGGGGTTTAAAGCTTATATTTTAAGCTTTATCTCATGAGTTGGAGATGGTCTTAAGAGGGGTGTATTCAATGGGGAATTTAAGAGATTTTGATGTATGTAATTTGTAGATTTCTATTTGTTGTAAGTTTCAGAACTTTGTTTAATTTAAAACGTTTATTCAAACTTCCGTTGCTTATTCACGTTCGAATTTATTAACACATAATCTCGTATTTATAAAGTAACCAAAACTCCTACCTAATTAGCACAAACCACTACTACAAGGTTAAGAGCCTTGCACTCCGTAATTGAGCTAGGAGAACAACTTAAACGGAACGCTTCCATCGCTATTGTAGCGTGTTCCGTTCCAATAAAAAATTATATGTGTAACTTTTTAACACATGACATTGTATTATTGAAAAAGAATGTCACGCGACGATAAACTCGTTCTATGTAAGTCATTCTCTTGAACTAAACACGTGAACATGTTCTCATGAACCGGTCGAGATAAAGACAAAAACATAATTGGCATCGTGAGTTAGCTAAAGATAGTATTGGAAATGACATAAAGGTCGTATGCAACGCATCTTGGCTTAAAGTTTAAGTTTCTAATCTTCACTTCCAAAGGTGTTTTAGATGTAGAAAAAGCAGATCCATGTTTATACGTTCCTACCAAATACAGTGATTGCAACGTTATTGGCAATATTGCTACATAATCACACCCTAATGGTATAGATTAAACGATATTTTTAAAGATTAAAGTTTTACAACCACAACTTTGATGAGGGTTTTACTTCTAAAATTGCTAACCACCACTATAACAAGCATATAATAATGATGATAACAATGCAGTTTCATAAAGAATAAGAATGATCGAACGGAAAAAAGCCGTAAATCACATTCATTTTATATTTTTATTTTTGACAAGGCGATATTTATTGTAAATTATTTTAATTTATGCGATAAGAATTCAAATTTGGATGCAAAGAGTTGGCGCACTATTTTGACTTGCCACAACGTCATAATATGCAGATTCTCACGCATTACACACCCATTCGCCACTTTGTTCTCAATTGTCCCCTCTCCTGAGCAAAAAAAGAGGGTTAGGTGCTAAGTTGCTCAAGTCAGAAAAGAAGCTGCAAATACAATTATGACGATGGTTAACAGGATACTAAAGAGTTGAAAGTAGCTAAATCACATTACATGTATTACGACTACATGTCCAGCAAGATACATAGAGGATCGTCGTTGTAATTGCAGCTTGTTCAAAAAATAATTATCACATGCACACAAGAAGGTTTTAATCTTGAATAGGGAATGTCATTACTTTTTTTTTTTTGAAAACATAGAATGTCATTACTTATATGGTCACGCTTAAAATTTTGATAAAAAGTTAATAACTAATTATAAGTTTTCCGATCAAGTAATGAGCATTTTCAAAGAAGATATCAAAATCCTTTAATTTTAATTAAAAATATTGAGAAGTTTTACACTTTACATGATATGCCAAATTTAATTATAATCTATTTATGATTTCACAAGATCAGTTACCTTCTGTTGAGAGTTTGACATGTTCTACTAACCTGAAAGCATAAAGTGTACTTAATTTGTAATCAGCATGTGAAGATAATAAATCACTCATCCGCTTATCTCATTTATCCCGCAATTAATCACCTTAACACGCTGCTCAGTTACAAGTCCTGAACGATTAAAATTGATTTGTGCATATTTCAAAAAAAATAAAATAAATAAATTTGGAGGAAGGAAAAAACAATGAACCCGCCCATCCAAGATCCAATCTAACTTTGCTTCCGCAGTGGGCTGGGGCCCACCATATTAGCGCGTAGAGAATATAATTCTCATCGCCGTTCCCACCGTTTATTCCGAAGAAAGCAAAGTAGTTAGTTCCGTCAACCCTCCGAGCCTGTTCGGTCTATTGGCAGCAGCATAATATTAAGCGAAAGGGGACGCCGAAATTCTGCTTCTCTCTTGCGCACCACAGCCGCTCAGCATCCGTTTCGGTTCCGGACCTGTCACGGTTCGTTCTCAATTTCTCAAAATTTTCATGGATCTGTTGTATTTTTGAAACGCATGATTTCAATTTACTTTGTAATTCCAAGTTTTGGATCTGGGCATGCTTTTTTGTTATCGTTTTGCTAATTGGATGATTGAGTGAGTATTTGAATGTTTATGCGCTGTTAATTAGTGGATCTGATGCGGTTGAAGTATAGAAATTGAACAATTAACAAGTTCTTGATCAAATTTGTTAACCCGAATGCCTAATTTTGTATTTTTTGTTAAATTTTCAGTCTTTGTGTTATTTTGGCTAATATTAGTATGTTTTCTGTTTGAAATTTGTGTAGATTAATTGGTGGATGCAACTGTAAGAGCTAGCTTAGATCCACTGCTCACTCCAACTTGTGGTGAGTGTTGTTTTCTTTTCGATTCCGATGGCGACATCGATTCCGGGAATGCCCTCAATCAAATGGGCTCTGCTTGTTTTGATTGTATTTGTGCACACCTGTAATGGGTTTTATCTCCCCGGAAGCTACATGCATACATATTCGAAAGGGCAACAAATCATTACCAAAGTTAACTCCTTGACTTCTATAGAGACTGAGCTGCCCTTCAGCTACTACAGTCTCCCTTATTGCAAACCCCCTGAAGGTATCAAGAAAAGCGCTGAGAATCTCGGGGAACTCCTTATGGGAGATGAGATCGAAACCTCTGCGTACCGCTTCAATATGACTGTGAATGAGACTCTTTACCTGTGTACCACACCCGCCTTGACTGAGCACGACGTAAAGCTGCTAAAACAGAGGACCCGTGATCTGTATCAGGTCAATATGATCCTTGATAATTTGCCTGCGATGAGGTATGCTTATCAAAATGGGGTTAAGATTCAGTGGACTGGGTTTCCTGTTGGGTACACACCACCCAACGGTAAAGAAGATTACATCATCAATCACCTCAAGTTCACTGTTTTGATTCATGAGTATGAAGGGAGTGGTGTTCAAATAATCGGGACTGGGGAAGAAGGCATGGGTGTCATTTCAGAAGCTGATAAGAAGAAGGCATCTGGGTTTGAGATTGTTGGCTTTGAGGTTTCCCCTTGCAGCATTAAATATGACCCAGAGGCCATGAAGAAAAAAGCCATGTATGAAAAAATCCAACCTGTAAATTGTCCCTCAGAGGTTGAAAAGTCTCAAATAATAAGGGAGCAAGAGAAAGTATCATTTACTTATGAGGTTGAGTTTGTGAAAAGTGATATAAGATGGCCATCAAGGTGGGATGCTTATTTGAAGATGGAGGGTGCCCGTGTGCACTGGTTCTCTATCCTGAATTCATTAATGGTGATCCTTTTCCTCGCTGGTATAGTCTTTGTCATATTCCTAAGGACTGTGAGGAGGGATTTAACAAGATACGAAGAACTGGACAAAGAATCTCAAGCTCAAATGAATGAAGAGCTCTCTGGGTGGAAGCTTGTTGTGGGAGATGTGTTCAGAGAACCAGATTCTCCCAAGCTTCTTTGCGTGATGGTTGGAGATGGGGTTCAGATTACAGGGATGGCAGTTGTCACAATCATCTTTGCAGCATTTGGTTTCATGTCACCAGCTTCACGAGGAATGCTACTGACCGGAATGATTATTCTATATCTTTTCCTTGGGATTATTGCTGGTTATGTTGCTGTCCGTATGTGGAGAACCATAAAGGGAACTTCCGAAGGGTGGAGATCGGTTTCCTGGTTTGTGGCGTGCTTCTTTCCTGGAATCGTCTTTGTTATTCTTACAATACTGAATTTCATTCTATGGGGCAGCAAGAGTACTGGTGCCCTTCCCATTTCTTTGTATTTTATACTGATCTCCCTCTGGTTCTGCATTTCCGTGCCTCTCACCCTTCTTGGAGGATTCTTAGGCACACGAGCTGAGCCAATTTCATATCCTGTAAGAACCAACCAGATTCCAAGGGAGATTCCTGCGCGCAAATATCCATCATGGCTTCTTGTTCTTGGTGCTGGGACACTTCCGTTTGGAACCCTTTTCATTGAACTCTTCTTCATCCTTTCTAGCATCTGGCTTGGAAGGTTTTATTATGTCTTCGGTTTCCTTTTTATAGTGCTTACGTTGTTGGTTATTGTTTGTGCTGAAGTTTCAGTAGTTCTCACATACATGCATCTTTGTGTGGAGGATTGGAGGTGGTGGTGGAAGGCTTTCTTTGCCTCAGGTTCAGTTTCCTTTTACGTGTTCCTGTACTCCATCAATTACCTGGTATTTGACCTGCAGAGTTTGAGTGGGCCTGTGTCGGCTATCCTTTACCTCGGTTATTCATTGATCATGGCAACTGCAATCATGTTGTCAACTGGCACCATTGGCTTTCTCATGTCTTTCTACTTTGTTCATTACCTCTTCTCATCCGTAAAGATCGACTAGAAAAGTGTTGGCTGGCATTGTTATCAAACAGTTGGGAAATGTGAGTCTGCTATATGTTCGGAAGGAAGTATTTCTGGTTATATCATTTTGGCCTTTACACTTGGTTGCATCTGAAAGTTGACGGTGGTGCGGTATCTGAAGCAGCTCTCTGGTGATAGCGCATGAAGTCCTTTGTTTTCTGTGTACTGCCCTCGTTTGCGACATCACCGGCGGCAGATTCTCCCTTTACCCGTCTATCCCATTTCGTTTTACTGCTTCACTAGCGTTGCGCTTTTACTTTAGTTTAATCACATTGTGTTAGAAAGTTGTAGCTCGGGGACCTTCAATCCTTGTATTCTCTTTTATTTCATATTTGGAATGGAAAGCTAAATTGGATAATTCTTTTAATTCTCAACAGATTGATTTTTTGCTGTTAATTTCTCAATTTGATTTACCGGGTTAAGTTCAGTTCAACCGTTAAATTTGTTTAATAAGTTGAAAGCTTAGGGGCATTTGATATCCGTTTCGGGGCGATTGATGTCATTTCGTTTTCAAGTTTTTGAAATATAAAATGAAAGCTACAATTGTTTGAAAAATAAAATGAAAGCTACTTCTGCGAGTTTTCAAAATTTAACTTGGTTTTGGTTTTGGTTTGAAAACGAAAAACAATTACCAAACATGTTTCAGTTTAGTTTTCTCGAAAACCGAATAAGTTATCAAACGGACGCTCTGATTACTCGTACTGCCTACTGCTTTACTGTTTGGTAAGCGAAACTTGCGACATAAGCAAACGGACGCTGTCAAAGTTTTACACCAAAAGGCAAAGGGTAAAATATTAACTTACGAAACTCCATAAGGAAACAACACAAGGGTGATTTTGTTCTTTCATCCAGAGTGCCCTATCACTCCATATCTGGATCCGGGTCGATCAGGTAAGCTTCCGCAGGGTCATCGTCCAAGCTCTGCTCCGTTTTCTCGTCATCTTCAGTATGAGTTTGGAAATTTTCGACAGATGAACTCTCCGAATGCCCGTGAGAGGTCGAGTGGCCCTCAAGGCTAGGCTGCATGCTGTTTCCCAGAGCCATCTGATATGCCGGGTATAGTTCCATTGTTCCTAAACCTGAAACGCCGTTTAGCATGCCCTTGGCAATTGCACCACCAAAAAATTGCTCAGTAAGCTTCTTATGCGCGTTCTCCATAGCAAAATTCATGTATCTCTGCTCAGCATCCTGCCACAATTGCAATTGCCTCCCAGCCTGCAAAGTTGTGGTGTGCATTATGAATACAGAAGAAGGTTTACATATATCACCTTAAGTTCCCAAATCAGTTTCCGTAACTCGAAAACTTGCCTCAATTTGCATTCTAATTCTTTCTTCATCGGCAGCTGCCTTTACCAGTTCATCAGAGGGCCTATACATGGAGCCACAACCCAAAACATAAAACATCACAGCATTTACAAGATAATGCACTTGAAAATGGAACTAGGGTAATGATTTTCCGCACTCTCATTTTCTATTTCGGCACTTGTCTTCTCGTTTCCAGCATTCGATTTAATAAATCGAGGGAGAATCAACGGACAAAGTTGCATAATGAGAAACTAAAAGTGCGAAAATAACTACCTTTCCGAATAAGTTAACAAGTGCATTCGTATGGAAGATAGAGGAGTAGAGCAAATCATACATTCTCGCGGTTTGCGGGAGTTGCAAGGGAGTACGGCTAGTGCTTAGACCTTCTTCCAAGTCCTGTGAAACTGAGGTCTCTTTCGCTTAGTGGCAGTGAAAATCTAAATGCAGCAACTCAAACATGAAACATCTTTCACAACGCACAAGTTATTTTCACTTAGGGCCGGTCATAAGATTTTTGAGGACCGAGGTCACATCAAAAAATATGCCTTAACTTCATATAATAAAAATGATTTGTTTTCACACGTGAGGCTTCGATAAAAGTATAATTTGAAAAACACTTCAAACTCAATAATTTAGAAACATAGAAAAACTAATTTATTTTGTATTCAGAGAAAGGAATAAAAAAACTCTGAGCTTACAAGTAGATAGCTGTTGAGTTTGTTTCTCTCATATCTAAACTTTTAAAGTACATTTATAAAGCTGTGAGGTGTTTTTTCTTATTTACTAACTTTTCAATATGAGGCTAAAAAAATAATCATATTTTCGAGTCTTTAATTGACATGTATAAGCAATGAATTGACACTAAATTAAAACCTTGGTAACACATTATATGATTTGCAAATTTGGTCTACACATTACTCTTTGTTGAAGGTTGGACTTGAATTGAAATTAATGTTTAAAATCTACAACCCACATAAATATTAGCTAGTAATTAAAAAAAAATTAACAACTAAAAAAAAATTCAAAAAAATTGGAAAGAAAAAACATGGATATAGCATTTCAAACTCTTGACCTCTCGATAATATTAAACAAAAAAAAAAACAATTGTTTATGATAAAACTTCTTGGTTATTTAACCGAATTTTATAAATTTTATTATGAAAAGAAATTCGTACAAATGGGAAAGGTGTTTGAATCACGACACCCTCGTTAATTTTAAACAACATAAACCATCATTTCTGGTTAACGAGACATAGTGTTTTGAACCCAAGACCTCCTCATTAATTTTAAACAACAAAAACTATTAGTTCTAACTGAACTTCTTTATCATTTAACCAAAGTTTATAAATTTATACTATTACAAAAACATATATAAATATACCATCCTAATAATTTTGATGCCCCCAATTTTTTGAGCCCTGAACGGTCACCCAGCCCGCACTGGACCTGGCCGGCCTTGTTTTCACTATATCAACTGTTTAGTTAAGGATAATTTTTAATTGTGTAGTAGTAAGTTTTTAGGAAGAACATACAGATTCGTGTCCCCTCCGTCCATTCCTTCCCTGAGTACCTTCCAAGTCTGTATTTCTGCAAAAATGATTACCACATCAAGCACTTGTAACAGTGAAATTTAAAAACTTCTCTAGTACATTAGCACTTAACATTAGAATTCCAGTAATTATACGCAAACAAAATTGGTTACAAACTTTTACATACGAAGGATACTAACAGAACCGTCTCAAAGCAAATTGATGTCAAAGACAAAAATGCAATGATACCTTCCTAATTTATACCTTAATATGATTTTCTTTTCTTTTTTTTTTAAAAAAAAATAGTGAAATTAGAAAACTTTCCAATCTAATCTACCAACCATCCTTAAACACTATGAATTTAAAGCACATCAGATTATTTAGAAGAATAAGGAAAATTTGTGGGTTTTCCTTCTCAATGCGATAAATGAGAAAACTTATGAAGCATGGTTTAATGTGAGGCCGAATGCACGTGTTTTATTCGTATTGCCTCAGAGCCGGATTTGGACACTAATAAGACCTCAGTAAAGAGAAAATTTTCCTTGTGTTGTAACACAAGTGGAACATCACGTATTATTATATAAGTGTTTGTCTAATTCAAACTTTTATTAAAAGTTTATAACCGGTTCTGTTTGTGCATATTTTCAGAGAATTTTTCCGCAAGCATCAATGAATCATGCATGGATCAGACAGACCTGGAGGTGGCTCTTCACTTGGAAAAGAGTTATTCCCTGGATACCCATTGCCTGCTGAACTTTCTTCGGAGTTGACTCTGCAAAATGTAACACGTGACACAATCAGAAACCGAAATCCGAAAACAAGCGAAAAATCTCAAGGCCAAGGAAGAAGGAGAAGGGTTACTCACTGTGAGGGCCTCCAAGCTGATTGACAGCATCAACAAAGCGGGTATGAAGCTCAGGAGTCCATTGAAGTCGGGGTCTGAGCTTTGCTTTAAGAACACAGTCTTGAGGCAGCTGAAGATCACGAGTTTCACGATCAACCTCCTCCACCACCGCCGCCTCCCCACCCTCGAGAACAACTCTGTCGTCGCTACGAGTGACGATAGGAGTCGGAAAAGATCCTTGAAAATCCTGTTCATCACCACCACTACAACCAAAACCAACCATTTTTCCCTTCTTCTTTTCAGAAGAGAGAAAGCAAAGCACAAGCAAATGCAGAAACGCAACTAGATAAACGCAAGGGGCATAAAAAGGCTAGCTCTTTCTGTGGTAGTGTATAGCTTGCTAGCACAGAATTGGAGGTTACATGAGGAAGGCACAGAAGAGGCCAAAGCCAGCAGGTTTGTCTTTAATTTCTACTGCATGAAGGGAAACGTGGAAAGCTATGCCATTGCTCCAGTCTTTTAATTTTAATTTTTTTTAAATTTTTATTGCAAGCGATATTACCATTCTAAACGGGAAAACTTTGAACTCGGAACACAGTGAGTTGAAAAAAGGATCCTACCCACCAGTTGCTTCATTAATCCAGTTAGTTTCATGTGAATTAATTGTCTTTGCCATCTTTTTCATTACTACTCCCAAGGATTTAATGCCAAACTGCACTTGTAGTGGTACTAAATGAATATGATCTGTCCTTGGTTTGAAAGGCATGTCTTGCTTTGTTTGGTCATTTAAGAAGAAAATACCTGACTCTTACATGTAACAGGACGCTTTTCTTTTCTCGTTACAAATAAATCGCAATCTGATATGCGTGGAAAATGATTTATACACACTTATTATCACATTCCACACACTATTATTTGTTTCTATCTTTTGATTCTCTTTTAATCTTATTTAATCTAAAAGAGTTTAAAAATTACTTCTCCTTCATTATGTTTCAATTTGCGATTCGCGTGTAAAGAAAAATAACTCCTTAACAAAAGAAGCCAAACATTGTTTTAGTTTTCACTTAACGTTTTTCTTTGACACAATGCGGCTTGGACGATTCACATCTCAGGGTCGAGCGCTGATGACACGTTGAGCTATCCATGTGGCTGAAAGACCTTTTAGGTCAGGAATAACCATAAAATTATCTACTTGACCTGTAAGTTAATAGCCTGTCAGAGGAATCCGCTATGCCAAATGCAAGAGCACTCATTACTCTATTACCTTTTTTACATAACGACACAATTATCTAGGAGATGCTTGACTAATAAGCTAATAGTTTGTCGGAGGGTCTCGCTATGCCAAATGCGGTAGCAACTCATTGATACCTTTCCTTTCTAACGTAACGATGCAATTGTCTGGACACTCGACCAATAAGCTAATAGTATGTCAGAGGCGTCTGTTATGCCAAGTGTTGGAGCAACTCATTGCTCTCTTTCCTTTTTTACATAACGACTGTCATGCCCTGATCCCGACATACATCCAGGATTGACACGTGACGTCACCAAATACTCTTATCTCAAACATACCCTGCCTCCGGGATATGGCAAAACACAACTCGAGAATCGATTCGCATAGTAATTTTTCGTAGACTTTATGGCTGCATCTAACATCCTCGTTACACTGCCTACGTACCCTAAATAGGGATCAAGCCATTCGTAGTTCATTATTTCACTACACTCGAATATTCATCACATAAATTGTTATGTCCCAACAATATACCACAATGCATATCACGCAATATTTCAAAGAACAAACGACGAAGCACAATCATATTCTCTAGCCATATTTATCAACAAGTCTAATCATAACAATAAAAATGATATCCAACATAACAATCCCACATGACGATTAACATTTCCACTTCATCCATCACATAAATCATCATGTTTCCCACATAAAATCACAATTCATAGCATGTAACATATTAAAGAATTAACAATGCACAATATTATTCTCTAGAAACATTGATCAACTAAAATAATCATAATAACAACACTCATATCCAGCTTCATTCCACAATCCCGTCAAATCAATTCATGAATCAAAGATGCACAATCTTAGCATTTAATTACGTTAATCAAACAATGCGATAACATATCATTTCACGAATTTAACCAAGGAACTTTATATAATTTCCTACTTGGATAATGAATAATAACATGGTAATTCTAATTTGTATTCACAAGATCTATTGTGGGTAATTCCCATTCACTCGAATATAGGATTCTAAGATAACCTTATGGAAATGAACAAGAGCAAGGATTCTGGACCACTCAACGGAATCCAACAATCTTGGGTTCAGAACCACTTAATGGAACTAAAATACCAAGCTACTTCTCGTAATCTACCCATACCTGTCATATGTACAATCATGCCTACATCAAGGAGATGGCATACTGGGTAAATCAGATGCTCGGATAAGCTGCGAAGCTCGAGTGAGTGACAATAATACAAGTATGTGATATTTAATAAAAACAGACCATCGATCACAATCTATAAACATCAAGTATAGAATCATGCTTTATGAAATCATAATCAAGTTGTTGAAAACTCTGAAAGAGTCACCCAGACATCCAACACTTTTTCTAATTCAAACCACAAGATTCCCAAAATTCATCATTCACATGTGCATTAAACACTAGGGCTAGAGGGATGCAGTTCGGCCGAAGCCTACATATGTAACCAAACAGGAAGTGGCCCCTTATCACGGATTAACTAAGCAGAACCACCCTTGTAGTAACCAAGTAGGCAGTGAGCCCCTATCTTGGATTAACCAAGCAGAGTCACTTCTACGCATCTGTTAGGCAGTGATCACCTATTGCGGATTAACCAAGCATGATCACCCTTAAGTGTGTGTGTATGGCCATACCAAAGATATAAGGATCGCTTATCGCAGATTAACCAAACACGATCCATATAAAATATGGTCCCCTATCGCGGATTAACCAAGCAGGACCAAGATAATTAAGTAGGTAGTGACCCCCTATCACAGATTAACCAAGCAGAGTCACACCTACGACACTGTTAGGCAGTGATCACCTATTACAGATTAACCAAGCATGATTACTCCTAAGTATGTATGGCCATAAGGATCGCCTATTGTGGATTAACCAAGCATGATTCATAAATAATATGGTCCCTTATCGCAGATTAACCAAGCATGACCATGGTCCCTTATCACAGATTAACCAAGCATGACCACCCTTTATTGCGGATTAACCAAGCAGGGTCATGGTCTCCTACTAGCCCTCTATTTAACAAACATTTCAATATGCAATTCAAATCACTTTTTCACAAATATTACCAATCCATGAATCAATCACATTTAATAAAAATAGATCGATGGCCAATTATTAAAGGATCACATTTTAACAAAAAACACATTTATAAAACTAAGTCACATTTTAACAGAAAACACATTTATAAAACCAAGTCATATCCACAAAGGATATTAATATAAAGAATCGGGTAATCACCATATCACATATATCAAAGTCACTCACCGAGATAAGTCGCAAAGCCTCACTGAGCCTCTATTAATACTAATTTTAACTTTATAAACGATTCGAGACATGTTGACCAAAAGTCAGCTCTTGATCAATCTGGAAGATCCGCACATCGGATTTCAGATCCATAACCTTCTAAAATATACATTCTTCTTCTAGAACAACATGCTAAAATTTCATCGTGATACGACGGTCGGATCTCCGCCAATCACTAGAATTAGGTGACGGTTATCAATTAATTTTACTAACTTAGAAATATAATTTGGGAAGATTCGTACATCAGATTTCCAATCCATAAGTTCTAGCTATCCTCAAATATTACGTTCTATAACGTATTAAAGTTTGGTGACGATCCAACGATTGGATTGTTGATTCATATTTTAATCAAGTAATGTATCGTAATGAAACTAGATTCAAACAATCAAATTACATCATACAGACATCAATTATGGAATTAGGGAATCTACTTGAACTTAGGAAGACATCATTGGCCCACTGGCCATGTGTCGTCGCACGCGCCGGCGTGGGTGGCGGTCAGTCGCCCTGACTTGTCGGAAAACTCAACTATTTAAAAAAATTACCAAATTTTACGGGCAAGTATATCTCAGTGAGGGGAGTAATTTTCATACCTATGGCCAAGTTCAAATTTTCCGGGAAAAAACTCAAATTGCCCACGAACCACCAGAAACCCATGATTTTGGGTGTTTTTGATTTGACTCCAAAACAGCTCCGACGCCCCAACCAATGCATGAGATTTGTTCATGAGGTTTATGGGAATCTAATGGTGGTGGAGATCGAAGGAAATTGTTTCAAAATTTAGAGGATCGATGGCAAGAACACCCGCACCCATCGGTGTGATTTTTTCCGAGTTCAAAGCTCATTTACTACAATTTTGGGTTGTAATAAGTAGACGGAAGGTCGTAGAACATTTTACAGGGAGTTAGGTCACGTGGTTCGTTGGAAAAACATACGAAAAACGGCTGGAGAGGATGAAGAGGACCGGTTCGGGTCATGACCGAGTCGAGGGATCCCCTGCTTCCCCTTTTTTCTCCTTTCCCCTCATTTCTTTCTTTTTTGATTCGTCCTCCTCCCTCGTCCTTTCCCTCATTTCTCTCCCTTCTCTTCTCTCCTTTCCATCATAGCCGTCCATCCCTCCCATTTCTTTTCTTTTCCTTTCATCCCAGCCACACACTTGGCCTTTCCTTTGCTCCAGAAAATTTGGAGCCTTCTAAATGAGGGCCAATTTACAAAAATGTCCCTAACTTCAAACATTAATAACTCTTTCATTATAACTCCATTTCAAGAATGGTCTGCGCTTACGCGTTCCTGAGATCGAGCTCTATTAAAAAATATAAATTGTGACCTCGAACGGTTTAGGAATTTTAAATAATTTATTTCAAAATTTCAAACTTCGTAACTAGTTTAATTAAAATCTAAATTAAAATAAATTATCGAAAAATAATATAAAATCTCAATAATGCAAATACGTAGATTATAATAGTGAAATCCAGGAACGAGATTTCACAATGACACAATTATCTAGGAGATGTTTGACTAATAAGCTAATAAGGGTCTCGCTATGCCAGATGTGGTAGCAACTCGTTGATACCTTTCCTTTTTAACGTAACAATGCAATTGTATGGGCACTCAACCAATAAGCTAATAGTACGTCGGAGGCATCCGTTATGCCAAATGTTGGAGCAACTCATTGTTCTCTTTCCTTTATACATAATGACACAATTATCTAGGAGATGCTTGACTAATAAACTAATTGTTTGTCGGAGGGTCTTGCTAGCCAAATGCGGTAGCAATTGATACATTTCCTTTTTTAACGTAACTATGCAATTGTTTGGACACTCGACCAATAAGCTAATAGTATGTCAGAGGCGTTCGTTATGCCAAATGTTGGAGCAACTCATTGCTCTCTTTCTTTTTCACGTAACGACACACATATCATATTTACACCTGACCTATAAGCTAATAGTTTGTCGTTGTTGGAGGGGCCTGCTATGCTACATGCACGAGAGCAACTCATTGTTCTCTTTCCTTTTTTATGTAACAACGCAATTATCTGACACTTGATCAATAAGATAATAGTATGTCAGAAGAGCCTGCTATATGCTAAATGTGCAGAAGCAACCCATCATTGTTCTTTTTTTTTCTTTTCTTTTTTTCATGTAACGACGCAATTACATGACACTCGACCAATAAGTTAATAGTGTATGTCAGAAGATCCCACTATTCCAAATGTGAGTAAAATCTAGGGCTGGAAAAAATCCCAAAAATCCCAAACAAAATCGAAAAAATCCCGATCCCAAACCAAAAAAATCCCAAACCAAAAATCCCGATATTTTCGGTACGGGATTCGGTTTTGCATCTCAAATGTTTCAGTATTCCTATACCGAACCAAAAATAAATATTATATATATTTTTAATTATAAGAGAATTATTTCAACCGTTGATTGTTTTGGATTTAATCTTTGCTGTTCATATGTTTTTAGGTGAATCTTATTCTCTTTGTAGCCTAAGTACTCGACCCGAGGTACAAATTTGATATGTTGGAGACAAATCTAGAAGAGCTCATCTATGGATGGGACAAAATAAGGGAGGAGAAAGTAAGGGCTAAAGGCTATGTAATCGAGTTGTATAATGCATATAAAGAGGAAGTAATCCTTAGTAGTAGTAGTACTAGTAGTACTAGTGGTAGTGCTACCTCAAATGTGGAGCAAAGATCAAGTGTTGTACTAGATGATGTGGGGGGTGTGATTGTAGATATTGATGTAGCTTCAAGGATGGCAAATAAGATCCAACAAAAGAGAGCGGAGGCACAATAAAATGAGATAGCCAATGAAGTGGATATGTACTTCAATGATCCACATCAAAGTCTAACATATGAGGGTTTCAATCTTTTGGATTGGTGGAAAGGAAATTGTGCTCAATATCCAACTCTTAGTAAAGTTGCTAAGGATGTATTGGCCCTTCCTAGTAGCACTGTTGCTAGTGAGCCTTTAGTCTTGGTGGGAGAGTTGTTAATCATTTTAGAACTTCCTTAACACCTAAAACGGTTGAGGCTTTATTGTGTGCTAGTGATTGACTTAGAGG
Source organism: Malus domestica (assembly GCF_042453785.1). Classification (NCBI taxonomy): domain Eukaryota; kingdom Viridiplantae; phylum Streptophyta; class Magnoliopsida; order Rosales; family Rosaceae; genus Malus; species Malus domestica. The sequence goes on along the minus strand of NC_091677.1, from coordinate 10,951,073 downwards.
AAAGGAATTTTGTTTCTACAAGGAGCTTACACTTGACAAATTCCATTTCTACCAAGAGCTTGAATGCTTACAAAGAAGTAAGTAAACAATTTAATTTCCTCTTTTATTTTCTTAGTATTTATTATCTATTAGACTATAATTCAATGTAAATTATTTGTGGTTTATTGTTTTAGGCACGGCTAATTTGGGAGGTGAGGAGAATACAACACAAGAAAATGAAATGCCACCTCCACCTCCTCGACCACCTCAAGTTCAAGTTCAATCACTACCTCCAAGACCATCCATTGTAGGGGGGAGGGCTTAACCATCAACATTAAGGGGAAGAGCACAAGTACTAACAAGAAGGGAGCAACCACAATCATCAACAAGATCTAGGGGCCGAAGGGGCCGAAGAGGCCAACAATCTTTATTAACTTTAAGCTTTGCTTTTTGGCTTTTAGTTTGTAACTTAATTATTGAAACTTTGGCCTGTATTTCTTTTGGGTTTGTTACTTTAATTATTTTAAAACCTTGGCTTGTAACTAATTTGTTTGCTTTTGGATTTGTTACTTAATTTATTTTTATTGCATGCATTTGTAGTAGAAATTGAATAGGCAGATTTATGCTATTGTCATTGTGCACAGATTGGGCAGATTGGTACACTGCACACTGCACAGATTTGTGTTATGGTTTTATTCGTTGAGAACTCCATGTCATTTCATGTTTAAGTTAGTTAGCAAAATTTCTCCTTAAAAAACAAAAACAAAGAAAAGATTTTTGTCTGTACAATTATATGTTCAACAGATTAGTAGCCCAAAAGCATACTATATCAAATTTTAGTTCAAAAGCCCAAAAGCCCAAAACTATTTTGGGATTCTCGATTTGTCCCGAAATCCCGAAACTATTTCGGGATTCCTGAAAATTGGGATTTCCGAAAATTTGGTTTGGGATCGGGATTGAAATTGGGATTCCCGAAAATTTCGGTTTGGGAGTCAAGACAAGGATTTCGGTATGGGATCCCATACCAAACCACCCCTAGTAAAATCCCATTCCTCCCTCTTTTGTTTTTGTATGAAAGGAATCTTATTCTCTATAAAAAATAAATTAACATCACCATCTGGTTATTAGTCTAGTAATACGCAAGGAGGAAAAAATCGATAATATCGGCAAAATATCACCGATATTGTCGTTTTTTTGAAGTTCCGAAATTTTTTTAACTATACAACCTATTTTCGTCAAAATATCATAATATTATCGATAATATCACAATATTTTCAAAATTATCGACAATATCACAATATTTTATTAAAAAATACTTAAATATGTTGAGAAAACTCAACACATAGTTAACTTGATCATGGCCCAAAGGCCAAACAAGTTTTGGTTATCTCACCAGGGGAGTGTGAGTTTTATAGGAAAAATTCATTGCTCACTTCCTTGCATGGGCGATGTGGGACTCGCCCAATGGGGGAAAAAATCAAAATTTCGGCCGAAATTTTACACCCACTTTAAACGGCCATAACTTTGTCAAAACTCAACGAAATCAAGCAAGACAAAAACTAAAGTTGTAGCCCTCGAAGAGACGAAGAGAATGGCACCTCACACGATGTCTGAATCGTAGTGGTTTGGCCGGAAAATGCCTCGAAAGTCACTGAGGTCGCTGAGGTCGTCGGAAACTGGGTAAGATTCAAATGAGTATAACTTTTTCAATACGCAACGAAATTGAGTGAAACAAAAAGAAAAGTTGTAGCCCTCGAAGAGACGAAGAGAATGGTACCTCACATGATGTCTGAATCGTAGTGGTTTGGCCGGAAAATTCCTCGAAAGTCACTGAGGTCGCTGAGGTCGTCGGAAACTGGGTAAGATTCAAATGAGTATAACTTTTTCAATACGCAACGAAATTGAGTGAAACAAAAAGGAAAGTTGTAGCCCTCGAAGAGACGAAGAGAATGGTACCTCACAAGACGTCTGACTCGTTGTGGTTTGGCCGGAAATTGCCTCGAAATCTACTGAGGTCGCCAGAAACTGGGTAAGATTCAAATGAGTATAACTTTTTCAATACGCAACGAAATTGAGTGAAACAAAAAGGAAAGTTGTAGCCCTCGAAGAGACGAAGAGATTGATACCTTGCACATCAGCCAAAATTCAATTGACACACTCCTAGCTTCCAAAATTCAATACTTTTACTTTATATCAAGTTGAAAAAACATAATCGGCATCCAAATTAAAGTTTAATCTTATTCAATGTATTGATTTTCAATCGTTAATTGATATACTATAATTTGGAACTTCAACGCCTAGACGCATGCTTATGTGTAAGAAATTTAAATTGTCAAATTCGGCACATTATTCTTCATCATTTTATTCACTTCCCTTTTTTTTTTTAATATCCTAAATAAAACCTCCAAATATTGTACTAATTAATTATATATAAATGATTATGGTGTGTTTAAACTTCTTTCATTAATTACTACATATTTTCTACACTCACAATGTTTGCCAGCTCGCTATATAATCAACTTAAATCAGTTAAATCCATCATGCAATGCATTTCCTTCCAATTTTTTGTGATAAACTAATAAATAATTGACTAAATAAACATCCTACAAAGTTTCATTAAAAATTTCCAAGTTTTTCTTACAATTTCCGTGGTTTCCATGTAATTTTTATCGATATCGATATTATCCCGATATTTCCATCGATATTTCCGTGTTTTCGGACTACCGATATTTCCGATATTACCGATATTTTCTTCCTTGGTAATACCTCTTCTTCGAAGGTCAAAGTCCCCTCTCACACATTGACCCAAAAAAGAATAAGAATATACATCACTTTGTAAGAGAGAAAATAACCATGGCGGTACATTAAGAACAAGATAATAAAGGAATAATACTTAGCCAAAAGGTGAGCAATATGGTTGGAAGATCTCTTGTGGAAACTTGCAAAAGGGTTGAAAGCTCTTCCAATTGCCATACAGTTTGATTTGGTACTATTTAAGTAATTCAGATCAAGGGCGATTGCCGTACAGTTTGATTTGGTACTCTTCAAGTAATTCAGATCAAAGGCGATCTTAGCAAAAAGGCCTTCCATTTGCATTTCATTTCACTCTTTTATTTCCTTCTTAATTTCTCAAATTCAAATCTCAGACGAATAATTTAATTTAAACAAAAGGGTATAATTTGTGTTATTTTTTCCGAGTCATACTTAATGTAATTTAAATTCTGAAATGGCGAATTTGAATTTAGGTGAAGAAAAGTTAGTACGCTACTATAGGCAACTTTAGTTATGCTTAGAGCAATTCCACCCCTAAAAATGCGTTGGCAACCAACTCATTTAATCCACTCAAATGAATAGTGATTGATCACAATGAGCAGTCATTGGCCAAATACAACTTCATCCCTAAAAATGCGCTGGCACCCAGGCCATCTAATATTATATTATTTTATTCATATCAATTAATTTTTTATCATTTAATTTTTTTTTCTTTTAGGAAATTTCTTCCTTTCTCTCGAAAGGTCTAACATTTTTGTTTCCTTCCCACTGCTTCCATTCCCTATTCGGTCCTTTCTCCCCTTACTTCTCCGACCAACCGTCTCTCTCCCCTCTCTTTTTTTCTCACCTTTTTCTCCATGTTTTATTCTTCAAATGAGGAAGTTGATTATGCACTTGATTTCATTTGGATCGAAAGACCAACAGGTCTTTCTTCTTGTTCCTCGAATTATAGAGAGCTATCTCTGAACGGAGCAATTGGAGCCCCAGGATTGGTGGAGTGGAAATCGGGAAGAGGAAGGAGGGATTTGAGATGAAGAAGGCGTACGGGTATATCAGATGGGGTTCCAGGGATCGGGAGGCGTTGAAAGCGTGACAGAGAGTGATGGAGGTGGAGATTGCAGTGAGCGGTGCAGGTGGAGATTGCAGAAAAAAATTAAAAAAGGCTCACGACGTCACGCTAGCGTCAACATGACGTCAGATGAGCCATCCCCTTCCTCTGTCGATTCTGGGCCGGCCTGTGGTTTGGTTTGGGCTAGGTGCCAGCCTAAAGGGCTAGGGTGGAGGAAAAAATGGAAAAGTCGGTCCTTTTTTTGGCCTGGGTGCCAGCCTAAGAGCAGGGGTGGAACTGCTCTTATGTATGCAAAAGATGCCCCAAAAGGCCCCAGAGGAGACAACAATATCAGGAACTAAAATTTATAATTGATAGAGTTATATCAGTTAATCAAGGCGGTACAGTGTGCCTCATATTTCACTTGTGTTTAAATCTTTCCATTTTCATATATTAGATTTTTTTTATATAAGTTTAAATTAATAAGAATTTTTATTTCTAAATGGTTAGATTGACACCCAAAGGACTATGAGAAAATAGGAGATGTGGAGAAGAATGCCAAATGCCAAATGCAAAATGCCCAATTTTTATTTTATTTTAATTTCGAAAAAGAAGAGAAAGGTCCCTTTTTATGCGCAAAATAAATAAATTATAAAATGTCTAACTAGCCGTTGCCAGCCGAAACCCACCGACCTACGCTCTCTCTGTCTACTCTTTCTCTTCTTCCATCTCTCTCCGCTCCCCTCAACTCTCTCTCTCTCTCTCTCTCTGAAACCCAGAAAAATGTTCACCGAAGGCCTCGACGAAAATGCGATCAAATGGATCAAACAGGTACCCAAATCCCCAAAGTTCAAAAATTTTCAAAAACCCATGTCACATCTTTGAGCATTCAATTTCCAGTTTTCATTTTTCAATTGAATATTTGCAGGGATCAGAAATTGAAGCGCTAGAACAACAGCAACAATCCCCACAAGCGGTCCGATCGCCTCTTGCCGAGAAACTCACTTCCGACGCTTACCCAATATCGCCACTGCGCTTCGGCACCAACAGCGGCGGCGGCGGTCCCGCTCTACCTCCGCTGAAGTTCCACACTGGCCTGCTCGCACCTCACAGTTTGGTGGCTCCCTGTCTAAGCAGTGACACCGATAACGACCACGATGACGGCAACGAGAGTGTGGCTTCGATTTCTGATACGGGTTCGTCTGCCAATTACTTTGAGGAAGAGTCGAAGCCAATGGACCAGTACTATCAGGAAGAAGAAGAGGATATGTTTGGTTATAGGAATAAGCCAAGCAGCGGGTTGAATAGAGGGTTGTTGAAGGAGGGTCTGAGGGTTGAATTGCCCGGAAATTGCAGAAGATTTACGGATGGTGAAGTGGGTTTCAAGAAGAAATGTGCTCTGAAAACTTCGACACCGGGTGCTGGCAATCAGCTTCTGAAAAGGGCTCAACTTCGAAATTTCAATGTAGGCATTGATGCAAAAAAGTTTATCTCTTTAATATATTGTATGATAATATGGTTTAGAGTTGTTTTTTGTTTAGTAGTTAAGTGTTTGTTTGTAAATTTTTAATCTATGTGTTTGTGGGATTTTTTTGTTGCAGGGCACTGCCCCAAGTGGTGATGAATGTGGTGTACTTAGAGATTCAGCTGCAGACTTGGGAACTCCGAGTGCGCCTCCCATTTTTGAAATTGGGAGAGATGATTCGGGTAATGAGGATGAAATTCAAGGAGGGCAGGAAGCTTCTGATGGGCTGAGAGAAAGCAATGTAGCTGAAAATTGGACCTGCCCATCAAGAGGATCAATGGGGTTCGATGGGAGTGTAGAGGGTTTAGCAGATTTGGATACTGGTTCTTTCAAAGCTTCTCAACTTGGTGAAAGGTATTGAATAAAGAGTGGTTTTGCTCTTCTTGTTTTGGTATTTTATGTGGACTGTGACTTTAATTTGGTTCTTTACTTTTTCGTTTCGGGTTTTAAATAGTTCTTACATAAATTGACATTGTCTTCTGTAGAGTGAACAAGAGCGTAGCTGGAGAAACAGAAACGAAAGTCCCTTCTTTGCAAGTCAGCCAATTAGACCATTCTTATTATAATACCAGGTGCTTCCACAATTGAATTTCATATGAAGGCAGATACTTGTTTACTGTTTCTTTTGATTTAGTGAAGTAAATGCATCAAAGATTCTGCAAACATATTACTTTTGTCATTCTAAAGTCCGAGTATCCAATTGAGTCATTGCAGTGGTCAATATGCGTGGCAAACCTTGGTTGCACATGAGGCATGTATACGCTTATGCCTACAAGCATGGGCAAAAGGCTGCACTGAGGCACCTGAATTTCTACGTGACGAGTGCCTGGTTCTTCGGAATGCTTTTGGGTTAGCTACCATATTCAGTTCTTTTGAAGTTCCATGGCTAGTTCTCAGGCTTTGATTGGTCACTGATTTACACTGATTATACAGGCTAAACACATTTTTGTTGCAACCCAGAGGAGCGCAGCCACTAGAAGCAAAGACTAGTCGGAATACAGAACAAACTTTTGCTCCAAAAGCAAAGAAGGTGGTTGGAAAGATAAGAGTTGAAGGTATGATCTTATAAATGGATTAAAGTTATTAGTAAGATAGTGAATACTTGATCTTTAAAACTCCTTTACCGAATTTATTTTAGTTTCTTTATTTACAACTGTTTTGGGAGGCCGAAAATATGAAATGTTTACTCAATTATTTCTTACCAGTAATAAAACGTTTCTATGCCAGCATAATTTTATCCAAGGATTTTAGGTTTATTTTAGACACTAAGCTGATAAAAGTAGGCCACATTGTGTATTTTTGTATCTTGATGTAGTTTTTGAATGATGGCAGTGAGGAAACTTCGAGTAATACCAAGAAGGAAACTGAAGAGCACATATTCACAGCGAGGTGCAATGTATATACAAGCAGGGGCAGAATACGTCCGTCATGTTTCATCACTAGTAAAAACTGGCATAAATTCTTTAAAGTCATCGTCATTCTCGATTACACCAGAAGGTTTGTGCCATATGAAGAACCCTTTTTTGTTCTCAAATTTAATTTTCTCCAAAGACTTAATATTCAGCCACCATTTAATTGATATATTACAACCCGAGAAAGTTATTGTTACCGTTAGGATAAGAGATGTATCAATGTGTAGCATCTCCTGGTGGATTTTTTGTGACTTATGTCTTGTGTTTTTTATAATGAAATTAATGGGCAATGTGAGTCTTGTGTTTTAATGGATGATTGACACTTATCTTATTTGTGTGTGCAGAGCCACTTTCATGCATATTCAAACTTAGTAGTGCCACCGAAGAAACCGAAGTAGAGCCAAGTTCCGCAGTTTGTTTGCACCCTGGAAGTGGTGATTACCATGTGTTGTAAGTTTCTGTTTTACTTTAACGGAAAGTAGCATGTTTCTAGGCTTTAGTGCTTTTCCGCTTTAATGAAATCAAAAGAAAAAAGTTGAACCCTAAACCCTGGTGTCAATTTAACCCTCATTTGAATGGATATGTTGGTAACTTGTGTTGGTACTTGAAGTTCTGTGGCATAGTCTAATTAATATACCAAAGTGTTGGTCCTTTTCAAGGGACACTGGTTATGACTTGAGAGTTTCATATGATGTTAAATGTGGAAAAGATCTTACATGTCTATGTACTTCCAGTTTTCCAGAGAGTCAAGTGGATGCTCTTTTGGTAGAAGTTCAAGACATGAAAAAATCAGTCCAATGTCGAACTACAATTCCTATTTCATCCTTGAATGACAGCACTGTATGAATCCTTACCCTATCACCCAATGTTGATTTCTTAAGGCAGATCAATATCTTTCTACCATCCGCATGTTATATGATGTGATTTTTCTTGATTATGCAGAGTGATAAACTTCGTTGGTGGCCATTATACCATGATGATAAAGAATGTATTGGGAAGATTCAGCTCAACATCGGGAGTGTGATAACAAGTGATGAAGATAATCATATCAAGGTTTCACTTCTTCCATCTCTATTCATCTAAGAAAATCTTGTCACACATTTCATTTCTTCCCTGTTCAGTCTGAGAATATGGCATTGCTATTTTTCTTTAGTATCAAACATCAGTTCTCACCTGTACTTTTTCACATATTATAGAGTGGACCAGTTGCAGAGACTCTAGCATATGATTTGTTGCTAGAGGCTGCTATGCGAGCACAAAACTTTCATTCCCGGAACCTATGGTTACATGGAACTTGGAAGTGGTTGTTGACCGAGTTTGCAGACTATTATGAAGTTTCCCAGTCATACACAAAGCTCAGGTATGTCGCAAATGTGCAATTTTTCAAATCTAGTAATTAGGGATTCTTTGCTTCTGCTGTAAAAAAAAAAAGAAAAAAAGCTTAGAATGCTCCTATTTGTGCATCATATTTTCTTCCCTTTGGTTTCTTTGTAGATATCTGTCACATGTCATGAATGTGGCAACTCCGACCATAGGTTGCTTAGAGCTTGTGAATGAGTTACTAGTACCTATAATAAAGGCCAGGAGTCAGAAATGTTTGACAAGGCAGGAGGTAGACTTAATACCAAGAATTATTTCTTTTTGAATTTCCCTGTGAAAGAAATTTTAACTTCCTTTCGTTTTTAATTGGATTTGACCTTGTCTTCTTGTAGAAAAGTATACTGTTAGACTGTGAAAACCAAATTGAGAGTCTTTTGGCAAATGTTTTCGAAAATTACAAGTCATTAGATGAAGGATCGCCCACAGGGTTCACATCCTCGTTTAATCCAACCCCAGAGTCTGCAGCTCCAGCTCTAGCTCCTGCTGTACAAGTCTATATGATCCTTCATGATATCCTCACTCTCGATGCCCAGACTATGCTGCGCAATTATTTGCAGGTACATGAAAAATGTTAATAATTCTCTCCTTATGTTTCCATGAAAGGACTTGTGAAATATATGAATGTTTCAGATGAAGTTGGAACTCTCTAGTTTTCTTATCCTCAAATATTGATGACCTAACACAAGAGTGTATGCGGTTCCACCATGCAGATTTCAAGTGCTGGTTCATCACTGTCACTAAATTAGAGAGCTTATGACAATTATAAAACAGCTGGGAACATGCCCAGTTATGCATACTAGAATACACCTGCAAACATTTTAGCTGCTATTTTTTTCTTTCTTTCTCTAGAGGCAGTGTCTAGATGTAATTTTCCTCTTTAACAACTCAACATACGACCTAAATCAACGACTTCTTGGGTTTGTTTTGCACTTTGTTTTCATTGGAACTTACTCAGGAAAATAGAATTTAAAACCAAATGTATTTCTTAACAGACAGCAGCAAAAAAGAGGTACCGGAAGCATGCTCTAGACACTGATGAGTTTGTGTCAAGTAACTCTGAAGGCTTCCTTATGGACCCCATATCCATCTCGACAGCATATCTGAAAATGAAGAATTTGTGTATGAATATACAAAAGGAAATTCAGGCAGACATCAAAATCCACAACCAGCATGTACTCCCCAGGTACAGGCCTGTGTCTTTTGAACCTAATACTGTGATTCATTGTTCAACATTACACGTGGATTGATATTCTTGAATTTTTGAGTGTGAAAATACTGAAATCTTACTTATTTCCAGTTCAATTGACCTCTCGAATATAGCTGCTGCCATTTACAGCACTGAGCTGTGCAGCAGGCTTCGAGCGTTTCTTCTTGCCTTGCCTCCATCTGGTCCACAGCCACATGTAAATGAGCTTTTAGTTGCAGTTGCTGACTTCGAAAGAAACCTTGAGTCTTGGACTATCAGGTCTGTGAAAGCGATTTGGACCAAAATCCTTAATAGCAAACAATTGAATAAATTTTTGCGGTTTGATTTTGTAGAACGAAGTTTCTGTTGTTTTGTAGATTGTACTTTAAATAATTTATCATGTCATGTTTTTTTCGCTTCAGTCCAGTGCAGGGCGGTGTTGACTCGAAGAATCTGTTTCACGATTACATAATGGTCTGGGTACAGGATATGCAACTTAACTTACTTGAACGTTGCAGGGCAGAAAAGGTATAACATCACTCCAAGAACTTATTATGTAGCTTACCATGTGTAGTCTCTTCTTTGATGCTCTTGCTCACATTATCGCAAACTTCCACTGAAGGCATTTGTTCAACTTGAGGAATTGCCCATAACTAACGTGATCTGAATAATGATTCAGGTGCCATGGTCTGGCGTGTCAACAAATAATTCCACCTCACCATTTGCTGAGGATATGTACGAAAATATCAGAGAGAACCTTATCCAATACGAGGTGGTACTCAACCGATGGCCTCAATACTCCTTGATTTTGGAACAGGTGAGTTCTCTCATCTCATCCCTATTGTTTTTACAAAAGAACTATCAGCAATGTCTCTCTTTCTCTCTCCCTCTCTCTCTCTTCAACCCCCACCCCGGCCCGGGCACCCTCACAGAGGAAACTATCAGCAATGTCATTCCCTTATCTCATCCCTATAGTATTTATAAACGAGCTTTCAACATTCATCTAAGCTGTTTTGTGGGCTCTGTGCAGGCTGTTGCTAATGTTGAAAGAGCAATCATAAAAGCACTGGAGAAACAATATAATGATATCTTGACTCCATTGAAAGATGGTATCCAAAAGAGGCTTAATATGCAGGTCCAGAAGCTGACAAGAAGACAATCAGTCACAATCTACACCGTTCCTAATCAGGTGAGTTCTGCCGTTGCAAATTTTCCCATACAATGTAATGAAATCAGATGTAGTAACTCTCTTCCTCACGCACACAGATACATTTGTATGTTGCAATTGCATATGTTAATTTGTTTATATATCTTTTATTTGTCAGCTTGGAACCTTTTTAAACACCGTGAAGAGAATTCTTGATGTCCTTCATTGTACATTAGAAGACATCTTAAAGTCATGGGCATCTTTTCCGCCTGTCATGGGTGATAACAAGAAGTCGCTGTTTGGGGAGCAGATGAATGGAATCACAGTTCTCTTGAGAACAAAATACAAAAATTACATGCAGGCAACTGTAGGGAAGCTTATCAGCAATGTAAGTCTTTTCCTCTGCTTCAAATACTCGAACTTCAGTCCAACAGGTAAAAATTAGCAACGGTTTCTCATATATGATTGTTTCAGGTGCAAGCTAACCGTAACACAAGGCTGAAAAGGATTCTAGAGGAAACAAAGGAAGAAGATGGAGAGGCTGAGGTCCGCGAAAGAATGCATCCACTGAGTTCACAGCTTGTAGACTCCATCTCCAACTTGCATGAGGTCTTTACAAGCAAAATATTCATCGCAATTTGTCGCGGATTCTGGGATAGAATGGGACAGGTAAATTAGAGAGACCTGTATTTCACACAACAATTAATTTCCAAATCTTCTCAACGCTAACACATTTCGATTATTATGTACTAGATCGTTTTGAAGTTCCTCGAAGGCAGGAAGGAAAATCGAGTTTGGTACAACGGATCTTACTATGCTCTCGGGGTAAGTGGCTTCAGATTGAAACCATAATTAACTTAATTAGAGGCAACACGCTGCAGTACCTTCTAATCTCACTTTGTTTGTCTGCAGATATTGGACGATACATTTGCTTCCCAGATGCAGCGTTTACAAGGCAATGCACTGCAAGAGAAAGATCTTGAGCCCCCTCGTTCCGTAATCGAAGCCCGATCAATTCTCTGCAGAGACACAGAAAATGCTACAGATGCCTCTACCTACTTCTATGTTTAGCAGGAAGTGTCAGAATGTCTATATTTGTAGCACAAAATGTATAGTGCACAATTCCTATAGTATTCATTCAATCTTATTCATTTTGTAATATAACTTTGCATTAAAATTCTTCATATTAATAAAAGCAATATAATTTTCAGAGTTTCTCTTCAAATTCTGCCTTGTTCTTCATTCCTTTTTAGTTTCTCACTACGTAAATCGAAAAAAAAAAAGAAGGGAAATTCCCACGATTAACAAAATTATTACCTAAAACAAGTTTACAAGTGTTCCTGCACAATTCAGTCATGTTTGCAGGGCTTCTGTATAGGCGACTGAGAGAGATGCCCTATATGGCAGCCCTGCCGAAGAATATATATAATCTATCATATGAAGGAAAAAGGAGCATAAAGTAGCTATCAAATTCTAGCCGGTAACTTTCTTCTATTTAGTCAATATAGAATGTAGATGAGTAGCATGACCATTGGACAACAAAAACCAATAAACATCCAACTGCATGAACCCCAACAGTAAAACTATGAAAAAAGAGGAGGATTTACATCAAACTGTAGGAAAAGCAAAATTCGTGCAACTGCACTTCGTTTCAGGTGTTGAATTTCGAATTTTATCTGTCACTCACTCTCAAAAAATGATGACCAGCACAATCATAATCAGGTACTGGCAACTTCCTTTCCCTTGGCTTTGTTGAAGAGCTGCAGCCAACCGTAATGTTGCTTGCAGGCGTTTCTGTGGATCTGTTTCTATTGCTTTATTTGTACTAGTACTTTGTAGCTGTTGGTTTCCCTGAAGTGCTGTTTGGACTGTGTGAGGCGTTGCAGACACAGTTGATACATGCTGTTGCCGCTGCTGCAACTGTTGAACTTGACCAAACTGAGACGTTGACAGCTGCAACTTCACCTGATTATTCAGCATACCAAATGTCTGGGATGTCCTTGGAATGTTATCAGACTCATTCATTGTGTTTCTCCGTCTTAAATCTTCTCCAGTAGATGGATTTGGAGTTCTCCCAGGCTGCCTCCGCTGCTGCGCAATAAGAGATGATGGCAATTGTTCAAGTTGCTCTGGTTGCGGGGCAGCAGATAGCATAGATAAAGAACCTGAGGATTGGATTTCCTGCTGCGACGAATTGTGGTTTCGAATACGAGAAATTCCACCTGAAATGCTCAACTGTTGTGCTTCCCTTTGCATGACCCTATGCTCCTGAAAATTAGAATCAGCGACACCATTGGGCATTTGGGTTGGTCTATTTCTAGTATCTGTAATTGAGTTTTGTGTGGAGTGAAGACCAGTTTGGCCCCGATGCAGGGCTTTCCATATGATGCGGATACTCATGCCTGTTCTCATTGTAAGAATCAGATACATTTCCAACACCATAAGCTGAACCTGAAAATGACACCGGTGGAGCTGATGTATATGAATGAATAGATTCTGAAGGTGTTGATGGCTTTGTATATGATGTGTCCCAAGGCAATGACAATAATCTCATATCTTTTCTTTCAGGTTCTTGATGAGGGGATCGAAAATTTGAACTAGGATTCTCTAACCTCAAAACAACACCGGAGATGCTGAGTTTCCCTGGTAACTTCAGCACTTTCTCTGAGAAGTCCGATGGGGGCACAAGAAACAAGGTATTCTTGTCATCTAACTTCGCAACGGCTGCTCGCTGCTTTTCCCCAAGGTAATGCATAAATTCATTGTAGCATCCAAAATCAGCATCACTTTGAGGGGCAAAGAACACAACCCAAGCACTTGCTGCTTGATGGTAATGCTTCGAAAGCATGTCTAGACCAGTCCTTGCAGTACAATCCAAAAATTCAGGCCTGCAGCAGAACATTGGTGATAATAATGGTTTAGATCCAAAACTTCGATAACTATCATTCGTTACAAAACGTTTGAAAATATGTATTTTGCCTTCAGAGCAGTGGAAACTAGTCTATCTAGATTACATCGTGTACTTCTGAATTAGACACACTAGAATAACAATAAAGTATAATCAGGAACTGAATTGACAAGCGGAATTAGACAAAACCAATCAATAAAATTACAAAAACAATTTGATTGTGTAGTCTGTTAATCAATCAATATTGCTGAATTTCAATAAAATTGGGTCACCTGAGGATAGTCCTTTCCTTACTGGGAAAAAACAACGGAAAACAAAATCCCTTGCAGCTAATGGTTGAATATTTGATACATGAACCAAAATATCATGCAGCCAGAGTCCTGTGAACTCTCAAATGCATGAAAAATAAATTGGAACTCTTCCATTTCTGACAAAACAAAATACACTGCAACTAAGTAGTTTGATAAGAGTAAAAAAGTTGATAAAAAATGCATATTGCGCATTTAATAAAAATGGCATGTTACTAACAGACAGGCAACAATCACGAAGTTATAGTAATCAGCTACTGTTGAAGATAAAAGACAACAGGCAAAAGGTAAATATAGCCTTTTCACATTCTTGATTTTATTCATTCCACTTTTTCTTTTTTTTTCTTTTTTTCTCCCAGCCAATGATTCTGTTCAATTAATCATGAAAGTAAGCAGAAAATTTGAGTTACAGAAAAAAGATTTACTACTTACAAAGTGATGTCAAGGAGTTTGCCCACAGGAAAGCAACGAGCATGACTGACAGGAGTTTCTCCTAGAGCTAGAAGTAGATTCATTGGTCGATAAGGTAACTGGTTGTAACCAAAAGGCCCACCCTCAAAGTTTCTATTGGAACTGTAAGCTTGGGAATACTCTGGAAGCTCTTTCTGGGTTGCAGTCAGATTGGGCATACTCTGGAAGCTCTTTGTTCGAAAGAAAAGACTCTGTCTTCATTTTCTTGGCCCCATGAAAGTAATTAATATCTTTTGGCAAGTCCCATGGTTCTTCATAAGGTTGAGTTGTCTGAGGAAATCTCTGTGAATAATCATGTAAATGAGCATATTTCTCTCTTTTAGGACTACCCTGATGATCATACATATCTTCTGATAGTCATAGTTCAGACCCCATTTCCCCGTATCTCCTCTGTTCAAACGTATCGCTTTCACCTCTCCATAAATTCCCTTTCCTCTTAAAACCACAGGGATCGGAATCACCAGCATCAAAATCTGGGAAATACTGAGGGGATCTGATGCTGGGATTCCCTGTGAAGCTCCCAAATTTCGTGTCCTCCCAAAAATACTCAGATGATCCTGAGCGACCATTCACCTGAAAATGTGGGGATGGAGGGACATTCATTGAATTCCTTCCACTGTTTGCTGAGCCTGTTTCACTCTTTGCAAAGCAAATATGTATCCGGGGATTTCCAAATAATCTTCCCTGAAGAGCTTCTTTTGCTCTGCATGCTGAAATTTCACTCCTAAATAGCACAAAAGCATAACTACGACCAGGAATGCAGAGATCTTCTCAATCTCACCAAATGGTGAGAAAGCTTTCCTTGATATCATTTCATCCACCTTCAATAAAGCAGGAAAACCTATCCATAAAACAGCGCACCAGGCTCTACATTCTTATCACTCATATATTGAATTTTCCTGATAAAATTGCTTACGACTATCCTGGCTTTCCCGCAACTCCATTTGCAAGAAAGATGATCCTCTTGGAGCTGAACGTTGTTCATCTCGACGTTGGGAGTAACCTTCTTCACGAGATGGTGCTGATGATTTATCCTGTGATTAAAGATTCATAAAAGTAAGAACAGAACAAGCCTATACAACGCATATTGAAATGTTGATTCTAACTTTGAACCATTAATTCCGTACTGTTTCTCATATGTGAGTTTACTACCAACTTGCCAAATGAAACCAACGGGTTCAATCTTATAAAGATTACTCCAACGACCAATGTATGCTGAACATCCTTTTCGACCAGCTCATGCATTAAGTGTTCTTTCATAACCCATCTACGGTGCACTAAATATGTTCAACCTTAGTAATGCTGTTATTCAATTTCCCTTTTTCTTTTTGGATAAAACTAATACTATTTTAGACATCCCTACTGAATTTGTACTCCAAATATTTGGCTTACTTCTATATACGTACAAATTATCCAGACAGTCTCGTGTAGAAAGCACACATGACACGTACACACAAAAGTTTAACCAAGGGCTGATGGACGACTTACTACGAGATGCACTCAAACATTAGAAAACACTTAAAAACAATGCTGGTTCACATCCTACAAAATTTAAACATGCTGTGGTAACTGCTAAATGTGTCTAATTATTCAAATCAGAATAGATATGTCAGCACAAGAATCAACTAGAACAAATTACATCCTGGCACTGTGAATAACATTTTATGACTCGAAACACTGTAAATCATGCTAGCAAGAGTAAGCAAACACTTTGTCAATAACTGCTACAGATTTTTCAATGAGTGTGAGAATCAAGATTGTGAAACCAACTGCAGGAATATAACACTGTTGACCTGGATTAAACAAGTGAACAATCGGAGGAAAGACAAAACTGCTCTAAACTGCACTGGCCTCCCAAGGCAAAGATTGTAAAGATAGGCAAACATCTCTCAGTAGATGCTTTTATCTGCGGAATTCAATAATGTGCTCAGACGTTCCAACCTGCAACGTGATAACATTCTCCAGCTGTACTGATGAGCTAAAATTGCTCAGGACTATTCTGGCGTGCTCGAAACTCCCTTTGCAAGAAAGGTGATCCTCTTGGAGCTGAATGCTGTTCATCTCAACGTTAGGAGTAACCTTCTTCACGCGATGGTGCTGATGATTTATCCTGTGATTAAAGATTCATAAAAGTAAGAACAGAAGGAGCTTATACAACGCATATAGAAATGTTGATATATGATATATGATTCACATCACCAAGCTTTATGCTAAAATGGTCTCCTTTTATTATACTCCAACATCTGGAGATAAGGTTGAATTCTTACCTAGTAAGGAATTCTTTTAATCCAATAAAAGGCTTCTGATTTTTCTCCAGTGACAACTCCATAAAAGGTCGTACCCAGTGCACAAGGCTCCCGCTTTACGCAGGGTCTGGGAGAGGTGAATGTCGGCTAGCCTTACCCTCCATATTCTGTTATTTCTGTCAAATCAATTTTTTTTTCCTTTATAAACTTATTGATGAGGCAATTAAATGATTTTGATGAATATCTTACCGCTCTCCAATTTTGTATGCTTTCTTTTTTAACAAGGAGGCATATTCAACCTCTCTTTTCAATAGGCCAAAACTATTGTCTAATATCTATGGTCACAACTATTTTGAAAAGGTCATTACAAATTTCCTAGGTTGCAAGGTAGATTGCAAATAATTATGAACAAGAGAGGAAAATTAACAGATAACAAAGAAAGTAACAAATGATGAATTCAAACATGCGTATTTAAAGTCCAGTAGTGCAGGAGGTGGTAATTGAGTCGGACGCACAAGGGGTTATTCGGTCCCTCAATTCCCCTTCTTTGAGCTGTGATTGGGACCTTCTCCCAATTCTTAGCCGTATCTTGGATGTTGGGAGGAGTTTTCATTCATGCTCCTGGTCGTGGATTCCACGATCGACAAATATGGCGGCGGATTTTGTCGCAAGGAATATTTCACCGAAGATGTGCAGCTTTGGTTGGGTTGTTCAACCTCCATCTTCGCTAGTTGGCATTTTGAACAAAGATGGTCTTCCCTGTCCTCCTTTGTAATTGGGGATGGGTTGCACTGGTAATAGGGCGACGCTGGTACCTATTGAGGTGGTGTCTTTCTTGATCCTATTTATCTGTGTCTGTATCTTCTGGGGTTGCGGAGGTTGTTTCTCTGCGGTTGTTTGGCCTTGTGCCTCTCTGTTCTTTGAATCTATCCTTTTACCAAAAAAAAAAAAAAAAAGAGGTGTTCCTTTGCTCTCTCAAAGATCTAACAGCATGGTCTAATGCTATTTGCTCAAAGCTCTAACACTCGAGTAGTAAAACAGATAGATTCCTATAACTTTTCTCCAGTGTG
The DNA here is from genome assembly GCF_042453785.1 of Malus domestica. NCBI lineage: Eukaryota > Viridiplantae > Streptophyta > Magnoliopsida > Rosales > Rosaceae > Malus > Malus domestica. The sequence continues at coordinate 10,933,621 of NC_091677.1, read as the reverse complement.
GGATCTATTCCTACCAAACATAGTAACCCCTGAAACCTGTTAATTTCACTTGAGTAAATGGGCTAACAATCACAACTACCTTGAACATTGGTAGTTGAGCACTCAACCCGACCCAATTATGATTTGCAGTGAGAAAACTATCAACCCCAGCATTGTTGATAAAATGTGCATTGTGACTCCAGTTAGACAAGAATTGATAAAAAGGGAAAAAATGGTGTGCGTTGCCCTTCTTTATTAAGTAGCAATAAATTACTTATGGGAGGTTTAGGATATGCTGGCCACGGCATAAATGTCCCTGCCATTTTACATATTTTGCAGTTAAACCTCAATGTGTCCAACTTGTACATGGTTTCCGGCTACTCTTATGCAAGGATACAAGGGAAAAGAATTTCCTGTGGCTGTTCAACCTTCTTAGATAGGCAAGCAACCCATAATTATTATGTTTAGTCACAAGGTTTGTCATTAAACACATGGAAAGAAAAGCGCGATTGGGTTGCATCCCCTTGCATGTGTTTCACCTTCAAAGAATTAATCTTGAAGGTATCAAATGTGTAATATTGCTAGGAATGATCATGATGAAAACCGCGGAATGAGAGCAAGGAACATGGCTTTAGCCTTAGAAGTGCGCCCCATTAAAAATGGACTTAAATTTTTTGTTGTTAATTGTTGTAGACATTAACATTGCTTGCCAGTTTAGTGATTATGCTGGATTTGGAGTATCTTATCGATTAATGTATTTTGTTGAATGTGGCACTGTTATAATAGTTATGCTTTTCATTAGTTAATTAGATATTATGATTTGGTGAACTGTGGAATACATTCTTGCACAAACTCAATGACAATGGAACCAGACAGCTACAGTGGCCTTCAATTCAGATAACAACTTATATTATACACACATATACTCAGTGCATACTTACAACCAAGGAAGAAAATATCGGTAATATCGGAAATATCAGTAGTCCGAAAACACGGAAATATCGATGGAAATATCGGGATAATATCGATATCGATAAAAATTACATGGAAACCACGGAAATTGTAAGAAAAACTTGGAATTTTTTAATGAAACTTTGCAGGATGTTTATTTAGTCAATTATCTATTAGTTTATTACAAAAAATTGGAAGGAAATGCATTGCATGATGGATTTAACTGATTTAAGTTGATTATATAGCGAGCTGACAAACATTGTGAGTGTAGAAAATATGTAGTAATTAATGAAAGAAGTTTAAACACACCATAATCATTTATATATAATGAATTAGTACAATATTTTACACTTTATACATTGTATGGTAAGATACATGAGTGACTTAGTATCACATAGAGTGAACGTGGTGAGTAGTTCAAAAGTAGATACTTGAAAAGAAATTAATCAAATTTTAATATGATGTAATTATTTGGACTTGATTTAAAATAGAAATTTATCATATATAATATATGTAACTGAAAAAAAATTAATCAAATTTTAATATGATGTAATTATTTGGACTTGATTTCTCTTTATACATATATTCTTCTTCCAAATTAATCAAATTTTAATATGATGTAATTATTTGGACTTGATTTAAAATAGAAATTTATCATATATAATATATGTAACTGAAAAAAAAATAATCAAATTTTAATATGATGTAATTATTTGGACTTGATTTAAAATAGAAATTTATCATATATAATATATGTAACTGAAAAAAAATTAATCAAATTTTAATATGATGTAATTATTTGGACTTGATTTCTCTTTATACATATATTCTTCTTCCTATTTTAGAGTATTTCAGTTTAGTAAGTGATTTTAAATTTCGGAGACGAAATTCTTTTAAAAGGGGTAGATTGTTACACCCACCCCCAATTTAAATTGTATTTTCACTAAGTTTGAGTTTATCTTACTTTTAAAATTATTTTTGGATCTTAATAGGTGTGCCCAGGGGGCCCACCTTGCTTTTGTGTCCTCGATCTCTCTTTTCTCTCAGTTCTCTCTTTTCCCTCACTCTTTCATCTCTACCCGTGCTCTCTCTCTCTGCACTCTCTGCACTCTCTCATTCTCCCCGTGAATCAACCCACACCCTTACTTCCACACCACATCAACGAAGGCGATCTCTCTTTTCTCTCAGTTCTCTCTTTTCCCTCACTCTCTCATCTCTACCCGTGCTCTCTCTCTGCACTCTCTCCTTCTCCCCGTGAACCAACCCACACTCTCACTTCCACATCAACGGCGACACCACCTCATCGCTCTCCTCACCTTCTCCCTCTTCGCCATCTCCGCCACCGCATCAAGGCCCTGCAAAACCCTCTTCGTTTCCTCCTACTCCTTTTCCCTCCGCCGTCTCCCCTCCTCATCTTCCCCCCTCCGGCTTCGTCACCGTCGTCACCGAAATCAGTCGACTCCGCCCCGCTCAGAAGCCTGCGCGATCGCACCGAGGACATCCTCAGCGTCGTCGTTTCGCTGCTTTTCGGCGTTAGCTGCAGCGCGCTCACCGTCGATTCCTAAGATATTATCGATATTTTATATAATATCGTGATAATTTCGGAAATATCACGATATTTTGACGAAAATCCTTTGGATACCTATTAAAATATCAGTCCGGTGAAAAACCGATAATATCGGCGATATATCGCCGATATTATCGGCATTTTCTTCCATGCTTACAACATTGCATATATTTACAACAAAGATAGAAAAGATGTATCTCGAAGATAAAGTAACTAACCGCCTTGGTAAACTCGATCCTCAGCAGGTTGCCTGCAACAGGCAAACCCTGGAGTAGACCTGGCATTTTGGACCCGATCCGTTAATATTAGTATTTGGGTGGATACTTAACGGGTCGGGTCGTTAACAGGTGAACCCGTTAAATAACGGGTTACTTTGGGTCAACTCTTTAGATCCGTTAGCACCCGTTAGTTGAAGATATTTTAGTAATTTCAATCAAGTCTTAACAAAAAAAAAGGGTAAAAGATTGTTTATTACCCTCATGTTTCGTGGTTTTCAACATTTAGTACATCAAGTTTTTTTCGTCTCAGATTCATACCTAAAGTGTAAATTTTGGAACAGTCTCATACATCTGTTAGTCAAACTGTTAAGTCTCCCGTTAACTGTGACATGGCGTACTAACTAGGCGCCACGTGTCATCCATGTTTTTTTTCTTCTTCTTTCTTCTTCTTCATCTGACTGCAACTTTTTTTTTCTTCCTCCTTCTTCCTTCCCCTTCTTGCCCTTCTTCCTTCTTCTTCCTTCTCCTTCTCCTTCTTCTTCCTCCAAATCTGGGGAAGTTTATTTTATTTTTCTTCTTCTTCCTCCTTCTTCCTTCTCCTTCCTCCTTCTTCCTTCCTCTTCTTCTTCTTCTTCTTCTTCCTCCGAATCTGGCTAGATTCATTTTTTTTTCTTCTTCCTTCTCCTTCCTCCTTCTTCCTTCCTCTTCTACCTCTTCTTCTTCCTCCGAATCTGCCCAGATTCTTTTTTTTTTCTTCTTTCTTCTTTCTTCTTCTTCCTCCTTCTTCCTTCTCCTTCCTCCTTCTTCCTTCCTCTTCTACCTCTTCTTCTTCCTCCGAATTTGCCCAGATTCATTTTTTTTTTCTTCTTTCTTCTTTCTTCTTCTTCTTCTTTCTTCCTCTTCCTCCTTCTTCCTCCGACTGCAACTTTTTTTTTCTTCCTCCTTCTTCTTCCCCCGAATCTGGGGAAGATGAAGGTTTTTTTTTTTTTTTGAGGAAGAAGAAGGAAGAAGGAGAAGAAGGAGGAAGAAAAAAAAAACTAAATCTGGGTAGATTCGGAGGAAGAAGAAGAAGAGGAAGGAAGAAGGAGGAAGAAGAAGAAAAAAAAAATCCCCAGATTCGGAGGAAGAATGAAGAAGGAGAAAGAGAAGGAAGAAGAAGGAAGAAGGGGAAGAAAGGGAAAGAGGAAGGAGGAAGGAAGGAGGAGGAGGAAGAAAAAAAAAGTTGCAGTCGGAGGAAGAAGAAGAAGGAAGAAGAAAGAAGAAGAAAAGAAAAAAAAAAGAAGAAAAAACGTGGATGACACGTGACGCCTAGTCATTGCGCCACGTCACAGTTAACGGGAAACTTAACAATTTGACTAACATATGTATGAGATTGTCCCAAAATTTACACTTTAGGTATGAATTTGAGACGAAAAAAACTTGATATACTAAATATTGAAAACCACGAAACATGAGGGTAGTAAACAGTCTTTTACCCAATAAAAAAAACCCTATGCAAAAAAATAATAATAATAATTGTTAACAGATGACCCGTTAACTTAATGGGTTGGGTTCGATGACCCGTTAGCTTAACAAGTTGGGTTCGGATGATCCGTTAACTTAACAGGTCGAATTAAACCCGATCCAAAATAGTCTACCCTGGAGGAACTCCATGGCAACAATTGCTTCGTCTTCCTTAGGGATGGGTAATGGTTATGGCGGGCGAGTAACCGCATTTATTTACCCATAATCGTTTATGTTCATACCCACATAACCATTTATCAGTTGGGTAATTGCCTAAACGGTTATACTCATACCCATAACCGTAAATAAACGGTTAACCACACTCATAACCGCATATCCATTTAACCGTAACCGTTTAATACCCGTTTACCCATTTACCCTTTTTTAACCCGTTTATCTTTTTTTTTTACCATTATACCCTTTTCACCCGTCTACATGTTTTTTAACAACTTGAAAATTAAAAAACAATTGTCATAATTTTCTTTTTTTTGACAATTAAACACCGTTATAGGTACATTCATCATACATTTAAGTATTTTAATGTTTTAAGTCCTTATACCATTCCAATAATTGAAATAATAGTTTACGGCGATACTTTTAACTGTTACCAATGAAGGTAAATATAATATTTGCTAAGTATTATTGGGTTACAAAAATTGTTTAGAAGACATTTATGTCAAAGAATTTATGTCAATTTCACAGTTACCCGCAAGGAATTTAACTTAATTTAGCGAATTCCTTGATGATGAGAATCATCATTCCTATAGCAATGTTATTGAGAGAATGACTGATGAATTCCTTGCTAATTTATTGGGTGCTAAGTATTATTGGATCGAGAACATGATTTGTATTAGTTTTACATATATAAAATAAATGGGTAAACGGTTATCCATTTATAACCGCGGTTAATACCCATAACCGCCAATTTAAATTTCACAGATAAACGGGTATACCCATTTATTTATCTAAACGGTTACCCATAACCGTAACCGTTTAATTTAAATGGACGGGTTACTCATAACTAATGGGTATTTGCTCATCCCTAATCTTCCCTCTTGAAATTAATAAAGGCATAACTTCGACCGGCATGGAATACCACGCTTTCTAGCTCTCCAAACTGCAGAAAGGGATTAATGAGGCCGTCCCCTATGATTCAATGTGAAAGGTCACCAAGCCAGAGGTTCCGGGACGGCGGAGCTTTCCCGTTTTTGGAGTCCAAACGCCGCAGCCCACCGCGGCTCTCTAGTGGGTGCTCCATCCAAAACCGGTCCCTTCCTCCTCCTCGACCCGCTTAATCATCCACAACCCGAACTAAAAACGAATTCGAAATCAAACCCCAATCACAGTGAACTATGACCTAATAACATGATTTCATCTGAAAAGCAATCGAATTTTATAAGGTTTGTGTTGGTGAATTGATCGAAACACTTACCATTGTAATTTTTTAGTGAAATTTAAAATAATTCCAGAAACGCTTTTTGGAGGGAGCGTGTGAGGTGTGAAGTGTGAAGCGATCCAAATCCAATGCCTTCTCGTTTCTACTTGGAGCAGTGAAAGATTGCAGTGAAAAATATCAGTGACTGTGAACTGCCACTCTCCTCTTCTTCTCAGCCTCCCCAAGTTTACAGTATCATAATTAAGGTTTTGGAATTGGGATTTTTTGATGGGCTAGAATTCATGATGTAAGATCATCTCTAATGGTGACCTAAAACCTAAAAGTATTTAGCTCAGAAAATTTAGGTTTTAGTCTAAAAACAACTTTTCTACTCCAACTTTTCTTGCCTATATTTTAGCATGAGATTATCAAAGAATGAATTAAGGCTATTTTTTTTTTAAATTAACTTTTAAAAAAAATTATGTAGACTATCCTAAATTAATTTTATGAACATTTTAACCTAAAAGTATTTAAATTCCGATAAATTTTGAAAAATACATGAAAATCATGATAACCACATAAACTTTATACAATAAATTATTTTAGCCGTTAGATTTAAATTTGAACCGTTAGATTTTTTTTTACCGTTAGATTTAATTATATTCAATCTAAACCGTTGAATTCAATAAATATATAAATATGAAACTAAAAAAAAATATTTGAACGTGAACCGTTGGATTAACCAACGGTCCAATTACACTGGCCATTGGATGAAGAAAAGTAGCCGTTGGGCTACAGTGTACATGACACGCTGAGGCTGACAACCCACATGGGGTGGACCTCGACTGGAAATTGTTGGGCGTGTGATGCGCATTCAGCGTCTAGGTTTTTAGGGTGTGGGCTTCACAGCCCACTTTTCACTCTCACCCGTGGGTCCCATTTTATTTTGTATGTTAAATTGTGGTTGGTATTTGCCTTCCTTTTTAAGTTTTAAGTTTTAGGTTTTGGGTTGAAGTGGGTTTTGGGGGTGAAAAAAATGGAAAATTTAGGTTATAAGCCACCATTGGAGATGGTCTAAGGTGGGTGATTATGATTGGGCACGTCGTTGTGTCCTTTACTAAAAACGGATCAACTGGGGCCATTGATAAACGAGGCTATTAATTTCATTTTGATTTATTTAATCGGATGGTTGGAAATAAAGAAAATGTATGCGATGCTAAAAATAGTGTTTGAAAATTAGCCTTGTTACGAAACCATTGGCTTTTCAATGTTTTGTGTGCTTTCTGTTTGTGTAGGAGTTGGCTTGGACATATTTTAAAATCCCAACTGAATCGATTGCAATAATTTTGGTTCGATTTGATTTAAACAAATATCACTAGGGAAATCAAAACCAACTAATTTTGGAAGGTTTGGTTTGATTTGGTTCGAGCAGTACTTAAGTCCAGTTCTTTCTTCCTTTGTATTGCACTAAACACTATAATAACTATATGTTATATTAAAAATAAATAAAAAAAAGACAAAAAAAAAATTTAAAAAAAACACTTCAGTAGCTCAATTGTAGACAAAAAAAAAAAAAAAAACCCTCATCTATCAATGTGTCATGCTCTAATTGATTTTTAAATGTGAAATTATTTTGATGTTACAAAACAAGTACTGAGTTTAAAATGTTTTTCTCTATATTGTGATGTCATCAAGGACTTATATAAAAGCCCTCGAGGCAAAACCCTATATAATTTTCATTTTCTAAATCGTGTAATTATCCTAAATCCAACATGCAAACTTCAAAGGGTTAACCACGATTTATTTCCTATAGTTTTGGTGTAATTACAATATCATACAAAAATCTCTCAAATTTTGTTTTTATTTATTTTAATCAAGGGAATTGACAAAAATGCCTAGAAACAAGGATTTTGACTTCTGTTGACCATCGTCTAGAAGAACATATGCCTTATTCTTTTAGCATATCCTCGTAGTACTCGTTGGTACGAACGCATAGGCGAAAGCCGTTTGCGAGTCCGAATTATAACGGTACAGTTACGAACGTTTGATTTTGGTTATTCAAAGTTTAGTTATAAATTATTTGAATTCCCACCTTGTGGGATGAGGACCAATTAGATTAGAGTACAAGGGACCAATCAAATAAAAGGAAACTAAGGACCAAACAACCAATCAGAAATGAGGGAAGAAAAAAAAAAGAAAAAAGGGAAGCTCAGCTTCCTGTTGACCCGCACAACCCAGTTTGACCTTTCAATTTCCAAGGCCGATTCCGGCCAACTCCGGTGGAGTTTTTCGACGCCATCACCACCATATGTGGCACGCGAAGCCTCGAAATCCGACGCGTCAAAACGATGCTCCGGCCATCATTTTCACTTTTTCGGCGAATCGGCAAAGCAATGGTCGATGCCACCACTTGGGCTTTGTATCCCGTCATCCCAGGAGAAAATCCCAACCTTGACCCTGTTGGATCACCGTAGACGACGAATTGACGTTGGGAAGCTTTAGGCACCAGCCTACTTTGTGGGGAAAATTGACCACCTTCCGTCCACTTTTGGACTTTGTGGCAGGTATGAAAGTTGTTCCTCTCTTTGAGATCTTCATTCCTGTAAAATTTGGTAATTTTTAGAAATAGTTGAATTTTCTGACGAGGCGGGGTGGCCAACCGCCACCTATGGCGGCGTGTCGGCCGAGGTGTCCCCTAACCTTCCTAGACTAAATTTGAATACCTTGGTTCCATATGTCATTTGAACCTAGTTCCATTAGGGTCCGCCACTTGAATATTATACCAACCGACGATCCAACCATTGGATTGTCACCAAAATTTAGTACATTATAGTACGTAATATTTGTGGACCATAGGAACTTATGGATCGAGAATCCAACGTACGGATCTTCCCGAATTAGAATTGTTAGTTCATAAAATAAAGTGTCGACCTCCACTTGGTTTTGGCAATTAGTGGAGATCCAACAGTTGGATTGTAGTGAAACTTTAATATAATGTTTTAGAAGTATAATGTGAATCTATGGAAGTTACGTATCGGAAATCCAAGGTGCGGATCCCCCAGATCGAGTTATGTAGGGTTATGGACCTTACCGTCAACCTTTGATCGACGGTTGACTTTTGGTCAATGAGTTACAAATCATTCTAGAACATCCTTGAGGATTTGTTTTATGTAAGTTACGTGTTCTATCAATAAAAAATCTGAGACGTGATTTGATAATTGTTCTAGGCGACGATGGTTTGTGATGTCTCAATATTCGTGTTAGAGAGTCGTAGCGCGGACCTCATGTAAGTGGGTCTTTTCCTTTCTATTGTGTGTGTGTGTGTGTGTGTGTGTGTGTGTGATTGATAATTCCACAAACGGTTATAAATTGATTATTTCATATAATTACTGTGAATGCTCTGAAGTTCTAATGCCAACTACGAATGACATGATCCCTGTTTAGGGTACGTAGGCAGTCTAATGAGACATTAGATACAACCATACCATAAATGAGACTAAATAATTGAGACAATAGCCTTGTTTGGGAAATTGTGCCATGTGAGGGACATTGGTGGAAAATATGAGATTTAACCTTATGATTTAGTGATTGGATGTTGGTCATAAATCATTTTGTGAAGGATCGAGTAATTGAAGTAAAGAATCGTAAGTATTGATAGTTAGTTAAACTAGTGTTTAGTTGAGCTTGTCACCGATAATTATTTTTGAAAATTAATAGTTCAGGAGTAGGGTGTTATAGATTGTGCATTTTACACCACATTATTGATATATATATATATATATATATGGAAGCCCTACGATATGGTTAAGTTTTGGATTTGCATCAGGGCATGTCCATAAGTATATTATTGCGCATAATTATTGTGAATGCTTTAAAGTACGAAGGTGAATGTAGGATGCATAGATAAGTTCAGGTGAGTATATGTTGTGAAATGTGGGATGCATGGTTATGATTACATTTTATTTGGAATGATTGAGTGATGGCATTACTATATTATGTTTTAAGCAACTCCGACATTGTCATACAGGTTGCAATAGAGGCAACTTCGACATTGTCGTACAGGTTGTCTATAAGTTGTACATGCCATATTAGATGCATTTAGAACTCATAACCTTGCACCCCAGTGTTAGTGCTCTCGCCCAAGGACAGGGCCTAGGCTTCACGTGATCGTTCACCTCCCGCACCACACGCTCACCTTGGATTCAAGGTAGGTGCCAGCCTGTCGTACAGACCACATTAGGTGATTCTGACTCGTAGGTGACTTGCGATACTTCGCACAGCCTTCAGGTGATCGTAGCAGTTGAGCGTAATTATTTACACCCAGCCTGTCGTACAGACCACTAGAGGTGGTTCCGACTCGTGTGCAGGGATATGTGATGAGCTATGGGTTCAGTCGTACAGGCCACAAGAGGTGGATCCGGCTGACATATTACTGGGATATTGATTGATGAGATATGGATAAGTCGTACAGGTCACCATATGTGGCTCCGACTTATAAGCTAGCATTGATTGATGAGACATGGATAAGTCGTACAGGTCACTATAGGTGACTTCGACTTATAAGCTAGCATTAATTGATGAGAAATGGATGAGTCGTACAAATCATTACATGTGACTCCGACTTATGAGTTAGCACTGATTGATGAGATATGGATAAGTCGTACAAGTCACTATAGGTGATTCCGACTTATGAGCTAGCATTGATTGATAAGATATGGATGAGTCGTACATATCACTACAAGTGACTCCGACTTATGTACTAGCATTGATTGATAAGATATGGTTGTAGTCGTACAGGTCACCATAGGTGGCTTCGACTAGCGTGCTAGTATGGGTTATTAAGTACATGATTATTTATATTGCTAATGAGATGTTGTGTGGTGGTATATTTCTGGATTTACTGTTAGTATACTTTTAATTTAATACTTATGCATAGTATGATTTTCAGGAAACTAAACAGGTGTTACGGTGAGAGATTATATCGTTTAGAAGGTCTTTATTAAAGCTTTATTTTTTGGCCCACTCACTCTTGTTTTTATCCCTCCAGGTCTAGTAGCAAAGCTTTCGTATCGACGAGGATTCGTGGCAAGTCTTGGTATTGGAGATTACCTTCGATGGTATGATTTTCAATCCACTCTACTGTACTTTACTTATGCTCTGATATCAAGTGTGAAATGGGTTCATTTTTTCTCATAGCGCACTCTTGTATTTAGGCACTTTTAGGTTTAAATTTATTCACTTTTTCCACATCATTACACTTTATGGCTCCGTCACCTTCCAGGTGTTGGCCAGCAAGGCTCGATTCGGAGTCATAGTTGATATTCCGGGTCGGGATGTGTCAAGTAAGGCTAAATATCATTCAAGAGGGAAGAAATTTGCCATGAAATCTTGAGTTCACAATTATACTGATCCACATGATATGAATATCCAAATGAAACAAAAAATCAAAATTTTGAAATAAATAAATCAAAAAATCAAAAACGTACAAGTTTTTATTTTTCTATTATTAATATTTTTTTTTTTTTTGGATTAACAGCCATATCAGGGAAATAATAGTCCTTAATGTTGAAATGGTACTAGGCCTGTGGTTTAGGTTGATAACAAAAATAAAGGTTGAAACTTTGAACACACAAATTTGATAAAATTGCAGAGAATTTGAATGCAAAAAGAAAAAGGAGAAAAAGTATCTTTCTTGATTGAAATCGAAGAAGCTATTACACGATTATAAAACCCTAACTTGGTCAGAAACTCATATCCTACAAATTAGGGAACAAGGACTCATCTCCAGCCATTCAGGCCATCGGCGGCTATGATCCTTCCACTTGGAAATGGATCCAGTGACATAGTATGATTCCAAAGGATAGGAATACTAGCTATGAAACTTACTAAAAACAGAAAGTAAACTAGTCGTTACAATTTAAAGACTAACGACTACTACTAAAAATAGTAAGATCTTTATTTCTTCGATTTCACCTTCCTCTTCAATTCCAACTGCACGATTATCATCTATAGGTTAGATTTAAGTTAGTATGTAGCTTAATTCTCAACAGTCCCTCCAAAGCGGCTTACTGGCTTCATTCCAAGTTTCATTCTCAAGCAATTGAACCTGTCTTTGGACAAAGCTTTTGTAAAAATATCTGCAAGTTGTTCTTCACTCCTGCAATAATGCACATCAATTGATCCTTCTTGTAATGCTTCCTTTATAAAGTGATACTTCCTATTTATGTGCATTGTTCTTTGATGAAAGACATGATTCTTGACTATGGATATTGCAGACATGTTGTCACAAAATAGTGGAGTCGGATTAGTTTGCATTTCACCAAAATCATCTAAAACAAACTTTAACCAAATGGCTTGAGCTGTTGCTTCTGCTGTTGAGATATACTTAGCTTCTGCAGTTGACAAATCAACAATGTTTTGTTTCACTGAGGCCTATGAGAATACTCCACTTTAAACTAAATGCATATCCATATGTGCTTCTACTGTCATCTTCACTTTCAGCCTAATTTGAATCACAAAATCCAATTAGAACTGCATCTTTGTCTCTTGCAAATTCAATGCCATAGTTGAGAATGCCTTGAATGTATCTGAGGACCCTATTTGCTATTCCCATGTGTTTCCTTATGGGACCATGCATGAATCTTGATAATAAACTGGCTGCAAACATAATGTATGGCCTAGTTGCCGTCAAGTACAACAAGCTGCCAACAATTTTTCTAAACAAACCTTCATCAGCCAATTCACTCCCATTAACTTTCTTCAATTTCTCACCAATAGGTAGAGGAATTGAAATTGACTTGCAATCCTCAAGTCCAAATTTCACAAGAAGAGACTTTCATATTTGCTTTGATGAATAAGATCAGATTGTAGTACTCTCATTCCCAAGAAATGATGGAGTTCTAAATCTGTCATTTGATATCTCAACATCATTTCTTTTTTGAAATCACTGAGCAACATATCACTGCTATCAGTATAAACAATATCATCAACATAGAGACAATGATCATTTTCCCTTCTCAATCAGTTCTGGTATACACAGTGGCTTCACTGGTTCTTCTTTTGAAATTGCAGCTAGTGAGGTAGGTATCAATCTCACTATACCAGGCTCTAGGAGCTTATTTTAGGGCATATAAAGCCTTCTTCAATTTGTAAACCTTATGACTTGCATTTTTCACTTCAAAACCTTATGGCTGCTCTGTGTAAACCTTTTCCTTAAGCACTCCATACAAGAAAGTAGGGGTGGGTTCGGTTTAAATCAGTTCGGTTTTTCACCAAAACCGAAACCAAACCGAAATTTCAGTTCGGTTCGGTTCATTTTTTTTTCGATTTTTTTCGGTTCGGTTCGGGTTTTTTTGGTTCGGTTTCGGTTTTTTGTTTTATTTTTTTTTTCAAAAAATGAAAAACATTGAAATTTTAAATTTTAACATATCCAACACAATCATAACATAAGCATTCTAACTAGAATCAAAGACAATGAAAATAAACATTTAAAGTTGAACTAAAATCATCAATCAAGTCTTCCAAAGTCCAAACTAACAACCTCACAACACAAAAATCGTACAAATGACTTAGAAAAGTTAAATTGTATGATGTTGTTCAAAGATCAAGGTTGTTTGCTTGTAACTGCATGTTGACAACTTGATTAGTAAAAGTAATGCGTGGGTGGATTTATTTAGTGTGTGTTGGATTCGTTTCCATCACAAATTACCCAAGTAATCTACCCAAAATAAATGTTTATGGATTCTATTACATGTTATATGAGAGTAGATTTGGAAAAGAAAGCTAGGGCAGAAGTAGACAGTGCTATGGAGATGGATGTAGGTACTTCAGGATGAGGTTTGGTTCCGGAACCTTATATGGGGGATAAATAATAGGTTAGGGTTTAGAGTTTTTATATTTTGAGCTTAAAGTTTGGCAACACATTAGGTTTAGCTCATTTTAACTTACAAATTGGGTTTAGAAAATAATACCCAAAACAAATAATTAAATAAATAATTTAATTTAATTAATTCGGTTCAGTTCGGTTTGGTTCGGTTTCTAGATCACTAAAACCGAACCGAACCAAAAGAATTCGGTTCGATTCGGTTTTTTTGTTCGGTTCGGTTTTTTCTGTTTGGTTTGGTTTTCGGTTTTTTTCAGTTTTCGGTTTTTTGAACCCACCCCTACAAGAAAGCTGATTTAACATCTAACTGAAACAACTTCTAACCCTTTTGTGCTGCAAGTGCAATAAGGATTCTAATTGCATCTAACCTTGTCACTGGGGTAAAGGTCTCATTGTAGTCAATATCAGGTTTATGTGCATACCCTTTTGCTACAAGCTTAGCCTTGTGTTTCTAGACAGTCTCATCCAAGTTTAGCTTGGTTTTAAACACCCATTTGACTCTAATGACATGTTTGTTTGCAAGTCTCTCTACTAGCTCCCAAGTTTCATTTTTCTCAATTGTTTCCATCTAAGCATTCATTGCTTCCTGCTATGCTTTATCTTCAACAGCTTCATGATAGGTTTTAGGTTCAATTATGCACATGTGACATCTAGTATAGATTTCTTCCAAGCTTTTTAGCTTCACATGTGTGTTGCTTTATGTTGAACCTGAACTTAAGCTTCCATTGTTACCCACAGAAACATGCTCATCATCAGAGTTTAATTGATTTAGACTAAGATAATCATTGCTCTGAGCTTCAAAAGATGACCCAGCAGCTTCACTAACTTCAGAATTACCATTTCCAAATTGAGTGGTAAGGTGATTGTTTAAACCTACCTATTTTCCCAGTTCCAGGACTTGTTCTCATCAAATAAAACACTTCTTGAGAGAACAATCTTTTTAGATTGAAGATTATAGATCTTGTAACCTTTTTCATAGTTGCCATAACCCTTGAAAACTCCCTTACTAGCTTTCTTATCAAGTTTTTGTCTAATATTTAAGGGAATGTGACTGTAGCAAATGCTTCCAAATACTCTCAGGTGTTTTATACCTGGTTTTCTCTCTGTAAAGGCTCCCAATGGAGTTTTGTCATTTCCTTTAGTAGTGTAACACCTATTCTACAAGTACACAATAGTGCCAACTGCTTCAGCCTAAAATCTCACAGGAATCTTCTTCTCTGCCATCATGGATCTTGCCATTTCTCTAATAGTTCTATTCTTCTTCGTAGCAACACCATTTTGCTGAGGAGAGTAGGCAATAGTCAATTGCCTCTCCATACCAATATCACTACAATAGTTTAGAAATTCATGTGATGTGTACTCTCCACCTCTGTCACTCTTTAGTTTCTTCAATTTGAATCCACTTTGTAATTCAACAAATGCTTTGAACTTTTTGAAAACATTCAACACATCAAACTTGTTTCTAAGAAAATATACCCAGCACATTCTTGAATAATCATCAATGAATGTGATGAAGTACCTGTTTCCACCTATGGACTCATTTTGCATTGGACCACACACATCTGTGTGCACGAGCTCAAGTGGATTGTTCTTCTTTGTGACTTTGACCATACATGCATCATTCACATACTTCTTTCTTTTCTGAGAACTCAGGTAGTCTAAGCACCATATTGGTTTGCTGCAATCTTCCTCAAGCCTTTAAAGTTCAAATGTCCTAATCTCCTGTGCCAAATCCATGAATCTTCTTCTATTAATGCTATTATTGCCATTGAGTTTATTGATTCCAATGACAAAGAAAAACACATATTGCCATTCATAATAACTTTGGCAACAACATTGTCAAGACTGTTATTATCACATATCACAACAACATTTCCTCCAGATAAAACATAGTATCCATGTTCCATCATTTGACCTACACTTAACAAATTTTCATCTATACCTAGAACCAGCAACACTTCATTTATGTATCTTTTCCTCTTTTTGTTTCAACAACAAGTGTTCCTTTTCCTATGGCTTGAACAAGATCACCAGTGCCCATTTTCACTTTACAGGTCACTGACTTGTCAAGATTGATGAGTAGAGTTTCTTGAGAAGTCATATGATTGCTACAAGCACTGTCAACAAACCACGCAAATTTGCTTGGTGCAATTGAAGTTGCATGACAAACATACAACATTGTTCAAGTGATGGTATCTTCTTCTTTTACACAATTTGTAACCTACTTACTATTATCACAATCTTTGGTTAAATGATCAAATCGGTTGCACTTACCATATTTAGGCTTCCCCTTGTATCTACATACACCAAAGTGATACTTGTCACATACTTGGCATAGTGGTTTCCTATTTCCATGACTGCCAGTAGGTTGCTTTTGTAAGAATTGAATGTGTTGTTCCAATTGTTACCACTACCATTGTTCCAGTTATTTCCTTGAGACCAATTTTTCCCCTTTTTGTTTTGCCCCCATTTCTGGTTTGGCTTGCCTTGTGACCCTTTGAAGTTTCATGTAGCATCCATTTCCCCCAGCTTTAAGACTATTAAATGCTCTCTCAATGCCTACATACTTGTCTCTTTCATCATGCAAATCTTCTCTCTTGTCATGGACCTTAACTGAGGCTAACACTTCTTTTATTTTGATTGTGTCAAGATCTCTAGTTTCTTCTATAATAGAAGCAATGGACTTATATCTCCTGCTCAAACTCATTAACAATTTTTGAACAATTCTTTTCTCAGTCACATCCTCTCCTAGTGATTTCAAGTTA
The DNA here is from genome assembly GCF_042453785.1 of Malus domestica. Classification (NCBI taxonomy): domain Eukaryota; kingdom Viridiplantae; phylum Streptophyta; class Magnoliopsida; order Rosales; family Rosaceae; genus Malus; species Malus domestica. The sequence continues at coordinate 10,917,381 of NC_091677.1, read as the reverse complement.
TTCACTATTTCAAAGAACCGAGCTAAATTATCATCCAAAATTTCAACATCATTCATTCTTAAATATTCAAAATCAGCTTTATTGGCTTGTAATTTCACAGCTCTAACCTTTTTATCTCCTGTGAAACGCGGGAAAAGTTCATCTAAAATTGCTCCTTGGATGAGGCTAAGAGCCTTGTCATTTTTTATTTTATCTTTTTTTGAGACAGCAGGAGCTTCAACCAGAGCGTGTTCAGTTTCGCTTTCTTCTTGTTCCTCAGAGCCTTCTTCTCTAGGAATTTGTTGCTCAAGGATGCCAACTTCAACCACATCCCATAAATCGTAAGTTATGAGAATGGCCTCCAATTTGACAGCCCAAAAATCATAGTTTGAGCCATTAAGCTGTGGTGTTCGTAAGTCACCACCGGAGGAGCTTGATCTAGCCATATTCTCAGGTAACGCAGCACAGAGATGATGATAAAAGAACCACCTTTAACCCTTTCTAGGATTTGTTTTTCCAGGAAAGAAATTTACAGTATCGCCCCTTCTTAGGAATCAGACTTAGAGCCTTGATACCATGTTGAAATGGTGCCAGGCATGTGATTTAGGTTGATAACAAAGATAAAGGTTGAAACTTTGAACACACAGATTTGATAATATTGCAGAGAATTTGAATGCAGAAAGAGAGAGGAGAAAAAGTATCTTTCTTGATTGAAATCGAAGAAGCTATTAAACAGTTATAAAATCCTAACTTGGTCAAAAACTCAGATCCTACAAATTAGGAAACAGGGACTCATCTCTAGCCATTCAAGCCATCGGAGGCTACGATCCTTCCACTTGGGAATGGATCCAGTGACGGTACGATTCCAAAGGATAGGAATACTAGCTGTGAAACTTACTGAAAACAGAAAGTAAACTAGCTGTTACAATTTAAAGACTAACGGCTACTACTACAAATAGTAAGTTCTTTGTCATTTCTTCGATTTCATCTTCCTCTTCAAGTCCAGCTACAGGATTATCATATGCAGGTTGGAGTTAGTATGCAGCTTAATTCTCAACAGTTAATTTGCTGAATCTTTTACATACCATTCCTATTTTTTTTAGCAATGAGCAACAAATTAAAATTTTAATCCTATAATACCCAGTTCTCTCTTCTCTGCTCCAATGTTGCATTGGGACAGAAATACATACATCCACTGGCGGCCTAGGCAAAGTGAGGAAACTGGCAACACATTTTCCGGCATCAGGTGTACTATTTCGACATGCAAAACTATCCGGCATGACCAAAAAAGTTACTCCTAATCATCATGATTTCGGGAGGCCTGCCGGCAAAACCTCTGCTTCTTCAGTACATGACATGAACTATGAGCATTCGTCCTTGATCATTTGCTTCGATGGTTCAGTTACTGCTTCGGGTTCTGGGGCTTATCCTCTGCAGAGAGAATGTGCATGAAGTCACAAGTAAGAAAATACTAGACTTTTGCTGATAAGAAAGGAGCCCAATTGTTATGCATTATATTGACTATGCAAGCAGAAAAAACAATCCTTCAAAACTATGGAAAGTCGGATAAATTATCCACTGGTCACTTGAGAGAAAATTGAGGGGAGGACTCACGTATCGCTTTAGGATCTCTATGTACAAAGAAGCTCGCAGCGACGATAATGTAGCAAAGAATGAGCATTAGTCCTTTGAAGTAATTAGATGTTCCCTCCTGCAAGTTCAAATGCAATCCATTTATACACACTATGTATAGGATAAGTAGTCGCTGCAGTGCTGATATAAGGAAACAAATTCATGTCTTTCTATTGCATTTGTGCCACGAAAAGATTTATGGTTTGCTCAAATGACGAACCTGCAGCATGAAGGCTACCACCAGAACAGTTAGGAAAAGTGTCGCTGTCTCAAACAGTTGGAAATCTAAGTCCATAGGGCACCCCATGAACCACCCAACCACCACACAAAACGGAATCTGCAGAAATCCAGGAAAAACGGAAAACTGTTGAGCAAGAAAGAAGAACAGACAAATTATATGAAAGCATTAACAGAATCAACACGCCATCACATATATGTACCCAAAAAACAAATCATAGTAAATGTCAGTCTAAATACATATGATATTTGGTACTCACTCCAAACATAGATATCTGGGTTGATGAGCCAATTGCCACTCCTAAAGTTATATCCTGCACGAAACATTGAGGCAAAGTCAACAAGGAATGATAAATCATGAGTGATTGTACCGATAGGACAACCACTTACAAGCTTGTCTTTCATGGCGAACATAACAGCACCGGCATGCTCTGCTGCGTTCCCAACAATTGGGAGCAAAATAACACTAATAAACGCAACTGGGATGCTCATTGCAACAGATGCACCCTGGAAAAAAAAAATACAGAAACACAAGACATTCCTCACAACAAACCCCACAAAAATACTATAAAAATTTCAAATCATCTAAAATTGGAGGTATAAATAATAGGATGAAAACTCTAGTAGGATAAGACAATGATCTAACAAGATGTATTACCTCTATAGCATTAACTAAATATTCCGAGAGGACTGAAATCACCAAGGTTAGAATTGATAGCCATATTATGGATTCCCACTTAGAGATCTCAGGAGCCTCTTCATCGTCTGAATTTTCTTCAGTATGATTCTCTGACTGGTTTTGTACCAAATTCATATACACCATTAGATCACATATAGGAGAAAGTGCACAAACTCCACTTAATCAAATTCGTCACACACTTGAACAGTGAAAGCATAAGAATTAGTAACACGGTTTGAGGTCCTTATTGGCAAAGACTTGTACCAACCTGATCAACTGGAATATATAAATTATGCTGGCTTCTCAATTGAAAAAACAGATATGAAGCATAGGCGACGAGCATAATGCAGCTAGTGAATCTCGAAAGAGATAACTCAGACTTCCCATAGTGCAACTCTGTCCGAGTAGAGTGCAGTACTGCTGGAAAGAGCAGACCCATGACTGCCATCAATAGCAATCCAGAGTTCACTCCAGAAGTTGCCTGAGAATATAGAAACTTTGAACTTTAGTTGAGAGAAAAAGATATGGAAGATCGAATACAAAAAATAAAACCAAATAACAAAGTGCTCTTTTTCACAGACGAAATATACCTTGTTGAACACTTGCTCCCTGTGTGAATGCACAAGTCCACCAGCAAAGAATGCGCATCCAAGCACGAGCAACATGTTCGATAGGATTGAGCCTAGTAAGGATTGTTGAACAACACGAATCATGCCTCTTTTCAGAGCATAAATTGATATTATCAATTCTGTTGCGTTTCCAAAGGTGGCATTTAAAAGACCTCCAACTGCAGAATTAAGTCATGATTGGATTTATGGATAACATTTTTGGATCAACAAAATGGATACTAATTGTAAAGTTAGTGCAACCGCTTTCAAATTTTAGGGTTAAATGTGAAAGGAAACATGTGATGCAGGTGAAGTACCGGCTAGATGAGGAAATTTTAGTGCTCAAACCAAACTTAAAAGCTATATGAAGACTTATGGAATCTGGCATTGATCAGTGACTCAAACTTCAAGCTTTATGAAGACTTATGAAATGGAAAAAACGGATATTTGCATTAACAACATGCGTACCTGTTGGTCCAGTATAGCAAGCCAGTTGCCTGCATCAAAAGAAGCCAAGCTGTATTAGGAACTCAATAATGCATATTGATTGCAAGGTAAGTTGATATGGACTTCTGTCTCATGTGCTCGCAGATTAAACCCTAATATGCTAAAACACTAACAAATGTTGTTTTCTAATACATCAAGTTAACTAGATAGCTGTTCAGACATGGCTGTTGGATTCCACTCGTACCATTTCTGTTTGTAAACAAAGAGTATACAAAGAGAATGCAAGAAATCTTACTCCGTTGCATACCCTAATCGCTCAGCCAGAGGTATGATTCCCAACAAGCTTAAAAGAAAGACCCAACCCTGAAATGCGTTGAAAGAATCAAATAAACTAGGCATACAATCGTGTGATGATCCGAGACCTTCACATGCAGAAAAAGATAGTGAAAACTCACATGATGGCCGGTTAATTTATCAACCACGATTGCTAAAGGGCCAAAAGGCATGAGCAAATTAATTTTGGTAGAGAAAACTACAATCCTGATGCTATCGACCACACTATTCTTCATGACATAGGGACAACAGTTATTTGCACCACCAGAATAAAGATCCCTGAGGGGAGCCTTATCCAAGGAATGTTTCTCACCCCCAACTAGGCTCTGATCCTCGAACTCAAACACTGATTTGGGCTGTGTTGATCCCATCTGTGGAGCCGAAATCTTTGTTACCGAAAATTATCACTGCTAGCAAAAGAAAATGCCTTCGATACCATATACAACTAAAGAGTTTATAACCGACCTCAGCATGGGAATTGATTTTTATTGTGGCGGCATCGTTGTTTCTACTATTGTTGTCGTCGTTGTTGTTGTTGTTGTAACGGTTATCAGAATCCATGAGGTGGAAGTAAAAACTCTATGCCAAGAAATCAACAAGAATTCCATCTCCGAACACGGGCATCACTGCTTCATCACATTCTCCACAATCAAAACACATACATAGAATGATAGAAATCAATTAACATGAGATCTAAAAAATTTATGCCTATACATACACACATAACATCTATGCATATACACTCTACTTGTTTTTTGACAAAGCCCATATTGCAGACCTGGGCGTAAGCAAGTTTGTTAGTGCAGCATGCTCCCCTTCGGCACCCAAATTCAACTTCGAATACCCCTCCCCATTCTTTATTCTAGATTAAAATATCCCTTGAATCAGAATAAGGGGAGACTTTGGATTCGGTACCTAGCTATGAATATTATTTGATTGAAACCTTGTTGGTTTTCAATTTTTTATCGAAGCCCCTGAAATTAATGTGATAATTTATTTCTATGTACGTTACTATATTTTTTAAATTAAAAATGAAAAATTTTAGTTGTTTATATAAATGAGATTTTAAATAAAAAAAAACCATAATTTGTGCGATTAAAAATATTAAAATATAAATATACTATTGTGTGTGTGTGTGTGTATATAAACATGGGTACATTCATCAAAATTAACCAAAAAATTATTGTATCAAAACATGGGTACATTCTTCAAAATCACAAAAAAAAAAAACAAAAAAAAAAAGTAGGCTTAATAACATTAGTAAATTTCTTCTATTAAACTTGACATGGATACATGTTAAAATCAAAGAAAAAAGAATGTACCCATATAAGTTTAAAAATGGATTAGAAAAAAATTGAATAGATTTTATATATAAAAAAAGGGTACATTTTACATATAACAAATTGATATATTTAAGAATGAGTACATTTTAAGATTAAAAATTTGAAAAAATTACATGAATTGGTACATATAATTAGCATGGGTACATTTGGCAAAATAAAAAATGGGTACAAATAAATTTAAAAAAAATATGGGTATAAATACAAATAAAACTTTAAAAAATATGGGCACAAAAAGAAATTAATATATGGGTACAAATTAAAACTAAAAATAAAATTGGTATAAATAAAAAAGGGTTGCAAATTAAAAATGGGTACAAACTAAAACTAAAAATATATGATAAAAAATTTAGTCATAAATATAAATATACTAATTGTAACATTTTAAACATTAAATGAATATATTTAGAAATAAAAAATATTTTATTATTGAAATAATTAATGATGTTATTAATACCCAAGGACCTTGATCAAAAATTGAAAATGAATAGGATTTTAATCAATAGAGTAGCAAAAGGAAAGATGAGAACCTAATTTCTCCCAGAATAAATCCCATAAGATTTTTTTTTTTTTTTTGTCAAGAACATGAACTTAACAACCCTAATAAAAAAAATATCACGCATCAATATACATACATATATATATATATATATATATATATTTGTATATGTATGTATGTATTCTTTACCTGTTTCTAACAAAACCCTAATGAAATTTTGGATAAGAACCCCAACAAACAAAACAAGAACCAGAATTATGGAAAGTAAAAACTAACCTTGTGGTATAATGGAATTGCATATATATAATATATATATGCGTGTTTATATATAGATTCTCCAATGTGAACCCTAAAAAATCAGACCCAAAAGAAAATGCATGCATATGTAACAGAAATGTAATTTTTGTCTAGAAAAGTTCTGGGATTCCTTCCAAAATAAACAAAAAGAATGGAAGGCAGAAGATAAAAACAAAGGAGGTAGCTATTAAGTGCAAATTTGCAAATTGATGGTTTTGATAAAAGTGGAAATTAAACAGCTTTGACAGATATTGATACGCGAAATGTGATCCACAGCCATCTGAGGGAAACCCGCCATTTTCTATCCCCAGCAAATATCAGTATCTCTCCTTTCCTATTTTCAGATATGCAAATGCAATGGTTTCTTTCTTCCTTTCTTTCCTTTTTCTTTCAAGTCAATCACTTTAATTTATTCCGTTTTCATAGCAGAAAAAACATTGCATCGTTGACACGGACAATCTCGCCACTCTCAAATTGCCATATTAAGCAGTTTTATTTTATATTTTCTATCAATATACACGATATCTTACATTAACAGCTAAAAATTTCTGGCAGAGCCACATAATTAAGAAACCGTAATGTTTTGTATTTATCAACTCGTTATTCTTAAGAGTCAAACACATACATTTAACTTACAGATGTAGAGAAATACTACTAAAATGTAATATTATGGACAACAATTTTATCTTTTCATGTTTCAATAAAAGTTTGTGTACTTCCTAATTGACCATCCATTGTCACCAGCTAGTACTATGGCTGCAAGCTCCAACTCCAGAGCAAAAAACGTAGGTTACAAATTGAAAATTCGAATTGAAGATTTGAACTGATACATCGGGATTTTAGTTATTAGATCTTAATCATATTAGTTCGATAAAAAAACTCTTAAACCATTTTCAAAGGAGGTGTCAAAAATGTCACATCGACATAATACAGTAACAAATGGTGTACCATTTACTCCAACCGAAATGTCAAAGCTGACATGAAAAAGAAAACTAAACTGACACGGACAAAGAAATGTCAAAATTGACGCTGCCTTCAAATATGGTTTCCAAAGGCATTCAACATGTCTTATCTTAAATGTTAGCATATTTAAGTATGATTTTAGTATATTTTAGTATTTTTAAACCAACAACAACCCAAACTTTTATTATTTTGTTTAAAAAAAAAACATAAATGAAGCAATAAATTTTGGCATATCGTGTGGAAGGAAAATATTGACAATATGTTAAAATACCAGGTTAGCCATCAAATTTCAATTTGGTGTTTTGAATTTGACATCTCATTTGGAGATGCTCTTATAGAGTTTTATTGTAAGGTTTAAATTGTCTTTTATAAGAGATTCAATTAAATGCATAAAAAACTATGGTCAGTTAAATAGACTAGGGCTGGGTTCGATTCAAAACGGTTCGGTTTTTTGCTAAAACCGAAACCGAACCGAAATTTCGGTTCGGTTCGGTCCATTTTTTTTCGGCTCGGTTTTTTTCGGTTTCGGTTTTTTTCGGTTTCGGTTTTTTTCGGTTTTTTTTTTTTTTTAATGATGTAAATGGAAGGAATAAATCTCCCAGTTCTCATATATCAATGGAGCCTGCTCCGCCCAGCATCGTCTTCCATTACCTCTTCTACATCACAAATCTCTAATCCTTTAGTTAAGACTTTTCTAGCCTCTTCCCAATTTTTTCTTCTCCAAAAGTACAAATCATACAACTATTCCATCATAAACAAAATAAGAGACGCAAAAGAATTTAATTCCCTTTTTAAGACTACACAGAGGAAGAACCATATGAAAATCCCAATGGGTCTTTGCTAAAACTTTACAACAAACCGAAAAACTTGAACTCAGCAATTTTAGGTACTAACCTTTCACCTTCATGCATTTTCTCACTAACCAAACATATACATTTTCTCACCTCAAAATCCCGAATATATTCAAGTAATTCAACTACTTATGATCAAGCAGATCGAGTTCAAATTTTCAAAACTTAAGCAAATACAGAAACATATATTCTTCAAGTACATCGCCAGGATTTAAAATTTAAAAAATCATGAAATAATTCAACAAATTAAGATGCAGATCGAAAAAAAAAAAAAAAAAGCAAATAGGTTCGTCTAAATGTCATAATCGGACTCCAATATCGCATGCCCAGTGCCCACATTCAAATTCATAGTCAAGTCCACAATAGATCTAGAAAATTCCGAAACATATTCAAAGAAAAATACAAACTTTTTCACCTTAAATTACATAAATTTCAAATGGGTAACCATAAAATCGCCATGATCATAAAATTAAAAACCCATGAACTGACAAATAAATAAAACCCACAACCTTTGCTGCAGCGAAATCGCCATGATCATCGCAAGCTCTAACAGTTCCTCTTTTTGTCGGGTCTCGAAAGGGGCGAGCGAAAATCATGATTTGGAAGAAGGAATCCGTGAGGAGGACATGAGAATACTAGAGAGAAAGTGATTTGGAGGAAGAGAGGAAGGAGAGGGAGAGGGAGAGAGAGAGAGGGAGAGAAAGAGACTGAGGAAGCAGCGGACGGAAGAAGTGTTTGAGATCTGAAATGAAATGGGAGTGAGACAGCTAGGGTTTGTAAAGTTAAGAAATTTTATAAAGCATTAAACATAAGAAACCTATAAATATATTACTGGTACAATTACAACAACACAAAGCCTACAGTTAAGTTGGCTAGCAGCACCTTACCCCAACCCGCAGGTCAAGGGTTCAAACCTTGACGCGGCCAACATGTTTTTTTAGTATTTATATATGATTTTTTTTTCGGTTCGGTCCGGTCCGGTTCGGTTTCCGGACCTCAAAAACCGAAACCGAACCAACCAGATTCGGTTCGGTTCGGTTTGGCAGTTTCAATTGGGTTTTTTTCGATCTCGGTTCGGTTTGGTTTTCGGTTTTTTTCGGTTTTTGGTTTTCGATTTTTTGAACCCACCCTTAAAATAGACACAAGGCATGATTCTGGGAAGGTTAGAAACAATGTCTTAAAAACGCGTCCGAGGTGCGCCTAGGTGGCTTTAGAGGCAGGGCAGAAGTGAAAGCACTTCAGCCCAGTGCGCGTAGGCAAAAACTCACCTAGATGCGATCAAGGTGCACCTTAGGGCCTCCCTTCTCTTCTTCGCACGACACCACCAACCGAGCAGCACCGCCACCACCCAGCGAAGAGGGAAAGTGAGAGTCATGGAGATTATACTGAGAGAAAAAGAGTGGGTGGGGATGTAAGTGGACCATATAAATGTTGTAAAATGAGTGGATATTAATGAAAGAGAGAGAGAGAGAGAGAGAGAGAGAGAGAGAGAGAGAGAGAGAAAATAGGGTAAGTGAGAGTGAGGGAGAGTGTACCGAGAGAGAGTGGGTAAGGGATGTATGTGGACCATATTAATGTAAAATGAGTGAATATTAATGAAAGAAGGAGAGAAGAGGGAAAGTGAGAGTGAGGGAAAGAGTGGGTGGGGGATGTATGTAGACTATATTAATATGTAAAATGAGTGGATATTAACGAAGGGAGAGAGAAGAGGGAAAGTGAGAGTGAGGGAGAGTGTACCGATGGAAAGAAAGTGGGCAAGGATGTATGTGGACAATATTAATGTCGTAAAATGAGTGGATATTAACGAGAGAGATGAGGGAAAGTGAGAGTGAGGACAAGTGTACCGAGGGAAAGAGAGTGGATGGAGGATGTATGTGCAACATATTAATGTTATAAAATGAGTAGATATTAACAAGTGAAAGAGACTATTTGTTACTTTCTTTTTTTTCTTTTTTTTTAATGTATGTGGACCATATTTGAATGAATGATTTTTTTTTTTTTTGTATGGGAATTAAATTTGTTTATCACTTGTGCACTTTTGAATGACAATGGATATTTGTTTACAAATTATTATATTTTTCATGTGGTAGGCTTATTTGACTGAATTATAATTAGCACTAGAGAGGGAGAGAGGCCGGCGGCAAAAGAGAGAAGAGAGATTTAATTGTGAGATGTTGTTATCCCCCTACGCAATACCTTTATTTATAGTAATAAGAGGGAGAATAAATCATTCTCCTCCAAGGAATACAAGTCCTAATAGGGAAGAATAACTATAATCAAATCTAATATGGGATTTACACAATCACACTTAAACAAGAAGTTTATAACACTCCCCCTTGAGTGTGTAAATACTCAAGTAGATTCGGCATCATGTAGAGGTTGAGGAAGTCGACTCATCGGCACTAATTATGGGAACATGTTATGCTCAATAAGGTAGGAACTTGAATAAGGAAGTAAGTCTCACAAAAAAACATATGGCTATGGTAAAAACCCGAGTAAGGACAAAACCCATAATCTAAGGAAAAATGCATGAGTAATGCAAAGTCAAATGAAATGTCTACTGGACGTCATCTAGGATATGATCAACCCAAGGTGGGTGCCTCATCAAAACCTTGTTAGGTAGCAAAAATCCAGTGGGAAAAATGCTCCTAATTGTAGGAAAAAAAGTTCATTAAGATCAAGCAAGTATACTTACGGATACTCCCCTTGAGTTTGACACAATTCCAAAGAGAAATAGCAATGTTACAACTCATAAAGTTTACGCATACTAGTTCCTTGAACAAGCTTCTGAAACGTAATCTTCGGTAGTGATTTGGTGAAAAGGTCGGCTAGATTGTCTTGTGAACGGATTTGCGTGACTTCAGTGTTCTGATGCTTTTTTTGTTGATGTGAGAAGAAGAACTTCGGCATAATGTGTCTGGTGTTGTCTCCTTTGATGTAACCCTTCTTGAGTTGTTCGATGCATGTTGCGTTGTCTTCATAGATCGTCGTCGAGACAACAACAATGGGGTAAAGATCTCATAAGCTTTGAATATGGCCCACAACTGCTCTCAACCAAAATCATTCCCGAGTTGCTTCGTGTAAGGGAGAATTTCATCATGGTTAGACAAAGTGGCAACAAAGGTCTGTTTAGTTAATCTCCAAGAGATTGCAATGCCTCCAACGGTAAAGACATAACCCATTTGAAAGCATGCCTTGTGCAGATTAGATAAGTATCCTACGTCGACATAACCAACAAGGCGAAAATGGACTCAATAAGGGAGGTGCGGTATCACTCGAGGATTTGTAGGGATTAAACAAGCCCAGATCTGTAGTACCCTTAAGGCAGCAGAAGATGTCTTTAACATCAGTCCAGTGTATGCGTGTTGGTGCATTACTGTATTATGCTAAAAGATTAACAGCGAAGAAAATGTTGGGTGTAGTGCATTGAGCTAAGTACAATAAAGCGCCTATCACACTTAGATAAGGAACTTCAGGCTCCAAAATCTCTTCATCGTCCTTATTCGGACGGAAAGAATCTCGTTTTGCATCTAGCGATCGAGCGACCATAGGAGTACTCGAAGGCTTCGTTTTATCCTCGTTAAAGCGGCGCAACACCTTTTGAATGTAGTTTATTTGATGTACTAAGATTACATCTGAACGGTGCTCTATCTAAAGACCAAGCCAATATCAAGTCTTTCTTAGATCTTTCATCTCAAATTCTGACTTCAGGTGCTCGGCAGTTCTCGCAAGCTCTTCAGGAGTTTTGATGAGGTTCATGTCATCGACATATACTGCAACTATCGCAAATCGGAATGTGATTCTAAATGAACACACAAGCGCATAGTTTGTCGTTCACATATCCCTAACTAGTCAAATACTTACTCAAATGATTATACGACATTCTTCCAAATTGCTTCAAACCGTAGAGTGAACGCCTCAGTTAAATTGAGAGCGTGTTCTGGGGTTTGGAAATATTTGATCCAATCAATGTAAGTAATTCGGGAAATTTCATACAAATTTCCGTATCAATAGAGATACGCAGTTACTACGTCCTTCAGCTGCACACTCAATTTTTCAGAAACTACCAAATTGATAAGGTAGCGAAAAGTAATCACATCCATAATGGGTGAATAAGTTTCGTCATAGTCAATCCCAGGGCATTGTGAGAAGCCTTGCGTAACAAGACGAGTTTTGTAATGCATAATTTCATTTTTCTCATTACGCTTCCGAACGAAAACCCACTTGGCTTATGGGCTTCACATGTGGAAGAGTAGGAGCTACAAGTCCAAAAACCTTACATTTAGCAAGCAAATCAAGTTCAACTTGGATTGCTTGTTTCCAGTTTAACCAATTGGTTCTACATCGACATTCATTAACGGAACAAGGTTTAATGTCATCGCCTAACATTATCTCAGTAGCTACTGCATATACTAATGCACTAACGCATCGTCGACGATTATCTCATTTCTACACCAAACATCATCCAAGCTAGCATAATGGATCAAAATCTCACAATTCTCGGGAGGTGAATTTGTCTTTTCAAGGACGCTTCCGTAATCTAGAATTTCATTATGAGTTTGATAGAATGGGTAGGCAATAGTCGGATGAAGGAAATATTTGTGAAAACAAGTTTATTTGAGCAACATCTACAACACGCAATTAACAATTAAAGGTGGAAACATGCTTGTATGCACTCAAAAACAAAACTTTATCCATGAAATTCAAAGCCTAGTAGTTGGGTGAACCAAGACTCAACTCAAGAACAAAGTGAGTTGAGAAATCTTATACCTTTGTTGATTCCTCTTTTCATAAGCAAAGGCTAATCACCCAAAGAGAGGGCCTTCATTCCTTGCTTCTTAGCTTCATGGATTTCTTGGATGAGGATGGTTGAAAGGATTCTCCAAGTTCCCAAAATAGAGAACCTCTAATTTTTCCACACCAAGGAGAGCATTGATGAGGAGATGAGTGACCTAGAGGAAGAAAGATTGCTAGCTATGTTCCTCTAGGGTGGCTGGCCTCTTAGAGAGAAAGGAGAGCATTGTGTTCTCATCTTTTCTCCAAACGAAACCCTAATGAAGAAAAGGCTATAAAGTCACATTTATACCTACCTTCGTTGGAGTGGCAAACTTGTAATAAGTCCAAAACCCACTCCATTATTATCATGGCCAGGCATTAAGGGTTTATTGGGCTTTCAAGCCCTTTGTGTTTTTCAAGTTGTCATACAACTTGAGTTAATGGACTTGACATTCAAATCCTATTGGGCGCGGCCCAAAACTAACCTGAGGTCTATAACGAACATATTCGTTTGATTAATTAACATATTAATTAATCCTAATCATAAATAATTAAACCATTTAATTATCCTTACTCATCTCCGTTGTTTCTTCAATCTCTACCTTACTCGGTGTACGATCCATTAGGTTCCTTTTAGCGAGGCAGTGGGCGATTAGAACTCTTCAAATCGATTATGAATTGAAACATACTTTCAATTCTCCCTTTAGTGATTATACACCTTTAGGGCTTCCACAAACCATGAGTGACACCTAGCAGTATGTCCTGGTTACCCAAGCTAATCAGAAGAGGTAGAGAACCTATTCAGTTTAGGATTATAATGCAATACGGTCTTTCTCTAATACAATACTCTTGACCACATTGTTTGGTTTGATAGTTTATTCATGTCTACTATCCAATGTGATTTTCTTACTTATATGATTACCTTGAACGTGATTTGGAACGACTTCCTAAATCTCATTCATACTTTGGCCAGAGATTCTTAATCATATCATAGAGTATTCTCCCTCAAACGGTTTGAAGGTTAGAGATCCCTTGTTGCGCATTCACTTGCCTCTATGGCTAAGTGGCTTAACCCCAACCATGCTGGGGACACCCTCTAACGGAGTGACTTTGACATAGTTAAAGATCAAGGACCTAACCACAAGACAACTATTATGCCTCAGGTCAAAGGACTACTTTGCATTATCCCAACCATGAGTTCTCATGTGACATGAGTATGAGAACTCCTTGTTGATCGCATTCAGTGGACTCATTCTCTATTGAGCACCTACGTACTTGTCTTGGTGTCAGTCACACCAATGACTCTAGACCTATCACTCTCTATGAGAGAAGACATAGCACGTACTAATCTTAACGGACTGTCAATGCCCAATTGGCAATCCTATGATCAGGAACATTTAGGATATGTATACGAAAGAGAATGGTCTCATGAATCTAACTTCTTTATATCACATTCTCCCAATTACATATTCCTTGGACTTATTGTTTAAGCATATAACATTTATATGAGACGGCTTGAAACAATATTCTTTGCCTTTTATATTAAACTAGATTAGTTTAACATGTGAAATGTCCGTAAAGTATCATTATATGATTGGTTTTAGGGCACATTTCAAACATCGGATTCACAGTAGGCTCTTCAGGTGCTTGTGTTGTGAGTTTCCTCTTTCGGGAGTGTGAATCCTTTGAACCAAGAGGTCAGCAATGCTTTTGTATAAGGGCAGAGGATTGGCTAGCTGTTAATGTACGTGGATCGACCAAAGTGGCGTCCCGAGCCTCCAAGAGGGAAGTCCATCTTACATTTGGTACATCTATCTTTGCAGGCACATTCGCAGCTGGAATATGTGATCTTGTTACTGGCACTAGATCGGTGAAACATCTAACATACTCTAAGTTATGATATGAAGATCTAATATGTGCTATACATGATATTTGACATAGATTCCCATTCTTCGTTGAGGCCCCATTTTTGTACGTAAGGGCGATGAAATCAGCACATAGACCATACAACCAAAAAACACGCAGATGCGATATGTCGGGTTTGTATCCGGTAACCAACTGATTGGCGATATATGGTTGGGTCACAACAGGCCTCAGGCGAACCAACATGGCTACGTGTAATATTGCATAACCTCAAGCAGCGATCGGGAGCTTGGTATGTATGACCAACAATCAAGCAATCATTTGTAAGCGCTTAATGAATGCCTCTGCCAGGCCGTTCTGGGTATAAACATAGGGTATTGGATGTTCAACTTCAACCCTAACCGACATGCAATAGTCATCAAAAGTTTTAGATGTGAATTCTTTAGCATTATCCAATCGAATATATTTGATAGGATAATCAGAATGGTGAGTTGTGAGCTTAATAACTTGAGCCAACAATTTGGAGAATGTAGCATTCCTTGTGGACAACAAGTGCACGTGTGACCAACATGTGAAAGCGTCAACCAAAACCATAAAATATCTAAATGGTCCGCAGGAAGGGTGAATTGGTCCACAAATGTCCCTCTGAATCCTTTGTAGAAAAATATGAGGATTCGAACGAATCTTGGCATAAGAAGGCTTAATAATAAGCTTTCCCATATAGCAGGTTTAACAAGTGATTCTTTGAATCGAACCAGAACTTTAGGTTAATGGATGCCCATGTGAAGATTTGAAGATACGACGCATCGCTGTTCGTCCAAGGTGTCCCAAACGATCATGCCAAGGTGTAATTTTGTGCACACTCGCAGAGGTAGGGTTGGCCACATAGTGACTTTCGATAGGGCGTATGGTCGTAGTATACAGACCACTTGGGATACGTTTCATTTTCTTTAGAATATGCTTCTAGCCATATTTGTAGGAAATTATGCACAGAAATTCAACTCTATTTTCTACATAGGTTTCAGTGTGGTAATTATTATCGCTAATGTCCTTGAAACTCAGCAACGTTCTTCTGAAACGTGGAGAATAAAATGCCTCATCAATGGTCAAAATTGTACCATTGGACAACATTATATGTGCCTTACCGTATCCTTCGATTAGGTTGGATGGGCCTGAGAGGGTTGTCAGAGGTGCATTCTTAGGTATGAAGTTAATGAATTAGATACGTTCATGTAAAATAGTGTGCGTGGTTGCACTATCTACCAGACAACTAACTTTCCCATTAGTCATACCTAGAATAAAAATTAATTTGAATCGGTCGCATGCATAAAAGTTTTAAAAACAAATATCTATTCAAAATAATTTAAATATTCAAGGATGGTAATTAATAAACTTAATATCTAAAAACAAATCACCAACAAATAATCCAAACATAAAAGAAAATTG
This sequence comes from Malus domestica, assembly GCF_042453785.1. NCBI lineage: Eukaryota > Viridiplantae > Streptophyta > Magnoliopsida > Rosales > Rosaceae > Malus > Malus domestica. The sequence continues at coordinate 10,901,431 of NC_091677.1, read as the reverse complement.
TTCAAAAATTAAACCAAAAAACAAGAAAGGTTCGGCCACTAGGTGGAATTCTGCCCCATTGTCTAAATTTCAACTAGAAAAATAGTTTATGTCTAAGATTCTAATCTTCCATAGGGTAATAGCCTCTTGAAAGTTAGAAACCTCCATCTTGGTACTCTTTGGTTCATCCACTTGCACAAAGTTTGATTCAAACTTCTTACGACGTGAATGATATTCACTTACAACCTTATGGGGAGCACGGCAAACACGAGACCAATGGTCATTTGAACCATAACGATAGCACATGTCTGCATCCATGGTTTCAGGTGCTTTGCATTTATTCTTGAAGTTTAGGGCCTAGTGAGCGAGGTTAGAGCACTTCTGGGCTGGGTTTCCTCCCTTAGATAGGCTTTGGCTCTGCTGACCTTGACATGATGGCTTCTGGTTGCCTCTACCACGCCTATTTTGGTGTTTTAGGCATTTGTTTGTGCTATAGTGTGCTTCAGGCACGACAGTCGCCCCAGTAGGTCGAGCTTGATGATTTTTCATCAACAGCTGATTCTACTTTTCAGCGAGAAGTAAAATAGAGATCAAATTCGAAAACTTAATGAACTTCTAAGCCTTATATTGTTGTTGCGTGACAATATTAGTAGCAGAGAAGGTCGTCCAGAATATCCTCTTCGGTCAAGGTCTCGTTAGAGGATTTAAGAAGTGATCGGATTCGACAAAGTTTAGAATTATATTCATTCACAGACTTAAAGTCTTGGAAGCACAAATACTACTAGTTATGTCTTGTTTCAGGCAAGAAGATGTCATTTTGGTGATCAAAACAATCAGCCAAAGCAACCCAGAGTTCTCGTGGATATTCCCTAGCAAGGTACTCGGTTTGTAGTGCGTCATGAATATGTCTTCGAATAAAGATCATGGCAATGACGTTTTTAGCTTCGTGAACTGGGTTGTCCGTCTCATCTTCAATAGCGGGACGCAAATTCTTTGCAATGAGGTAGAACTTCACATCTTGGACCCACTTGAGGTAGTTTCTTTCAGAAACCTCCAAAACAGTAAAGTCTAGTTTGTTCAAATTCGACATGTTCCTATCACAAAATAATGGACAAGATGTGGTTTGGTAATAAAGAAAAATCAATCCATTCACAGATGAGTAGAATATTCAGGTTCTAATAGATATTTATTGGTTTAAATTCGCATGAAAAAACTTCGGTTTTTCATGGGTGATGTTTTTAAGGAAAACTTTAGGTTTTCAAACAAGGCATGTTTCTAGAAACTTCAGATTTCGAAATAATTCTGAACTTCAGGTTCATATGTTCCTACAGACAAACGCAAATATATATACAGAAATATGCAACAAGAAAATATGCAAATAAAACTTCAGGTCTATAATTATAATTGAATTAATTATTTGGACTTCGGGCCAAATTTAAAATGGGTGAAAAATTATAAAACCTAAATTGTCTAAAAATAATAGACAATTAATACTCGGGGTCCAAAAACATGGACCAAAGTCCACGAGTGGGCCGAGAAAATTTGTACCGTGGTCTAGGCCCAAAAATTGGGCTTAGATAGACATGGGCTGATCAAGTCCCAAACAGAATTTGGGTTGTAAGCCCATTAGCAACAACCGGGCTGCAAAAACTAGGTCCAAAAAACAATGGCCCAAATGGGTACTGATCAGATGCAGCGCGATGTAGGTGCACAAATGCACTAGCTGCAGGCTGGGATCGTGTGTATGCGGAACATGGATACACTAGCACGGGGCTAGGATCCGGTACATCGTGGGCATCTGGGACACAATAGTCCTTGGGCTAGTGTCACGTGTTGGGCTAGGCTAAAAAACTGGGGTCGGGCTTGGACCAAGAAGTCCTTGCAGAGCTAAGGGTTTTCGCTAGAGAATATGACCGGCGCCGTCACTGCAGATGGCCAAATCTTGGACGGGGAGACTCAAGGGTAACCTTTTTGGGTGTTTTCGACCATGGTTACAAATGGAGATTTGGAAATCTTAACGATTCAACCAAAAAATCCTAGAAATTAAAATTGGGATTTCTAAAAATCCGATGAGATTTAAAGGAATCTCTGCCAATTGATGTCGATGGACGATCTTCAGGTCGTCGGGAAGGGAGCCATGGTGGCTAGGCATGGTTGCAGGCCATGTGTCATGACGGTTCAAAGGGCGATGCTGTCTAGGCGTTGGGTTTTAGGGTTTGGGCCTAGAGCCATGGCTCCATGTTTGGGTTCTCGGCTCGGGGAAGGAAGCCCATCACCATGGATGGGTTTTCAACAAAACCCTAAAAATTTGTTATAATTTTTTTTTAATTCTAGATTAATTCAATGTATATTCATATAAATAATTTATTGCATGGATATATAATTTGATGCAATTCATGGCAATATCAATTCACATAACTCGACAATTATGGATATACTGCATACACAATTTATGTAAAATCTAAAATTCGAAAAACGTAAAGTTAAGTCATGCATTATGGTAAATGTTCATGCTATCAGGGCAGCAAAATATCGAGATAAAAACCGTTGTTTTGGAAGAACTGATTGCATGATGATATTAGTGAACTAGTTTGATGCAGAAAGCTAAAACGTCATATTCCTAAGCGCAGCAGTAGGGGCGTGCTAATAACTTGTAGACCTATTTGACTGAACTATATTTAGGACTAGAAAGGAAGAGAGGTCGGCGGCAAGAGAGAGAAGAGGGAGATTTAATTGTGAGATGTTGTCATCCCCCCTACGCAGTGCCTTTATTTATTACTATAAGAGGGAGAAGAAATCCTTCTCTTCCAAGGAATACGTCCTGACAGGGAAGAATAACCAAAATCAAATCTAATCTAGGATTTACACAATCACACTTAAACAAGAAGTTTATAACATTTCATATAAAATTATATTTAATATATATTAAAAAGATTTAGGTCTCGTGAGGTTTCACCTCAAGGCTTTCGCCTAGGCGGGGCTATCCATGAAACGCCTCGCCTACGCCTTTGCCTTTTAAAACATTGGTCAATAGTTACCTTGTGTTAGGAAGTGAGCAAAAACATACTCAAATATTTGTCTCAAAATTCTTAAGCAAGTGCTTAAGAACATTTAACCATGCACTCGAGTTCTTACAATCGATTCTACTCACCCCTAATTTGATTGTAACAGAAAATAATAAAATATCACATCACTCAAAATTTTTACTTAAACATCTTTCAAACAATCCAATGTTTCATTTTTTTTCAGTGCCTCCAAAAACAATACGTTTTTTTAGGATGAAGTTAATATAATTACCCAGTTTAGGGATAATTTTAAAACAGTGTTAATTTTTCCAAATAATTATCTAACATTTTAAAAATTGAAGCGTTAAGTGAGGAACTTGACAAGTATTAGAGCGAGATTTTACCTTGACGTCATTTATAAAGCTCTAACTCCTCAAATTGATTCCCTTAAACTAGACAAAGTTAGCTTTTAATTTGGCTAAAAGGGCTCAAATTGAGGATTTAAAATTCTAAAATATGAAAATTAGCTTCAACATTTGTCCATATCATTACTTAACATTGATGACACAGTCACTTAACAGTAGTGATGTTATCACTTTACACTGATGACCTAACGAGTGTATATTTATAAATGTTTTGTAGTTATTTGAAATAATTTAGTTATTCGTACTTCCCTGTTTTTTAACCATAACAAGCAGTTGCTAGCTATAATTGTTGGTGGCGACGATTTTATATTTGTGTTAAGTTGCCAAAAACAACAAAAAAAAAATGTGTTAATTATGACTAGCCCATCTTTTAGTTTAGAACAAACATAGCCCTTAAGAGTAAAATATTGTTGTTAAGAAACAGTAACAATTGAACTCTTATTATTTATTTAAAATATAAATTCATCCGAGTTCATTTTTCATTACATAATAACAGCCAAACTTTAATGGACTATACTAATCATTCCATTTATAGCATCTGTCGTAATTGTTGGTGTCCCAGTTCCACAGGCATGGATGGCCTTCAAACACAGCCCAATTACATGTTCCACAATAGTCACCATCTCTAAAGTTATCATATATATCGAACCATTGAAATGCACCTGGCCATTCAAAACTGCAGTAGAATTTTGTTACTGTGATGAAGCTAGGTTTGAGGTGGAATTGAAAGCTGGCGTTCGGCGGAAGCGTTTGGAGACCAAGATCATCGTCCCCGGATTTGCAGTGAAGGTTGAGGGTCTGGCCTTTCTCCAAAGAGTTTGTGATCTTAACATGTTTTGTCTTGACTGCATCACAAATGGTAACTGTGAACAAAACCAGCGTGACTAGCAGCAGTACTGCACTTCCGTTGAACCAACCCATGCTATACATATATATAGCTTGTTAATTTGAAGAAAATCAAATTTTATTTTGGTGTGAAAACACTAGGATGAACCATGCTTTAATAGTTGCTAGCTAGTGGTACCATCCACAAGGTCTCACATTTGCTTTAGTGCCATTTTTTGGCCAGGTACATTTGCTAGCTAGTTCTTGATTTATAAAATTATGGTAATAGATCGATTCACGTATAAAATTAACTTTGTTAGAATAATTTACAGTTGTGGAAAGACATTTAATTTTTCATAACAATGAATTTAGTTTAAAATGTTGACGAGCTTAGTAGTTGTCATGTAATTGAACGTCTGAATTCTACTAACAAAATTTTTCTTACAGTAATTTTCTTTATATAAGCGATATTATTCTACTTTAAGCCTTTATAAATTTGATGAAGAGAATTCAAACTTAAAAGCATACGATCTAACACATAAGCTCTATGCAATGTGGCCACGCTTAAATATACATTTGGTAATTTAGTCATAGGAGTACTAGTGATTTTGAAAATCATGTACAGCTAGCTGAGAATACTTGGTAATTTTAGGAATGAGGAAATATAAAAGGAAAATACTAGGTAGATCATCGGTGAACATGTTTGGCAAGGTCCGCTTATAGGTAAGAGGTCCTTATTACTGGTAAGGGGATGTCACCGCTTCATGCCACATCATGTTCTTCTATTCTACTTGGATGTCCCAAGCGTTCGTGGCACAACAAATGTGTTAGGTGGAGTAAAATTAGTCCCACATATGGACTATGGGAATGGTACAACTCAACAACAATGGTAGAGGCACGGATAAGTGCATAACCAATGATTTCTTCCATTAAACAGAAGTAGATTCTACAAGATTGAGGTTCGAGAAAACTGTCCCTTATTCTTGTCAACCAAGGAGCTTCAGCCATCAAGGATTTCCTTTCGTACATCACATTAGCACCTTTTCACTTCTTGTGTACCCAGGCCATGAGGATAGCCAAAGTAGGCACCTGCTTAGGGCCTCCACTTCGGAGGGCCCTTAATTTATATATATATATATATATAATTTCTTAAAATTGAAACTCAATAAAAATATCAAAAAATAAAATCATAGGGAAATGAAAAAGAATTGGTTGAAAAATTAGATTATATAAACTTAATTAGTACATTTGCGTCTAATAATGCGAGATATGTAATATTGAAGTAATGTTTGTATTTTTTTTCATATTAATTTTTAATGATATTTGATGTAGAAATATATATATCAATGTCCTCGAGGATCAGAGAACTCTAGTGCCCCACTTCTAAGGCTCGCCTAGGGTCCGCAAATTTTCAGGGCTGCTTGTGTAATTTTGTGAAAGGGATGTATCAATGTCATAATCTTGAAGCATGTCAACGTTTCAGATATCAACTCTGTGAACATGGTAAGATGTGAAGTGAACAACAACAACAACAACAACAACAACAAAGCCTTTTCCCACTAAGTGGGGTCGGCTATATGAATCCTAGAACGCCATTGCGCTCGGTTTTGTGTCATGTCCTCCGTTAGATCCAAGTACTCTAAGTCTTTTCTTAGAGTCACTTCCAAAGTTTTCCTAGGTCTTCCTCTACCCCTTCGGCCCTGAACCTCTGTCCCGTAGTCACATCTTCGAACCGGAGCGTCAGTCGGCCTTCTTTGCACATGTCCAAATCACCAGAGCCGATTTTCTCTCATCTTTCCTACAATTTCGGCTACTCCTACTTTACCTCGGATATCCTCATTCTCAATCTTATCCTTTCTCGTGTGCCCACACATCCCACGAAGCATCCTCATCTCCGCTACACCCATTTTGTGTACGTGTTGATGCTTCACCACCCAACATTCTCTGCCATACACCATCGCTGGCCTTATTGCCGTCCTATAAAATTTTCCCTTGAGCTTCAGTGGCCTACGACGGTCACACAACACGCCGGATGCACTCTTTCCATCCAGCTCGTATTCTATGGTTGAGATCTCCATCTAATTCTCCGTTCTCTTGCAAGATAGATCCTAGGTAACGAAAACGGTCGCTTTTTGTGATCTTCGCTAGATTGCTCCGGTCATTAGTGTGGATAAGTATATAAATGGATAGAGATAGGAAAGCAAACACAAGATGTACGTGGTTCACCCAGATTGGCTACGTCCACGGAATAGAAGAGTTCTCATTAATTGTGAAGGGTTTACACAAGTACATAGGTTCAAGCTCTCCTTTAGTGAGTACGAGTGAATGATTTAGTACAAATGACATTAGGAAATATTGTGGGAGAATGATCTCGTAATCACGAAACTTCTAAGTATCGGAGTGTGGTGTCGTCTTGACTTGCCTTATCTGTCTCATAGGTAGATGTGGCATCTTCTCTGGAAGTACTCTTCCTCCATCCAGGGGTGGTATCTTTAACTGGTGGAGATGCACAAGGTAATGTATCAATTTCACTTGAAGCTTACTTGTAGTTTCAGGCTTGGTCAAGCGCGATACAAACCATGTAGTAGGAGTCCTCCAAGTCGCCGAGCTAGGGGGTCTGCTGAAAGAGGTGACAGACAAGGTAAGCAATCAGAGCTCCGACTGATTGTTCACCTTCTCCCCATCTTGCAGCAGCATGAAGGATAAAGAGAAGAAAAATGAGAAGAGATGATATGAGATACTTTTGCTTTTGAAGAAGTAACTTTCCACAGGCTTATTCTTGAACTGAGCTGGAGGGTTTTCTGGTTTCCTCCAGAGTATAAGGCCGACTGAAGAATTTGAGGGTCAAAACAAGTCCATCAAATCTAGAGTACGTTCCACCCTGCTGATATGGGATACTTTTGCTTTTGACAGAGTAATGGATGTATCGGCACGTGTGCTGTTACGCTTGTCTCCACATGCTTCCTTGTATCCTTCGCACTTGCCCTATCTGTTCCTCAAGCAGATGCGGAATCTTCCCTGGAAACATAAGATGTTGAAGATGAGTACTCGAGAGCAATGCCAGGTAAGTAATCAGGTAAGGGGTTCCAGGCAGTCAGTTCCTGGCTGGAAGCTTGATTCCAAGTGCTGACTGATTGCTCTCTTTCTCCTTGTCTTGCAGGTAAAAACAAGGCCAAAAGAAAAAACAGGGAAAAAGCATGATATGGGATACTCTTGCTTTTAACCCTGATGATATGAGATATTCTTGCTCTAGTATAGCTTGTTTGCAGAGGTATTATCGGGGGGAAAGAAAGCTGAATATTTCGAAAGGCTTTGTTGGGAGTGCCCTCTCAGATATGATGAAGGGTTGAGCATTTTTACAGGTCTGCCTGTCCGTTGGGGATGAAGGTCGACATATATAGGAGTCTCCCTAACAACAAGTAGTAATGCTATTCCTTTACCCTGCTTGGTCATAGCACGGTAGTGGGAGCTGCCAGTTTCACATGTTTTAACTCTGTCAGAGCACTTTGAAAAAGTGGTCTGTGGTATCTGGCTCTCGAGATTCGGAGAACGATGCCTCTTCGATTTTTGAGAAAGTAATCATGCTGGGGGTCTGACTCTCTAGATTCGGAGAGCAGTGTCTCTTCGATTTTTTAGGAAGTAATCATGTTGGGAGTCTGGCTCTCGAGATTCGGAGGGCGGTGCCTCTTCGATTTTAGAGCAAGCAATCTTGTTGGGAGTGTTGTCTCGAATGTGAGTAAAGGTTGGACATGTTTGCTAGTCTACCTTGCCACGAAGCACAAAGGTTGACACACAGGGACTTTCCAATTATCCAGCAATGGTACTGTTCCTTTACCCTCACTTCGATTTTGAGAAAGTAGTCATGTTGGGAGTCTGGCTCTCGAGATTCGGAGGACGGTGCCTCTTCGGTTTTGGAGCAAGCAATCTTGTTGGGACTGTTTTCTCGAATGTGAGTAAAGGTTGGGCATGTTTGCTAGTCTACCTTGCCACGAAGCACAGAGGTTGACACACAGGGACTTTCCAATTATCCAGCAGTGGTACTGTTCCTTTACCCTTGTGGGTAATAATATGGTAGCTAGACCTTCAAAATTTATGTGTCTAAACTTTGTTAGTGCTGTTTCTTTGCTATTCTTTTACCTTTCTTGGTCAGAGCGATGTAGTGGGAGCTGCAAGCTTCACGTGCTCAACTTTGGCAGAGAACTTTGGCAAAGTGATCTGTGGTACCCATGAGTTATTGTTGCGTGTGGGAAGTGGGTGATTGAACAGTAAGATTCATGTGTTTTCTACTTCACCAGAAGTCTTCGACAGAATGCCCATAATTTCTGCAAAGCTGAGTGTGCGTGTGACAGGTGCTGACAAGGCTAGAAAAGTAGGTGCCTCTTCGATTTCTGAGATCGGCCCTCGTGGTCTCTGAGCAGCCCAGCTTTTGAGAAAGCGAGCGCCTCTTCGATTGATTCGGAGAACGGTGCCTCACCGATTTTTGAGAAAGCAATCATGCTGGGGGTCTGGCTCTCGAGATTCGGGGAGCAGTGTCTCTTCGATTTTTGAGAAAGTAATCATGTTGGGAGAGTGGCTCTCGAGATTCGGAGGGCGGTGCCTCTTCGATTTTGGAGCAAGCAATCTTGTTGGGAGTGTTTTCTCGAATGTGAGTAAAGGTTGGGCATGTTTGCTAGTCTACCTTGCCACGAAGCACAGAGGTTGACACACAGGGACTTTCCAATTATCCAGCAATGGTACTGTTCCTTTACCCTCTCTTCGATTTTTAAGAAAGTAGTCATGTTGGGAGTCTGGCTCTTTAGATTCGGAGGACGGTGCCTCTTCGATTTTGGAGCAAGCAATCTTATTGGGAGTGTTTTCTCGAATGTGAGTAAAGGTTGGGCATGTTTGCTAGTCTACCTTGCCACGAAGCACAGAGGTTGACATACATGGACTTTCCAATTATCCAGCAGTGGTACTGTTCCTTTACCCTTGTGGGTAATAATATGGTAGCTAGACCTTCAAAATTTATGGGTCTAAACTTTGTTAGTGCTGTTTCTTTGCTATTCTTTTACCCTTCTTGGTCAGAGCGATGTAGTGGGAGCTGCAAGCTTCACGTGCTCAACTTTGGCAGAGAACTTTGGCAAAGTTATCTGTGGTACCCATGAGCTATTGTTGCGTGTGGGAAGTGGGTGATTGAACAGTAAGATTCATGTGTTTTCTACTTCCCCAGAAGTCTTTGACAGAATGCCCATAATTTCCGCAAAGCTGAGTGTGCGTGTGACAGGTGCTGACAAGGCTGGAAAAGTAGGTGCCTCTTCGATTTCTGAGATCGGCCCTCGTGGTCTCTAGGGAGCCCAGCTTTTGAGAAAGCGAGCGCCTCTTCGATTTCTGAGATCGGCCTTCGTGGTCTTTGAGCAGCCCAACTTTTGAGAAAGCAAACGGCTCTTCGATTTCTGAGATCAACCCTCGTGATCTCTAAGCAGCCCAACTTTTGAGAAAGCAAACGCCTCTTCGATTTCTGAGCAGGCGCCTCTTTGATTTCTGAAGCTCCGTCGAGTGCAGATTTTTATAGGGGCTGGCATTAAGTTCCAAAGCACACTTGAATCTCCACCAGTAGAAGCTTCATTCTTGCACTTCTAAGATCTTGATTTGTCCGACCTCTTCTCTCTTCAACATCTTTGAAAATGTCTGGCCCCTCCGACCGTCGTTTTGACTTGAACCTTGTTGAAGAGGCAGCCCCGCCTTCTCCAGACAACATATGGCGCCCATCCTTCGTCTCCCCAACTGGTCCTCTTACCGTTGGGGATTCCGTGATGAAGAATGATATGACCGCTGCGGTGGTGGCCAGGAACCTTCTCACTCCCAAAGATAACAGACTACTTTCCAAACGGTCTGATGAGTTAGCTGTTAAGGATTCGCTGGCTCTCAGTGTTCAGTGTGCAGGTTCTGTGTCTAATATGGCCCAACGCCTATTTGCTCGAACCCGCCAAGTTGAATCATTGGCGGCTGAAGTGATGAGTCTCAAACAGGAGATTAGAGGGCTCAAGCATGAGAATAAACAGTTGCACCGGCTCGCACATGACTATGCTACAAACATGAAGAGGAAGCTTGACCAGATGAAGGAAACTGATGGTCAGGTTTTACTTGATCATCAGAGATTTGTGGGTTTGTTCCAAAGGCATTTATTGCCTTCGTCTTCTGGGGCTGTACCGCGTAATGAAGCTCCAAATGATCAACCTCTGATGCCTCCTCCTTCTAGGGTTTTGTCCAGTACTGAGGCTCCAAATGATCCCCCTCCGGTGCCTTCTCTTTCTGGGGCTCTACCGACTGCTGAGACTTCTCCTAAGCAACCTTTGTGAAGGCTCCCTCTTGTGTGTTTATTTTGACTCATGTATATGTACATATTTGTAGCTTATCGGGGATATCAATAAATAAGCTTTCCTTCATTTCAACGTATTGTGTTAAATACACCAAAGCCTTCTTCGCTAAGTTCTTTGAATTTTCTTTTGTTGAAGCTTGTATGTTGAAGCTTTCTGAGTGGAGCATGTAGGTTGGGGTAGTGTTCCCTTAATTTCCCGAGTGAGGAAAACTTCTTGGTTGGAGACTTGGAAAATCCAAGTCACTGAGTGGGATCGGCTATATGAATCTTAGAACGCCATTGTGCTCGATCCTGTGTCATGTCCTTCGTTAGATCCAAGTACTCTAAGTCTTTTCTTAGAGTCTCTTCCAAAGTTTTCCTAGGTCTTCCTCTACCCCTTCGGCCCTGAACCTCTGTCCCATAGTCGCATCTTCTAATCGGAGCGTCAGTAGGCCTTCTTTGCACATGTCCAAACCACCGTAACCGATTTTCTCTCATCTTTCCTTCAATTTCGGCTACTCCTACTTTACCCCGGATATCCTCATTCCTAATCTTATCCTTTCTCGTGTGCCCACACATCCAACGAAGCATCCTCATCTCCGCTACACCCATTTTGTGTACGTGTTGATGTTTCACTGCCCAACATTCTGTGCCATACAGCATCGCCGGCCTTATTGCCGTCCTATAAAATTTTCCCTTGAGCTTCAGTGGCATACGGCGGTCACACAACACGCCGGATGCACTCTTCCACTTCATCCATCCAGCTTGTATTCTATGGTTGAGATCTCCATCTAATTCTCCGTTCTTTTGCAAGATAGATCCTAGGTAACGAAAACGGTCGCTCTTTGGTATTTCTTGATCTCCGATCCTCACCCCTAACTCGTTTTGGCCTCCATTTGCACTGAACTTGCACTCCATATATTCTGTCTTTGATCGGCTTAGGCGAAGACCTTTAGATTCCAACACTTCTCTCCAAAGGTTAAGCTTTGCATTTACCCCTTCCTGAGTTTCATCTATCAACACTATGTGAAGTGAACAATTGGCAAAAAACTTTATTTGAGATAGAAGTTGAGCATCTACAGCAAATTCGTCTCTTCCTCATTAACTACATCGTAGTACCGTGAAATGTACATTACATGAAGAGAAGACAGAACGGCTCAAAGTACTTGCTAAGTTGCTAGAGCTGCATCTCAGCCCAGTAACTCAAAAGAACCTTCGCTCTTGGCATTAAACGAGTGGAAAATAAGGAGGCGGCTAGATTACTGTTCCACTAGGAATCAAGGCATCCTTGATCACTGTGACAATCCCGCTCTTTATGAAATATCCGTCTGTTTCTCTTGCTGCTTCTTGCACATTGTCGCTATTGATAATCTGCAGTTCATACTCGTCGATGGTCAGTTTCATAAAGATAAAATGTAAAATGTTTTGAGTGATCAGCTAAGAAGAATAAAGTTCTAATTTGAATGTATGTCGAACCAGACATTGCATTGAATGTAAGTGGGAAATAGGTAGTACATATAGGAAGCGGTTTTCTGTATCCATTTAAGAAGTTTCAAATTGGCTGTCCATAAAATTTAGACTTAAAATTAATAAAAAACTGAAAAAAAATCATATTAAGATGATACTATGCTTACCTTAACATTCTCTCCAATTCGCGCATTCTTATCAATTATAGCTCTCCTAATGTGGGAATTCTTGCCAATACCAATTGGCACGCTGCCCTTCGCAGATAGGAACCTCCTGTCAGCATCAGTCTGGGACAATCACAACAGTTGCATCAGTATAATCTATCCAACCCATAGAAAGGTCAAATGAACAATGACAGTATTTCTAAGGAAAGTCCATTCATCTCTATAAAACAAACAAAAAATGTTTATACGGTCATGTCTTGACTTAAAATAAAACGCAGCAAGTGCTCAATCTACAGCAGGTTTTACCTCATAGTAGTCAGCTCCCATCAGTAATGTGTCTTCAATGACAGCACCCTCTGCTATGCAAGACCGAAGTCCAACGACTGAATGGTGAATTTTACAGTTCTGTGTTTATGTAAAAGATAGGATTGGGTTAAAGAGCAGGACTGAAATAGGTTATACTGATCCCCGTTTCTTGCAACGATAGCACATAGATGCAAGTTTTTCTGAAATTGAAGAGAACACGGGACTATGATGTGGCATCATAACGAAACAATTTAGCAAAATGCTGAATGTTTCTACAAAGAACTTACCTTTATTACACATCCCTCGCCAATAACACTATCTGTGACATCAGCATCAAGCATTTTCGATGGAGGTAAATACCGAGGTTGGGTGTAGATAGGGGATGAACGATCATAAAAGCTACAGTATAAAGTTCAAAATTAGGCCGGAATACTAAATCCAGATCAAACTGAGAGCATAACATATGAATTGGCCAAACAAAACAGGAATACAAACAAGTTATAGAATAAAAGGTACCTGAAATCTGGAATTGGTTTTTTTGTTATCCCCAAGTTTGCATTGTAGAAAGCCTCAATGGTACCAATATCTTCCCAGTAGCCATCATACAAATAAGCTTGAACCTGTAGGCATTAATAATTAGTATTCCGGGGGCTGAATATCTGGATGAAGGGTAGCAGGGGACAGAAAGTGTAGAACTGGGAAATATTTATCAGACCATATAAAATCAATTTAGGATACTATCTTTTTCAGTACAAAGGGATTTGTTCAGTTTCGAATGAAAGATATTTGCAATTATGTAATACCAACAACTATTCCAATCTTTTCCACCTCTTTTGATTGATCTTTCATAGAAATTACAGAACAAAATATATGAATGAAAACTTACTCTCAAACCAATGGAAGTTGCGCCTGGAATAACTTCACTCCCGAAATCATTTGCACCAGGAAACTTGTCTCGAAGTAGATCTAACATGATATTTTTGCTCACAACATATATACCCATGCTGGCAATATAAGGCATCTCTTTAGCTCTCTCATCATCAAGACCCAGGATAGTTGTATCAACCTATATAACAAACAACATCTTGCATCAATAATCAATCACACACCTAAACCCACAAGCGTTTGAAGTTCAAAATGAAACGCATACGTAACGTACTAAATAATGAAAAACAATCTGCAAGTGGATCGTTCACCTTCATAGCTTTGAGTTGCTCCCCTTTTGGTTTCTCAGCAAACTCAATAATCCTTCCCTCTTCATCAATCTTCATCAAACCAAAGGCGGTAGCGCGCTTCTCATCCATGGGCAGAGCAGCCACAGTGATGTCTGCATCAGTTTCTCTATGCGCCTGAATAAACTTCTCATAGTCCATCCTATACAAATGATCCCCAGCAAGAACCAAAAATTCCAACACATTGTGCTCCTCAAACAACCACAAGTACTGTCTCACGGCATCCGCGGTACCCTGTAAAGACCAAAACCAAATATCCCAACTCAAAAACCAATAAAAACCAAAAATCCAAACTCAAAAACCAATCGAAACCCGATTCCAACACAACCCCACAATTTGAAACAAGCTTTTTAATCACCTGAAACCAATTGGGATTCTCAGGGCTCTGCTGGGCAGCAAGAACCTCAACAAAGCCTTCATTTTTGTAGCCACCCATGTTACTAGCATAAGCACGAGAAAGATGGCGATTGAGCGAAGCGGAATTGAACTGGGTCAGCACATAGATCTTGGACACGTTGCTGTTGAGGCAATTACTGACTGGGATATCGATCAGCCTGTAGTTTGCTCCCAATGGAACAGCAGGCTTCGCACGCTTCTTGGTTAATGGGTAAAGCCTCGTCCCAGCTCCCCCACCCAGGATAATCCCCAACACACTCTACACATTAACACAAACAAAATTCCCAAAATTTCAATCCAAACAAGAACACATTATGCGAATGCATAGAAACAAAAGCACCAAATGCGATAGAGAGGGAGAGAAATGAATCACTTACCCGGCTCGCATCGGGATCAAGACACGTCTGGGAGTTCTTGGAATCGGAAACAGCCTTCGGAGAGACAACCAGCGGCGGGACTCTGTGAGTGGGGCATTTCCTCATACAGGTGCTGGGGGCGGGGATTTTGGTCCCGGAGAGATGAGAGCCGCTGAAGGAGAGGCGGCTGATGTTCTGGGTTTGCTTCGAGTTCGGCAACACCGACGATCGCGGCGTGAGCACTCCGTTCGCTGCCATTGAAGAGGACGCCATGTAACAAGAAATTTTTCAGAGAGAGTTTCAGAGAGTTTAGAGGGAGACAGTGGAGTGTTCGGGACTGGCAGCTGAGATTTGATGATATTTCGGGACCCCTTTACCCTTTCCATCTTAGTGTTAATTACGCAACCCAACGTCAAATCTGAGAGCATTGGAGTGAGGGTATTATGGACCTTTTACAAGATTTTAATATTAGTAGTTATTTGACGGAAGTAAAGGAGTCCCAAAAATTCCGCAGAAATCGCAAGTATTTAAACAAGTGGACATCATTAAAAGTCAGGTAACGGTGGGTGCATCTATGGAAGATTGACACGTGGCATTTGGGTTTTGGAAGAGTGACACGTGGCATTTGGGTTTTGGCCTAAGATTTTGTGTCACATGTCACCGCTTTTGTTTACCACCGTCTATTTTTCGTTATATGGTTATAAAATTGAGATGTTAAATTATAAACTTAGCAACCTTTCAAACTCACAAGGGACGATCTTTGTTGACAGTATTAGCTGGGGGTTGTGATTGGTTGGTAGCATGTATTAATTTACAGTGTTGGAGATTGATGATATACCGTGTTTGATATGGTGTAAATATTTGATCGATGTTAACTAAGTAGGATTACTTTTGATTATATAATATGCCATATGTTTTGAGATTGACTTACACTTTGTGTCTTTGTTGTGGCAAATATTTCGTGTCAATAATCCCTTGTGATGTGACAAAGTTATACATATGAAAATGCGTTGTTAGTAACTAAGGAAAATACCGATCTCGTCTTGCTAGCTTAGAGAGAGGAAGCCTCGAGATTGCATCTTCTAGCCAAATAGGGAGCTATCACTCAATAACGAACACTAGCATGTGCGAAACAATTTTTTCTCTTAGAGACGTTATATTCACATCTTCTAAATTACTTCCCTCACACCCTTTTAATTTTTTAATTTTTTTCTATCAAGTGCTACTGGTGTGTAGAATATCAAAAAATATTGAATAAAAGTAAAATGGTATGGGGAAAGTAATTTGGGGATATGTGAATATAATCTCTCATTCTCTTATAGTGGGAGTTGTTGGAATTCCAAAAAGGGGTGTGTTATTCATACACTCATTTTTACTTCTCACACATTTCTTGTTAATTTATGTTTTTTGATTTTCTTGAATTCATCTGATCCAACGGCCGAAACTTAGAAGGATATGTGAGAAGTAAAAAAGAGTGTGAATATCACACCCCTTCCAAAAATAGTCATCTTCCACTCCCTCTACATAGAAAAAAAAAACATAAAATATATGAAACATAAAATATATGAACACAAAAATTACTATTTTGAAGCTCTGATCATGGGCCTAGGAGGGTCGGATACACCCACTCAGATTTTTTTAACTTCCAGTACTGTTCATTTTAACGAAAAATCACATTTTTACGCTAAAAAATCATTCCTTGTACTTTTAACTTTACCCTTTATTTTGTCCTTATTGTTAAAACTCAAAGTTTTCAAACCCTTTTTATTAGTTTTCCTTTGAAAAAATAGGTAGACAATTAAGATAATTCTACTTTTTGCATCCCCCAAAACCCCACGGGATGACAATTAAATTAATAATTAATTTAATTATGTCTTGCTCAGTTTTATTCTAAGGATTTCTCTATAAATGAGCAGGAGATACTTAAGATTCAATTTCAGACTTAACATTGTGGATATGTGGTTTAGCATTCAGTTTTCCGGTATAAAAGGTATTGGATATCTTGCAAAAATATCAGCTGGTTTATTTGCTTGTGACATTAGCACTAACTCTTCCAGTTGTTACTACCACCGTTGAAAAGCATTTTCAGCCATGAAACTTCTGAAGAATTAAATGAGAAATCGAATAAGAGATCAATGGATAAATGATAACATGATTATTGTTATTGAGAGACATTTGATGGTATTGATAATCATGTTGTCATAAAACGCTTTCAGAACATGAAAACGCGTCAAGGGATATTGCAATATAATGTATCAAAAACTGTATAGATTAATATTTAAGTGTTCAATAAGTTCTTGAGTTTTTTAAGTGTAGTTCTGTTGTTGGAGGATGCTTCATTCACACAAATCTCTGACTTCATTCTGACTCTATAGTGATAGAATTTTATTATTACTATATGTTCACAAATATCTATTTTGGCATACAGATAACAAAGGAAAGGAAATATGGAGACAATATTCTATCACCAAACCAATGAGTGGGGAAAGGGGCGGATCTATGATGGCAAGGGTGACTGGGGATTGACAAGTTGGGGAAAAAAATGATATACCACCATTGGCTAAGTTCCAAATTGTTATGACACCCGTTTACCAAAAAAAAAAAAATGTTATGACACCCACAATTAGTATAGTCATGAGTAATATATAAATATTGTTTTACAAAGTGCAAGCTGTTGCTTTGCAGTTTGCAGTGGACATATTTACTTCCCAGCCATTTTACCCACATCTAAACGTAGATATCCTTGCATTACCAACTTTTCCATTTTTTTTAATCACGAAGACAACTTTCATTACAATAAAAAAACTAGTACCAGGCTCAAAAAGAACAGGATAAACAACTACAGAGAAAATAAAGGCCCAAGCTGTAATACCCTGGAAAATTTTAAAATATGTGGCTAGGTGAATTTTTTTTTTCGACAAGTGGAAATGACAGAAATATCCTAATGGGGGGGTTAAACGTAATTTTTCGAGGACGTATTTTATCCTCATGTATTTTGTTATATTTCTTGACATATTGGATAGAGTTCGATCCTACGAGTGCGTAGGCAAAAACCTTCGTGAAACGGAATTATGACGAAAGAGTTATTAACGTTTAAAACGAGGGTTGTATTTGTAATTTTTGCTTCATCTTGAAGCTCTAGATTTTGAGCATTATCTGTGATGACACGTGGACAACTCAGATTAAAAGAAAATAAGAGAAAGGAAGAAAAGAGAGTGGTGGATGGGGATTTTTGGCCCAACGAGGAAGAGGGAAAGGAGACATGGGATAAAAGAAAAGAAGGGGAAACCGGGTCTCCCTCAACCTGCGTGACCCGACCCAAATAGCAAAATCCCGATGCCAATTCCGGCGTCCTCCTGGCGAACTGGGCATCGCCACTACCCCCAAACAACTCATTGTCATCCCAGCTTCCAGTTCCACCCAAGATTGAAGACAGTGGGTCACAATTTCACGAAGAACAAACCCCGTTCTCTCCGGTGAGTCTGAGGGCACCCACGGCAGTTCCCGCCGTTTCTGAAGCTACCACATGGACCACCACCATGAGTTGACTTCTCTTGAACCCAGGAATATTTCCCAAGCTTTGGTTGGGGGGGCAGAGCACCGATGGTGGAGGATCGAGGCCATTCAATTTTCTAGGGTTCCGGCGGGTTTTGAGTGAAATTGGAGCTTTTCCTAGCCAAATTGGACTTGACCGCATGTATAAAGTTTGTTCTACTCTTCAAGATCTTCATTTCTACAAATTTTGAGAATTTTTAGAAATATTTGGAATTTTCCGACGAGTCGGGGCGATCGACCGCCATCCACAGCGGCAGGTGTGGCGATGTGTGGCCAGAGGGCCGTCAATGCTATTTTTAGGCTAATTCGATGTTCTGAATTTAGTTTTGATATTCGTATGACGTAGATTGATCGTTTGAACCTAAATTCACTACGATATCGTTCCTGATCAAATTGTGAAACGACGATCTAACCGTTGGATCGTCACCAAACTTTGATACATTGAAGTACGTAATATTTGATGATCTTAGGAACTTACAGATTGGGAATCCGACATATGGATCTTCCCGAATTGTATTTGTAAGTTCGTAAAATAAAATAAAACGTCGACCGCCACTTGATGTTGTGATTGGCAGAGATCCGACCGTTAGATCAAAATGAAATTTTAGTATGTTGATCTAGAAGTGAAATGTGAATTACTAGTGGGGTACGTAGGCAGTCTAACAATGAGGTTAAATGCAGCCATAATAAAATACCAAAGATTTTTCTTTTAGTGAAATTTTGGCTAAGAAAATAATTTTGGGCCTATCTTAGTAATTAGCTTCCAAATTAGAAATTTCGGGTCATTACACAAGCAAAATGAGAGCAACAACCCAAGATACAATGGGAAACCCACACAAGCTTAGGCCCGAATGCCACATAAAACAAAAGAATCAAAAACCTAATCTCCACCAGCAAACACCACATCATAGCCGCTGTCACATCCTCTGAGGAAGCTGAACTCCGAACCAAGAAAGACACCAGATCCAAGTTCCCTTCACGAACCCCTGCAAATATATACAAACAAAGTAACATATGGGAAGAAGGTTCGCCACCGCCGTCATATCCTCGGAGGAAGCTGAACTCCGAACCGAGAAAGACACTAGATCCAAGTCCCATTCACAAACTCCTACAAATATATACAAACAAAGTAACACATGGGAAGAAGGTGAGCCTGAGGGGTATGTAAAATACCCAACGCTTAACCTCGATGAGAATTCGACATGCTGATTGGGGGAGGGGAAGTGAGGGAGGGAAGTGGATCTGATATCTAATTTCTGAACAATGCCCGCCAATCAGAGCACATGGTGGGATAAGGATGCAATATCACAGCTAAGGAGAAGGGGAAAGGAAATTAAAAGATAGAAATCAGTAAAGCTATGCAAAAAGCGCCAAATAAGGGGCATGAAGCCCAAGATAGTTGAGACTCGACTCAAGGAAAACTGAGATTAAACTCAGGAGAGAATTGAGAATTAAAAAGGAATGGAGAAAACTGGAAAAAGAAAGGTGAAAGAAGAGGAGAGGGAAGCAGAGAGGGTGAAGGAGAGATGAGAAGGGAGGAAAATAGGGAGCGAGCAAATGAGAGAAAACCTGAGAAAACTCTGGAGGAAACATAGAAGAGAGAAAAGAGATGAACAGAAGAAATGAAGGAAGGGTGGATGCCTCCGACACCCAAATCAAAGGCTAGGGTCGGTGGTAGAAGAAATTTGAATTGTCTTTAAGAGAGAGAAAAATGGAGATTTTTGTATAACTTTTCCACTCAAATTGCAAAAACAAGTCTATCATTTCAGTCCTCCGAAGCCAGTGAGTTCCCAAAATGCCTCGTGCTATAGGGAGGGGAGCATGTACATATAAGGCACATCACCCCCTCTCCGTTGGTCGATGTGGGATGTTACACAGTCCTTATATGTTAGTACATATACCAATTATCCGGTGAGAATCCGACATGCTGATTGGGGGAGGGGAAATGAGGGAGGGAAGTGGATCTGATATCTAATTTCTGAACAATGCCCGCCAATCAGAGCACATGGTGGGATAAGGATGCAATATCACAGCTAGGGAGGAGGGGAAAGGAAATTAAAAGATAGAAATCAGTAAAGCTATGCAAAAAGCGCCAAATAAGGGGCATGAAGCCCAAGATAGTTGAGACTCGACTCAAGGAAAACTGAGATTAAACTCAGGAGAGAACTGAGAATTAAAAAGGAATGGAGAAAACTGGAAAAAGAAAGGTGAAAGAAGAGGATAGGGAAGCAGAGAGGGTGAAGGAGAGATGAGAAGGGAGGAAAATAGGGAGCGAGCAAATGAGAGAAAACCTAAGAAAACTCTGGAGGAAACATAGAAGAGAGAAAATAGATGAACAGAAGAAAGGAAGGAAGGGTGGATGCCTCCGACACCCAAGTCAAAGGCTAGGGTCGGTGGTAGAAGAAATTTGAATTGTCTTTAAGAGAGAGAAAAATGGAGACTTTTGTATAACTTTTCCACTCAAATTGCAAAAACAAGTCTATCATTTCAGTCCTCCGAAGCCAGTGAGTTCCCCAAATGTCTCGTGCTATAGGGAGGGGAGCATGTACATATAAGGCACATCACCCCCTCTCAGTTGGTCGATGTGGGATGTTACACAGTCCTTATATGTTAGTACATATACCAATTATCCGGTGAGTCCCTATACTTTAGGGACTCACTTTCCGATTCATTTTATCATTGTATTTGTTTTATACTCATTTAATGTGGTGGTTGTCCTTATTTAGGAACTCCACGAGAGATGCTCTAAATTTAAAAAATAAAAAATAATAATAAAATAAATAGGACTTTTAACGAAACACTCCCAGTACTGCTCACTTTTAATGAAAAACCACATTTTTACCTTTTTCTGGTACTATTCACTACACTTTTATTTGTTATTTTTCATTAAAACTAAATTTTTTTTAAACTTTTCGTTAGTTTTCCTTTAAAAAAAATGGTTTGCCTCCTTCCAAACACATAAACCAAACAGCCGCCAGCAAAAGATAATATGATAAAAATTATAAAATTTTATTCAACATTCCCTATGCATGGCTTTGTTATTTTCTACAAACAATTTTATTTGTTTAATCTGAATTTCAGCATCATACGCCACATAATTATGCCACAATTACACTGAATTTGTTTTCATTTAAGTCTCTCTCTCTCTCTCTCTCTCACGGATCAAAGACTTTGAATGCTTGTGTGGTCTAAATTAAAGATTCTCAATCATCAACAGTACCGTTAATATACCACAAAGGGTAGTGGTAGGTAGTGGTAGTGGACTTGAAGAGTCAAAGTCTGTGCCACAAGTCTTTATGATTGGTGGGCCGTTTGCTTGTATACTTCCAAACAAGTAGAGGTTGTATTATTAACTTGTATGTTAAATGCTTGGTAGAAAAGTCTCACCACTAGGAAGCTACAGACAACCCGTCAAATGGTCTCACGCGAAATGATGATCGACTTCTGTTGAGTTTAACAAGAAAATTCTCTTGTCCGGAAATTGCAATGGAGCATATTCCAGCCAAATCGGGGATATGAAACTGTTTTTGTAAGCACTTTTGTTGGCAAGTGCTTTTATTAAAAATACACAAGTTTTTACTAAAATCAGTGTGTTTCTAGGAAAAAGGCTTGGGATTGTTTTTTGGAGAAGCACTTAGCACGTGCTTTTTTAGAAAACGCTTCTATCTAGAAGCACTTTTAAGTTTCTTCAGCAATTGTGCAGTCGTAAGTGCATTTGTTTGTAGAAATAGTTCTGCAATATAATGCAATGGCAGGCACTGCAAGTGATTCAGCATTCAATTGGGTTCAAACACAATAGATAAGAAATAACCTACTCATATCATGGTCAGGCTTACCCATAGCCTTTATGTCTAGCTAGATTACTCTAATGTTGCTCATCATCTCCCATTCGGATCGTTGATATCTGAGAAGATCGTCTCAGATATGCACTAAACGGATTCATTCGTAGCGCAACCTGGCAGGCTAGCAAAGGCATCCTCGTTGTTCCCTTCACCGCAATTGTGATGTAGTTGCAAGGTTATATTCATATATAATTAAGTGCAAAGTCATAGTTGACATTTGATATAGCTCTAAATGTGGGATCCTCACCACATAAGATACAAAAATTATATTTGTCTCTAATTTTGACTAGGCTCCTTCCAATTTACTAGAGTTAAAAAGTTAAAAGTCAAATTTGATTTCATATGCATTGTATATAAAATAACTTGCACCACCACATTTAGAGTCAAATATGACTTCATAACTTTTAACCTTTAAGTTTTAGATGGGAGATACAATCTAGTGGTATTCATCTTCAGTTGACTCTTGTGGATGACAAGTTTTGTACTAAATCCTTTACTGATCTTAGGTTAAATAAGTTGTTACATAAAAAAAGACTAACTCTATGGGTCAACTTTCAACTAAGAATATATGACATAAGTAAAAATACTAGAGTGTAATATCTCGTCCTAATTTTCGTAACATCAAGTGTATTTCAATATTTATATCCTACCAGAGAAATAAGGACAGGACCAGGTCAACCAGATCCCATGCCAAATCAACCGACTGTAACTCAACAACCAAACACTATTATGTTACTTTCGTCCTAATTTTCATAACGTCAAGTATAAAGGTCGTACCCAGTGCACAAGGCTCCCGCTTACGCAGGGTCTGGGAGAGGTGAATGTCGGCTAGCCTTACCCCCATTTATGGAGAGGCTGCTCCCAAGTCTCGAACCCGAGACCTACCGCTCATGGGCGAAGGCACTTGCCATCGCACCAAGTGTGACCTCTTCGTAACGTCAAGTATATTTCAATATTTTCACGATTCGTCTTTTGTGGTCATATTTTGTAAACCACTAGGACCCACCTTATTCCCATGCTTCTTCTTCCTTCACCTTGACATCCCTCTCCCCTTTTCTTTTTATGTAAACTCTCTCTCTCTCTCTTTCTCTTTCTTTCTCTCTCTCTCTCCAAACTCTCCCTTCTCTCATTTCTCTCACCTCTCTCATCTTTCTTTCTCTATAAATAAACAACAACAACAACACTCCCACCACCACTCAAACCAAGTGCACCACGAGCTTCCTCATTCTCACGAGCCTAGAACACCCAAACTCACCTCAAACTTCCTTCCGAGTCGTCGGGATCGAAACCCAAGTCAAGCCTCGACCTTCTAGGCCATTTTCTGGGCAAATCACTGTGAGTTAGGCGTTGCAAAAGGTACCATTCTCTTTGTCTCATCGAGAAGTATGATTTTTATTTTTGAATCATTGGATTTCGTTGAGTATTGAATAAGTTATAAACGTTTAAATTTTACCCAATTCTTTCTCGTGGACCAGTCACCTTTCAAACCATTTTTTCGGCCATTTGTGGCAACCATTGGGCTTCCAAATAGGAATAATCTTGTTCTACACTTTCCTAACTTCGTTTTGATATATTATAGGTTGAATTTGGTTAAGAAACGGAGAAGTTACGAGGCTTTGAAAATTGCCCAAATTTCCAGCAAAAAACCTAGTTTTCGGTGGGGTTTCCGGAGACCTGGTTGACTTGACCCGTTGACCGTTGACCCAACCCGTTTAGGTAGGTTTGCTTATTAAATCCTCTTCAGTTAATAACAAGGCTTTGCCCAACTTTGCATTTATGTTAGGAATATGATACCAATATTCCAGCAGAGGTTGCGTGTCCAGCTGATCCTTAAGAGCAGTTCCACCAGGGAACTGATAGGCTAACACCTATCCAAAAAATGGCCCGGCACCCAGGCTTTGCAGTCCAGCCCTGCGGATAGGCTAGCACCCAGCCTAAGCCAAACAAGAGACCGGCCCAGAATTAACAGACCCATGGGATGGCCTACATGACGCAGGCTAACGTCAGTCACTTTTTTTTTCTTTTCTTTTTTTTGCGCCAGAGAGGGAGTTGTTGTGGAGGCTGAGGAGTGGAGCTGGTCGAGGTAGGAGAGGGTATTAGGAGGGAAGGAGCCATGGAGGGAGAAGGCAAATCGCCTGAAAGTGATGGCCCGAGTTCGTCGAAAAATCTGAAAAAAAATGCACCGCCATCATGTTTGCATCAACGCAAAGGTTTCAACATGATTTATAAGTTAGAAACGATAAGAATAGGATTGAGAACTTACCCAGGTGAAATGCAAGAGATTTCACCGAGAATTGGACCTTGAACTCGTCGGAGTTTGTCCGTTTTCCTTTGTCGGAATCACATGCAGGGAATTAAGCCCTCAAATTAACCACAAAACTTGCAACATAACAGGATTTAAAGCTCAAGAACACAATATAGTGATAGAAACATCACCTGGGTTAGAGATTGAGAGCTCAAGCTCTCGACTTCAATGGTAGAACCTTGCACCATGCACTTATGTCGCATGCAAGGCCATGGTTGGGTTCCTTGAGCTCCAGGGATTACAAAAATAATATTTTGTGTTTGATTTGTTGAAGGTTTTGAAGAGGAATGAGAAGGAGAGCTCATGGGAGTGAGCTGGAAAAGAGAGACAGAGAGACAGAGAGAAAATAGATAGAGAGAGAGGGAAATAGAGAGAGAGAGAGGAGAGAGAGAGAGAAAGAAAGAAAAGAGAAAGAACCGGTCAAATGAGAGGAAAAATATCATTATTTTAAAGGTCCAATTGGAGATGCATTTTATTTAATCATATTTTAATAAAATGGGGTAGGCTTTTTTTTGTTAGGGGTGGAGGTGCATTTGACCTATTACTGTTCATTGGAATCTATCATTATTCGCTGAGTGGATTAAATAGGCTGGGTACTGGCGCATTTTTTTAAGGGCAGAATTGCTCTAATATTATTCTAGGAAAAGCAGCCCATGCACGTCTTCATTTCTAAGTAGCTTCCCACTTTCCCCCATTTTCTTCTTATTAGTTTGCCAATGCAAGCCTTTGTTGTTTGGGAACTTTAACGAAAAGCTCCCGGTACTGTTCACTTTAACGAAAAACCACATTTTTACACTAAAAAGTCAATCCTGGTACTATTCACTTTACCCTTTATTTTGTCCTTATCATTAAAACTCAAAGTTTTCAAGCCCTTTTCATTAGTTTTCCTTTGTTTTTTTATTATTTGCATACTTACTAGACTTTAATAACTAGCTACCTGCAGTTTGTTGGCTTCCATTCCTTCCAATCCGTAAGTAGTAATTAGACTACATTAATTTCATTGCTAAGTTTTTGTTTGTTTAGATACTATATATAATATGCTCCACCGAATCACAGGTCGAATATGGCACAAGGTGTTTCGGAGACCATGGAACAAACGGAACAAGGTGTTTCGGAGACCGAGGAACAAATGGAACAAGGTGTGTCTGCGTCTCCTTGCCAAAAGAACAGCGAAAAAAAAAGTCCTTTCCTATTTCATTATCAAATTAAATAATCGTCTATACTTTTTTCTTAAGAAAATGCTAAGATACTATGTTTTCATGCCACATTTGTGTGTCATCTAGTATTTAAAATATCAATATAAGTGGAAATATCGTATAAAAATTTATTAAAATATTGATATCGGTTGCCTTCAACAAAAATGTTAAAAATTTGCTTAAAAATTAAAATAATACTTTAAAGAATGTCATATCAAACCAAAATACATGTATTAATAATAAAAAATTAATGATTAAAATACTACATAACATGTCCATCTTTTGCGCAGATAAGAGATTCAAGGAGTCCTTATCCCACAAATCTGTTTTTTGTACGGAATCTTCCCACTGATGTACAATTCAATTAATCTTCACATGATACATATAACTTAATTCAAACAAAACCAATATCAACAGAAATATCTATTCCAACACATTTAATTTTTTTTGTCAAACGATATATTTGTTAAATTAGATGTTAGATTATAAAGTCGACTAGGTTCGAACTCACGTCATGGTGCAAGGGCCACACTCATCTCCACATTCGTCTGCAGATGTGCGCGATTTTAATTCCATGTAGAAATATAAATCCTTGACTTAATTTGATACAATGTACAAATCTAACTCCATGAATTAATTTGGCGATTTTGGTTCTAATTTTGTCTCATTTAGTCTCAGTTCACTCCTATTTTCGTTCATTCCGTAAAATAGATGTTAAACTATAGGGTAGTATGGACATTTTATTTTTTACACAACTCTTTGCCTCCAACTTGCCTGCTAAAACAATCTCAATTCCATTTTTTGATAACTCTAATTTAAACCCTTGTCTGTCTCTCTTACGGATTGGTGTGGAGCTATAGCTACAACGGTTGACAAAAGCAAATAATGGGTTGTGTTTCAAAACTAATTCAATCCACTCAATGAATCCAACGGCTGCAACTACACCTTTTTTTATATGTATGAAAATAGAGTGAATTAAGACTAAATGAGACAAAAATGACAGTTTCAGAGACAAATCGAGATAAAATCAGTTTCAAGGGTTAAAGTAAGATTAAATGGTAGTTTCGCGGGCGCCGCCCGCGGGGGGGGGGGAGAAAAACTTGTATGGGGCTTGGCTTGCCACTGGACTTCGCTGGGTGGCACTACAATCCACTTAAAACTCGCCACATGGCAAATCTTAAATATAATATTTTATCCTTCTTTTATATTTAAAATTTTTATAATTATTTTTTTAACTAATTAATATATTATATATATTAATGTTATGTTTCCTTTTTTATTTCTTTCCCCCTATTTTTTTTCTTCCCAAATCCTCCCCACACTTTGTTTTGCCATAGGTCTTAGGAGATGTGGTTATCCTTGGATTAGTCAGTCAGTACCTAAGGGTGCGTTTGGTACGCAGACGGAACGGAACGGGACGGGACGGGACGGGACGGGACGGAACGGGACGGAACGAAACGGAGGTTCGTGTTATGTTTGGTACGCGTAGGACGGAACGGTTTGGATTTCGTGTTAAATGACTAACTTAGCCTTGTTTGTACAATTGCTGAGTGCGAGTATGAACTCAAACAATCAGACCCCAGTTTTCGTTTTCCTTCGTTTTCTCGGCAACCAATCCAGTTTCAGATCTCGTCACCAGCAAACCCTCCAATCAATTTCAGATCTCGTCACCAGCAAACAATTACAAGAAGAAAAAAAACAGAAAAATCCCAAAATCAAACACAGAAAAATCCCAAAATTCATTTCAATCAATTTCTGCAGCTTCGTCATCGTCCTCCCTGCAGCGTCGTCATCGTCTTCCCTGCAGCGTCGTCATCGTCTTCCCTGCAGCGTCGTCATCATCCTCTGTGCATTGTCGTCGTCGTCGTCGGCCTGGCTATGGTGACGGCGCCGGAGAAGAAGAGGGGTTACTGGTGACGGCTCCATGGTGACGGCGCCGGAGAAGAAGAGGGTTTGCTGGTGACGGTGGTGACGACGCCGGAGAAGAAGAGGGGTTTGCTGGTGACGGTGGTGACGTCGTCGTCGTCGGATGGGTTTGCTGGGATTGGGTTACTGGGTTTGTGGTGGATGAAGAGGGAGGTTACGGGAAAGAAGGGATTGGGTTACTGGATTTGTGGTAGAACAGAGGGAGGTTACGGGAGAGAAGGGAGGTAGACAATGTAATTAATGAAAAATAAAAGGGGTATTGTTGTCCAAAAAAAAAAAAATTGTGTCCCACGGGATGGAAAAACCTGTTCCAGGGGGGAGGGGGAACCAAAATCTGACCCTTTTTCGTTCCGTGGGACGCGTGTTCCACACAATTTTAAGGCACCAAACGTGGGACGGAACGGTTCCGTCCCACTCTGTTCCGTCCCATCCCACGTACCAAACGCACCCTAATTGTTCAAACTAATTCAAAATTTCATTTAAATGAGTTTGTTTAATTCTAAATTGATGAATAAAGCTCCTAATACCATTTTGATTTTTACATAGCACAGTTGAGGTCTGCCGATTTAGTTGTTTTTTGCTATGGCGGTTGATGGAATAGTTCTTAATGGTAGATGAAGATTGATGGCTTTCTTTCTTTAAAAAAAAAAAAAAAGTTATGACCCCACTCCAATTTTATCATGGAAAGCAACCAAGAATTTGTAAGTTTTTTTCTTTCTTTATACAATAGTTGCTTTGATCATGTGACATGAATAACCCACATATATAGCTGTATTAGGGTTATTTTTTTTTCTTTTAATTGGGGGGTTTTTGGGTTCGGGTGAGGGTTTTTGGTTTTTTATATTTATAATATGATAAAAGTTTTTTAACAGCTAATGTTTTTTATCAGAGTTTTATTGTATAAAGAAAGAAAAGAAACTTACAGATTATTGATTGCTTTCCATGATAAAATTGGAGTGGCTGCATAACTTTTTTTTTTTTAAAAGAAAGAAAGAAACGAAACTGGAAAGGAAAGAAAGGGGAGGGAGTCCTAAGACCTACAGGTAAACAACAAGTGTGGGGGGATTTGGGAAGAAAAAAAATAGGGGGAAAGAAATAAAAAAGGAAACATAACATTAATATATATAATATATTAATTATTTAAAAAAATAATTTTAAAAATTTTAAATATAAAATAATGATAAAAGATTATATTTAAGATTTGTCACGTGGCGAGTTTTAAGTGGATTGTAGTGCCACTCAGCAAAGTCCAGTGGCAAGCCAAGCTCCATACAAGTTTTTCTCGCGGGGGGTGGGGTCAATTAATAAGGCAATAATTTATTGTTACAGGGGGGGTGGGGTGGTGGGGGGCGGGGTCAAATAATAAGGCAATAATTTATTGTTACATATATGTACTAGCTTTTAGAGATTAGGTTACTCTTCTTTCAATGTCACATCTTCAAAATTGGTATGCTCTACTACTAATGTCGTTTTTTGTATCCATATAACTTTAATTAAGAATATCCAAGTCTTTTTTTTAATACACCTTTATTAAGGAATAATCTTCCTATACTTATAAAATTGGTTTTGTCATAACATTATTACTTTATAGAGATTTACTGTAAATGACTCTCCTTCCTGCAATCATATTGGGATCACTTTTCCCTAGCACAATCACACACGTAATCAATCATGAGCATTGTATGTCTAATTTCACCATAATTTTCATATATTTGTAACCATATTCATATTCATATTCATGCACATTTAGCATTTTTTTTTTTAATTGATTGAAGGATTTTTAGCCAAAATGATGCTGGAGATTTGCATAACTCCTCACTTTGGTCTTTAAGATTTGAAATCGATAGAGTTAGTCCTTGAATTTATCCACAAACAATCATTTTGGTCATTGCGTGAAAAATCTCCATAAAATAAGAATAAAATAACAAAAATATCCTCAAATTTTGTCAAATCATTTTGGCCTATTATTTATTAAACTGAGGGTATTTTTTTGTTATTTTGATCCTTATTAAACATAATTTTTCACCGAATAACAAAAATGATTGATGATGGACAATCTCCGAGATCCGCTTCCATTGATTTCAAATCTCATAGACCATTTTGGCTAAAAAGCCTTGTTTGAACATATTTAAACTGTGTATTTAATTAATGGTATGAATGATTTCTTGGTTTTCCTTGTGATTAAATTTCATGCTCTATTTTCCTAACACTTTGGAGTGTTAATCACAATGATCCCATATAATTTTTCTAGTTGTCATATAATTTCATATAACTTCATTAAAAAGTTAAATAACAAGGAACCCATAACATTATCTTCCATCGTTTCTATGATTGAAGTTAAAGTACAAAATAGTTCATGCATCAAACTAAAGAATTATGGGGAAATTAACAATAACAAAACAAGGTTAATTTGACAGGATTTGGATATAGTCAGTGTAAACCTTTCTTTGAGGCTGTGCAAGCTGGTCGTTGGGAAACTACAAAGGACTTTCCCATCAAACATCCGGAGGCAGTAAGAGTAACACATCCAGCGTCTGGGAAGACAGCTCTTCACATTGCAGTTGAGGCTGGGCATGTGGATATTGTCAAAGAATTGGTGAGGTTGATGGAAGTGGACGACTTGGGAATAAAAGCAACAACAGATCATCGGACAGCTCTTGCTACTGCTGCAATTAAGGGGATTACCAAAATGGCTGAATGCATGGTACCAAAGAACAAAGAATTACTCAGCATTCCCGATGGACACGACATGCTTCCAATTGAGCTAGCTTATTTGTATGGTCATTGGCATATGGCTCAATTTCTCTACTCCAAGACTCCACTTGAAGATTTAATGCCAGACAAAGGACCTCATGGCGCTATAATAATCTGCAATTGTTTTGCATCCAAAGAATTTGGTAAAAAGTTTTTAAATATGAGTAATAACATGCTATTGAGGACTACAAAAATGAAAATTAAGGGTTCGGTTGATAATCATTTCAATTGTTTGGTAAACTACTTTCAATTTTCTAAAAAAAAATAAAAATAAAAACTGAAATTAAATGTTTGAAAACTTAAAAAAATAGCTTTCAGTTTTTATTTTTATTTTTATGAAATCTGAAAGTTAAAAGTATTTATCAAACAAGTTTTTGGTTTTCAAATTAAAATCATGATTACAAAAACTGAAAACGAAATGATCATGTGACTTAAAAAATAAATAGCTTATTCTAGCTACAGTTTACTCTTTTTACCCATAGCTACAAATTACTATAGCAAACTAATTATTTCTGAAAAATTCTTAAACGTTTAAAATAAACAGATATCTCATGGCGTTTAATGAACCATTGCCCAAAATTGGCCTTTACTCGGGGCAGCGGAGACAAGACCCCTTTAGAAATTTTGGCATTGCAGCAGGCTTCTTCATTCCGGCGCAGAGTAGAGCTCAATTTCTAGCAACAATGGATTTATGACAGTTAGTGTACAACATACTTCTCTTTCTATTAATTATTTGCCCTTCACTTTTATGACATATTTTCTTGTCTTGATAGGCATAGACATAAAACCTCCTCCTTGCATTAATCATATTTCTGTAACTGTTCAAGATGACGGAAGGAGTTCAATTTGCTCAGGTTTGCTATCCCCTTCCTCTCCCATCATTAACCAGTTAGGAAGTGTTGCATAAAAGGTACGATCTAATTTGGGTTATCCACTTCGAATTCCCGCTCAACTTTAACAAAGGGAGTACATGATATTTCTCCTTACTTGTACGTAGAAGGTCTCAATTATAACTCACATAGATGACACATTCAACACTTAATTACTATGACCAATCCCTCCCTACCTTGCTAAATTTGGAGAGATTATTAGGAGAGTTTTCTTCATTTGTGGAGATTATTGGGAGGATAAGTGTAGGTTTGGTAATGAGAAATATAAAATGCGTTTGACATGTTATTTTTAAGAATAGACCCATAAAACGAATAACATAAAATACAATATTAGCCTAAATTATGTAAAACATTAAAGTTATTTTTCCTGTGAAGTTTAATAACAAAATAAAAACCACAAACTAAGTATAAAACAAGGTTAGAATTTTAAGAAAGAAAAATCTTGTCCTCCCCCGCTACCACCTTACAATGGTCTTCGCAAATAGCATCCATACCGCCATATCTCCACTACCAAGCATCATTGGCACCAGATCCTACACCTATCCCATCACCAACCCATCACCGGGCCGCCACCGTCACAACCTCCTCCACCATCTCCGCCATCATCAATCCTACTCCCTCATAACCACCATTTCCACCACCATCATTGTTAACCACACCCTCACTCATGTTACCATCATCATTGCCACTATGGATGCAAATTTCGTACAGTTGAAATGACGAAACTCCACATACAAATCAAGAAACATCGTAAATCTAATTGACAAACACCCAAAAAATGAGGGAATGTATCCACCAAAGGGCCTCCGATGCCTGAAGTTATATCAATACCTGAGAAGAGACGATCATAAGCTTCACGAACCTGTGAAAAAAAAAAAGGAAAATAACATTAATGAATTTGAATTAACTACAATTTTCTCTAAGACCCTGCTTCCTATAAATAAGTACTCTACTTAAAAATTCAATTCTCATTGTTAGCTGTTTAACCCATTAAAAAAAAAAAAAAACTTAAATTAAGAAACAGTTGAAAAAATATGATATCAACTACCACATATGCCAGTGATGTTCAAGACCAAAACTTTCAAACATTAAAAACAAAAAAAATGCATTACTACCAAGAAAACTCAATGCATTACTCGCAGGCGTTGGACCCCAGTTTTTCATGCAATGAAGCTCACTTTACCACATTCCCTTCTTGCCTATAACTTTTAAGAGTCCCACAGCTTTTTATGAATTGAAAAATAAAGCTTTTACAGAACATAGTCTAAAGAAAACGCGATGAGCTAAGAACAATATATTGAAAATAGATAAAGAACTTACGTCTCTGTGGAACATCTTCGTCAGCTTTCAACTTCGCTCCACCTGCACACACACATATATATATATATATATATACAAGCATCAAATCGATGTTCACACTCTTGGCATCTAGTTAGAACAAAAATCCTAAATCAAATTGAAGCAGTGTAAAATCGAGATTGAAAACGCGAAAATACCCAAAACTCGCGCTATAACCACTGGCTCGACTTCACCGTCAGCTTCGGCCTCATCACACACATCGACGTCACTCCAACCCCGCTCTTCACCGTCCCGCCGCTCCCATGCCTACAAAACACACAAAAGCCGATCAAAATCCTTACGTTTCTTAGATCTGAAATTGAGGAAATTCGGTTACGAATTTGCAGAAACTAACCTGGGGTTTGGAAAGAGGACGGGAAGAGGATTCTGGAGGTATAATTTGACAGTCGTTGGTGACCGGTGGACCGCAACGCCGTTGAAAGAGAAGAGGAAGCGAGGATGCAGGAGGGAGGAGAGATTTCTCCAGGGGGAGAGAGGAGAGAGAGGATTAATAACTTCTTTCTTTTCATAATTTTTTTTTAAAATTGTATTTTACACAACAGGTACTATATTTTTATACAAAAGTAGCATTTGCCTACCTATTTTATATGTATGAACACATTTTTTCTTTAGAAAAATGGTAAGAAGAGACAAGGAGAGAGAGAATGTGAGAGGAGTGGTAGGTTTTTAGGCGGGTTTGGTCCTGAAGTGATTCTGAAAAAAGTTGGGAGCTTTTTTGTGTATGGTAAACATTCAGCTTCAGTTTTTTTTCACAGTTTTGGGTGAAAAAAAGCCAAAAACAAGAAGCTACAAAACCCAGCTTTGAAAAACCAGTTTTTTTTCACATCTGTTTTACCTAAAAGTTTACCAAACACTATAATACTGTTTTTTTTTTTCAAAAGCATTTTTACAAAAAAGTTTACCAAACACTCTACAGCTTTATTTCACAGTCGCTTATTCTTACAGCACAGCAGAAACAGTTTTTTTTCAAAGTACATCAATATCAAACCAGCCCTTTGTTTGACAAAGGGAATTTTATTAATATAGTCTTTTTATCCGCTTTTAGTTGACAAAGAGAATTTTTTTCACATCTATTTTACATAAAAGTTTACCAAACACTATAATACTGTTTTTTTTTCTTTTTCAAAAGCATTTTTACAAAAAAGTTTACCAAACACTCTACAGTTTTATTTCACAGCCGCTTATTCACACAGTACAGCAGAAACAGCTTTTTTTCAAAGTACAGCAATACCAAACCAGCCTTTAGTTTGACAAAGAGAATTTTATTAATATAGTCTTTTTATCCGTTTTTAGTTGACAAAAAGAATTTTATTAATATAGTTTTAAATTTACATATTATTTAAATATACTAAACACTAGGGCCATGTTTAGTTGCTTTGTAAAGGCTCAAAAGCCATTTTTTCACACATTTTATAATATTCAACAAATCCTCTTTATAGAGACAACAGTGTTCTGTGATTATGTTCTGTCAAATAAGTTACCAAGCCAATGTATACACGTCGCACTTCTCATAGTTCCCGAGGTCGAGACAATGTACTATCAAGAAATGAGAACTCAGAGTATCTTCAAAATAGATGTTAAATATAGTATGTCAAAATTTTATTGGATGGTTGATGTGGCAAATTGAATATAAGTGTTAAATCATTTTCTTTTCCAATAAATGTGTCAAATATTTATTTTATTATATGGTTGTTAATGGGACTCATGCATTAACAAATTAAATTAAATATATTTGACTCCTTCTTTGTTTGTGTCAAAAAATGCAGCTAAAAAGTAAGAAGTCAAATAACTCACATACCACATCATATATGGCATATCCATTAGAGAACACTTGAATATCTTTTAATCTTATTTGGCATATTTGACATCTCTTTTGGAGATTGTCTTAAATGTGTGAGGTCCAACTACTGTCAAATTTAGTGGTATCTTAGGATAGAGCTTGAGGCATGTTGGTTAAAAAGTCAACAGTCGGTCAAAATGGCAGCTCTAGGGTTATGAAACCCTTCTTGGTCTACAAACATTGGATTTCCATTATGCAAGTTCCATTTGGTCGGTTGTACATCTAACAACATGCTCCATAGGTTTGACCAACTTTTTTTCCATCGCAGCGGGAGGTTTAATGGAACAGCTTGCTTCTCATTCAGAAAAACTAAGGGAAAGGCTTGTTTCGAAAATCGTTGAGATACCTGGTATGCTAGTAACAATTTCATTTGTTGTAAATTGGAATTCAAATCAATTATCTAAAGCAGTTTAAGTCCTAAATATTTGGGTTTTAAATGTTGAACTCAGGAATCAACCGCATATATGAAATGAAGTTTGTCCATGTCCACTCACTTGAATTTTTAAAGTTCATGTGCGAAGAGATAAAGAAAGATTTGGATATGAAACAAGTAAGTTATGGCACTTTGAGATCGGCAATCTTCCAGGCTGTTAGGAAGGGGAATGTGGAGTTTATTACTCATATATGTAAAGCAAATCCTGTACTTCTGTGGTCAAGAGATGACGAGTCAAGAGGCATATTTGACGTTGCGATCCAATGTCGTCAAGAAAAGATTTATAACCTTATATATGGGATCTCTTCGAAAGAGGTGATACATGGTGGTGACAAGAATAATAATAACAAGCTACACATGGCTGGGTTGTTGTCCCCATCTGCACAAGCACAACTTAATCGTATTCCAGGGGCAGCATTGCAAATGCAGCGTGAACTACAATGGTACAAGGTTAGGATTTCTCACTCGACATAATTCTTGATTACTCTGCCTATATAAACTGAAAGAATCAAATTAAGTGTTCGGGAGGTTCTGGATTTGTTTTCCCTTTTTGTAATAATCATCCAAATCTAGCATCAACTATTAGGTACTGGGGGAGGAAGGGAAGAATTGGACTCGACACTTCGGAAAAATGCTCTTAACTAACTGAATTATAAGTCCCCTTGTCTGCTTACTAGGTGTCAATCTTAGTTTGTTTTCCTAAAAAGTTTCTTGCATTAAAGATTCTGCATTTTGAAAGAGTTAGTTATTTACTTTTTGGATCTATTGAAAGCAGATGTTCAACCTAACCCAAATTGTAAAATTAACACAACCTATTGAACATCATGACCAATTGTAGGTGCTCTCATATGTCAGTACAAATGTTAAAAGTAACACAACCTAACACAAGTTACAAATCTTAGAATGTAAAAAGTAGGTGGTTAATCCTAATATAATAAAGATTATAGAAAATTATATATTATGCTCTCATATGTCAGTTCTTGTTGTTCAATGCAATGCAGGAAGTAGAGACTATTGTACCTCCCAACTTTCGTGAGTATAGGAACAAAGGTAAACATTTGACACCAAGGGAACTATTTACAAAGACTCACAGTAGATTGCTAAAGGAGGGAGAAAAATGGATGAAAGAGACGGCAACTTCTTACATTATTGTAGGTGCTCTTATATTTACCATCATGTTTGCTGCAGTAATCACAATTCCTGGAGGAAATGGAGATACCGGCTTTCCCGCATTCATCGATGAAAAATTGTTTATGTTATTTATAATGTCAGATGCTATATCACTATTTTCTTGCACGACTGCAACGTTGACGTTTCTCGGAATTCTCACGTCACGTTTTGCAGAAGATGATTTCCTGAAATCCTTACCAACAAAAATCATAATTGGTCTTGCCACTCTCTTTTTGGCTATTGCAACCATGATGATTGCGTTTTCCGCTGCCTTTCTAATTATAGTTCGTGGACACTCCTGGATTGTGATTCCGACCATACTTCTTTCAAGTGTTCCAGTCACTTTATTTGTTTGGATGCAATTCCCCCTTCTAGTTAGAATTACCGCTTCTACGTACGGAAGAGGAATATTCAATAGGAATGTGGAACGCTGGTTGTAAGGTATTTCATTATTTTATATTTCTTATTGTATCTGTTTATGTGGGATCCTAAAATTAGAGGTGTAACTGATTCGATGGATTATATATTAAGGAATAAATTTGTGGTATATTTGGAACCTCTCACTTACAAATGAAGAGAAACACCACTAGACGTATTAGTAAATGACATCTTGTTTTTGTGTATTGACTGATTCGTTTTTATTGTATGATGAATGATTTGATTGTAGTTACTACATTACAAGTTCGAATAAGAAGCACACAAGGCACCCAACAGGATGCGCACATGAACTAATCATTCAGATTATCCCATCATCTTTAAGACAATAGACCAGTTCACTAATGAAACCAATAAAGAAAGGAAACGAAAAGCCATAAGTAAATTTAAACTGTAGCAAAAGCTATTTCATTATCTTCATGGCCAGTTCACAAACTGAGAATCCAGATTAAGTAGTTTTACGTCTAAGCACTATGATGTTGAACATAGATCTATCAATCACAGTAAGAACTGAAAGTTTTTTTCAACCTGATGCACCCGACGATAGATCTTGTCCCAACCTCTAATGTCAGACAGTAGAGGTTTAACCATATAACGCACGCCATGGCTCCCGATCGTCTTTTGATTTTCTTGTTGGATTCCATGTGATCTTGTCTCTTGAAAAGGAAAGGTTCAAAGTGCTTGCTAAAAGTTCTCCAATCTCATAAAGTATCTGAAAAAGAATCCACCTAGAGTTAGACAATATACGAACACTCGGGAAACAGACAGATTCATAGAGAACTATAAGGAAGAGAAAGAAACAAGGCTAAACGACTTATTTTCAGCAGTGGAACATGGAGAAACTGAGCATACACTATTTTTCCCACTCATCTCTCAAGCAAATCGTAGAAATACAAATCACATGGCCTCCAAACCCAACTCGAATTCAATCATATGTCACAAAAATTCTAGGTAAACTGAATGTTGACAGTTGCATTAGATAAAGTAATAAAAAAGACTGTATACCTGAAACTCTTCTTTATCATAAACGTGTTGACCTCTTTGCCCAATAAGAACATATACTGGCAACTTCAAAACACGGACCAACTGAAGAAAGCAAGCCAAAGGTTCATGATGAATCTGCAAGGATGGCTGTGGCTTCTGGGTTTTGGTTGCCATAGCCTTGCTTATGGCTGTTTCTGAACCAATCTCTATACCATAAAGTGAACATTTGCTTTCAAATTTTGTTGCAGATTTACTTTCCCCCTTTAGCTTGGATGACTCTAGGAAAAACGGGGCAACGACTGTGGGAACTGAGGATGAATTCTGCCCTGCTAATTGTGCTAGAACTTCACTAATAGCGCAGGCTAGTATTGGCGGTTCATGGTATTCCATAAGCAGCACAGACACCTGAAAAAGACAAAATTGAAGAGAAATTTTTTTAAAGTTCCCCTAATCTGTTATCTTCAAGATATGTTAGAAGATAAATAAAATAGTTATTCACTCTGTCCTAGTAACTCAAGCTGTTGGAAATAGTAATAAACCGACAAACTCAACACAAATCAAAGCTGTTGGCTCACATCCTAACAACTAAAGCATTTCAGAGCAGTGTAGATGGATAAACTTTATGAAAAACAGAAAACTGCATAAAAAAATAATGTGGAACCTTCCACTGTTATCGTCACAGCATGAGTTCTGAAACACAAAGGAACAAAACTTTTACAAAGTAATTTAATGGGTTTCTACCACTATGGGCATAGAAACCAAATCTACAAGCATTCTTCGAAAAACGCCTGCAACCAGGTCCCTTTAGACCTCACAGATCACTCACAATTCCATAACACCGAGTCGATTTTAAACCCCACATGGTTTTGAAAAACCAGCATCGTTTTCAATTTCAATCACACACAATCTAAACCCCAAATTGTCACAAATTTCACTTTCACCATAAAAACTAGTACACATTTCATTACAAAATACACGACCCATTTCTCAACACCCAAATCCCACATAGAATCTAATCTATACGAGACAGAATCTATACGAATACAATCCCGCTTCTGGGTCCTAAACAATTCCATGAGAGAGAGAGAGGAAGAGAGAGAAGGGGAACCTCATATTGGCCCTGGGGATCGAGGAAGTGGCGAAGGATTCCAGAAGCTTTGCAATTTTGGATTCCATAGCGCTCCAATGAAAGCTCGAAACTTTCTTCTCTGCAACAAATTGGCGCACCGAAATCAATCGATATAATATGAATTTGATCTCAAACTTAAAAGGGTTATTTTTTTTTTTTTGGCGAACCTTAAAAGGGTTATTAGGAAGAGATCTTACACAGTAGAATTGCTTGGATTTGGGCGGAAAGCAGCTGAGATGGCTTCGCCGAAGCCCTCTGAGTCTCTCAGCAGAAACACTACCTTCGAACCAACCTTCATTTTCTTTCTGCTCTATCTTCTAACCAATGTCCGGAGGTGCGCGCACTTGCAATTTCTAGGAGATCGAGTGCCGCTTTTTTTTTTTTTTTTTTTTTTTTTCTGTATTTTATTATTTATTATTATTATTATTATTATTTTTGTGTAGTTTAAATAAGCGGATGAGGTGTTTGGCTAAGCAACACAATGGGCAGCTTAATTTGGTATCGAATTCGCCATCATGATATTCAAACTTAAGAACTCTCACTTCCAAGTGAAAATGAATACCATAAGATCGTAGTACTAAGTAGCTAAATCAATGGCATTTATTTTTTCTTCTTTATGGGGTAAGGTTTATGGCTTGCTTTGATTATTCATTTCCCATTCAAAACTAAAAATTTGTCACTTAATCCTTGAAAGTCACAGAAGTAACTTAATTAGATTGTAGATAGAGTAGACGAAAGAAGACCAATTGAGATAGAATTCAACTTTTAAGGAGTTAAGTGACGACTTTTCAATTTTAGAAAGTACAGTACGATTCGAATCTTGTTTTAGGTGACAAATGAGTAGAATAGACCAATTTCTCTAACAAATCAACTGTAGAATTAAGGGAACTTTAACGAAAAGCTCCCGGTACTGTTCACTTTAACGAAAAACCACATTTTTACACTAAAAAGTCAATCCTGGTACTATTCACTTTACCCTTTATTTTGTCCTTATCATTAAAACTCAAAGTTTTCAAGCCCTTTTCATTAGTTTTCCTTAGAATTAATGGCACGCCGCATGATATATGCTTGATACTTGAATATTGGCTTGAGAAAATTTCTCTATCTTTTCTTATTCTAAAAAATTAATGGCACATCACGTTTGACCTGATAAATATATTTCGGCCAACCTAGCTTCCTCTGTCCATCAGAGCCAACAAAGAGTACTTCGCGGTGGTGCAGTGATGAGATATGAAAGTATAGTGCGGTTCAATACGCGTTTTACGATCATACATGCATATTTTTTATTTTTTCATACAATCTCAATGAGTAGTTAAATTATGCCTTTTTTCCCAAAATGTGAAAGTATATATTGTACACTTTTTCAATGCAACATACAAACTTCACATATTATTTATTGATAAAATGAAAATAAGTCAGATTAGGAAATATTCAAATTTAATATAATGGCTGATGTTTTGGAGAAAAACTTGTGTGAGACTTATATTGTCACTGGATTTTGCTAAGTGACACTACAATCCAATCAAAACTCACCGCATGACAATTCTACAATATAAAACTTTTATTACTTTTTTATATTTAAAGCTCTCATAATTATTTTTTCTATTAATTAATACACACCATGAGATTAATCTAATGTTTTTTTTCCCACTCGTGTCTTCCTTTCCTTTCTTCATAAGAATATGATAAAAAAAAATTAAGCCATTAAAATTTTCTTCCCAAGTCCTTTCAATTGCTGGGAAAAGGAAAATGGAGATGGAAGTTTGTTCCTTTTTCCTTTGTTGTGTAATATTTTTCAAAATCTATTTTTCCTTTTTTACTTTTCACCGACCTGAATGTATATATAAAAATATAGTTTTCTTCAGGTATGTGATTCTAACTCACCTTGTATCATCAACAGTCGGTTTTGGTCACTGGGTTTCCAACATTTGCAATCTTAATCACTTTAGTAAGTTTTGTGTTTAAAATATCAAAATGTTCATTATTATTTATAATATTGTTAAAAGTATATAATTAAATTTTAAATGAACGAACAACTCTTGTAAAAATACAGCTTTTGTAAAATATGAAATATGTGTTGGATATTTTTTTCCATTTCATGATAGTGGGAGAAGATGACTTAATTGTTTTTTTCCATATTCATATGAAGACAGGAAAGACAAAGAGTGGGGAAGAAGACAGTAGAGAAAATTTGGGAAGAAAAAAGAGGGAGAGGAGAAGAGGAAAAAAAAATCACTAAATTATTCTCGTGGTGTATATTAATTAGTAAGAAAAAAATTATAAGAGCTTTAAATATAAAAAATAAAAGATTATACTTAGACTTACCATGTGGTGAATTTTGATTGGATTGTAGTGCCACTTAGTAAAATCCAATGGCAAGTCAAGCCCTACACAAGTTTTTCTCGATGTTTTGACATACATCTCTTAAAAGTTAAGACAGATGAGGTTTTGTTGAAATTGGAAGCAGCTTAGCTAGTCTGAATCCCAGGTGGTTTCAAAATTTGGATGAAGTTTTTGCTAAAATTTCATATATGTAACCCTAATTTGCTAGAATCTCTTGACCATTGATCTTCTTGAACTTTTTCCACTTCAACCAATTTAACACCAGTGAATAAGAAAATCAAAAGTAATTTTGCATGATTTGCCTTGGATTAATCTATCGAAACAAGTGTAAAATGAATCAATTCATCCACCCATTTTTCATGGTTTTGGCTACAATTAAACTCTGGAACATAGTTCAGTGTCGTAACGTTTGATACTTGAATATTAATTCAAAGCATTTTCTTTTCACTTTCTTATCCTGAAAATTAACAGTAATATCGGTCCTTAAACCCTAGCCATATCCACATTACACCAACACCCCTTTAATTTTCCACACACAGAAAATAAAAATGGCAAGAATTTAATAATAAATCCACTTGAAAAATTGCAAGAATAAGTAGATCATGGAATAGCATTTCTAGACCTTAATTTTCTTAATTTCCTGCATATATAATACGAATACAATTTTACATTATTATATATGCCTCCCACCATTCATCATCCTCCAAATACCTTCCCTACCAAAGGCTACCCACTATCCTATAACAGCACTAAACGGGTGACACCAACAGTTAAAAAAGTTCAATTTACAAATTATCAAATGAATATTAGAGTAACCTTATATATGAAGTAATGCTACGACCATAATTTACAATTTTACAACCATTTTCTGTTTTTTTTTTCCTTTTTC
This sequence comes from Malus domestica, assembly GCF_042453785.1. Lineage (NCBI taxonomy): Eukaryota > Viridiplantae > Streptophyta > Magnoliopsida > Rosales > Rosaceae > Malus > Malus domestica. Next base: position 10,859,889 of record NC_091677.1, on the reverse strand, counting down.
TATGAGTTAGTTTCCCTCACTCAATCTTATATGCATGAAGAAACAGGCAGAAGTCAGAAGATGTTGAGTTACTAGTCTGAGTTGAATAATAAGGACTGCTATGATCACTGTCTATGCCGCCGTTGCCATCTCTGTCGTGATCGCTCTCTGATTCCGGCGGCCCTGGCTTGAAAATAAACAGCCCGTGCCCAGTCCCGGGGCTGCTGAAAAGCCAATCGTGCACGTCCCAGAAAACTTGAACCGGTTGCATGTTCACCATTACGGTCTGATTCCCTCTGAATTTCCACTGCAGATTCTTGACATGAATCAACACAAACCCATCTATGCTGATCCACATTTCGGGGTCTATGGAGCCCGATGTTGAGCTCTCCACGACAATGTCATGCTCTTTTATATTCTCATCAAACTTCACTCTTGTGGCAAAACTTTTCTTGGCAAACACGTTTTCTTTTTTGTGGTATAAAAGTGCCTCCACAAGGGCTGGTCTGGATTTTGTTCTCTTGTATGCCTTTTTCTTCATGTCTCCCAATAACAACACAATCTCCTCATCGCAAACAAGAGCAACATAAAAGTTAGAACAAGGTTCTGGGCCGCCGCCAAATTTTGCAGAATGAAGATCCCAACAAACCTCCCCTTGATTCCCTTCGACCTCGAATGACTTATACCCTTTTTTGCTCCAAAAATTCCATGGCTTTAGGTCGATTTTGCACGTATAATGAAAACCGCCGTCTAAGCTATCAATCCGAATGCTGAGGGAATGGTTCATGAGGTTCTTACACCATATGATCGTCACCTTCCGCCAACATGTCGCAATATTTGCAAGGTAGACGCAAGTCACCGTGTTTTGTGCGGTTTTTGTTGTCACAGGGTCTTCTTGATCTTCTCTGCAAATGGTGGAGGCTCATGTAACGATTGACCTCGTAGTGATCGACTCAAAGACTGCATCTTTGCAAATGTAGATGCTTTCTCGAAACAATAATGCTAGAGTCGTGAAATTTGTTCACCAAAACCGATGTATACTTCTGATAGGAGTTGATGATCAGGAAAAATTATAATAATATCGCGGATTGAATAAACATGCGGATTGAGGATGAGAAAGAGATGTGTAATGTTTAAGGTTTGATCGGTAGCAATTTAATAATCAAATATTTATTGCCACCTCCATTTTCATGTGCTACACCAACAAATATGTAAAATTGTTGGGTTAGCAATCATTGAATAGGTTAGGTAAAAAGTTTCACATTGATTTTTTTTTTTTTTCAATTGTGGATCTTGAAGTCTAATGCTAATGAGAATGAAAAGGGATTGGATATTTGGAACTTACAACTTAACCTCTTGGGATCTTTGGGATTCTTGGTGCCCTTGGATATGGCCTATTGACATGGATGGAGATTGATGAGAAACTGGTTTGACAGAGAGAAGAGAGAGAGAGGGGTTGGTGAAGAGAGAGACGAGGAAGATCAAATACAGAAAATAAAACCAAATAAACAAAGCGCTCTTTTTCACAGACGAAATGTACCTTGTTGAACACTTGCTCCCTCTGTGAATGCACAAGTCCACCAGCAAAGAATGCGCATCCAAGCACGAGCAACATGTTCGATAGGATTGAGCCTAAGGATTGTTGAACAACACGAATCATGCCTCTTTTCAGAGCGTAAATTGATATTATCAATTCTGTTGCGTTTCCAAAGGTGGCATTCAGAACACCTCCAACTGCAGAATTAACTCATAATTGGACTTATGGATAACATTTTTGGATCAACAAATGAATACTAATTGTAAAGTTAGTGCGACCGCTTTCAAAATTTAGGGTTAAATGTGAAAGGAAACATGTGATGCAGGTGAAGTACTGGCTGGATGAAGATAATTTTAGAGTGCTCAAACCAAACTTACAAGCTTTATGAAGATTTATGGAATCTGGCATTGATCAGTGACTCAAACTTGAAGCTTTATGAAGACTCTATGGAAATAGAAAAAATGGATATTTGCATTTACAACATGCTTACCTGTTGGTCCAGTATAGCAAGCCAGCTGCCTGCATCAAAAGAAGCCAAGCTTGTATTAGGTACTCAATAATGCATATTGATGGCAAATTAAGTTGATATGGATGTCCGTCTCATGTGCACGCGGATTAAACCCTAATATGCTAAAACACTAACAAATGTTGTTTTCTAATACATCAAGTTAACTGGATGGTTGTTCAAACAAGGCTGTTGGATTCCACTTGTAAACATTTCTTTTTGTGAACAAAGAATACAAAGAGAATGCAAGAAATCTTACTCTGTGGCATAGACTAATCGCTCCGCCAAATGTATGATTCCCAACAAGCTTAAAAGAAAGACCTAACCCTGAAACGCGTTAAAAAAATCAAATAAACTAGGCATACAATTGTGTGATGATCCGAGAGATTCGCACGCAGAAAAAGATAGTGAAAACTCACATGATGGCCGGTTAATTTATCAACCACGATTGCTACGATTGCTAAAGGGCCAAAAGGAATGAGCAAATTAATTTTGGCAGAGAAAACTACAATCCTGATGCTATCGACAACACTATTCTTCATGACATGGGGACAACAGTCATTTGCACCACCAGAATATAGAGCCATGCGGGGAGCCTCGTCCAATGAATGTTTCTCGCCCCCAACTAGGCTCTGATCCTCGAACTCAAACACTGATTTGGGCTGTGTTGATCCCATCTGTGGAGTCGAAATCTTTGTTACCAAAGATTATCACTGCTACCAAAAGAAAATGCCTTTGATACTATATACAGCTAAAGAATTTAAAGCTGACCTCAGCATGGGAATTTATTTTTATTGTGGCTGAATCGTTGTTCCTGCTATTGTTGTCGTTGTTGTTGCTGTTGTAATGGTTATCAGAATCCATGAAGTGGAAGTAAAAACTCTATGCCAAGAAATCAACAAGAATTCCATCTCCAAACATGCGCATCACTGCTACATCACATTCTCCACAATCAACACACATACATAGTATAATAGAAATCAACATGAGATCTAAAAATTTTATGCCTATACACACACATAATACACATAACATCTATGCATATACTCTCTACCTGTTTTTAATAAAGACCATATCCAGTGGCGTAAGCAAGTTCGTTAGTGCAGCGTGCTCCCCTTCTGCACCCAAACTCGACTTCGAATACCCCTCCCCGTTCTTTACTCTAGATTAAAATATCCCTTGAATCAAAATAAATCCCATATGATTTTTTTGTCAATAACATGAATTTAACAACCCGAATAAAAAAATATCATGCATCAATATACGAACAGGAATACTAAATTGGGGATGAATGATCATAAAAGTTACAGTATAAAGTTCAAAATTAGGCCGGAATACTAAATCCAGATCAAACTGATAGCATAACATATGAATTGGCCAAACAAAACAGGAATACAAACAAGTTATAGAATAAAAGGTACCTGAAATCTGGAACTGGTTTTTTTGTTATCCCCAAGTTTGCGTTGTAGAAAGCTGAAAGCCTCAATGGTACCAATATCTTCCCAGTAGCCATCATACAAATAAGCTTGAACCTGTAGGCATTAATAATTAGTATTTTGGGAGATGAATATTCGGATGAAGGGTAGCGGGGGACAGAAACTATGGAACTGGGAAATATTTAGCAGATCATATAAAATCAATTTAGGACACTATCTTTTTCAGTACAAAGAGATTTGTTCAGTTTCGAATGAAAGATATTTGCAATTATGTAATACCAACAATTATTCCAATCTTTTCCACCTCTTTTGATTGATCTTTCATAGAAATTACAGAATAAAATATATGAATGAAAACTTACTCTCAAACCAATGGAAGTTGCGCCTGGAATAACTTCACTCCCGAAATCATTTGCACCAAGAAACTTGTCTCGAAGTAGATCTAACATCACATTTTTGCTCACAACATATATACCCATGCTGGCAATATAAGGCATCTCTTTTGCTCTCTCATCATCAAGACCCAGGATAGTAATATCAACCTATATAACAAAAACAGAAACAACAACATTTTGCATCACTAATCAATCACACACCTAAACCCACAAGCGATCGAAGTTCACAATGAAACGAATATGTAATGCACTAAATAATGAAAAACAATCTGCAAGTGGATCGTTCACCTTCATAGCTTTGAGCTGCTCCCCTTTAGGTTTCTCAGCAAACTCAATAATCCTTCCCTTTTCATCAATCTTCATCAAACCAAAGGCGGTAGCGCGCTTCTCATCCATGGGCAGAGCAACCACAGTGATGTCTGCATCAGTTTCTCTGTGCGCCTGAACAAACCTCTCATAGTCCATCCTATACAAGTGATCCCCAGCAAGAACTAAAAATTCCAATACATTGTGCTCCTCAAACAACCACAAGTGCTGTCTCACGGCATCCGCGGTACCCTGTAAAGCACCAAAACCAAATATCCCAACTCAAAAACCAATGAAAACCAAAAATCCATACTCAAAAACCAATCGAAACCTGATTTCCAACACAACCCCACAATTTGAAACAAGCTTTTTCATCACCTGAAACCAATTGGGATTCTCGGGGCTCTGCTGAGCAGCAAGAACCTCAACAAAGCCTTCATTTTTGTAGCCACCCATGTTACTGGCATAAGCACGAGAAAGATGGCGATTGAGCCAAGCGGAATTGAACTGGGTCAGCACATAGATATTGGACACGTTGCTGTTGAGGCAATTACTGACTGGGATATCGATCAGCCTGTAGTTTGCTCCCAATGGAACAGCAGGCTTCGCACGCTTCTTGGTCAATGGGTAAAGCCTCGTCCCAGCTCCCCCACCCAGGATAATCCCCAACACACTCTACACATTAACACAAACAAAATTCCCAAAATTTCAATCCAAACAAGAACACATTATGCGACTGCATAGAAACAAAAGCACGAAATGCGAAAGAGAGGGAGAGAAATGAATCACTTACCCGGCTCGCATCGGGATCAAGACACGTCTGGGAGTTCTTGGAATCGGAAACAGCCTTCGGAGAGACAACCAGCGGCGGGCCTCTGTGAGTGGGGCATTTCCTCGTACAGGTGCTGGGGGCGGGGCAGGGATTTTGGTCCCGGAGAGATGAGAACCGCTGAAGGAGAGGCGGCTGATGTTCTGGGTCTGCTTCGAGTTCGGCAACACCGACGATCGCGACGTGAGCACTCCGCTCGCTGCCATTGAAGAGGACGTGTTCGTCGCGGGAATTTCCGTCGGGGGATGATTTCCTGGCGGACGAGCACACAGCTCCTGAGAGGTCGGCGCTGGTTGAGGGCTGCTGTCGGGCTTCTGCTTTCTTCTCGGGCTTAGTCGAGCAAGTCTCGTCGGGCAAATCTTGATCGGGCAAGACTCATCGGGTGCTGAAAGAGAAGGAGAGTTAATTTGAAAGGTGTCTTTGTGGGCCTTAGGTGTAGGGGCTCACAATCAAGATTAACTTTGAGGTGCTCAGGCGTGCCACTGCTATCTTCAGTATGGCAGATGTCGAATGGATATTAAGTTTTAGTTGTGAATATGCATATGCCCGAGAAACCGTGTTAGATATAACAGATGCCTTTGTGAGGCCTTAGGTGTAGGCCTTGAGGCTTCCTGTCAAACTAAACCAGTGCTTGAACATATCATATTTAGTCTTCATGGTTGCGAGAATCTTATCACTATTATATTTCTGATTACCCGAGTCTGAGAAGTGGAACGAACCCAAATTGATGCCTTTGTGGGGCCTTAGGTGTAGGCCTTGAGGCTTCCCATTAGAGTTTGTTCCTGTGCTCGGACAGGTTAGACCGCGAAGTAGAATAAATCCAAATAGGTGCCTTCGTGGGGCCTTAGGTGTAGGCCTTGAGGCTTCCTATCAGAATCCATTCCATACTTATGCGTTCTATGATAATCATGACATAATAGAAACAAAATTAGGAGGTAGGTCGATTACTTGCGCCCCAAGTAACTTCGGACTTCTCGTTTATCAAGGATTGTTGTGGATGGGTTAAGTCCACATAAAGTTCTTTTTTATGCCTTGAGGCCAAGAACTTTTAAACTGATCAGATTTACATGCCCGCAGGCTTAGGACTTAGATCTGATTTGAACACTGAAGATATATTCAAATCGGATTCAAGTACTGAGGAAGCCTTTTCATCATGATTTTGCTAGAAACAACTTGTATATAACTGAAAATATACAACATATTACTAGGCTTTTAAAGAAAGAAAAGACAAAGACAGAGCAAAGACGGTCGGGCAAGATTAAACCTTATCAGTTAAGGTTGATCTTCTTGCAGATTCCTATCTTTGTGGCTCTGTCAAATGTCTGAAAGCTTAGAGGGAGAGAGGGAGGGAGAGGATACAACAGTGAATCGATACTACAACAAGTTTGAACAAGGTAGCAGAGCTATTACAGAGGTTGGAAGAGAAGATTATCCCGCGGGGGATAAAGGTTTATCCCGAATAGGATGAAGGCTTGGGCTGACTACAACTTCGTTTGAAGGCAAATCTGGCTTTAAGCAGAGTTTTGGCTTGCATTTGTATGTTTGATTAAGTGTCCTTGCTTCTGCCTTCTCTTCCTCCTTTTATAGACAACTTTGGCTCGGGTTCCTGTAGCAACAGCCTTGCCCGAATGCGGTTTAGAGGTGATGACTCATCAGCTTTTTTACACGGATGCCACCAAAAAGTACTTTATTGGGCTGTGCAGTCTGATCAGCCTACACCACTTGGTCCTTGGGTAGGTAAGCAAGTGGCCCTTTTCCTGCTCCCTAAGTTTCGTCCGGGCCTTTGGTTGGGCCGACTCCATCCCTGGCCCAAAGTTCAGTTTTATCCCAAACAGGACGCCATGTAACATGAAATTTTGAGAGAGAGCTTCAGAGAGTTGCAGAGGGAGACGGTGGAGTGTTTGGGACCGCCAGCTGAGATTTGATGACATTTTGGGATGCGTTTGCCCTTCCCATTTTAGTGTTAATTACGCAAACCAACGACAAATCTAAGAGGATGGCGGAAAGGGTATTGTTGACTTTTTACAACATGTTAATATTAGTAGTTATTTGACGGAAGGAAAGGAGCACCAAAAAATCTGCAGAAATCGCCAGTATTTAAACAAGTGGACGTCATTAAACGTCAGGTAACGGTGGATGCATCAATGGAAGAGTGACACGTGGCATTTGGGTTTTGGCCTAAGATTTTGTGTCACATGTCACTACTTTTGTTTTCGACCGTCCTTTTTTTTTTCTTATATGGTTATAAAATTGAGATGTTAAATTATAAAGTAAATTGTAGCAATGGTTCCTCAACTTTAATTAAATTGGAGCAATGGTCCCTTAACTAAAAATCTATTACCATTGGTTCTTCAACTTATCAAAACGTGTAGCTATGGTAATTTTTATCAACTTTGTCAGAATTTTGTTAAAATGAGTTATGTTAGAATGACCGTTGCTACAATTAGCTTAAAATTGAGGAATCATTTCTCCAATTGGGTTAAAGTTGATGGATCATTTCTCCAGTTGGATTAAAGTTAAGGGACCATTGGAAATGGATTTTTAGTTGATGGATCATTTCTCCAATTGGATTAAAGTTGAGAGATCATTTCTCCAGTTGGATTAAAGTTGAGGGATCATTGGAAATGAATTTTTAGTTGATGGACTATAGTTGCACATTTTGATGAGTTGAGGGACCAATGGTAATAGATTTTTAATTGAGAGACCATTTTTTCAATTGAGTTAAAGTTGATGGACCATTTTTCTAATTGAATTAAAGTTGATGGATTATTGTTATAATTTACTCTAAATTATGAACTTAGCAACCTTTCGAATCTTGCCTGACAAACTCACAAACGACGATGGCAATTATTGGTATCTACTTTATCCTGTTGACAATATTTGCTAGGAGTTGTGATTGGTTGGTAGCGTATATTAATTTGGATTTGGATCCTTACTTGAGTCAATGGAAAGGATCCTCCTGATCAAGCATTGTGGACTGTTAGATTTTCATCCAACGGCTATAATTATTATAATTTTAAAGGAACCCCCTGTTTATTATAACTTTAAAGGGACCCCCTGTTTATATCCGTTGGATTTTCATCCAACAGCCCACAATGCTTGGTCAGGAGGATCCTCTCCATTGGCTCATAAGAGGATCCAAATCCTATTAATTTACATTGATGGATATTGAAGATATACCGTGTTTGATATAGTGTAAATATTTTATCAATGTTAACTAAATAGGATTACTTTTAATTATATAATATGCTATATTTTTTTAGATTGACTTACATTTGGTGTCTTTGCCGTGGCAAATATTTCATATCAATAATTCATTGGGATGTGATAAAGTTATACGCATGAAAATACGTTATTAGTAATTGAGAAAAGTGTCGATCTCGTCTTGTTAGCTTGGTGAGAGGAAGCCTCGAGACCGCATCTTCTAGCCAAATAGGGAGCGATCACTCAATAACGAACACTAACACGTGTGAAACAATATTTTTTCTTAAAGATGTTATATTCACACTTTTCAAATTACTTTCTCTACATAATTAAGCAACATTTGACGACCACTACATTAAAGGTTGTTGGGCTGAAATTTTTTAGCCTAGCCAACCCAAACCTACAGGCCGAGTCGGGTTTTATTTTGGTCGTACCGTCTATTTGATAAATATACTCTAGCCAATACAACGTTGAGTGTTGATCCAACTTTAAATATATTTCTTTAAATAAATCAAAACCCACTGAAAATTGTCTTATGGTTTGACTAGCTGTGTAATATGCCATTCCTCATGTGGTACCTCCAAACTTCGATTTCGTGTTCAATTCACTTGACTCTTGGTCACTCCCCTTAGATTTGACAATGAGAATAGAGGCTAAAACACTAAACGCATATCCATTTATTCTCTATTTTTAATATCAAATCTAAAAATAAAATAACCATACATTGATCACTAACAAACATATTGCCAATAACCCCAAGAATACTAAATGAAGACCTGGCATTCGTGTTGTGTTTTATGTGTTCGTGTCGTTTTCGTGTCATACTCGATATCTTAACAGGTCGTATCGTGTAACACCCATTAAAATAAACGGGTAAAATGACCTGACCCAAAATCGAGCTGATAATATTAACGGGTAATATGACCCGATCCGTTACCCATTAAAAAATATATATTTTAAACCAATAAATAATCAAATGAAAAACATAATACTAAATAAGTATATACATACCATATTATCACATCCAAAACATAAAAATGCATTTTTCTTTTAAGTATATTTTCGCTTACCTAAATTGATCAAATGGTAAAATTGGAAAATATTGGAATAGAGAAGGGGTTTTTTTCATCCAAAAAAGTTCTAATAATATAAGTGAAATAGAATCTAACGGTACAGATTTACTCTCATTTATCTTATGATTGTTATTTAAGTAAAGTCTTTAATAGTTTTTTAATTAATGTAGAAGTGTAAAAAATATAGAAAAAATATATAAACGCTCGTAATGACAAGCTTTACAACTTTCATGAAGAGCTTAACTTCGAAATTTGCCACTATAATCATATAAATCATAGATCAAAATTTAACCGTTGATTGTTGTTTACATTTACGCTTCATTGTTCTCAGCAACATTTGCTTTTTCAGATTTTCTTTTTAGAAAACATGATCTATTGGAGGATGTAGGAAGATGAACGGTTTGGATCGTTGATATTATATTCAGAGTTTTACGGTTAGTGAAAATATTGTTTGATGTTTATAAAGTTTCTACAAACTATATGACATCGACTCATATTTTAGTTAACCGTAAATATCGAAACGTGATATCAAAGATCTGAATCTTTCATCTTCTTACATCCGCCAGATGATCATGTTTTCAAAAAAGAAAATTTTAAAAATGAAATTCAGTAAGAAGAATAAAGCGTAAATGACAATTGACGGTTAAATATAAATTTAAAGTTTATGGATTATATTGTTGGATTTCGAAGCTGACCCCTTCATGAAAGTTGTAAAGCTTGTCACTATGAGTGCTTGTATTTTTTTTACATTTTTTACACTTCTACAATAATTATTATTAATTTTATTAATTTTTCCCTCAAATAAAAAACATTATTCATGAGGGTTTGGAGGATTTTAAAAATCTAAACGATAATGTAAGTGTAATGATTATCTACTTGTGGAGGAATAATCATGAATCACGAGTGTTTAAATATTCTTTCACATTTTTCATACTTGTATGTATGTCTTCTTAGTTCTTACCTATACAAATACTATACTAGTTTATTGTAATTTTGGACAACAACATGTTAAGTAAAATTTATCCTAGTAATGATAATAAAGAACTCTCATAATAAAAATAAATAATGACTAAAACATTTTTTTTAACTATATAGAATAATAATACAAAACTATATATTTAATATAGAATATATTGTATATTAATATGGCTATTGTATTTTATAATAAATCTTTTAGTAATTAAACTTTAAAATTATCAAAATATTTTTTTTCTGAACGGGTCGAAACGGGTTACCCACATGTGTACCTATTAAAAATCCGTTATTAACTGGTCACCTGATAATGACCTGATTAGTTATCGTGTTGACATGAAACTCGTTATTTTTGTATCGTTTTCGTGTCGTGTCAGAAACTTCTGGGTCTAACTATATGCATAATCGTGAGGTCTCTGGACTCAAGTCACCTCCTTTTCTTTCTTTCTTGACTTTCTAAATTCTAAGCGTGAATATTGCTCCTTTTTATTTTATTCTTTTGTATTGGTTACATTCGATTACTCCTTCGACCTTTTAGGTAGGAATATGATACCAACATTAAGTGGAGGTTTGCGTGTCCAGTTCATCTTTATTAGTTTGCCAATGCAAGGATTTTTTTTTTTTTTCTTTTTTTTGGTCGAAAGAGAGAATTTTATTGAATTAAATATGAACAGGTACATTTGCATCTTTTGCTAAAATATTAAAAAGAAACTCTGGACCTAACTTATCCCAGCCAAATCTCCCGCCATGCTTAACGATGTACATCTCCACCAAATGGGCTGCACGATTGCATTGCTGAGGGGTAAAGAGAACCTTACCAACTGGAATAAGCTCACCATCCTCCAAATATCTTGGAGATAAATTTCTAAAGTCACATCAGCCGTGACCTCCTTATTAAGCATCTGAATCAATCCCTTCGAATCCGATTCCACCACCAATCTAATGCCAACCTCCATAACATCACTCCCAATAATCGACTCCATCCCCTGCCTCCGCCATAATTCCCACCCCACAAACCACCACCCCCCCCCCCCGGCGGCGCCGCGGGAAGCTTCGGAATCCCAGCAAAGTCCCGAAGCATTTCGTTGCTTATTTGCATACTTACTAGTTTTTAATAACTGGCTAGCTGCAGTTTGTTGGCTTCGATCCATTTCAATCCGTAAGTAGTAATTAGACTACTTTAATTCCATTGCTAATTTTTTGTTTATTTAGATAATATAATATATGATATGCTCCACCGGGATCACAGGTTGAACATGGCAAAGGGTGTTTGGGAGACCATGGCACAAGGTGTTTGGGCGGCCATGTCACACGTGTTACATCCATCAGTGCCCAATACAAGCACAGGTGTGTTCCGAAACCACGGTACTATATTTTTATACTACATTTGTGTATCATTCAGTGTTTAAATATTGATATCGGTGGAAATATCGATACTCAAATTTATAAAAATATCAATAGATATATTAATATCAATATCAGTTGCCTTCAACGAAAATGATGAAAATTTGCCAAAAAACGTGAAAATTTGAAATTACACTTTAAGATATGTCATATCAAACCACGTGAAAATTTGAAATTACACTTTAAGATATGTCATATCAAACCACAATACATGTATTACTAAAAATTAAATGATTAAATACTATATAACATGTTCATCTTTTACACAGATAAGAGACTCAAGGAGTCATAATCCCACTAATTTTTTTTACTGAATCTTATCCCAGTAATCTACAATTCATATAATCTTCACATAATACATAACTTAATTCAAACGAGAACAACATCAACAGAAAAATCCAATCCAACACATTTAATTAGGTAATTATATGAAATATTACCTTTCATTAAGGATAACTAAGTCTTTTTATTTTTTAAATACACCTTTATTGAGTAATAATCTTCCTATACTTATAAAATTGGTTTGGTCATAACATTATTACTATATAATGTCTAATTTTACCACAAATTTCATATATTTGTAACCATATTCATATTCATGGAGATACCATACCATGAGCATTGTAGTAAAATGTAAATTATCTCAAGGACATATAATGTATAATTTTACCATAAATTTCATATAGTTGTAACCATATTCACATTCATGTGCATTTACATATCAGTGCTGTAATTAATGGCATGAACAATTTCTTGGTTTTCTTTGTGATTAAACAAACATAGTGCTCTATTTTCAATACTTTTGGAGTGTTAATTACAATGATCCTCTTCACTTCTAGTGAGAGGTCTTAGATTCAATTATCACTAAAGACGAATTTGAATCACATTATTGCTAGCTCATTGTAAGGCTAAGCCCACCTATCCCTTTAATGAAGATAATATCGTTTGTTCTAAAAAAAAAAAATTACATTGATCACTAACAAACAGATTGCCAATAACCCCAAGAATACTAAATGAAGCTCGTGTTGTGTTTTATGTGTTCGTGTCATACCCGATATCTTAACAGGTCGTATCATGTAACACCCATTAAAATAAACGGGTAAAATGACCTGACCCAAAATCGACCTGATAATATTAACGGGTAATATGACCCGATCCGTTACCCATTAAAAATATATATATTTTAAACTAATAAATAATCAAATGAAAAACATAATACTAAATAAGTATATACATACCATATTATCACATCCAAAACATAAAAATGTATTTTTCTTTTAAGTATATTTTCGCTTACCTAAATTGATCAAATGGTAAAATTGGAAAATATTGGAATAAAGAAGGGATTTTTTTCATCCAAAAAAGTTATAATAATATAAGTGAAATAGAATCTAACGGTACAGATTTACTCTCATTTATCTTATGATTGTTATTTAAGTAAAATCTTTAATAGTTTTTTAATTAATGTAGAAGTGTAAAAAATATAGAAAAAATATATATAAACGCTCGTAATGACAAGCTTTACAACTTTCATGAAGAGCTTAACTTCGAAATTTACCACTATAATCATATAAATCATAGATCAAAATTTAACCGTTGATTGTTGTTTACATTTACGCTTCATTGTTCTCATCAACATTTGCTTTTTCAGATTTTCTTTTTAGAAAACATGATCTATTAGAGGATGCAGGAAGATGAACGGTTTGGATCGTTGATATTATATGCAGAGTTTTACGGTTAGTGAAAATATTGCTTGATGTTTATAAAGTTTCTATAAACTATATGACATCGACTCATATTTTAGTTAACCGTAAATATCGAAACGTGATATCAAAGATCTGAACCTTTCATCTTCTTACATCCGCCAGATGATCATGTTTTCAAAAAAAGAAAATTTTAAAAATGAAATTCAGAAAGAAGAATAAAGCGTAAATGACAATTGCCGGTTAAATATAAATTTAAAGTTTATGAATTATATTGTTGTATTTCGAAACTGACCCCTTCATGAAAGTTGTAAAGCTTGTCACTATGAGTGATTGTATTTTTTATTTTTTTTACATTTTTTACACTTCTACAATAATTATTATTAATTTTATTAATTTTTCCCTCAAATAAAAAACATTATTCATGAGGGTTTGGAGGATTTTAAAAATCTAAACGATAATGTGAGTGTAATCATTATCTACTTGTGGAGGAGTAATCATGAATCACGAGTGTTTATATATTCTTTCACATTTTTCATACTTGTATGTATGTCTTTTTAGTTCTTACCTATACAAATACTATACTAGTTTATTTTAATTTTGGACAACAACATGTTAAGTAAAATTTATCCTAGTAATGATAATAAAGAACTCTCATAATAAAAATAAATAATGACTAAAACATTTTTTTTAACTATATAGAATAATAATACAAAACTATATATTTAATATAGAATATATTGTATATTAATATGGTTATTGTATTTTATAATAAATCTTTTAGTAATTAAACTTTAAAATTATCAAAATATTTTTTTTCTTAACAGGTCGAAATGGGTTACCCATGTGTATACCTATTAAAAATCCGTTATTAACTGATCACCTGATAATGACCCGATTAGTTATCGTATTGACATGAAACCCGTTATTTTTGTATTGTTTTCGTGTCGTGTCAGAAACTTCTGGGTCTAACTAAATGCATAATCGTGAAGTCTCCGGACTCAAGTCACCTCCTTTTCTTTCTTTCCTGACTTGCTAAATTCTAAGCTTGAATATTGCTCCTTTTTATTTTATTCTTTTGTATTGGTTACATTCGATTACTCCTTCGACCTTTTAGGTAGGAATATGATACCAAGATTAAGTGGAGGTTTGCGTGTCCAGTTCATCTTTATTAGTTTGCCAATGCAAGAATTTTTTTTTTTTTGTTGTCGAAAGAGAGAATTTTATTGAATTAAATATGAACAGGTACATTTGCATCTTTTGTTAAAATATTAAAAAGAAACTCTGGACCTAACTTATCCCAACCAAATCTCCCGCCATGCTTAACGATGTACATCTCCACCAAATGGGCTGCACGATTGCATTGTTGAGGGGTAAAGAGAACCTTACCAACTGGAATAAGCTCACCATCCTCCAAATGTCTTGGAGATAAATTTCTAAAGTCACATCAGCCGTGACCTCCTTGTTAAGCATCTGAATCAATCCCTTCGAATACGATTCCACCACCAATCTAATGCCCACCCCCATAACATCACTCCCAATAATCGACTCCATCCCCTGCCTCCGCCATAATTCCCACCCCACAAACCACACCTCCCCTCCCCCCCCCCCCCCCCCCCCCCCCGGCGCCGCGGGAAGCTTCGGAATCCCAGCAAAGTCCCGAAGCATTTCGTTGCTTATTTGCATACTTACTAGTTTTTAATAACTGGCTAGCTGTAGTTTGTTGGCTTCGATCCATTTCAATCCGTAAGTAGTAATTAGACTACTTTAATTCCATTGCTAATTTTTTGTTTATTTAGAATATGATATGCTCCACCGGGATCACAGGTTGAACATGGCAAAGGGTGTTTGGGAGACCATGGCACAAGGTGTTTGGGCGGCCATGTCACGCGTGTTACATCCATCAGTGTCCAATACAAGCACAGGTGTGTTCCGGAGACCACGGTACTATATTTTTATACTACATTTGTGTATCATTCAGTGTTTAAATATTGATATTGGTGGAAATATCGATACTCAAATATATAGAGATATCAATAGATATATTAATATCAATATCAGTTGCCTTCAACGAAAATGATGAAAATTTGCCAAAAAAACGTGGAAATTTGAAATTACACTTTAAGGTATGTCATATCAAACCACAATACATGTATTAATAAAAATTAAATGATTAAATACTATATAACATGTTCATCTTTTACACAGATAAGAGACTCAAGGAGTCATAATCCCACTAATTTTTTTTTACTGAATCTTATCCCAGTAATCTACAATTCATATAATCTTCACATAATACATAACTTAATTCAAACGAGAACAACATCAACAGAAAAATCCAATCCAACACATTTAATTAGGTAATTATATTAAATATTACCTTTCATTAAGGATAACTAAGTCTTTTTTTATTTTTTAAATACACCTTTATTGAGTAATAATCTTCCTATACTTATAAAATTGGTTTGGTCATAACATTATTACTATATAATGTCTAATTTTACCACAAATTTCATATATTTGTAACCATATTCATATTCATGGAGATACCATACCATGAGCATTGTAGTAAAATGTAAATTATCTCAAGGACATATAATGTCTAATTTTACCATAAATTTCATATAGTTGTAACCATATTCACATTCATGTGCATTTACATATCAGTGCTGTAATTAATGGCATGAACAATTTCTTGGTTTTCTTTGTGATTAAACAAACATAGTGCTCTATTTTCAATACTTTTGGAGTGTTAATTACAATGATCCTCTTCATTTCTAGTGAGAGGTCTTAGATTCGATTATCACTAAAGACGAATTTGAATCACATTATTGCTAGCTTATTGTAAGGCTAAGCCTACCTATCCTTTCAATGAAGATAATATCGTTTGTTCTAAAAAAAAAAATTTACAATGATCCCATATAATTATATATAATTATCATATAATTCCATATAACTTGATTAAAAAGTTAAATAACAAGGAACCCATAACATTATCTTCCATCGTTTCTAATATTGAAGTTTAACTACATAAATGTTCATGCATAAAACTGAAGTATGGAGAAACGGTAAATCGCCACAATGGTCCCTGAGATTTTCATAACTCATTACTTTGGTCCCTGAGATTCCAAAACGATAAAAGTGAGATTTTCCACCATCCATCATTTTGGTTCCGTTAAAAACTCCGTTAAGTGTCCTGGAGGAAGTTTGGGCAATTTTCAAAGCTTCGTAACTCAATCGTTTCTTAACCAAATTAGAGTCATAATATATCAAAATGAAGAGAGGAAAGTGTAGAATAAGATTATACATATTTAAAAGCCCAATGATTGCTGGAGATGGCCGGAAAATAGCCTCAAAGTTGACTGGTCCGAGTGAAAACTTGAAAACTCGCCGGAAACTGGGTAAACTTTAAATGTTCATAACTTCTTCAATACTCAACGAAATCAAGTGATTTAAAAACAAAAATCATACTTCTCGACGAGAAAAAGAGAATGGAACCTTTTTTATGGCTAAATCTCTGTAGTTTGGCCGGAAAACGGCTCGAAAGTAGTTGTCTTGGTCTACTTTCGAGCCATTTTCCAGCCAAACCACGGCGAGTTAGCCATAAAAAAAAAAAGTATCATTCTCTTCGTCTCGTTGAGAAGTATGATTTTCATTTTTGAATCACTTGATTTCGTTGAGTATTGAAGAAGTTATGAACGTTTAAAGTTTATCCAGTTTCCGACGAGTTTTCAAGTTTTCACTCGGACCAGTCAACTTTGAGGCTATTTTCCGGCTATCTCCGGCAATCATTGAGCTTTGAAATATGTATAATCTTATTCTACACTTTCCTATCTTCATTTTGTTATATATGAGTCTAATTTGGTTAAGAAACGATTGAGTTACGAAGCCTTGAAAATTGCCAAAACTTCATCCATGACACTTAACGGAGTTTTTAACGGAAGGACCAAAATAATGGATGGTGGAAAATCTCAGAGACCACTTTTATCGTTTTGGAATCTCAGGGGTCAAAGTGATGAGTTATGCAAATCTCAGAGACCATTTTGGCGATTTACCCTACGAGGAAATTAACAATAACAAAACAAGATAAATTTGACAGGATTCGAATATAGTCAGTATAAACCTTTCTTTGAGGCTGTGCAGCTGGTGATTGGGAAACAGCAAAGGATTTTCACAACCAACATCCGGAGGCAGTAAGAGCAAGAATTCCATATTCTGGTAAGACAGCTCTTCACATTGCAGTTGATGCTGGCCATGTGGATCTTGTCAAAGAATTGGTGTCGTTGATGGAAGAGGAAGACTTGGAATTACAAGAAACATTAGGTGATCGGACAGCTCTTGCTATTGCTGCAAGTAAAGGGATTACCGAAATGGCTGAATGCATGGTACCAAAGAACAAAAAATTACTCAGCATTCCCGATTCAAACAACTCGCTCCCAGTTGTGAAAGCTTATTTAAATTGTCGTTGGCATATGGCTCGATATCTCTACTCCGTCACTCCAATTGAAGATTTAATGCCAGACAAAGGACCTAACGGCGCTACAATAATCACCGAATCTTTTTCATCCAAAGAATTTGGTAAGAGTTTTAAATATGAGTAATGACACGTAGTTGAGGACTACAAAAATAAAAATTAAGAGTTCATTTAATAATCATTTTAGTTGTTTGGTAAATTACTTTCAAATTAAAAAGAAAAAGAAAAAACTGAAATTCAAAGTGTTAAAACTAAAAAAAGTAGCTTTTGTTGTAAACATTCCTAGTTTAAGTATGATTGTGTAAATCCTAGATAAGATTTGATTCTAGTTATCCTTTCCTATTACAACTTGTATTACTTGGAGGAGAAGGAATATCTTCTCTCCCTTTACTACTATAAATAAAGGCACAATGTAGGAGGGATAACAACACACACATTCCCCTACAATTCTACAAACACACATCTCTCTCCTCTCTCTCTCTGCCGCCGGCCCTAGTCCCTCTGTCAGATAAAATAGATCACAACACGTTATCAGCACGCTCCTACCGCTGCGCTTAGGAATCTGACGTTGGAGATTTTTTCTGCATCAAACCAGTTCATCCATATCATCACGCAATCAGGTTCTTTCCAAACAACGGCTTTTAACTCGATATTTTGCAAGCCCTGATAGCATGAACATTCACCATGATGCATGACCCAACTTTACGTTTAACGTATTTTAGATTCTACATAAATTGTGTATGCTTCATAATCAAAATTGCTACAATTATGTGAATTTGATATTTGTCATGAATTGAATCCTACATATGTACATGCATTGAAACTATTATTTGCATATGCATCAACGTAAATATGTGATTCATTAAAATTATACATGCATATAATATAATTGAATTAAAAAAAAAAAATGTTTCTGGGCTCGCCTGGAACGGCCCGAGGAAAAAAAAAAAAAAAAAAAAATTTTAGGGCTGCACACAGCAGCCCATTCCCCTCTTCTCACCCCGTGGGCCTGTAATCCCACCCGAGGGTTCTTGGCCTATATTTTTAGGCCCCGAGATTTTATTATTTAATTTTTTTTTTAAATAATATGGGTTTTTATATTTTCACCCACACTTTAACTTGACCCCGAAGACCAAAAATAAATTAATTCACTTATCATTATACAATATTTCTGCATATATTCTTTGCATATTTGTTTGCATATATATTTGTGTTTGCCTGCAGAAATATATGAACCTGAAGTTCATAATTACTTTGAAACCCGAAGTTTCTTATAAACATGCCTTGTTTGAAAACCCGAAGTTTTCACTTAAATATATCACCCATGAAAACCCGAAGTTTTTCATGCAAAATTAAACCAATACATGTCTATTAGAACTTGTATGTTCTACTCCTATGTGAATGGATTGATTTTTCTCCATTACACTAACCACATCTTGTCCATCTATTTTGTGATAGGAACATGTCGAATTTGAACAAACTCGACTTCACCGCTTTGGAGGTTTCTGGAAGGAACTACCTCAAGTGGGTTCAAGATGTGAAGCTCCACCTCACTGCAAAGAACTTGCGTCCTGCTATTGAAGAAGCAACAGATAAACCTGTTGGCGAGGCTGAAAAAGCCACTGCTATGATCTTCATCCGAAGACATATCCATGACGCTCTACAAACTGAGTACCTTGCTGAGGAGGATCCACGTGCATTATGGGTCGCTTTGGCTGATCGTTTCGATCACCAAAAGGACATATTCTTGCCTGAAGCAAGACACGACTGGCAGCACTTGCGCTTCCAAGACTTTAAGTCTGTGAATGAATATAATTCTGAAGTTTGTCGAATCCGATCACTTCTCAAGTTTTGCAATGAAACTTTGACTGAAGAGGATCTCCTGGAGAAGACCTACTCGACCTTCTCTGCTTCTAATATTGTCCTGCAGCAATAATATAGAGCTCATAAGTTCACTAAGTTCTCGGATTTGATCTTTGTTTTACTTCTTGCTGAAAAGCAGAACCAGCTGTTGATGAAGAATCATCAAGCTCGACCTACTGGGGCTACTGCTGTGCCTGAAGCACATTATAGCACTAATCAGCACCCAAAACGCCAAAAGAGGCGTGGTAAGGGCGGCCAGAAGCCATCCCACCAAGGTCAACAGAGCCAAGGCCCATCCAAGGGAGGAAACAAAGCCCAGAAACGCCCAAACCTCGCTCCCAAGGCCCCGAACTTCAAGAATAAGGGCAAAGCACCTGCCACAATGAATGACGATATGTGCTATCGTTGTGGTTCCAAGGACCATTGGTCCCGTATTTGCCGTGCTCCCAAGAAGGTTGTGGATGCATATCATTCTCGTCGTACGAAGTTTGAATCAAACTTCCTGCAAGTGGACGAACCGGAGACTACAAAGATGGAGGTTTCTGATTTTCAGGAGGATACCACTCCTATGGAAGATTAGAATCTTAGACATAGACTTATTTTTCAGTTAAAATAAGACAATTGGGGCCGAATTCCACCTTGTGGCCGAACCCCACCTTGTTTTTTGGTTGATTTTGAACAATTTTCCTTTATGTTTTGGATTATTAGTTGGCGATTTATTTTGGATATTAAGTTTTTAATCCTTGAAAAAATGAAATTAGTTTGAATTGATACTTGTTTTTATAAACTTTTATGCATGTGACCGATTCAAATTAATTTTTCATTCTAGGTATGACTAGTGGGAAAGTTAGTTGTCTGGCAGATAGTGCAACCACGCATACTGTTTTGCGTGAACGCATCTATTTCACTAACTTCGTACCTACGAATGCACCTCTGACAACCCTCTCAGGCCCATCCAACCTGATCGAAGGATACGGTAAGGCACGTATAATGTTGTCCAATGGTACAATCTTGACCATTGCTGAGGCACTCTATTCTCCACGTTCCGGAAGAACGTTACTAAGTTTCAAGGACATTAGAGATAACAATTACCACGCTGAAACCCACGTAGAAAACGGAGTTGAATTTCTGTGCGTAACTTCCTACGAATATGGCCAGAAGCGTATTCTAGAGAAGATGGAACGTAACCCGAGTGGTCTGTATACTACGACTATACGCCCCATAGAATGCCACTATGTGGCCGGCCCTACCACAGGGACCGCGCACGAAATTACACTTTGGCATGATCGTTTGGGACATCCTGGACGAATAGCGATGCGCCGTATCCTCAAAACTTCATACGGGCATCCACTAACCCGAAGCTTAGGTTCGATCCATGAAATTGCATGTCAAACATTTTCTATGGGAAAGCTTATTACTAAGCCTTCTTATGACAAGATTCGTTCGAATCCTCCCATTTTTCTACAACGGATTCAGGGGGACATTTGTGGACCGATTCAACCTCCCTGCGGACCATTTAGATATTTTATGGTTTTGGTTGACGCTTCTACACGTTGGTCACACGTGTGCTTGTTGTCCACAAGGAACGCTGCATTCTCCAAACTGTTGGCTCAGGTTATCAAGCTCAGGGCTCACCACCCTGATTATCCGATTAAATCTATTCGATTGGATAATGCTGGAGAATTCACATCTAAAACTTTTGATGACTATTGCATGTCGGTTGGGGTTGAAGTTGAACATCCTGTACCCCATGTTCACACCCAGAACGGCCTGGCAGAGGCTTTCATTAAGCGTTTACAAATGATTGCTCGATCGTTGGTCATACGTACCAAGCTCCCGATCGCTGCTTGGGGCCATGCAATATTGCACGCAGCAAAGTTGGTCCGCCTGAGGCCTGTTGCGACACAACCATTTAGTGCCCTTCAGTTGGTCACCGGATGCGAACCCGACATATCGCATCTGCGCATTTTTGGTTGTGCGGTCTATGTGCCGATCTCGCCGCCCTTACGTACAAAAATGGGGCCTCAGCGAAGGATGGGAATCTATGTCGGATATGATTCTCCTTCGATTATTCGTTACTTAGAACCTTTGACAGGCGATCTGTTTACCGCTCGTTTCGCGGATTGTCACTTCTATGAGACAGTCTTCCCGTCGTTAGGGGGAGATAAGAACGTCAACGTTCCTAATGAACGACGCGAATTATCGTGGACGACTCCCACTTTGTCTCATTTAGATCCCCGCACCGCTCAGTCTGAAGCTGAAGTGCAGCGCATATTAGATCTCCAGAGCATAGCTCAAAGCATGCCAGATGCTTTCACCGATCTAGCGCGCGTGACAAGATCACATATTCCAGCTGCGAATACGCCTGCAAAGATGGATGTACCAAATGTACGACGGACTACCATCCTGGAAGCCCGGGACGCCAATTCTGGTGATCCACGTACATTAGCGGCTAGCCAATCATCTGCCCCTACACAAAAGCGTGGTAGACCCCTTGGTTCAAAGGATTCACACCCCCGGAAGAGGAAAACCACGGCACAAGGTCCTGAAGAGCCTACCGTGAATCCGACTATTGCTTACTCATTTTACCCAACTCATGAGGAAATTCTAGATTATGGAAGCGTCCTTGAAGAGACGAATCCTCCTCCCGAGAATCGTGAGATTTCGATCTATTATGCTAGCTTAGATGATGTGTGGCGTAGAAATGAGATGATTGTCGACGATGCATTAGCATTTGCAGTAGCTACTGAGATCATGTTGAGCGATGACATTGAACCGCGTTCCGTTGATGAATGTCGACGTAGAGCTGATTGGTCAAACTGGAAACAAGCAATCCAAGTCGAACTTGATTCACTTGCGAAACGTAAGGTGTTTGGACCTGTAGTTCCTACTCCTCCACATGTGAAGCCCGTTGGCTACAAGTGGGTTTTCGTTCGGAAGTGTAATGAGAAGAACGAAATTGTGCGTTACAAAGCTCGTCTTGTAGCACAAGGTTTCTCACAACGCCCCGAGATTGACTATGACGAAACTTACTCACCCATTATGGATGTGATTACTTTTCGATACCTTATCAGTTTGGTAGTTTCCGAAAAACTGGATATGCAGCTGATGGACGTAGTAACCGCGTATCTATATGGGGATCTTGATACGGAAATTTATATGAAAGTTCCCGAAGGACTTACATTGACTGGTTCAAATATTTCCAAACCCCGGAACACGCTCTCAATTCGGCTGAGGCGTTCACTATACGGTTTGAAACAATTCGGAAGAATGTGGTATAACCGTTTAAGTGAGTATTTGACTAGTCAGGGATATGTGAATAACGAACTATGCCCTTGTGTGTTCATTAAGAAGTCACATTCCGGATTTGCGATTGTTGCAGTATATGTCGATGACATGAATCTCATCGGAACTCCTGAAGAGCTCGCGAGAACTGCTTCGCACCTGAAGTCGGAATTTGAGATGAAAGATCTAGGTAAGACTCGATCCTGTCTCGGTCTCGAGATAGAGCATTGTTCGGATGGAATCCTAGTACATCAATCGAACTACACCCAGAAGGTGTTGCGCCGTTTTAATGAGGATAAAGCGAAGCCTTCGAGTACTCCTATGGTCGTTCGTACGCTAGATGCAAAGCGAGATCCCTTCCGTCCGAAGGAGGATGATGAAGAGATTTTGGAGCCTGAAGTTCCTTATCTAAGTGCGATAGGTGCTTTATTGTACTTAGCTCAATGCACTAGACCCGACATCTCCTTCGCTGTTAATCTTTTGGCAAGATACAGCAATGCACCAACACGCAGACATTGGACTGGCGTGAAAGACATCTTCCGTTACCTTAAGGGTACTACGGATTTGGGCTTATTTTATCCCTACGAATCCTCGAGTGATGCCGCACCCTATGCTCATCGGGTTGATTCTCGCCTTGTTGGTTATGCCGACGCTGGATACTTATCTGATCCGCACAAGGCGCGTTCTCAAACGGGTTATGTCTTTACCGTTGGAGGCACCGCAATATCTTGGAGGTCAACTAAACAGACCTTAGTTGCCACTTCGTCTAACCATGCTGAAATTCTCGCCTTACATGAAGCAACTCGGGAATGCTTTTGGTTGAGAGCAGTAGTGGGCCATATTCGAAGCTCCTGTGATCTTCATCCCGCCGTTAATGCCCCGACGACGATTTTTGAAGACAACGCAGCTTGCATCGAACAGCTCAAGAAGGGTTACATCAAAGGAGACAACACCAAGCATATTGCGCCGAAGTTCTTCTTTACACATCAACAACAAGAGCATCAGAAGATTGAAGTCACGCAAATCCGATCACAAGACAATCTGGCCGACCTCTTCACCAAATCACTACCGAAGGCGACGTTTCAGAAGCTTGTTCATGGAATTGGTATGCGTAAACTTTCTGAGTTGTAACTTTGCTATTTCTCTGTGGAATTATGTCAAACTCAGGGGGAGTATCTTCTAGATACTTGCTTGATCTTAATGTACTCTTTTTCCCTACGATTAGGAGCATTTTTCCCACTGGGTTTTTGCTACCTAACTAGGTTTTAACGAGGCACCCACCTTGGGCTGATCATATCCCTGATGACGTCCTGTAGACGTTTCTTTTGACTTTGCATTTCTCACGCATTTTTCCTTAGACTATGGATTTTGTCCCTACTTGGGTTTTTGCCATAGCCTTAGGGTTTTTTAGTGAGACTTACTACTTATGCAAGTTCTTACCTTATTGAGAATAAGCGTTGTTCCTTGGAATCAATGCCGACGAGTCGACTTCCTCAACTTCTGCATGATGCTGAATCTACCTTGAGTATTTACCCACTCAAGGGGGAGTGTTGTAAACATTCCTAGTTTAAGTATGATTGTGTAAATCCTAGATAAGATTTGATTCTAGTTATCCTTTCCTATTACAACTTGTATTACTTGGAGGAGAAGGAATATCTTCTCTCCCTTTACTACTATAAATAAAGGCACAATGTAGGAGGGATAACAACACACACATTCCCCTACAATTCTACAAACACACATCTCTCTCCTCTCTCTCTCTGCCGCCGGCCCTAGTCCCTCTGTCAGATAAAATAGATCACAACAGCTTTCACTTTTTATTATAGCTTAATTGGATTAACAGTTTCCGTGGTTATAGGGTAGTTGGAAAATTGCTCATATGGTAAA
This sequence comes from Malus domestica, assembly GCF_042453785.1. Taxonomy (NCBI): domain Eukaryota; kingdom Viridiplantae; phylum Streptophyta; class Magnoliopsida; order Rosales; family Rosaceae; genus Malus; species Malus domestica. The sequence continues at coordinate 10,835,037 of NC_091677.1, read as the reverse complement.
AAAATTAGGATGCAAGTCCTATGGTGAAGTTTATTGAGATTTAGGCCCAAAATTGAAAATTTTACTTACTCTACGTTAATTGTTAGCACATGAAGCCCAATGTGAGGCTAAAAAGATAAAGTTAGCCTCATATGTAAGCTTCACGTGCAAACAATTAACAGAGAGTTTTGTTTTACCCTCATATGTGTGGCTCACATACTAATAATTAATGGAGAGTTGACGGAATTTTCAATTTTGAGCTTAAATCCTAATAGACTTTACCATAGAGGCTTAAATCCTAATTTTTTAACCACATGGGCTATCTTCCGACTATCATATTACCACAGGAACTAATAATCCAATTAGACCTTTTATTTTTTTTTGAAACTTGAAAACTAAAAGTAGTTATCAAACGAGTTTTTAGCTTTCAAATTAAAAATGTGACATCCCACATCGCCCAAGGGAGTGATTCTTAAATGTATATTCCCATCCCTACATAGCACGAGACCTTTTGGGAGCTCACTGGCTGCGGGTTTCGTAGAAACTCCGAAGTTAAGCGAGAAGGAGGCCAGAGCACTCCCAGGATGGGTGACCCACTAGGAAGTTGCTTGTGAGTTCCCAAAAACAAAACCGTGAGGGAATGGTAAGCCCAAAGCAGACAATATCGTGTTACGGTGGTGGAAGGGGCCGGGATATGGTGGAACCCGAGCCGGGATGTGACAAAAAACGTGATTACAAAAACTAAAAATAAAATGGTTATCAATTTGTAACTTGAAAAATAAATAGGTTATTCTAGCTACATCAGTGTTTGAAATATCCTGGATATACTCGATATTTCCATGAGAATATCCAAAAATTCAGGGAACGATATGGAAAACTTCACCCCATATCCACGATATTTTTAGAAATCAGTTAATTTTCACGATATTTTCAAGAAATATTCAGTGTTTGCAGGAAATACCCATGATCCTATGCATTATTTATTTTTTTAAACTTCTTTCTTTATGGTATTAGTTTACTTCAATAAAACTCGTGCTCATTTCATGACGAAAATTTCAATTAAGTTATGTATAATTTATTCTTTCTAGTGAAATACTTTATTTTATTACTTGTCATTATAAGGAAGTTTTTCTTCACACATATCACATACTTATTGTTTACACAGTATCTAATCGTTATTCTTGATTTATACGTGTGTTGTGGCTTCATATGACATTTCCTAAAAATAATTTTAAATTTTCATGTTTTTGAGCAAATTTCCATTATTTTCATCGAATGCAATCAATATCGATATTTGATATATGTTATATCCATCGATATTTCCACAAATTTGTCTATCGATATTTCGACCAATACTAATATTTTAAACACTAGCTACAATTTACTCTTTTTTCCCATAACTACAAATTACTACAACAAACTATTTTTTTCTAAAAATTTGTAACTTAAAATATAAACAGATATCTCATGGGATTTAATTCAGCGTTGCCCAAAATTGGCCTTTACTTTGGACCGCTTAAAGTTTACCCCTTTAGAAGCTTTGGCTGGGCAGGCTTCTTCATTCCCGAGCGGAGCAAAGCTCAATTTCTGGCAACAATGGATTTATGATAGTTAGTGTACCACATTCTTCCTTCTCTTTCTATTAATTATTTGCTTTCACTTTTATACGACATATTTTCTTGTCTTGATAGGCATAGACATACAACCTCCTCCTCGCATCAATCATATTTGTGTAACTGTTCCAAATGAAGAAAATTCCCAAGCTAATAACAGAAGGAGTTTAATTCGCTCAGGTTTGTTATTCCCTTCCTCTCCGATCATTAACAAGTTAGAAATTTTGTATAAATGGTACGATCTAATTTGGGTTATCCACTTCTTGCTTAACTTTACCGAAGGAGTACATAATATTTATCTTCATTTGTATCTGAGAGGTCTCGGTTTTAATTCACATAAATGACGAGTTTGACACTTAATCATTAGGGTAAATCTCAGTTTACTACCATCAAGTTTTGTGGTTTTCAACATTTGGTACATGAAGTTTTTTTCGTCACCTAAGGTGTTAATTTCAGGATAATCTCATACATCCGTTAGTCTGGATGTTAAGTCTCATGTTAACTGATGATGTGGCGTCCATGTGAACAATGACTTACACCATGTTTATTTAGGGTCCACGTGAAAATTCAAAAAAATAATTATTTAAATAAAAGTTAAAAATACAAAGCCCAAATCCCCTTTGTCTTCCCCAGAATCCCCACCTGTGCCACCCTCCCACCCTCCATCACCAACTCCTTCTCCCACCCCCTAACACTTTTTCTCTCGCACCACTCTCTCTCCCCAACTATCTCATTCTCTTTCAACACTCTCCCTCACTCGAAGAAAACCCAAATCCTTGTACCGAATTTACCAATCTTACGACATTATTAGGTAACGAAACTACCAAGAAGCACCCACCTTACATAACTAACAGAATGATTCAACATGAAATTGTTACGAAAATGTCACCATAAGCAATACAAAGCATTCCACAATTCACTAGTACCATCTCCCCCTAGCTAGAAAATGATCCCGAAAGAAAATGACAAACCATAGAAGCATAGAAATTGAGATCCTAAGTTCACAGAAAACCTAATTCATTCCAATTCACACACGCTAAGTCGTTAAATGCGAGAAAATTAAGAACCCTATATGCTCATTTAGTCCGCCGCTAATATGAAGCTTTCGCAGTAGGTGCTTCATCTTCGACATCGATCATCAATGGAAATTCCGAAACCCTCCCCTCTCTCTCTGTCTTTCACCTCCTTGTCGACTCGAAGAGTGTTGGGGGGGGGGGGGGGTGGGAGGGTCGGCATGGATGGGATTATGGGGAAGACAAAGGGGATTTGGGTTTTTTTTTATTTTTTATTTTTATACTTTTCTTTATATAATTATTTTTTTGAATCTTTAATTTTTACGTGAACTATTTAATGACATGTGGTACTTAGTCATTATCCACATGGGTGCCACATCATCAGTTAACGGAAGACTTAATAATAGCCAGACAAACGGATGTACGAGATTATCCCAAAATTAACACAACTCTAGGGTGAAAATAACTTCATGTACCAAATATTGAAAACCACGAAATTTAAAGGTAATAAAATGAGATTTACCCTAATTATTATGACTAATATATCTCTCACTATCTTACGGAATTTGGAGAGATTTTTCCACTACCAGGCATCATTGCCACCAGATCCTACACCTATCATCACCAGCACCATCCCATCACTGGGCCACCACGACCACAACCACCTCCATCATCTCCACCATTATCAATCCAACTACCTCATAATCACCATTGCCACCACCATTATTGTTAACCACACCCTCACCCATGTTACCATCATCTCCACCACTATGGATTCAAATTTCGTACAGTTGAATTGACGAAATTTCACCTACAAAACAAGAAAAATCATTAATCTAATTGACAAACACCTAAAAAAGGAGGGAATGTGTACACCAAAGGACCTCTGATGCCTAAGTCAAAAAATTAGTTTGAAAGAAATTATGAACTTGAGAGGGTTCTAAGACGTAAGTGGCGATTATCGTTGTTCCTGTTTGACTTGACTATTTATAGACATGAACCCTAGTAGGCAGCCATGATGGAGGTTGGAGCCCATAATAGACAAATCCTAATCCTACCTCAAATATGACTCCAAGAATATTTACAATTAAAACTCAAATCAATAATTTTTCCTTTCCCCACAAGAATTTAGTATAGGAGATAAGCATGGCTTGAATTCTCACAAATTCCTTACTTTTAAAATTTAGGGTTTGCATAGAGAATTCACACAATAAAACCGAAGTATGAAAATTTTCCCATATTCTTCTTCCTTCCTCGACCTGGCAGCACTTCGGCTGCTGGCGAATTTATCATGTCATTATTACCCATTTTGACTTTATAGCACTTATTTACAAGAGAAGATTGCATGCTTTGGATTCACCATTTCACATCTTCCGAAAATATTGATCGCACGTACAACTTTACCAGGTTATGATCCCATACTTAGTGATCTCTTAATACGAATATACCAAGTCAACATCCTATGTACTCACTGCTACATGATACATAATTATTCTTGCATAAGCATCGCATAATATGGATTTACTAGGTTAAGATGTTATGTATTTCAATGCTACATGGTGCAGATTTACTATCATCTAATCTTGTGACATTGTTATCGACCTTCTAACTCTCAGTTCGCAAACATTTGAAACATGCATAGATATCCGATTTCACTACAAAAAAAATATGATCACTCACACAAAAAGTTATTTGTGCCTTATGAGGTCAAAGAGCACCAACATATGTGCCATTTAACAATAATAACAGTGCAACAACTAAGCTATTATATGTGTCCTCTTATGGGTGTGCCCTTTAATGAGAAGGCATGATATGATTATTTGTGCTCAAAGAGTTAAATGCAAATAGGCAACCTATTTGTGCCTTAATTTTGACAACCATACCATACTGAACTATATGCGCACAATTTTCAAATCATGCCCAATAGGTTCTATTTAAAAAAAAAAATGTGTATTATCTACATACTCCTTTTTACTTCGCACACATCTTTTATTAATTTTTATCATTTGATATTCTTTAATTCAGTCGATCTGACGGCTGCAAATTAAGATAATGTGGATGAAGTAAAAATAAGTATATAAATAGCACACCAAAAAAATTGTAAAAATTTGAAATAAAACAAAAGATTCAAAATATTCATAAAACCAAGACGACACACTCTAAAGACATGTATTTCACTATTCACAATAAATCTCACATGAATAGATCATGATTGATTAAAAGTACCATCAGCAATATCATATAATATATTTAAATATTTATGTCACCACCACTTAGTATTACGGTTTAATAGTATTCCTCTTCATTTGTAAGTGAGAGGTCTTATGTTTGATTTTTATCAAATGCGAGTTTGAAACACATTATTTTTTTTATTGTAAAACTAAACCCACCTACTTCCCTTATTATTTGTTCAAAATAAAAATAAATAAATAAAATATTTATGTCACCTAATTATAAGTCACTCACATCGTCACTCCCTGACCCACAAATAAAGACTATTCACGAGCTAGGGTGTGAGCAATATCTTAACTATAGAAATAAATTATACAACCAAGATATGGTGGAAAATAAAATTAAATTACAACGATTACACTGTATAACAAATCTTTCAGAATAAAAGTTTGAGTTTACTACATATAATTTATTGAGTACGCAGCGGAAATAAAATATTAGTATACAAAATTAATTCATAACAAAAGTACCAACTAAATTGAAATGAGTAGCTCTTGCAAATACACAAATTGATGTGCATGTTTCCCGAGACAACATACTATCAAGAAATGAAAACTTAAATATGTGAAATAACTAAATGCCCTGCAACCAACCGGAGGCCAGATGGCCATTTGAAGTCCAATTACTGTCATATTTAGTGATATTTTGGAGCAAGGCTTGAACCATGTTGGCAAAAAAGTACTGTTGGTCAAAGTGACACATTTAGGGTTATGAAACCCGAGTTAGGATTCTCGTCGGATTTTATTTGTGAGGATCTTTGAAATCCTCCAATTACATTCGTTTATCGTACATCGTATAATTAGTGTATATGCAATAATTTCTGATTGCACGATGTACGATGAACGAAAATGATTTGAGCATCTTCGAGATTTTCACAAAGAGGATCCAGCGAGCATCCGGCGAGGATCCTTAATCCAAACCATCTTGGTCTACCTGCTTGCAGCGTCTGGTTCCCTTTCATCCCCTCTCGCATTACTCGATTTGTTATTATGTTGTTTGCCTCGCAGTAGGCTTTTATTATGTACTTTTAACTTCTTTAATTTGGTAATGAGAATTTCCAGTTCAAAAAAAAAAAAAACATTGGATTTCCATTATGCAAGTTCCATTAGGTCGGTCGTACATCTAACAACATGCTCCATAAGTTTCACCAACATTTTTTCCATCGCAGCGGGAGGTTTAATGGAAGGGCATGTTTCTCAATCAAAAAACCAAAAGGAAGGGCTTGTTTCGAAAATCGTTGAGATACTTGGTATGCTAGTAACAATTTCATTTGTTGTAGATTTGAATTCAAATCAATTATCCAAAGTAGTTTATGTCCTAAACATTTGGGTTTTAAATGTCAACTTAGGAATCAAACGTATATATGAAATGAAGATCGTCCATGTCCGCTCACTTGCATTTTTAAAGTTCATGTGTGAAGAGATAAAAGACATGGATATGCAACAAATGAGAGATTCCTCTGTGGATCCGGCAATCTTCCAAGCTGTTGGGATGGGGAATGTGGAGTTTATTGCTCATATATGTAAAGCAAATCCTGAACTTCTGAGGTCAGTAAATCCTAAGAAAAGGGGCATATTTCACTTTGCCATCGAATGTCGTCAAGAAAAGATTTATGACCTTATTTATGGGATCTCTACGAAGGATTGGATGACAAATCTTGTCGATAGCAGTTCTAATAACATGCTACATATGGCTGGGTTGTTGTCTCCATCTGCAGAACTTAATCGTATTCCAGGGGCAGCATTGCAAATGCAGCGTGAACTGCAATTGTTCGTGGCGAGAATTTCCGCTGAGGATGTTTCCTGGCCGACGAGCACACAGCTCCCCGAGAGGTTGGAGCCGGTTGATGCGTTCTGTCGGGCTTCTGCTTCACTGGCGGGCTTGTTGGGCAAAGCCTTGTCGAGCTGGTCAGGCAAATCTTGTCGGGCTAAGCTGAAAAAGAAGGACAGAGTTAACTTTGAAAGGTGCCTTTGTGGGGCCTTAGGTGTAGGCCTTGAGGCTCACAATCAAGGTTAACTTTTAAGTGCTCAGGCGTGCCACTGCCATCTTCAGCATGGCAGATGTAGAACGGATATCAAGTTTTAGTTGTATATATGCACGAGAGGCCGTGCTAATTATGACAGGCGCCTTTGTGGGGCCTTAGGTGTAGGCCTTGAGGCTTCCCGTCAATAACTAACCCAGTACTCGAACATATAATGTTTGTTCCATTGTCGTGCAAAGTGTTATGTCTGTTATACTTCTGATCATCGAGTTTGAAAGACAGGATGAATCCAAATGGGTGCCTTTGTGGGGCCTTAGATGTAGGCCTTGAGGCTTCCCATTAGAATCAATTATATACTTCAAACGTTCTAGCCCGAGGAGCATAATGAATCCAAATGGGTGCCTTTGTGGGGCCTTAGGTGTAGGCCTTGAGGCTTCCCATTAGAATCCATTCTAAGCTCAAACGTTCTACGATAGTCATAATGTAACAGCAATAAAACTAAGGAATAAGTCGATTACTTGCGCCCCAAGCAACTTCGGGCTTCTTGTTATCAAAAGACTGTCGTGGATGGGTTAAGTCCACAAAGGTTCTTTTTTTATGCCTTGAGGCCAAGGACTTTTAACTGATCGATCTTACATGCCCAAGGGCTTAGAACTTAGATCTGATTTAAACCATGAAGACATATTTAAATCAGATTCAAGAGCTAAGAAGTCTTTTTAATCATCAACTTATCAGAAATAACTTGGATATAACTGGAAGTGTGCAACATATTGCTAGATTAATGAATGAAAAGACAAAAACAAAGGAGGTCGGGCAAGGTTTTAACCTTGTCGGGCAAGGCTGCTCGTCTTGCAACTTCCTATCTTTGTGGTTTCTTAAAGGGTTTGAGAGCTAGAAAGATGAACAGAGGAGAGGAGTTTACAAAGAGAAATCAATACTACAGCAGGTTTTTAACAAGGTGGCAGAGCTATTACAAAGGCTTTTTGGTGAGGGTTTATCTCGAAAGGGATGAAGGCTTGGGCTGACTACAGCTTCGTTTGAAGGCAAATCTGGTTTGAGCAGAGTTTGTGCTTGTATTTGTTTGTTTGAGTGTCCTTGTCTCTGATTTCTTTTTCTTCTTTTATAGACACTTCGACTTGGTCTCCTATAGCAGCAAACTTGCCCGAATGCAGCTTGAAGGGTAGTGACTCATCCACTATTTACTTGTACTGCCACTGTAAAGCACTTTCTGGGCTGATGAGTTGGCTGGTCTACACCACTTGGCCTCTAAGTAGGTGAGCAAGTGGTCTAAATGAGCTGCACCTTGAGTCGGAAAAGGGCCCTTCTTGCTTTCTGGGCTTTGGCTGGGCTTTGGCCATCTCTCCTTCTAGGCTTCTCTTTGGGCCAACCCCTTCTTGAGCCCAAAGTTCAGATTTTAATCCAAACAGTGCCCCCTTCAATTGATATTCAGCCTAGAATTTCAGGCGCCAATATTAATTGAAAAGTTCTCCGTGTATGCACACTTGTTCTTGGAACTTGCAGCTTCTGGATGAGATTTACGCAACTTGGTGTCTCTTGCTCTTCTCATGACCTCTAAGCTGCCTCCTGACGCCTCTATAAATTCTGGCTTGAGTCTTTATTTTTGAGCCAACAACTTAAGTCAAGAGCCCCATATGCTTAACCAGTATATCATCTTCACCTTTCCCCTTCCTTGGGCGTTTCTTCCTTCTAAGTTCCCTTCTGAAACCAAGAAAATGGAGTCCTTGAGTTCTTCGTGGGGTTTTCTAAAACTCCTTTTTCGTGAGAAAAAGGGTTTTCATCAAATAATTACCATCTCCAACACATTTGGTCAGACACCCCGCTATCCCCAACACCTTTGGTCAGGTGATTTCGTCGTGAAGACTTGTCTTCCTGCTTGCTGCTATGGTAAGTCAAGCTTCACCATCACACCTGGTGAGGGCTCATTTTGAGGGTCCTCTACCAGGCTCATCTTGGTCGCACAACCCGATCACCTGATCGGGTTCCTTCCATGAAGACATCGGAAAACCAGTTGAGACATCATCGTACCCAGAAGGAATCGAATGTAGAACATCGGAATTGAATCTGTTGTAAATTTCACCAATTTGTCGAAATGAAATAAACATTGTTTTAGCAGCTTTGTATCTTTCTGTCTTCTTGAATGATTGATGAACACTGCATTTTAGTATCCCGAAGCCTACTCTATTTTGCATCCTCTTCAATATAACAGTCCCTAACATCCCATAATGTAGGACAATATTTTTTTATGAATTTAACATTAATGGGATGCCTCTGCCAATTTCCTTCGAGGTCCGCCAAGTAGTATCCTCATTTGTCTAATACTCGACTAATCATGAAAGGACCTTCCCATGTCGGGCTCTATTTCCCGAAACCCCTAAGTTGAGCCCCAAGAGGAAAGATTGTCTTCCATACTAAATCCCCTTCTTTAAAAGACTTCAGCTTCACTTTCTTGTTATAAGCTCGGGCAACAACTCTTTTTCCCTCCTGAATTTGATTCCAATTCGGGCCACGTCTACGTCTTCGATCCTTTGACACATAGCTTCAATGTATTATTCACTATGTAACCCAAATTGATTTTGAATTCGGACAGAACTTACATTAATCTTCATAGGAAGAACTGCATCCTACCCGAAAGTCAAAGCGTAAGGAGTTGCCCCGGTTCCAGCTCTCTTAGAAGTCCGATACGCCTACAAAGTATTCCCCAGCTTTTCATGCCACTTCTCTGGACTATCTATCACCATCCTTTTGATAATGTTGACCAAGATTTTGTTGCTGGCCTCTGCCTGGCCATTTGACTGAGGATAGTAAGGACTGGATTTGATCATCTTTATTTTGTATTGGCTTGCAAACTCTTCAACTTCTTTTGAAATAAAAGATGGTCCTTGATCCGTGACTATAGTCTCGGGCACCCCATATCTGTGCAGAATCTTGGTTTCAATAAAATGCTTGACCACAGCCGAGGTTATGGATTTTACTGCCGATGCTTCCACCCATTTGGTGAAGTAATCCGTTGCCACAATTATGAACGTATGCCCTTTGCTAGAAGCTGGATAGATTTGCCTGACGAAGTCCATTGCCCATCCTCTGAAGGGCCAAAGCTTAACTACTGGGTTTAAGGGTATTGAAGGTACATGTTGGAGGGGTCCATGCCTTTGACACTCTTCGCAGCCTCGGGCATAGGCCTTGCAATCTTTTTCCATGTTGGGCCATAAATACCCATACCTTCTAAGCAACCACCTCATCTTTGTTCCAGCTTGATGAGCCCCATATACTCCTTCATGTACTTCGGCCATTACTCTCATAGATTCCTCTTGGCCTAGGCATTTTAATAATAACCCGTCTGGAGTCTTCCTTAGTAGGTCATTTGCCCATAAAACATACTTAGTTGCTTGCCGTCTATCATTCTTGCTTGTGGGTGAAGAGGGATCTTTTAAATGATGTATGATGGGCGACCTCCAATCTTCTATCTCGGTCTCTAGAACCATTATATCTAGACTGAAACCTCTTTCTAAGATAGAAGGAAGGTTTCTTCTTTGAATCTTAACATCGACCCCAAAGCTTCTCTCTTGGATTGGTACTCCCGAGGCTACTTGCGCCATTTCATTGGCTGCCAGGTTGGATTCCCTGTGAATATGATTAACTGATATCTCAGAATCCCAATAACTCAGCAATTGCGTGGCCGCTAAGTAATACCCTGCCATGATGATATGTTTGCACTTGAACTCCCCATTTTGCTGGTTTATCACCAGTTCTGTATCACTAAACACCTCTACTTCCATTGCCCCCAGCTCCATCAAGATTTCCAAACAAATTATTAAGGCCTCATATTCTGCCCGATTATTGGTATTCCCTTGGTAATCTAAAAGAAATGAGTAATAATGATAAACACATTGAGGGTTGATAATTACAATCCTAGCTCTTGAAGCCCTTTGAGTGTATGAGCCATCAAAATACAACTTCCACGGAGTGATCCATAGGCCAGTCACCCTTCTTATCTCTTGTTGGACCCACTATTCTTTGCCCGAGATATCTTTGTTTGGCGGGATCCAAACACTAGTGACTTCCAGGCTTCCCGGGATATTGATTATCTCATCTTGAGACTCTTCATGCTCTGCTAAGAAGTCAGCGCCTTTGACTACCCTTTGGGGTACATATTGAAAGCTGAACTCTGATAATGCTAGAATCCACTTCCCAATCCTTCATGCCAGCATAGGTTTTGATAACATGTATTTTATCACGTATGTCTTGGCGATGATGTGCACGTGACAAGGTAACATGTAATGCCTCAGCTTAGTGGCAGTAAAATACAGAGCTAAGCATAATCTCTCTACTAGGGAATATCTTGTTTCTACCTCGGTCAAAATTCTACTGAGGTAGTAAACTGCTTGCTCTTTCCCGCCTTCATTGTTTTGAGCTAGCAAACTCCCGATTGATTTTTCTGAAGCAGAGATATATAGCTTTAATGGCTTTCCTCTTTGAGGTGGTACCAACACTGGTGGAGAAGTCAAATAGGCTTTGATGTTGTCAAAAGCCCCTTGGTGTGGTGGTCCCCATTCGAACTTCTTTTTATTCTTTAATCTCAGCAGAGGAGTTAGTGGCTGGATTTTGCCCGCTAAATTGGCGATGAGTCTCCTTAAGAAATTAATCTTGCCTAGCAGCCTTTGAAGTTGCACTTTATTGGTGGGTGAAGGCGACTCCATTATTGCCCGAGATTTGTTTTTATCCACTTCTACTCCTCTTTGGTGAACCAAGAATCCCAAGAAGTTGCCCGCTCTCACTCCGAATGCGCACTTCTTTGGATTCATCTTCAGCTTATGGATCCTCATTTTTGTCAAAGCTTGCCTGAGGTCCGCCAAATGCTGCTTCTCTGTCTTAGACTTCACCACGATGTCATCGATGTATACCTCCATGTTCTGGCCAATCAAGTCATGAAAGATGGCATTCATTGCCCTTTGGTAGGTCGCACCAGCATTCTTGAGCCCGAATGGCATGACCAGGTATTCATATGCCCCCATATGTCCAGGACACCTGAAAGCTGTCTTGTGTATATCTTGCTGGGCCATCTTTATCTGATTATATCCGGCATTCCCATCCATAAAAGATAAGACTTTGTGTTTCACTACTGCATCTATGGATAGGTCGGCCATGGGCATGGGGTATTCATCCTTCGGTGTAGCGCCATTAATATTTCTGTAATCAACACAACATCGTACTGCTTTTGTTATAGCTTTTAAAACGGGCACAATGTTAGCTAACCACTCCACATATTTGGTTGGCCTAATAAATCCAGCTTTTACAAGCCTTTCAATTTCTTCTTTGACTTTCTCTTCTATCTCTTTTGACATCCTTCGTGGTGCTTGCTTAACAGGTTTATATCCCTCATTGATGGGCATTATGTGTTCCACCAAGGTTGAATCTAAACCTGGCATTTCAATATAATGCCAAGCAAAACAATCTTTAAATTCTTGCAAAAGACAGATAATCTTTGCCCGATCGTTAATCTCTAGTAAGCCACTGATTTGTATTGGTCTTGGATCCTGCTCTGTCCCTAGATCAATAACTTCCAAAGGGTCCTGAACTTCTGGTGGTGGCTTGTCGGGTTCTGCACACAAAAACTCGACTAACTCCGGGCTCTTGGGCAAGTCGTCTGGCCTATCTAGGTCATATATGCACTCGGCCATTTGTATGGCCCTCTCAAACTCTTCTCTGCCAAATTCCTCCTTGCTTTCATCCTGGTTGGTCGAAGCTCCTGCCTGCCATTCCTACTCTTCTTTCTCCAAGAGCTCTCTTTCTTGCTTCCTTCATTTTCCATACACCAACAGTCTTTTAATCAGGGACCTGACTGCCATTACCTGATCTTTCCTTTTTTGTTCTGTCATTGATGGTGTATGGGCATTGAGACGATACAAGGTCTATCCCACTTTTCTCTAGTAAGGAGCATTCCTTGTTTTAAAAACTTTTGGGCCGTCACCTTGGTAGGGCGGCCGTTCTCATCTGCTCCTGAACATTTCAAAATTCCTACGTTGGGGTTGTAGAAACTCGCTTCTGCAACATTGGCTGTGGGAAGAAATGGTAGTGATTCGGCCTCTATCATCTCCCAAAAGCCTGGTCCGTCCGTTCCTGCTTCATGGTAGACAGCGACTTGTTGATGCAGGGTGGAGGGTATGGCAAGACCTTGGTGGATCCAGTCCCTTCTAAGTAATGCCCCGTAGGTAGAGGTACAATCTACCACAAAGAATGCCAGCATGATCTTTTTGGACCCCAAATCTACTTCTAAGGGCAATATCCCATGAGTCTTGGTGATAGCACCTGAGAAGCTTGAAACCGTGAGGTCTATTGGAATAAGATCTTCTGTGCCTCTCCCCATTTTCTTCATTTGCTTGGCCGGTAATACATTAACAACCGCTCCTCCATCAATTAAAATCCTTTTGAAGGGCACCCGCTCCAAATGAGCCGTAACATATATGGGCTTAAGATGATTGGCAAGTAAAACGTTTGGTCGGCTGAACACCATCTTATCAGTATAGATCCTTAGAGGACCGTTATTGGATGCTTCAGATGATTCAGCTCTACCCGACTCTTCTTCTTTAGCCAACTCAACATTGACATGGGCCATCATTGGCTCAGTTGTCACATAATCACCTTCCATAGTGGCGGGCTGATTAGGTCTGGCACCAAACATGGCGGATAATACATAAGTCATGTTGATATGGAAATTGCTAGGCTCTGGCAGTTCTTCTTTCATGCTCCCTACCTGGTCCATAAACTCATCTAACCAGGCCATGACATCTTCTGGAAGTAATGGCTCTGGTGCCCCCTCTTGTTGATCCCTGCTTGAATATGGTGTTTGCTTTGGAACCTCACCGAAAGGATCTACCACTGACAGAGAAGGTGGTTTTCCTTCAAGTAAAACGGTCCCAAAACAAATAGGCTCCGTCCTCAATCTAGGGGTTGGCATCATGATCATGTCTTCTTGAGCTCTCCTCAAGATCCTGTATTTCCCAGTGTGTAGGCTATGTGGTACATGATCTCCCTCGCATTCTGTCTTGCTATTAGCCTTTTCCAATTCTTTCTTATTTCTCCAGCGGAACTGACTACTCCCCTTAGATGATGCTTTCTCCAACTTTTGATTTTTGGAGGCTTCAGACGTCGTAGGGGTCTCTAAGGAGTTCATGTAGGCTTTGTGTTGCCTTTGGACCTTTCTGACCATGGAGGCTCCTATTTGTTTAACAGGCTGTCCATTCTTTCCAACCACGTACCATTTCCTCCCGAGGCGGGCAGGGTTATATTTCTGGACAGGATTTGTCATCCTGTCACTCCTCTTGTCTTCCCTTCCCATATAGCCATATTGAGGATGATCTACACCTCTCCGTATTTTGGCCTCCATATCTTCCGCTTCTTCAGAAGCTTCATGGTTTCGAAATACTTCTGATAAAGCTTTGGGTTGGGAATCACCTCCCAATCGTTGAAAAACACTTCGGGAAGTGTCTCTTCCTGTTGCCCGCCTAGCTCTCTCACGGGCTTCTCTCCTTTCTTCCTCTTCTTTTCTCCTGATCAACTCATGATCGATGATGACTCCTGCTGGGGGAATTTCAAGCTCACACTTGCATTGGCACTTACTGCAAAGCACCATTCCTTTGATTATGGCTGTTTTTGGATATTCGGGCAATTTGATCACCCCCTTGGGGATTTGTTAGCCAATCTTTCTATTTCTCTTGTGACATTTTCTTTCCCCTTTTCAGCCCATGTTATACTGATCATATTTACAGGGGCTTCTAAGAAGGCATCATCAAGTTTAGTCACCACTGCTTCCTCTGGCTTGCTGGTTTTAAGTCTCTTTACTTCCCTATCATCTTTTTCCCCGAGTTGAGGTAAAGATACAGGAACAGTTGATATTACAGTCAAGTCTGCTTTCTTTCTAAAACCTGTGGAGGCGTTTTCTAATCTCTGTATCATTTGCAACAAGGCAGCTTGCAAATCTTCTGACGGTTTCGACATATTTCTTTGATCAAGTTGGGTCTCACTGGGCGTGCCAAAACTATGTTCGTGGCGAGAATTTTCGCTAGGGATGTTTCCTGGCCTACGAGCACACAGCTCCCCGAGAGGTTGGCGCCGGTTGATGCGTTCTGTCGGGCTTCTGCTTCACTGGCGGGCTTGTCGGGCAAAGCCTTGTCGAGCTGGTCGGGAAAAACTTGTCGGGCTAAGCTGAAAAAGAAGGACAGAGTTAACTTTGAAAGGTTCCTTTGTGGGGCCTTAGGTGTAGGCCTTGAGGCTCACAATCAAGGTTAACTTTTAAGTGCTCATGCGTGCCACTGCCATATTCAGCATGGCAGATGTAGAACGGATGTCAAGTTTTAGTTGTATATATGCCCGAGAGGCCGTGCTAGTTATGACAGGCGCCTTTGTGGGGCCTTAGGTGTAGGCCTTGAGGCTTCCCGTCAATAACTAACCCAGTACTCGAACATATAATGTTTGTTCCATTGTCGTGCAAAGTGTTATGTCCGTTATACTTCTGATCATCGAGTTTGAAAGACATGATGAATCCAAATGAGTGCCTTTGTGGGGCCTTAGATGTAGGCCTTGAGGCTTCCCATTAAAATCAATTCTATACTTCAAACGTTCTAGCCCGATGAGCAGAATGAATCCAAATGGGTGTCTTTGTGGGGCCTTAGGTGTAGGCCTTGAGGCTTCCCATTAGAATCCATTCTAAACTCAAACTTTCTACGATAGTCATAATGTAACAGCAATAAAACTAAGGAATAAGTCGATTACTTGCGCCCCAAGCAATTTCGGACTACTTGTTATCAAAAGACTGTCGTGGATGGGTTAAGTCCACATAAGGTTCTTTTTTATGCCCTGAGGCCAAGGACTTTTAACTGATCAATCTTACATGCCCGAGGGCTTAGAACTTAGATCTGATTTAAACCATGAAGACATATTTAAATCGGATTTAAGAGATAAGAAGTCTTTTTAATCATCAACTTATCAGAAATAACTTGGATATAACTGGAAGTGTGCAACATATTGCTAGATTAATGAATGAAAAGAAAAAAACAAAGGAGGTTTTAACCTTGTTGGGCAAGGCTATTCGTCTTGCAACTTCCTATCTTTGTGGTTTCTCAAGGGGTTTGAGAGCTGGAAAGATGAACATGGGAGAGGATTTTACAAAGAGAAATCGATACTACAGCAGGTTTTTAACAAGGTGGCAGAGCTATTACAAAGGCTTTTTGGTGAGGGTTTATCTCGAAAGGGATGAAGGCTTGGGCTGACTACAGCTTCGTTTGAAGGCAAATCTGGTTTGAGTAGAGTTTGTGCTTGTATTTGTTTGTTTGAGTATCATTGTCTCTAATTTCTCTTTCTTTTTTTATAGACACTTCGACTTGGCCTCCTGTAGCAGCAAACTTGCCCGAATGCAGCTTGAAGGATAGTGACTCATCCACTATTTACTTGTACTGCCACTGTAAAGCACTTTCTGGGCTGATGAGTTGGCTGGTCTACACCACTTGGCCTCTAAGTAGGTGAGCAAGTGGTCTAAATGAGCTGCACCTTAAGTCGGAAAGGGCCCTTCCTACTTTCTGGGCTTTGGCTGGGCTTTGGCCATCTCTCCTTCTAGGCTTCTCTTTGGGCCAACCCCTTCTTGAGCCCAAAGTTCAGATTTTAATCCAAACAGCAATGGTACAAGGTTAGGATTTCTCACTCGACATAATTCTTGATTACTTTGCCTATATGCCATATAAACTGAAAGAATCAAATTAAGTGTTCGGAAAGTTCTGAATTTGATTTCCCTTTTTGTAATAATCATCCAAATCCAACATCAACTATCAGGTATTGGGGGAGGGAGGGATTAATTGGACTTGACACTTCGGGAAAATGTTCTTAACCAACTGAATTACAAGTCTCCTTGTCCACTTACTATGTGTCAATCTTTCTTTGTTTTCCCAAAAAATTTCTTGCATTAAAGGTTCTGCATTTTGAAAGAGTTAGTTACTTACTTTTTGGATTATTGAAAGCAGATGTTCAACCAAACCCAAATTGTAAAATTTACACAATCTTAAAGCCTTAATGCGTAAAATGTTAAAATTGAACATCGTGACCAAATGTAGGTGCTCTCTTATGTCAGTACAAATGTTAAAATTAACACATCCTAACACAGGTTACAAATCTTGAAATGTAAAATGTAGGTAGTTAATCCTAATATAATAAAGATTATAGAAAATTATATATTATGCTCTCATATGTCAGTACTTGTTGTTCAATGCAATGCAGGAAGTAGAGACTATTGTACCTCCTAAGTTTCGTGAGTATAGGAACATAGATGAACATTTGACACCAAGGGAACTATTTACAAAGAATCACAGTGGATTGCTAAAGGAGGGAGAAAAATGGATGAAAGAGACGGCAACTTCGTACACTGTTGTAGGTGCTCTTATTATTACCATCATGTTTGCTGCAGTAATCACAATTCCAGGAGGAAATAGAGATACCGGCTTTCCTGCATTCATCGATGAAAAATTATTTATGTTATTTATAATTTCAGATGCTATATCACTCTTTTCTTCCACGACTGCAATGTTGACGTTTCTCGGAATTCTCAGGTCCCGTTTCGCAGAAGAAGATTTCTTGAAATCCTTACCCATAAAAATGATAATTGGTCTTACCACTCTCTTTTTGGCTATTGCAACCCTTCTAATTATAGTTCGTGGACACTCCTAGATTGTGATTCCAACCATACTTCTTTCAAGTGTTCCAGTCACTTTATTTGCTTGGATGCAATTCCCTCTTCTAATTAGAATTACCGTTTCTACTTACGTAAAAGGAATATTTAATAGGAATGTGGAACGTTGGTTGTAAAGGTATTTCATTATTTTATATTTCTTATTGTATATGTTTATGTGAAATCCTAAAATTAGAGGTGTAACTGATTCGATGGATTAAATACTAAGGAATAAATTGGTGGTATATGTGGAACCTCTTACTTACAAGTGAGGAACACCACCACACCGAATTACTAAATGACGTCTTGTTTTTGTTTTTTGACTGATTCGTTTTTGTTGTATGATGAATGATTTGATTGTAGCTACTAAATTACAGGTTCGAATAAGAACCATACAACGCACCCAACAGGATGAGCACATGAACTAATCAATCAGATTATCCCATCATCGTTAATATATAATCCATAAATGAAAGTTCAAGCATTATGATGTTGAACATAGATCTATCAATCACAGTAAGAACTGAAAGTTTTTTCAACCTGATGCACCCAACGATAGATCTTGTCTCAACCTCTAATGTCACAGACAGTAGAGGTTTAACCATATAATGCACGCCATGGCTCCCGATCGTCTTTTGATTTTCTTGTTGGATTCCATGTGATCTTGTCTCTTGAAAAGGAAAGGTTCAAAGTGCTTGCTAGAAGTTCTCCAATCTCATAAAGTATCTGAAAAAGAAACCATCAAGAATTAGACAATATACGTACACTCGGGAAACAGACAGATTCATAGAGAACTAAAAGGAAGAGAAAGAAACAAGGCTAAAAGACTTACTTTCAGCAGTGGAACATGGAGAAACTGAGCATACACTAATTTTCCCATTCATCTCTCAAGCAAATCGTAGAAATACAAATTACTATCCTATCACAGCCTCCAAACCCAACTTAAATTCCATCATATGTCACAACAATTCTAGGTAAACTGAATGTTGACTGTTGCATTAGATAAAGTAATAAAAAAAGACCGTATACCTGAAACTCTTCTTTGTCAGAAATGCGTTGACCTCTTTGCCCGATAAGAACATATGTTGGCAACTTCAAAACACGGACCAACTGAAGAAAGCAAGCCAAAGGTTCATGATGAATCTGCAAGGATGGCGGTGGCTTCTGGGTTTTGGTTGCCATAGCCTTGCTTATGGCTGTTTCTGAACCAATCTCTATACCATAAAGTGAACATTTGCTTTCAAATTTTGTTGCAGATTTACTTTCCCCCTTTAGCTTGGATGACTCTAGGAAGGCAACGACTGTGGGAACTGAGGATGAATTCCGCCCTGCTAATTGTTCTAGAACCTCATTAATAGCGCAGGCTAGTATTGGCGGTTCATAGTATTCCATTAGCAGCACAGACACTTGAAAAATACAAAATTGAAGAGAAATTTTTTATGAAGATCCCTTAATCGATCCACCGCTTCCACCGCCTTAATCAATTTTCTCTCCCTTAACTCAAGCTGTTGGAAATAGTAATAAACCGACAGACTTCAATACAATATCAAAGCTGTTGGCTCACATCCTAACAACTAAAGCATGTCAGAGCAGTGGTAAATGTGAACCATCTGTTGTTTGCAGATGATAGCCTCCTTTTCTGCCGGGCTAATGTGACTGAATGTCTCCAGATTACCGAGATCCTATCTTCCTACGAATGTGTTTCAGGCCAGAAAGTCAATCTTCAAAAGAGTGAGGTTTGTTTCAGCCGCAACATCAAACGGCCCCTACGATTATCTTTGGCTGCCTTGTTAGGTGTACAGCGAGTCGACCACCACGCCACATACCTAGGCATGCCGACTTTTGTGGGAAGAAACAAAAACCGTCGTTTCGCATACATCAAAGAGCGTCTGTGGAAAAGCCTCCAAAGCTGAAAAGGGAAGTGTTTAAGCGCGGCTGGGAAAGAAATTC
Source organism: Malus domestica (assembly GCF_042453785.1). Lineage (NCBI taxonomy): Eukaryota > Viridiplantae > Streptophyta > Magnoliopsida > Rosales > Rosaceae > Malus > Malus domestica. Next base: position 10,815,537 of record NC_091677.1, on the reverse strand, counting down.
TCATAAAGTCTGTTGCGTTGGCTATTCCGTTATACACTATGAATTGCTATATCTTGCCCAAGCACTATTGTGAGGATCTAAATCGATTAATTGCATCATTCTGGTGGAACGACATTGAAGGGGGGAAAAGAATTCATTGGCTTTCTTGGACGAAACTCTGCACCCCGAAAGTTGACGGCGGCTTAGGAATACGGAACCTCTACGCATTCAATCTCAGCCTTCTGGCCAAACAAGGATGGAGGATCCTCGTCAACCCCAACTCTCTGGTTTCGAGGATTCTAAAGGCCAAGTATTTCCCAAACGTCCCATTTCTGGAAGCCCCGGTCAAGGCCGATTCCTCCTACTCCTGGCTTTGACGGCTCCTGGATTCAGGAGCCGTCAATGTTGAGTTTGAGTCGTCCTGATGGGGGACAAGGTGACTAGTCGTCCAGGAACCCAGGGATAATACGTTCCGAGCTGCACAGATCAAACTCAAACTCAACATTGATGGCTCATGGATTCGGGATAAGTGTTATGGGGGATATGGCTTGATTGTGCAAGATACATCAGGCTATTTCGTGGCTGCTAAGTGCGGTGGTTTCGCTGACCTCTTCTCACCCCTTCAATCGGAAGCCATGGCCGTTAGAGTTGGCTTGATCTGGGCGCTCGAAAGGGGTTTTTCTAATATCCTATGTGAATCTGATTCGCTTCAGATTGTCGAAGCTTTGAGAGATCCCTCGGTTAACTTGTCGCATCTTGGCTAGTTAATTGAGGACATCAAATCGCTGGCTCCGGCAGTCATTGAAGCTCCCATCACCCACGTTCGCTGTCAAGCCAATTCAGCGGCCCATTTATTAGCTCGTCTTGGTCTTTCTATGGAACCATGTGATGAATGGATGGGATCTCCGCCTAGCATAATCACTGATATACTAGTTGCGGATACTTCCCCTACTGTATATTTCCTCTTGTTACTCCGTTTCACAGTTTTATGAATGAAATCCACTATCCTTTCCTTCCAAAAAAAAAAGAAGAGAAAATCACATGCAATCTCCCATTAGACACACAGTGCTTCCATTATCTTTTGTAGTTCGATTAATTGATTACCAGGGCAAATCAGTCTCATGATCTCTGTTGCCGCCACCCAAAAGGTCAAATTTAGATAATCTCACTCTTTCTTGAGATTAATTTCAGTTTTCTTTGGACTGAGTCTCAACTATCATATGCTTTATACCCTTTATTCGGCGTTTTTGCTTGCTTTTACGTTCTTTTAATTTCCCTCACTCCCTCCTCAATTGTGATACTTTATCTCCATCCCACCATGTGCTCGGTCTCCGATCAGAAATTGGATATCAGATCCACTTCCCTCCCTCACTTCCCCTCCCTCAATTGGCATGCCGAATTCTCATCGAGACCAAGTGTTAGGTATTTTACTTCCTTAGCCTCACCTTATTCTCATATGTTACTTTGTTTGTATATATTACTTCGTTTCTAGTACTGATAGTGAGAAATTTTTTTATTACTATTTGTTTACAAATATCCATTTTGGCATATGGATAACAAAGGAAAAGAAAAAAATATGGAGAGAATATTTTATCACCAAACCAATGAGTGGGGGAAAAGGGGCGGATCTATTAGATGGTAAGGGTGGAGAAATTTTTCAATGTGATCAATATATAGAATGGTACATCACTTGTTATTATACAAATAGTAGAATATGTGTGTTAAAAAATTAATAACTAAAAAATAAAATTTCTCACAATTTATATAAAAATATGTGATGTACCATTTATGTTCCGGTCACAATGAAAAAAAAATTCAAGGGTGACCGGGGATTGACATGTTGAGGGAAAAATGACATACTACCATTGGCTAAATTCCAAATTGTTCTGACACCCACAATTCGTATAAGACATCAGTAACATATAAATATTGTTTTACAAAGTGCAAGTTGTTGCTTCGCAGTTTGCAATGGATATATTTACCTCCCAGCCAATTTACCGGCATCTAAACGTAGATATTCTTGCATTACCAACTTTTCCATCTGCCATTTGAGTTCTTATATGAGGCTATATACATCAAGTATTTGGTGAGTCCTGTATTTTAGGGATTAATTTTCCGACCCATTAAAGGGGGTGTATTCAATTCAAATTTGGAGGGATTTTAATGGGTATTCAATCAGAATTTTAAGTGATTCTCTGAAATTTAAGGTGTATTCAATTAGAATTTTAAGATAATTTATTAAAATTCTTAAAAATCCAGATGTATTCAATTAGGATTTTAAAGAAATTTATAACATTCCAGGTGTATTCAATTAGAAATTGATTTTAAAGAATTTGAAAAAGTTGAGGAATTAGAGAGAATTGGAGAGATTTCGTAGTGTATTTTAAGCATCTACAAATCCCACCTCTCCCCATGAGATTTTGAGGGAATTTAATCAAAATTTTATATGTAATTTCTACAAATCAATTAAACTCATAAAAATCCATGGATTTATAAATGAGTAATGATATTCATATCATGTTTTTATACCACATTTCTATATCACCTTAGATGGCATCTGATCTGGACAACCACATCATTTGAAAAATTTGCAAAACACAATGAAAGGAAGAAGAAAGACTCCTCATACCACAATCATAATTTAATTAACTAGTTTTTCTTAATTATTAGGTTATTAAATAATGAACTATATTTAAAAATCTGATTAATTCAAATAATGTGGCTGTCCACATCATATAAGATGATATGAAAATGTGGTACAAAACATGGTATGAATAGCATTACTCTTTATAAATCCATTAAAGTATTTCAAATTCTCAATTGAATACATCCTATGAAGATTCATTTTATGTCTATATTTGTTTTATACTCATTTTATCAGTGCTTGTCCCTATTTAAAGACTCTATTAGAGATGCTCTCGGAACTTCAGAAGTTCAAAATTAAAAAATGGATTTGCCTCCTTCCAAACACATAAACCAAACAGCCTCCAGCAAAAGACAATATGATAGATTATAAAATTTTATTCAACATTCCCTGTGCATGGTTTTGTTATTTTCTGTAAACGATTTTATTTATTTAATCTGAATTTCAGCAGAAAACAGTCAGATAATGTATATCCTTATAGAGAAATAAGGACAAGATCAGGTCAACCATATCCCGTGCCAAATCAGCCGACTGTAGCTCAACCAAGAAATCTGAGTCCACGATCGACCACCCCATTACTGTAAGTTTGTAACCAAGAAATGTGAAGAAAAAAAAACCATTTACATTAACAATGTAGGGTGAGGATGATTTGCACTACCAGGGCTCCATGCATCATACACCACATAATTAAGCAACATTTGATGTCCACATTAAAGGTTGTTGGACTGAAAATTTTTAGCCTAGCCAACCCAAACCTACAGGCTGGACGGGGTTTTATTTTGGTCGGACCATCCGTTGGACAAGTATGTTCTAGCCAATACAATGCTGGGTGTAGATCAAACTTTAAATATATTTCTTTAAATAAATCAAAACCTACTGAAAATTGTCTTATGGTTTACTAGCTATATAATATGCCATTCCCCATGTGGTGCCTCCAAACTTCAATTTCATGTTCAATTCATGAAAAAAAAAACAAGTTTTTATCATTAACGTGTGTGATAGTAGGTTTGGGAGCTTGAAGAACATGATTCTAGGGATGAAGATTAGGCCATCTCCAACCGATGGCTGGCCAGAGGGCTAAAAAGGTTTGGGAGCTTGAAGAACATGATTCTAGGGATGAAGATTAGGCTATCTCCAACCGATGGCTGGCCAGATGACTCGTTTTAGCCCTCTGGCCCTCCAAGATTCTCCAAGATATTAATATTTTAATGAACAGTACAGGGAAATTTGCCTCCATCTCCAATCGAGGGCCAGAGGGCTCGTTTTAGCCCTATCACAAAAAACCGTCTCCAACCGAGGGTCAAAGGGCCATAAGGCAAAACATAATTTATTATTTAAAAACTACAACTTAAATTTTGTGAAATATAAGTTATAGGAAAAAAAATGGAATTTAAAAAAAATATGAAACAAATTTTGTGAAATAGAAGTTATAGGAAAAAATGGAATTTAAAAAAAATATAAACCAAATTTTGTAAAATATAAGTTATAGGAAAAAAAAATAGAAGTTTATGAAAAATTTTGTAAATAAAAAATAATAATAAAACTGTAAAAAAAAAAAAAAATCAAATGCAACGGCTAGCCCAAAATTTTAAACAAACAAACAAATAGATTCCCAGTAACCCCAAAATTACTAAAGGAATAATCGTAAGGTCTCTAGGCTCAAATCACCTCCCTGTTCGTTCTTTCCTGACTTTCTAAAGCATGCTATTGCCCCCTTTTGTTTTTATTCTTTTGTATTGGTTACATTTGATTACTCCTTCGACCTTTGTGTGGGTTTGCTTATTAAATCCTCTTCAGTCAATAACAAGGCTTTGCCCAACTTTGCATGTACGTAGGAATATGATACCAATATTAAGTAGAGGTTGCGTGTCCTGTTGATCCGTAATATTCGAGGAAAAGCAGCCCATACACCTCTTCACTTTTAAGTAGCTTCCCTTCCCACCCTCCCCCATTTTCTTCTTATTAGTTTGCGAATGCAAGCCTTTATTTCATATCATTGCTTATTTGCTTACTTACAAGAGTTTAATAACTAACTAGCTGCAGTTTGTTGGCTTCCATTCCTTTCAATTCGTAAGTAGTAATTAGACTACTTTAATTTCATTGCTAATTTTTTGTCTGTTTAGATAATACGTATGATATATGATCTGATACGCTCCAATGAATCATAGGTTGAACATGGCACAAGGTGTTTGGCAGAACATGCCACAACGTGTTAGGGAGCCATCATTACATCCATCGGTGCCCAATACAAGCACAGGGCCACAAGGTGTGTTGGAGCCATCATTACATCCATCAGTAGTGCCCAATACAAGCACAGGGCCACAAGGTGTGTCGGAGCCATCATTACATCCATCAGTGCCTAATACAAGCACAGGGCCATCAGTGCCCAATACAAGCACAGGGCCACAAGGTGTGTCGGAGCCATCATTACATCCATCAATGCCCAATACAAGCACAGGGCCATCAGTGCCCAATACAAGCACAGGGCCACAAGGTGCGTCTCTCCTTGCCAAAAGACAAAAAATAATAATCATTTCCTATTTCATTATCTAATTAAATAATCGTCTATACTTTTTTCTTTAGAAAATGCTATAATACTATATTGGATATGTTAGAGAAATTAATTTTTTAATTAAATTTGCAAACCAAATCATGTGTCATAAATAGAAAATAAGTACATTAATCAATACTTAATAATAATCTAACCTTCAACATCCAAATCATTTAGTGTACAAATTTGGTCTCCCTAGCAGTATCCTAATATATTTTTAGACCATGTTTGTGTATCATCTAGTGTTTAAAAATATTGATATCAGTGGAAGATCAATATAAAAATTTATAGAAATATTGATGGATGTATCGATATCGGTTGCCTTCAATGAAAATGATGAAAATTTGTTCAAAAATATGAAAATTTAAAATGATGAGCATTGTTGTAAAATGCAAATCATCTCAAGGACATATAATGTCTAATTTTACCATAAATTTCATATATTTGTAACCATATTCATGTGCATTTAGCATTATTTTTTATTGTTTGAAGGCTTTTTAGCCAAAATGGTCATGGAGATTTGCATAACTCCTCATTTTGGTCCCTGAGATTTGAAATCGATAGAATTGATCCCTAAATTTATCCACAAACAATTAGTTTGGTCATTCCGTGAAAAATCTCCATAAAATAAGGATAAAATGATGATGGACAATCTCATGGACTCACTTCCATTGATTTCAAATCTCAGAGATCAAAGTTTGCAAATCTCAAGGCCCATTTTGGCTAAAAATCCTTGTTTGAACATATTTAAACTGTGTATATAATTAATGGCATGAATGATTTCTTGGTTTTCTTTGTGATTAAATTTCAGTGCTCTATTTTCCTAACACTTTGGATTGTTAATCACAATGATCCCATATAATTTTTCTAGTTGTCATATAATTTCATATAACTTCATTAAAAAGTTAAATAACAAGGAACCCATAACATTATCTTCCATTGTTTCTATGATTGAAGTTTTTAACTACAGAAATGTTCAGCATAAAACTAAACAAGTATGGGGTAATTAATAATAACAAATCAAGATAAATTTTGACAGGACAGGAATATGGTCAGTACAAACCTTTTTTAGAGGCTGTGCAAGCTGGTCGTTGGGAAGCTGCAAAGGACTTTTACATCCAACATCCGGAGGCAGTAAGAGTAAGACATCCATTATATGGGAAGACAGCTCTTCACATTGCAGTTGAAGCTGGGCGTGTGGATATTGTCAAAGAATTGGTGTCGTTGATGGATGAGGCCGACTTGGAAATAAAATCAACAGCGGATGGTCGGACAGCTCTTGATATTGCTGCATATAAAGGGATTATCGAAATGGCTCAATGCATGGTAACAAAGAACCAAAAATTACTCAGCATTCCCAATGCTTTCAACGATCTTCCAATTGTGCAAGCTTATTTGCTTGGTCATTGGCATATGGCTCGATATCTCTACTCCGTCACTCCACTTGACGATTTAATGCCAGACAAAGGACCTCAGGGCGCTTCAATAATCTCCCTTTGTTTTTCAGCCAAAGAATTTGGTAAAAAAATTTAAATATGAGTAATAACATGCTGTTGAGGACTACAAAAATGAAAATTAAGAATTCGTTTGATAATCATTTCAGTTGTTTGGTAAATTACTTTCAAATTTCAAAAAAAAAAAAAAAATGAAAAAAATGAAAACTGAAATTAAAAGTTAGAAAAACTATAAAAAAAACAGTAGCCTTCAATTTTTTTTTTTTTGAAACTTGAAAACTAAATATAGTTATCAAACAAGTTTTTGGTTTTCAAAGTAAAAAGGTGATTACAAAAACTGATAATAAAATGGTTATTCTTCTCAAAAAAAAAATAATAAAATGGTTATCAATTCACAACTTGAAAAATAAATAGCTTATTCTAGCTACAGTTTACTCTTTTTTCCCATAGTTACAAATTACTATAGCAAACTAATTATTTCTGAAAATTTCGTAACATTAAAAATAAACAGATGTCTCATGGGATTTAATTCAGCGTTGCCCAAAATTGGCCGTTACTATGAACCGCCGATTGCTCACCCCTTTAGAAGCTTTGGCATCGAACCCTTCATTCCTGAGCGGTGCGGAGCTCAATTTCTGGCAACAATGGGTTTATGACTGTTAGTGTACCACATACTCCCTTCTCTTTCTCTTAATTATTTGCTTTCACTTTTATATGACATATTTTCTTGTCTTGATAGGTCTATATATACAACCTCCTCCTCGCATCAATCATATCTGTGTAACTGTTCAAAATGAAGAAAATCCCCAAGCTAATAACGGAGGGAGTTTATTTCGCTCAGGTTTGTTATCCCCTTCCTCTCCCATCATTAACAATCTAAAAATGTTGTATAAATGGTACGACCTAATTTGGGTTATCCACTTCAAATTCCTGCTTAACTTTAACCAAGGGAATATATGATATTTCTCTTTATTCGTACATAAGAGGTCTCAATTATAACTCACATAGATGACAAATTTGCCACTTAATTACCATTTTCCCTGTTTGAGTATTTATAGACATGAACCCTAGTAGGCAACCGGGACGGCGATTGTAGTCCATAATAGACAAAGCCTAATCCTAATAGGACTCCAAGAATATTTATAATTTAGGAGATAAGCATTAGTTGAATTCTCAAAAATTCCTTACTTCTAAAATTCAGGGTTTGCATAGAGAATTCACACAATAAAACCCAAGTATGAAAATTTTCCCATATTCTTCTTCCTTCCTCGACCTGGCTGCACTTGGGCTGCTGGCGAATTTATCATGTCACGATTACACTTTTGGACTTTATAGCACTTACTGACTAGAGAAGATGATTGCATAATTTGGATTCACCACGCCACAATCATCTTTCGAAAATATTGATCGCACATGCGACTTTACTAGGTTATGATCCCATACGTAGTGATCTCTTAATACGAATATACTAAGTCAACATCCCATGCACTTCATTGCTACATGATACATAATTATTCATGTATATAGTCATCGCACAATATGGATTTACCAGGTATGATGTCATGTATTCCAATGCTACACGGTGCAGACTTACTATCACCTAACCTTGTGACACCATGTTATTGACCCTCTAGCTCTCAGTTCACAAACAATTGAAATACGCATAGATATCTCATTCCACCACAAAAAATATGGCCACTGTGCACAAAATGTTATTTGTGCCCTATGAGGTCAAAGGGCACCAATGTATGTGCCATATATCAATAGTAACAGTGCAGCAACTAAACTATTATACGTGCCCTCTATGGGTGTGCCATTTGATCAGAGGGCACGATATGGCTATTTGCGCTCAAAGAGTTAAGCACAAATAGGCAACCTATTTGCGCCTTAATTTTGACAACCATGCTAGATGACAGAACCATATGCACAACTTTCAAATCGTGACCGATAGGTGCACCTCGGTTTCTGTTCTTGATAGATCAATCACATATGAAACTCAAACAAGAAATCAACATTATAAAATTAAGAAATATTGTTCAGCCCAAACAATCTCTAAGCTTAGTGTGCACAGGGAAATTGTTTGGCCAAAACAATCTCTAAAAGCATCATACTGCATTAAAATGAAGTTATATCAATACCTGAGAAGAGGCCGATCATAAGCTTCAGGAACCTGTGAAAAAAGGAAAATAACAATAATGAATTTGAATTTACTACAATTTTCTCTAAGACCCTGCTTCCTATGAATAAGTAGTCTACTTAAAAATTCAATCCTCATCGTTAGCTGTTTAACCCATTAAAAAACTAAAAACTTAAATTAAGAAACAGTTGAAAAGATATGATATCGACACCCTCAGCAAAAGTAAGGCCAAATCCCTTCGAAGAGATATGATATCAACTACCACATATTCCAGTGATGTTAAGGGCCAAAACAAAACCAAAAAAAAAATAAAAAGTGCATTACTACCAAGAAAACTCAATGCATTACTCGCAGGCGTTGGACCACATTCCCTTCTTGCCTATAACTTTTAAGAGTCCCACAACTTGAAAAATAAAGCTTTTACAGGACAAAGTCGAAAGAAAACGCGATGAGCTAATTAAGAACAATATATTGAAAATAGATAAAGAACTTACCTCTCTGTGGAACATCTTCGTCAGCTTTCACCTTCGCTCCACCTGCATATAAACATATATATATATATATGTATATATATGTATGTATGTATATATATATATATATACAAGCATCAAATCAATGTTCACACTCTTAGCATCTAGTTAGAACAATAATTACACCAAGAAAACTTGACTCTTCAACAATCCAATTGATGTGTTGCAATCTATACAACCAGTGACAGATTAAAATAGCAAAACAACAAAAAAAAATCCTAAATCAAATTGAAGTAGTGTAAAATCGAGATTGAAAATGCGGAAATACCCAAAACTCGCGCTACAACCACCGGCACGATCGACTTCATCACCAGCTCTGGCCTCATCACACCCATCGTCGCCACTCCAACTCCGGTCTTCATCGTCCTGTATGCCGCTCCCATACCTGCAAAACACACAAAACAAAAGCCGATCAAAATCCTTACGTTTCTTAGATCTGAAATTAAGGAAATTCGGCTACGAATTTGTAGAAACTAACCTGTGGTTTGGAAAGAGGACGGAAAGAGTTCTGGAGATATCATTTGACGGTCGTTGGTGACCGCTGGACGACAGCTCCGTTGCGTGAAAGAGAAGAGGGAGCGAGGATACGGCAGGGAGGAGCGACGAAGGGGGAGGGAGGACAGAGAGGATAAATAACCTTTTTTTTTTATTGAAAATTGTTATTACCATTCCTAAAATCTTATTTCGCATTCAAAACTTTTTATAATTACTAAAAAATACACTTATGAAAAGTGCATAATGAAATTTTTAGAGTTTTCTTTTTTATTTTTCATATTTTTTTAAATTGTAGTTTACACAAAAGGCATGATATCTTTATGAGCAAACTACCGTTTGACCCCTGAACTATTATACCATTTAAAATTGATCCCATGAATTATTTTTATGGTAAATTAACCCCTAGCTATTTTAAATAAGTCAATTAAGGAAAGGGATCATCTCCGGATCCCTTCCTTCTAATCCACTAAGTCTGGGGATCCAGACCATTGAAATTTGATCTAACGACTACAAACAAGGACCCACTTTAAAAGTTATTGATCCAACGGCCAAAATTATTATAACTTTTAAAGTGGACCTGTTTGTAGCTGTTAGATCAAATTTCAATGGTCCGGATCTCCGGACTTGATGGATTAGGAGGAATGGATCCGGAGATGATTCATTTCCGTCAATTAACCTCTTACCATTAGATTTTAAAAATTAAAAAAAAATCATCTACTCTGCCATTAAATTTGAGGGTAAAATTGTCTTTTTATTTGTCATCCCCTTTATCTCTTCTACCCTAAAATCTAACTATTAAGAAGACAAATTTACCTTCAAATCTAACAACAAAGTAGATGAATTTTTTCGAATCTAAAGGTGAGAGGTTAATTGGCTGATTTAAAATAGTTTTGGGGGTTAATTTACCAAAAAAAATCCATGGGTCAATTTCATTTGACACAATAATCTAGAGAGTCAAACAGCAATTTATCCATATTTTTATACATGCCATATGAAATGTAAAAAGTGCACAGTGCAGATAATTCAAAAAGTAATTTTATTTAAATAATACTAAATATTAGGGCACAAAAATTACATATTATTTAAATATACTAAATGTAAGGTCGCTATTTAATACTATAGTTTAGTGGTATTTGTCTTGACTTGTAAGTGATAGGTATGAGTTTAATTATCCTTAAATGCGACTTTGAACCACATTATTGCTAACTCATTATGAGGCTTAACGCACTCCCCTACTTTCTTAGTGTAGTTAATATTTTTTGTTCAAAAAATAAAATTAAAAAAAAAGCTAGGTCAAAAAAACTAACTTTTATTTAAATATACTAAATTAAAGAGCACAAAACTCCGTACTTTATCATGAGGTTGGAGTTGTAGAGACTCCTGGTTCGTGAAAAAAAAATTGGGCTTCATCATTTCTTGAAAAATTGCCCAGGGAAGTTTGGAGATAGAAGAGAAGTTTGTAATAGTGTGTATCAACCATGAGAAACATACATTTTATTGCTAGCTTCTGTAAAGTGTAAACACAATAAAGCCATTTTTGTCACACGTTTTATAATATTTAATTAATACAGTTTCATTATTATATTCACATACTTCAAATTACTTCTTTTACATTTTTTTAATTTTTTTAATATTTTATACACACCACTAACACCTGATAGAAAAATATTAAAAAATTGAAAGAATGTAGAAAAAATAATTTAGAATGTGTGAATATAATCTCCTTTTCCATTATGCAAGTTCCATTAGGTCGGTCGTACATCTAACAACATGCTCCATAAGTTTCACCAACATTTTTTCCATTGCAGTGGGAGGTTTAGTGGAACGGCTTGTTTCCCATTCAGAAAAACAAAAGGAAGGGCTTGTTTCGAAAATCGTTCAGATACTTGGTATGCTAGTCACAATTTCATTTGTTGTAGATTTGAATTCAAATCAATTATCCAAATCAGTTTATGTCATAAACATTTGGGTTTTAAATGTCAACTCAGGAATCAAACGCATATATGAAATGAAGATTGTCCAAGTCAACGCACTTGCATTTTTAAAGCTCATCTGCGAAGAGATAAATAAAGATTTCGATATGCAACAAATGAATTATCCCTCTGTGAGGTCGGCAATCTTCCTAGCTGTTAGGAGGGGGAACGTGGAGTTTGTTACTCATATGTGTAAAGCAAATCCTGAACTTCTGATGATAGGAGATGACAGGGGAAGGAGCTTATTTCACATTGCCATCGAATGTTGTCAAGAAAAGATTTATAACCTTATATATGGGATATCTACGAAAGACACTATCACAAATTTTGTCGATGTGTATAATAATAACATGCTGCATATGGCTGGGTTGTTGTCCCCATCTGCACAGCTTAATCAAATTCCAGGTGCAGCATTGCAGATGCAGCGTGAACTACAATGGTACAAGGTTAGATTTTCTCACCCAACATAGTTCTTAATTACTTTGCCTATCTTACAATACTTACACAATCTTAAATAAGTTGTAAAATTAACACAATCTTAAAGCCTATAATGCGTAGATGTTCAAATTGAAACATCGTGACCAATTTTGAATACCATGTTCAGATCTTGGAGTGTAAAATGTAGTTAACCATAATATAACAAAGATTATAGAAAATTATATTTTATGCTCTCATATGTCAGTAGTTGTTCAATGCAATGCAGGAAGTAGAGACTATTGTACCTTCTAGGAGTCGAGAGTATATGAACGTCGGTGAATCTTTGAAACCAAGGGAACTATTTACAAAGAATCACAGTGAATTGCTAAAGGAAGGAGAAAAATGGATGAAAGAGACGGCAACTTCTTACACTGTTGTAGGTGCTCTTATTATCACCATTATGTTTGCCGCAGTAATCACAATTCCTGGAGGAAATGGAGATACCGGTTTTCCCACATTCAACCATGAAAAATTGTTTATACTATTTATAATTTCAGATGCTATATCACTCTTTTCTTCCACGACTGCAACATTGACGTTTCTCGGAATTCTCACGTCACGTTTCGCAGAAGATGATTTCCTAAAATCCTTACCCACAAAAATGATAATTGGTCTTGCCGCTCTCTTTTTGGCTATTGCAACCATGATGATTGCGTTTTCCGCTGCCCTTCTAATTATAGTTCGTAGACATTCTTGGATTGTGATTCCGGCCATCCTTCTTTCAAGTGTTCCTGTCACTTTATTTGCTTGGATGCAATTCCCCCTCCTAGTTAGAATTATCGTTTCTACTTACGGAAAAGGAATATTTAATAGGAATGTGAAACGTTGGTTGTAAAGGTTTTTCATTATTTTATATTTCTTATTGTATCTGTTGATGTGAGATTCCAAAATTAGAGGTGTAACTGATTCGATGAATTATATATTAAGGAATAAATTGGTGGTATATGTAGAACCTCTCATTTACAAATGAAGAGGAACACCACTAAACTGTATTACTAAATGATGTCTTGTTTTAGTGTATTGCCTGATTCGTTTTTATTGTATGATGAATGATTTGATTGTAGTTACTACATTACAGGTTCGAATAAGAACCACACAAGGCACCCAACAGGATGAACACTTGAACTAATCATTCAGATTATCCCATCATCCTTAATATATAATCCATAAATGAAAGTTTAAGCACTATGATGTTGAACATAGATCTATCAATCACAGTATGAACTGAAAGTTTTTTCAACCTGATGCACCCGACGATAGATCTTGTCTCAACCTCTAATGTCACAGACAGTAGAGGTTTAACCATATAATGCACGCCATGGCTCCCGATCGTCTTTTGATTTTCTTGTTGGATTCCACGTGATCTTGTCTCTTGAAAAGGAAAGGTTCAAAGTGCTTGCTAAAAGTTCTCCAATCTCATAAAGTATCTGAAAAAAAATCCATCTAGAGTTAGACGATATACATACACTCGGGAAACAGACAGATTCATAGAGAACTAAAAGGAAGAGAAAAGAGAAAGAAACCGAGCGTACACTAATTTTTTTCCCATTCATTTCTCAAACAAATCATAGAAATAAAAATTACTATCATATCATGGCCTCCAAACCCAACTGAATGTTAACAGTTGCATTAGATAAAGTAATTTAAAAAAAAAAAAATTGTATACCTGAAACTCTTCTTTATCAGAAATGCGTTGGCCTCTTTGCCCGATAAGAACATATGTTGGCAACTTCAAAACACGGACCAACTGAAGAAAGCAAGCCAAAGGTTCATGATGAATCCGCAAGGATGGCGGTGGCTTCTGGGTTTCGGTTGCCATAGCCTTGCTTATGCTTGTTTCTGAACCAATCTTTATACCATAAAGTGAATATTTGGTTTCAAATTTTGTTTCAAATTTTGCTTCTGGGTAACTCAAGCTGTTGGAAATAGTAATGAACCGACAAACTCAACACAATATCAAAAGCTGTTGGCTCACATCCTAACAACTAAAGCATTTCAGAGCAGTGGTAGATCGATAAACTTTATGAAAAACAGAAAACTGCATAAAAAAATAATGTGGAACCTTCCAGTGTTATGGTCACAGCATGAGTTCTGAAACACAAAGGAACAAAACTTTTACAAAGTAATTTAATGGGTTTCTACTACTATGGGCATAGAAACCAAATCTACAAGCATTCTTCGAAAAACGCCTGCAATCAAGTCCCTTTAGATCTCACAGATCACTCACAATTCCATAACACCGAGTCGATTTTATACCCCACATGGTTTTGAAAAACCAGCATCATTTTCAATTTCAATCACACACAATCTAAACCCCAAATTGCCACAAATTTCACTTTCACCATAAAAACCAGAGCACATTCCATTAGAAAATACACGACCCATTTCTCAACACCCAAATCCCACATAGAATCTATACGAATACAAACCCGTTTCTGGGTCCTAAACAATACCATGAGGGAGAGAGGAAGAGAGAGAAGGGGAACCTCATATAGGCCCTGGTGATCGAGGAAGTGGCGAAGGATTCCAGAAGCTTTGCAATTTTGGATTCCATAGCGCTCCAATGAAAGCTCGAAACTTTCTTCTCTGCAACAAATTGGAGCACCGAAATCAATCGATATAATATGAACTTGATCTCAAACTTAAAAGGGTTGATAGGAAGATATCTTACACAGTCGAATTGCTTGGATTTGGGCGGAAAGCAGCTGAGATGGCTTCGCCGAAGCCCTCTGAGTCTCTCAGCAGAAACACTACCTTCGAACCAACTTTCATTTTCTTTTCTTTCTGCTGTTTCTTCTAACCAATGCCCGGAGGTGCGCGCACTTGCAATATAGAGGAGATCGAGTGCCGCTCATTTTTTTTTCTTTTTTCTCTATTTTATTTTTTGGTGGAGTTTAAATAATAAAATTAAAATCCTACCTAAAAAAAAAAATCAATGGCATTTGTTTTGTTTTTTTTAGTACGTCGATATTTTTACACTAAATGGAGGTGAAGTTCGGTTAAGTCACACAATGGCAGCCTAATTTGGTATTGAATTCGCCATCCACAAGATTTAAACATAAGACCTCTTACTTCCAAGTTACTTCTAAGTGAAGAGGAATACCACCAGACCGTGGTACTAAGTGGCTAAATCAATGGCGTTTGTTTTTTCTTTTTTTCTAGAGTAAGGTTTATGACTTGCCTTTGATTATTCATTTCCCATTCGAAACTAAAAATTTGTCACTTAATCCTTGAAAGTCACATAACCCAACTTAATTAGATTGTAGATAGAGTATATGAAAAGAAGACCAATTGAGATAGAATTCAGCTTTTAAGGAGATAAGTGACGACTTTTCAATTTTAGAAAGTACAGTACAATTCAAATCTTGTTTCAGGTGGCAAATGAGTAGAACATACCAATTCTCTCCAACAAATCAAGTGTAGAATTAATGGCCCACTGTGTGATATATGCTTGATACTTGAATATTGGCTTGAGAAATTTTCTCCATCTTTTCTTATTCTAAAAAATTAATGGCACATCACGTTTGAACTCATAAATATATTTCGGCCAACCTAGCTTCCTCCGTCCATCTAAGCCAAAAAAGAGTACTTCGCCATGGTGCGGTGATGAGATATAAAAGTATAGTGCAATTCAATATGCGTTTTACGATCATACATACATATTTTTATTTTTTCTTACAATCTCAATGAATAGTTAAATTATGCATTCTTTTCCCAAAAAGTGAAAGTATTGTACACTTTTTCAATGCAACATGCAAACGTCACATATTATTTATTGATAAAATGAAAGTAAGTTAGATTATGAAATATTCAAATTTAATATAATGGCCGATGTTTTGACATACATCTCTTAAAAGTTAAGAAAGATGAGGTTTTGTTGAAATTGGAAGCGGCTTAGCTAGTCTCAATCCCAGGTGGTATGAAAAATTGGATGAACTTTTTGCTAAAATTTCATATATGTAACCCTAATTTGCTAGAATCTCTTGACCAATGAACTTGTTGAACTTTTTCCACTTCAACCAATTTAACACCAGTGAATAAGAAAATCAAAAATAATTTTACATGACTTGCCTTGGATTAATCTATCGAAACAAGTGTAAAATGATTCAATTCATCCACCCCTTTTTTATGATTTGACCTACAATTAAACCATGAAACATGTTAGTTCGGTGTTGTAACGTTTGATACTTGAATATTGACTCGAAGCATTTTCTTTTCACTTTCTTATCATGAAAAATTAACAGCAATATCGGTCCTTAAACACTAGCCATATCCACATTATACCAACACCCCTCCAATTTTCCACACACAGAAAATAAAAAATGGCAAGAATATAATAATCAATCCACTTGAAAAATTGCAAGAATAAGTAGGTGATCATGGAATAGCATTTCTAGACCTTAATTTCTTAATTTCCTGCATATAGAATATGAATACAATTTTACATTATTATATATGCCTCCCACCATTCATCATCCTCCAAATACCTTCCCTACCAAAGGCTACCCAGTATCCTACAACAGCACGAAACGGGTGACACCAACAATTAAAAAAGTTCAATTTACAAATTATCAAATGAATATTCGAGTACCCTTATATATGAAGTAATGCTACGACCATAATTTACAATTTTACAACCATTTTCTGTTTTTTTTTTCTTTTTTCTATAAGCTAGTTTCCCTCACTCAATCTTATATGCATGAAGAAACAGGCAGAAGTCAGAAGATGTTGAGTTACTAGTCTGAGTTGAATAATAAGGACTGCTATGATCACTGTCTATGCCGCCGTTGCCATCTCTGTCGTGATCGCTCTCTGATTCCGGCAGCCCTGGCTTGAAAATAAACAGCCCGTGCCCAGTCCCGGGGCTGCTGAAAAGCCAATCGTGCACGTCCCAGAAAACTTGCACCGGTTGCATGTTCACCTGCAAGGTCTGATTCCCTCTGAATTTCCACTGCAAATTCTTGACATGAATCAACACAATCCCATCTATGCTGATCCACATTTCGGGGTCTTTCGAGCCCGATGTTGAGCTCTCCACGACAATGTCATGCTCTTTTCTATTCTTATCAAACTTCACTCTTGTGGCAAAACTTTTCTTGGCAAACACGTTTTCTTTTTTGTAGTATAAAAGTGCCTCCACAAGGGCTGGTCTGGATTTTGTTCTCTTGTATGCCTTTTTCTTCATGTCTCCCAATAACAACACAATCTCCTGATCGCAAACAAGAGCAACATAAAAGTCAGAACAAGGTCCTGGGCCGCCGCCAAATTTTGCAGAACGAAGATCCCAATAAACCTCCACTTGATTCCCTTCGACCTCGAATGACTTATACCCTTTTTTGCTCCAAAAATGCCATGCCCCCCCCCCCCACACCCATCGCTGTTTTGGGTTCAAGGGAAGGGTGGGCGGAGGTGAGAGAGACGAGGTGGGTGCAGATGAGCCACTTGGTGTTTTCAAAGTAAGGGAGGGCAGAGGGGCCGCGCTGGGAGAGGACGGATCTCAGGAACTGCTGAATCAGTTGGGGGTTCAGTGGGTTTGGACCCGCCGGTGGAACCATCGCAGCAATTTGAACCGGGTCGGGTTTGGAAGGTTGAGATTTGAGATTCCGAGAAGAAGAGAAGGGCGAGGATTTTGATCGGAGTGAGTTTTGATCGAATTGAAAATTTGGGTGGAAATTTTGGAGAAGAACAGAGGAGGAGGAGGAGAGAGGAGGGTTAGAGAAGTGAGGGAGAAGAAAAAGATGTACGAAGGAGAAGAACAGTTTTTTCTTTATTTTTTGTAATTTTTTAATTTTTTAATTTTTAATATCCACATGGCACCTTTATTGACACGTGGCATCCAGTCATTGTCCACGTGAGCGTCATGTCATCAGTTAACGGAATACTTAACAGTTTAACCAACGGATGTCTAAGACTGTCCCAAAATTAACACTTTAGGTATGACTTTGGGACGAAAAAAAACTTGATGTACCAAATGTTGAAAACCACGAAACTTAAGGGTAGTAAACTGATATTTACCCTATAATTTCATATAACTTCATTAAAAAGTTAAATAACAAGGAACCCAAAACATTATCTTCCATCGTTTCTATGATTGAAGTTTAACTACAGAACAGTTCTTGCATCAAACTAAAGAAGTATGGGGAAATTAACAATAACAAAACAAGATAAATTTGACAGGATTTGAATATAGTCAGTGTAAACCTTTCTTTGAGGCTGTCCAAGCTGGTCGTTGGGGAAACTGCAAGGGACTTTTACATCCAACATCCGGAGGCAGTAAGAGTAAGACATCCATCTTCTGGGAAGACAGCTCTTCACATTGCAGTTGAAGCTGGGAATGTGGAAATTGTGAAAGAATTGGTGTCATTGATGGAAGAGGACGACTTGGAAATAAAATCAACACAGGATGGTCGGACAGCTCTTGCTCTTGCTGCAATCAAGGGGATTACCGAAATGGCTCAATGCATGGTAACAAAGAACCAAAAATTACTCAGCATTCCCGATTCAAACAACGAGCTTCCAATTGTGTTAGCTTATTTGCTTGGTCAATGGCATATGGCTCGATATCTCTACTCCGTCACTCCACTTGAAGATTTAATGCCAGCCAAAGGACCTCATGGCGCTACAATAATCTCCAATTGTTTAACATCCAAAGAATTTGGTAAAAGTTTTTAAATATGAGTAATAACATGCTGTTGAGGACTACAAAAATGAAAATTAAGGATTCATTTGATAATCATTTCAATTGTTTGGTAAACTACTTTCAATTTTCAAAAAAAAAAAATGAAAACTGAAATTAAAAGTTTCAAAACTACAAAAACAGTAGCCTTCAATTTTTATTTTTTTGAAACTTAGAAAACTAAATGTAGTTATCAAACAAGTTTTTGGTTTTCAAATTAAAAACATGATTGTAAAAACTGAAAACGAAATGGTTATCAATTTGCAACTTGAAAAATAAATAGCTTATTCTAGCTACATTTGACTTTTTTTTCCCATAGCTACAAATTACCATAGCAAAACTAATTATTTCTGGAAAATTTGTAACGTTAAAAATAAACAGATATCTCTTGGAATTTAATTCAACGTTGCCCAAAATTGGCCGTTACTCGGGACCGCCTACAGTTGACCCCTTTAGAATATTTAGCTAGGGACGCTTCTTCATTCCCAAGCGGAGCGGAGCTCAATTTCTGGCAACAATGGGTTTATGACTGTTAGTGTACCACAAACTCTGTGTAACTGTTAGCGGAGCGGAGCTCAATTTCTGTGTAACTGTTCAAATTGAAGAAAATCCCCAAGCTAATAACGGAAGGAGTTTAATTCGCTCAGGTTTGTTATCCCCTTCCTCTCCCATCATTAACAAGTTAAAAATGTTGTATAAATGGTACGATCCAATTTGGGTTATCCACTTTGAATTCCTGGTCTTGATTATAGCTCACATAGATGACAAGTTCAACACTTAATTACTATGACTAATCCCTCCCTACCTTGCTAAATTTAGAGAGATTATTAGGAGAGTTTTCTTCATTTGTGGAGATTATTGGGAGGATATGGAGATTATTGGGAGGATAAGTGCATGTTTGGTAATGTTGCAAAATAATTTTTCATTTTACGAATAAAAAACGAGTATAAAATGCGTTTGACATGTTTTTAAAGAATAGACCCATAAAATGAATAACATAAAATACAATATTAGCCTAGAGAATTCATACTTGGGCTACTAACTAGAGAAGATGATTGCATGATTTGGATTCACCATGCCACAATCATCTTTCGAAAATATTGATCGCACCTGCGACTTTACCAGGTTATGATCCCATATGTAGTGATCTCTTAATACGAATATACCAAGTCAACATCCCATGCACCTCATTGCTACATGATACATAATTATTCATGCATAGTCATCGCACAATATGAATTTACCAAGTGTGATGTCATGTATTCCAATGCTACCCGGTGCAGACTTACTATCACCTAACCTTGTGACACTATGTTATCAACCCTCTAGCTCTCAGTTCACAAACAATTGAAATATGCATAGATATCTCATTTCACCAAACAAATATGGTGACTGTGCACAAAAAGTTATTTTTGCCCTATGAGGTCAAAGGGCACCAACACATGTGCTATGTATCAATAGTAACAGTGCAGCAACTAAACTATTATATGTACCCTCTATAAGTGTGCCCTTTGATGAGAGGGCACGATATGACTATTTGTGCTCAAAGAGTTAAGCACAAATAGGCAGCCTATTTGTGCCTTAATTTTGACAACCATCCTAGATGACAGAACCATACACACAACTTTCAAATCGTGACCAATAGGTGCACCTCGGTTTCTGGTCTTGGTAGATCAATCACATGTGAAACTCAAACAAGAAATCAACATTATAAATTAAAGAAAAATTGTTCAGCCCAAACAATCTCTAAGCTTAGTATAGTTTATTAGTGTGCACAGAGAAATTGTTTGGCCAAAACAATCTGTAAACTTAAAGCATCATACTGCATTAAAATGAAGTTATATCAATACCTGAGAAGAGAGGCCGATCATAAGCTTCAGGAACCTGTGAAAAAAGTAAAATAACATTAATGAATTTGAATTTACTACAATTTTCTCTAAGACCCTGCTTCCTATAAATAAGTACTCTATTTAAAAATTCAATTCTCATCGTTAGCTGTTTAACCCATTAAAAAAATAACAACACAACAAAGCCTTTTCCCCTAGGTGGGGTCGGCTGTGGGGGGATGCAACACAATGACTTCCCAGGAGGTCACCCATCCTAGTACTATTCTCGTTCAGACTCACTTAACTTCGAAATTCTGATGGGATCCGGTGCATGTGAGTTGGTATGATTACATCCCAAGGATTCGACGTAAGATAGGAGTGCTGGCTGTCATGCCCTCCCCCTCCTCCTTTATCCAGGCTTGGGACTGGCAATGTAAGATAAACTAACAGAGGCGGAGTTTAACCCATTGAAAAAATAAAAACTTAAACTAAGAAACAGTTGAAAAGATATGATATCAACACCCATAGCAAAAGTAAGGCCAAATCCCTTCGAAGAGATATGATATCAACTACCACATAGTCCAGTGATGTTCAAGGGCAAAAACAAAAAAAATGCATTACTACCAAGAAAACTCAATGCTATACTCGTAGGCGTTGGACCCCAGTTTTTCATGCAATGAAGCTCACTTTACCACATTCCCTTCTTGCCTATAACTTTTAAGAATCCCACAACTTTTTATGAATTGAAAAATGAAGCTTTTACAGGACATATTCGAAAGAAAACGCTATGCGCTAAGAACAATATATTGAAAATAGATAAACAACTTACGTCTCTGTGGAACATCTTTGTCAGCTTTCACCTTCGCTTCAACTGCATATAAACATATATATATATACAAGCATCAAATCAATGTTCACACTCTTAGCATCTAGTTAGAACAATAATTACACCAAGAAAACTTGACTCTTCAACAATCCAATTGATGTTGTATTGCAATCTATACAACCAGTGACAGATTAAAATAGCAAAACAACAACAACAACAACAAATCCTAAATCAAATTGAAGCAGTGTAAAATCGAGATTGAAAACGCGAAACTACCCAAAACTCGCGCTATAACCACCGGCTCGACTTCACTGCCAGCTCCGGCCTCATCACACACATCGACGCCACTCCAACTCCGCTCTTCGCCGTCCCGCCTCTCCCATACCTACAAAACACACAAAAGCCGATCAAAATCCTTACGTTTCTTAGATCTGAAATTGAGGAAATTCGGTTACGAATTTGTAGAAACTAGCCTGGGGTTGGGAAAGAGGGTGGGAAGAGGATTCTGGAGGTATAATTTGACGGTCATTGGTGACCGGTGGACGACAGCGCCGTTGCGTGAAAGAGAAGAGGGAGCGAGGATGCAGGAGGGAGGAGGGATTTCTCCAAGGGGGAGAGGGGAGAGGGTAGAGGGTAGAGGGTAGAGAGGAGAGAGGAGAGAGGAGAGAGAGGATTAATTACTTTTTTCCATAATTTTTTTAAAATTTTATTTTACACAACAGGCATCGATATTTTTAGAGGTATTCATCAATTCCCCCCTGAACTTGTGATCATTGGCCAATTTCCCCCCTCAACTTTAATTTTGGCCAATTTCCCCCCTCAACTCTCATAATTAGTCAATTTCCCCCCTCAATTTTAATTTAGCCAATTTCCCTCCTCAACTCTCATAATTAGTCAATTTGCACTCTCCTGTTAATTTTTTTTAATTTTCCATCTATTCTTTTTTTTTCTTTCAATCTTTCTAATAACTTCCAACAAAGTACTAAAATTAACATAAACTCACCTGCATAATATAGGGTAAAATGTACAAAAACATAATACAATTAGTATGTGATATGGGTTGATTATAAGAAAAAGTTATGAATCAGGTTTAAAGCATGTAGAAGAAGAAATAATAATCCTAAACTCATGGATCAAACCTATTTCAATAAAATGTGTTATTCTTAATAAGGAGTCGAAAATTATGAATTGACTAACCATTTTTGCACTAAAGCTCGATTCTCCACAATTTACTTGAACTTAGCTTTCACTTTTATAAAGAAAATTGTATTCACATACAAAAATGTACACATCAATCCTTTTCGTTATCAATTTTGTATAGTAAAAAATCAAATAAAATTACTCCATACTGATTTATTATGACTAATAATACTATCTATGATAAATTGTGAAATTCTAAATTTTAATCTATTTGTAATAGGATAAAGACATAGGAAAATGATTAACATACATCTTATTTAGTTTCTTACACACTCTTGTTTACTTATGATCAAATTAAAAAATTAACAATATGGTGCAAATTGACTAATTATGAGAGTTGAGGGGGGAAATTGGCCAAATTAAAGTTGAAGGGGGAAATTGACTAATTATGAGAGTTGAGGGGAGAAATTGGCCAAAATTAAAGTTGAGGGGGGAAATTGGCCAATAGTTACAAGTTCAGGGGGGAAATTGATGAATACCTCATATTTTTATACAAAATTTACATATTATTTAAATATACTAAACGCTAGGGCCATGTTTGGTAGCTTCTGTAAAGGCACAAAAACCATGTTCTGTCAAAAAGTTATCAAGCCAAAGTTTATTACATGTCTCACTTCTCATGGTTCCTGTGGCCGAGACAATGTATACCATCAAGAAATGTGAACTTAAATGTGTGAGGTCTAACGGCTATCATATTTATAGCATGTTTACATACCTATAACAGGAAATAAAATACGGAATTAAATTCTGATTACGGAATACTCCTTTGTTTACCTAACATGAAGGAATTAAAATTTATGTGGTTCCCTTCCAAATTATGAAATCCAGTCATGTTTTTGGAGGATTTGGACTCCCTATATGAGGGAGGGATTTGAATTCCGAAAGAAGCAGGTAATCAGAATGGACTTATTTTATCAATTGTGTCCTCAATTGGTTTTTAGTATTCCAACATGGCCCTTCATCTCACCAGAGAGACATTGCCTAGCTCTGCAAATTTTTCATCTCTTCACCACCGCACCCTCCCCCGTCCAGAGCCACATCTCATGCCCACTGCAACCACTCACAACCATCTCTCTCTGTTTGTCTCTAGAGAATTTTGTAATCAGAACATTGGAAGTGAGTGAAAGAGTTATGGTGTGGTGGTGGCTCAGTTCTTTATCAGGAGTTGCTGTGAGATGCATTGGAGATAGAGTGTTACTGTGGGGGAGTAGAGAGTGTGACGGTGTGGAATAGAGAGGGGGAGATTGCTACGGTAACAGATAAGTTTGGCAAGTTTTTTATTTTTTTTCTTTTAATAAGAAATTAATTAATGTTTTCTATTAATTAGACTATAAAATAACTTATTTACTAATAAAAAAAAGAGCAATAATAATTTATTTGAAATACATAGGAAAAAATGAATAAAACTAATTAAAGTTTAATTATATACGAACAATTTAATTAGTATATAAAATAATGGAAAAAAAATTAGACCATAAAATAATTTATTATGGAAACGGGCGTTTTAGCAATTATATTAATTTCTATTTCGATTGAGGTGAATTAGTAAATAACTTATATGAATTAAGTTTCAACTTTATTCTAATTCCACTCAATTTAAGTAAACAGCCTCAACAGGAATATGATTATGACTTTTTCTTATTCCAACTCCTCACCAATTCAATTTCTCCTCAATCTGATTTCTTTTATTTTGATTACGATTACGGAAACGAGCCATTAATAATATCCTAGGATAGGGCTTGAGGCTTGTTGGTTGAAAAGTCAATTGTTGGTCAAAGGGGCACCTCTAGGGTTATGAAACCCTTCCTGGTCAACAAACAATGGATTTCCATATGCAAGTTCCATTAAGTTGGTCGTACATCTAACAACATGCTCCATAAGTTTCACCAACATTTTTTCCATTGCAGTGGGAGGTTTAGTGGAACGGCTCGTTTCTTATTCAAAAAAACAAAAGGAAGGGCTTGTTTTGAAAATCATTCAGATACTTGGTATGCTAGTAACAATTTCATTTGTTGTGGATTTGAATTCAAATCATTTATCCAAAGCAGTTTATGTCCTAAACATCTAGGTTTTAAATATCATCTCAGGAATCAAACGCATATGAAATGAAGATTGTCCATGTCCACTCCCTTGCATTTTTAAAGCTCATGTGCGAAGAGATAAATAAAGATTGGGATATGCAACAAAAGAGTTCTTCCTATGTGCGTAAAGCAATCTTCCAAGCTGTTAGGAGGGGGAACGTGGAATTTGTTACTCATATGTGTAAAGCAAATCCTGAACTTTTGTGGGCAACAAATGACGAGGTAAGGGGCATATTTCACGTTGTCATCCAATATCGTCAAGAAAAGATTTATAACCTTATATATGGGATCTCTACGAAAGACTGGGTGACAAATCTTGCCGATAGAAAATATAATAACAAGCTACATATGGTTGGGTTGTTGCCCCCATCTGCACAAGCACAACTTAATCGTATTCCAGGGGCAGCATTGCAAATGCAGCGTGAACTACAATGGTACAAGGTTAAGATTTCTCACTCAACATAATTCTTGATTACTTTGCCTATATGTCATATAAACTGAAAGAATCAAATTAAGTGTTTGGGAGGTTCTGAATTTGTTTTCCTTTTTTGTAATAATCATCCAAATCCAGCATCAACTATTAGGTACTGGGGGAGGGAGGGAAGAATTGGACTCGACACTTCGGAAAAATACTCTTAACTAACTAAACTACAAATCCTTTTATCCACTTACCAGGTGTCAACCTAACACAAGTTGTAAAATTAACAAAATCTTAGAGCCTTAATGCGTAGAATGTTAAAATTGAACATCGTGATTCGTGACCAATTGTAGGTGCTCTCATATGTCAGTACAAATGTTTAAATTAACACAACCTAACACAAGTTACAAATCTTGGAATGTAAAATGTAGGTAGTTAATCCTAATATAATAAAGATTATAGAAAATTATATATTATGCTCTCATATGTCAATACTTGTTCAATGCAATGCAGGAAGTAGAGACTATTGTACCTCCTAAGTTTCGTGAGTATAGGAACATAGATGAAAAATTGAAACCAAGGGAACTATTTACAAAGAATCACAGTGAATTGCTAAAGGAAGGAGAAAAATGGATGAAAGAGACGGCAACTTCTTACACTGTTGTTCAAGATCAAGCCTAAAAGCCCTTGAAGATCCGTTCATCACCATTATTCAAGATCAAGCCCCCCTTGAAGAAACACTCATCCTCAAGATCAAGCCCCAATGGCTCCTTGAAGATCCGCTCAAATCCACACATCCAACCGTTCTTCAAGATCAAAGCCCAAAAGCCCTTGAAGATCCGTTCATCACCGTTCTTCAAGATCAAGCCCAAAAGCTCTTGAAGATCTGTTCATCACTGTTTTTCAAGATGAAGCCCAAAAGCCCTTGAAGATCCGTTCATCACCATTATTCAAGATCAAGCCTCAACGACCCTTGAAGAAACACTTATCCTCAAGATCAAGCCCCAACGGCTCCTCGAAGATCCGCTCAAATCCACTTTCAAAGATCAAGCCCACGGAGAACATTCATCCAAGATCAAGCCTCGACGGCCCTTGGATCAATCACACATCCACAAATACACACCTTATGGAGATCGAATCAGAGAATCAAATTTGAGAGAGATTGTAACCCAAAATCATCAAATACAAATATTTGTTTGTGCACGTTGTTCTTGTCTCTTTCATTTCAGGAATTTTTTGTGTTCACAATTAGGTTATTAAATAATGAACTATATTTAAAAATCTGATTAATTCAAATGATGTGGCTGTCCACATCACATAAGATGGTATGAAAATGTGGTACAAAACATGTTATGAATAGCATTACTCTTTATAAATCCATTAAAGTATTTCAAATTCTCAATTGAATACATCCTATGAAGATTCATTTTATGTCTATATTTGTTTTATACTCATTTTATCAATGTTTGTCCCTATTTAAAGACTCTATTAGAGATGCTCTCGGAACTTCAGAAGTTCAAAATTAAAAAATGGATTTGCCTCCTTCCAAACACATAAACCAAACAGCCTCCAGCAAAAGACAATATGATAGATTATAAAATTTTATTCAACATTCCCTGTGCATGGTTTTGTTATTTTCTGTAAACGATTTTATTTATTTAATCTGAATTTCAGCAGAAAACAGTCAGATAATGTATATCCTTATAGAGAAATAAGGACAAGATCAGGTCAACCATATCCCGTGCCAAATCAGCCGACTGTAGCTCAACCAAGAAATCTGAGTCCACGATCGACCACCCCATTCAAGGACGGAGCTAGAAATGTTTTTAACTGGGGGCGTTCTAAAACAACCAAGTAAAATAATGGGTGTTAAGTTGTTGAGGGTCAGGTACAATGAAAAATCTCTAAATTAAAAAGTTCAATTTTAAATTGTAATGCCACAAACGAATGGATGAAGTAAATTCATATAAAATACTTTGCAGAGTAAAATTTTTATATCAAGTTATGATACTTCATCGGTTGAATCCAATTTATTTATGAAACTCCCAGTTCAATTGAGTTTGATTTAACGTGGAGTATTCGGAACCAAAATAAAAAATTTAATTATTGTTTTAATTGTCATGACAATCGCCCAAAAATCTGAATGGGGGCGGATGCCCCCTCTGGGCCTTAGGTAGCTCTGCCCTTGACCCCATTACTGTAAGTTTGTAACCAAGAAATGTGAAGAAAAAAAAAGCATTTACATTAACAATGTAGGGTGAGGATGATTTGCACTACCAGGGCTCCATGCATCATACACCACATAATTAAGCAACATTTGATGTCCACATTAAAGGTTGTTGGACTGAAAATTTTTAGCCTAGCCAACCCAAACCTACAGGCTGGACGGGGTTTTATTTTGGTCGGACCATCCGTTGGACAAGTATGTTCTAGCCAATACAATGCTGGGTGTAGATCAAACTTTAAATATATTTCTTTAAATAAATCAAAACCTACTGAAAATTGTCTTATGGTTTACTAGCTATATAATATGCCATTCCTCATGTGGTGCCTCCAAACTTCAATTTCATGTTCAATTCATGAAAAAAAAAAAACAAGTTTTTATCATTAACGTGTGTGACAGTAGGTTTGGGAGCTTGAAGAACATGATTCTAGGGATGAAGATTAGGCCATCTCCAATCGATGGCTGGTCAGAGGACTCGTTTTAGCCCTCTGGCCCTCCAAGATTCTCCAAGATATTAATATTTTAATGAACAGTACACGGCCATATTTGCCTCCGTCTCCAACCGAGGGCCAGAGGGCTCGTTTTAGCCCTATCACAAAAAACCGTCTCCAACCGAGGGCCAAATGGCCATAGGGCCAAACATAATTTATTATTTAAAAACTACAACCTAAATTTTGTGAAATAGAAGTTATAGGAAAAAAATGGAATTTAAAAAAAATATGAAACAAATTTTGTGAAATAGAAGTTATAGGAAAAAAATACAAATTTTGTGAAATAGAAGTTATAGGAAAAAAATGGAATTTAAAAAAAATATGAACCAACTTTTGTAAAATATAAGTTATAGGAAAAAAATAGAAGTTATATGAAAAATTTTGTAAATAAAAAATAATAATAAAACTGTAAAAAAAAATAAAAAAAAATCAAATGCAACGGCTAGTAAGAAATCCTGTCGCTTTCGGTTATAACCGACATAAATAAAAAAACATTAAAAAAAATGTCCAGCCCTTTCCGATTCCGTGGGGCCCTCCCAGATTCCAGAGCCCTCTGGCCTAGCCCTCTGTTGGAGACGGTTTTCGGGCTATTTTCGGCCCTCTGGACCCTTCGGTTGGAGATGACCTTAGCTTTTATCTCACATTTTACTTGGAGTGCAACTGCAAAATCTTCAGAATCAAACGCACAAGCAAGACTAGCTCGTTAATACCATCATAACAGTAATAGAAAAGAAGAAGAATCACAAAAGAAGAAGAAAGAAATGAAAACTTAGAGAAGAATAAATCGCTCGTATTTCTTAGTAACTGATTTGTTTTCAACTTAATGAATAGTACAAGAATACCCTTGTACAACAAGATTAACTCTTAAGCTAATCACTCGTTCACTAATTAAACACATGTTGAAATGACACCTAATAATGTATGACTAATAGTCTTCAATCAGAGAGAAGCTCGCGTAATGCAGCAAATCAGTGTTGAGATGAGATCCGCCAAATCTAGAGGGAAATGCAGTGATAGGCGTGCGAGGTTGGAGGATTGATTCAAAGTTGTGGGGGAGTATGAGCGAAAAGCTCCAAATCATGGCCGAAATGCCCAAATCAGAGTTGTAAATTAAACCTTGAACAATTAGCATATTTACACCATTCGTAAAAGGTGGGTTGCTTCACCGTTCCCTAATGTGAATCAAGGCCATCGCAGGTGTGGAGAATATATATTAATAAAACTATAAGATATCTCTAATGTACTGGAAAAGTTATATTCATATCTAATTTAAGTGCAAAATCATATTTGACATTTGATATAGCTCTAAATGTTAGATCCTGACCACATAAGATACAAAAATTATATTTTGTCTCTAAATTTGATTAGACTCTTTCCAATTTACAAGAGTTAAAAAGTTAAAAGTCAAATTTGATTCATATGCATTGTCTATAAAATAACTTGCACCACCACACTTAGAGTCAAATATGACTTCATAATTTTTAACCTTTAAATCTTAGATTGGAGATATAATTTAGTGGTATTCTTCTCCACTTGACTCTTGTAGATGACAAGTTTAGTACTAATTCCTTTACTAATCTTAGTTTAAATAAGTCATTTTTACATAACAATAGGACTAATTAACTCTATGGGTCAACTTTCGACTAAGAATATATGACATAAGTAAAAATACTAAAGTCTCAATCCGTCACTTCCCAATGTGATACGAAGAGTAGAGGTTAAAACATTAAAAGAATATCTATTTATTCTTCATTCTTAATATCAAATCTAAAAATAAATAACCATGCGTTCCTTGATCACTAGTTACTGAGATAATATTTTTAAACAAACAAACAAATAGATTCCCAGTAACCCCAAAATTACTAAAGGAATAATCGTAAGGTCTCTAGGCTCAAATCACCTCCCTGTTCGTTCTTTCCTGACTTTCTAAAGCATGCTATTGCCCCCTTTTTTTTATTCTTTTGTATTGGTTACATTTGATTACTCCTTCGACCTTTGTGTGGGTTTGCTTATTAAATCCTCTTCAGTCAATAACAAGGCTTTGCCCAACTTTGCATGTACGTAGGAATATGATACCAATATTAAGTAGAGGTTGCGTGTTCTGTTGATCCGTAATATTCGAGGAAAAGCAGCCCATACACCTCTTCACTTTTAAGTAGCTTCCCTTCCCACTCTCCCCCATTTTCTTCTTATTAGTTTGCCAATGCAAGCCTTTATTTCATATCATTGCTTATTTGCTTACTTACAAGAGTTTAATAACTAACTAGCTGCAGTTTGTTGGCTTCCATTCCTTTCAATTCGTAAGTAGTAATTAGACTACTTTAATTTCATTGCTAATTTTTTGTCTGTTTAGATAATACGTATGATATATGATCTAATACGCTCCAATGAATCATAGGTTGAACATGGCACAAGGTGTTTGGCAGAACATGCCACAACGTGTTAGGGAGACATCATTACATCCATCGGTGCCCAATACAAGCACAGGGCCACAAGGTGTTTGGGTAAACATCCCACAAGGTGTGTTGGAGCCATCATTACATCCATCAGTAGTGACCAATACAAGCACATGGCCACAAGGTGTTTGGGTAAACATCCCACAAGGTGTGTTGGAGCCATCATTACATCCATCAGTAGTGCCCAATACAAGCACAGGGCCACAAGGTGTTTGGGTAAACATCCCACAAGGTGTGTCGGAGCCATCATTACATCCATCAGTGCCCAATACAAGCACAGGGCCACAAGGTGTGTCGGAGCCATCATTACATCCATCAGTGCCCAATACAAGCACAAGGCCACAAGGTGTTTGGGTAAACATCCCACAAGGTGTGTCGGAGCCATCATTACATCCATCAGTGCCCAATACATGCACAGGGCCACAAGGTGTGTCGGAGCCATCATTACATCCATCAGTGCCCAATACAAGCACAGGGCCACAAGGTGCGTCTCTCCTTGCCAAAAGACAAAAAATAATAATCATTTCCTATTTCATTATCTAATTAAATAATCGTCTATACTTTTTTCTTTAGAAAATGCTATAATATATGTTAGGGAAATTAATTTTTTAATTAAATTTGCAAACCAAATCATGTGTCATAAATAGAAAATAAGTACGTTAATTAATACTTAATAATAATCTAACCTTCAACATCCAAATCATTTAGTGTACAAATTTGGTCTCCCTAGCAGTACCCTACTATATTTTTAGACCATGTTTGTGTATCATCTAGTGTTTAAAAATATTGATATCGGTGGAAGATCAATATAAAAATTTATAGAAATATCGATGGATGTATCGATATCGGTTGCTTTCAATGAAAATGATAAAAATTTGTTCAAAAATATGAAAATTTAAAATGATGAGCATTGTTGTAAAATGCAAATCATCTCAAGGACATATAATGTCTAATTTTACCATAAATTTCATATATTTGTAACCATATTCATGTGCATTTAGCATTATTTTTTATTGTTTGAAGGTTTTTTAGCCAAAATGGTCATGGAGATTTGCATAACTCCTCATTTTGGTTCCTGAGATTTGAAATCGATAGAATTGATCCCTAAATTTATCCACAAACAATTAGTTTGGTCATTCCGTGAAAAAATCTCCATAAAATAAGGATAAAATGATGATGGACAATCTCATGGACTCACTTCCATTGATTTCAAATCTCAGGGATCAAAGTTTGCAAATCTCAAGGCCCATTTTGGCTAAAAATCCTTGTTTGAACATATTTAAATTGTGTATTTAATTAATGGCATGAATGATTTCTTGGTTTTCTTTGTGATTAAATTTCAGTGCTCTATTTTCCTAACACTTTGGATTGTTAGTCACAATGATCCCATATAATTTTTCTAGTTGTCATATAATTTCATATAACTTGATTAAAAAGTTAAATAACAAGGAACCCAAAACATTATCTTCCATCGTTTCTATGATTGAAGTTTTTAACTACAGAAATGTTCATGCATAAAACTAAACAAGTATGGGGTAATTAATAATAACAAAACAAGATAAATTTTGACAGGACATGAATATAGTCAGTACAAACCTTTCTTTGAGGCTGTGCAAGCTGGTCGCTGGGAAACTGCAAAGGACATTTACATCCAACATCCAGTGGCAGTAAGAGTAAGACATCCATTATATGGGAAGACAGCTCTTCACATTGCAGTTGAAGCTGGGCATGTGGATATTGTCAAAGAATTGGTGTCGTTGATGGATGAGGCCGACTTGGAAATAAAATCAGTAGGTCGCACAGCTCTTGCTATTGCTGCAACTAAAGGGATTATCGAAATGGCTCAATGCATGGTAACAAGGAACAAAAAATTACTCAGCATTCCCGATGCTTGCAACCACCTTCCAATTGTGGATGCTTATTTGCTTGGTCAATGGCATATGGCTCGATATCTCTACTCCGTCACTCCACTTGAAGATTTAATGCCAGAAAAAGGACCTCATGGCGCTTCAATAATCACCCATTGTTTTGCATCCAAAGAATTTGGTAAAAGTTTTTAAATATGAGTAATAACATGCTGTTGAGGACTACAAAAATGAAAATTAAGAATTCGTTTGATAATCATTTCAGTTGTTTGGTAAATTACTTTCAAATTTCAAAAAAAAAAATAGAAAAAATGAAAAAAAATGAAAACTGAAATTAAAAGTTAGAAAAACTATAAAAAAAACAGTAGCCTTCAATTTTTATTTTTTTGAAACTTGAAAACTAAATATAGTTATCTAACAAGTTTTTGGTTTTCAAAGTAAAAAAGTGATTACAAAAACTGAAAATAAAATGGTTATCAATTCACAACTTGAAAAATAAATAGCTTATTCTAGCTACAGTTTACTCTTTTTTCCCATAGTTACAAATTACTATAGCAAACTAATTATTTCTGGAAATTTCGTAACATTAAAAATAAACAGATGTCTCATGGGATTTAATTCAACGTTGCCCAAAATTGGCCATTACTTTGAACCGCCAATTGGCCACCCCTTTAGAAGCTTTGGCATCGAACCCTTCATTCCTGAGCGGTGCGGAGCTCAATTTCTGGCAACAATGGGTTTATGACTGTTAGTGTACCACATACTCCCTTCTCTTTCTCTTAATTATTTGCTTTCACTTTTATGACATATTTTCTTGTGTTGATAGGTCTATATATACAACCTCCTCCTCGCATCAATCATATCTGTGTAACTGTTCAAAATGAAGAAAATCCCCAAGCTAATAACGGAGGGAGTTTATTTCGCTCAGGTTTGTTATCCCCTTCCTCTCCCATCATTAACAAGCTAAAAATGTTGTATAAATGGTACGATCTAATTTGGGTTATCCACTTCAAATTCCTGCTTAACTTTAACCAAGGGAATATATGATATTTCTCTTTATTCGTACGTACGAGGTCTCAATTACAACTCACATAGATGACAAATTTGCCACTTAATTACCGTTTTCCCTGTTTGACTTGACTATTTATAGACATGAACTCTAGTAGGCAACCGGGAGGGCGATTGTAGTCCATAATAGACAAAGCCTAATCCTACCTAAAATAGGACTCCAAGAATATTTATAATTTAGGAGATAAGCATTCCTTGAATTCTCAAAAATTCCTTACTTCTAAAATTCAGGGTTTGCTTAGAGAATTCACACAATAAAACCCAAGTATGAAAAATTCCTTACTTCTTCCTTCCTCGACCTGGCAGCACTTGGGCTGCTGGCGAATTTATCATGTCATGATTACCCTTTTGGACTTTATAGCACATACTGACTGGAGAAGATGATTGCATGATTTGGATTCACCACGCCACAATCATCTTTCGAAAATATTGATCGCACATGCGACTTTACTAGGTTATGATCCCATATGTAGTGATCTCTTAATACGAATATACTAAGTCAACATCCCATGCACTTCATTGCTACATGATGCATAATTATTCATGCATATAGTCATCGCACAATATGGATTTACATGTATGATGTCATGTATTCCAATGCTACACGGTGCAGACTTACTATTACCTAACCTTGTGACACTATGTTATTGACCCTCTAGCTCTCAGTTCACAAACAATTGAAATACGCATAGATATCTCATTTCACCACAAAAAATATGGCCACTGTGCACAAAAAATTATTTGTGCCCTATGAGGTCAAAGGGCACCAATGTATGTGCCATATATCAATAGTAACAGTGCAGCAACTAAACTATTATACATGCCCTCTATGGGTGTGCCATTTGATGAGAGGGCACGATATGGCTATTTGCGCTCAAAGAGTTAAGCACAAATAGGCAACCTATTTGCACCTTAATTTTGACAACCATGCTAGATGACAGAACCATATGCACAACTTTCAAATCGTGACCAATAGGCGCACCTCGGTTTCTGTTCTTGATAGATCAATCACATGTGAAACTCAAACAAGAAATCAACATTATAAATTAAAGAAAAATTGTTCAGCCCAAACAATCTCTAAGCTTAGTAAAGTTTATTTGTGCATAGAGAAATTGATATAGTTTATTAGTGTGCACAGAGAAATTGTCTGGCCAAAACAATCTCTAAGATAATCATACTGCATTAAAATGAAGTTATATCAATACCTGAGAAGAGAGGCCGATCATAGGCTTCAGGAACCTGTGAAAAAAGGAAAATAACAATAATGAATTTGAATTTACTACAATTTTCTCTAAGACCCTGCTTCCTATGAATAAGTAGTCTACTTAAAAATTCAATCCTCATCGTTAGCTGTTTAACCCATTAAAAAAATAAAAACTTAAATTAAGAAACAGTTGAAAAGATATGATATCGACACCCTCAGCAAAAGTAAGGCCAAATCCCTTCGAAGAGATATGATATCAACTACCACATATTCCAGTGATGTTAAGGGCCAAAACAAAACCAAAAAAAAAAAAAAAGTGCATTACTACCAAGAAAACTCAATGCATTACTCGCAGGCGTTGGACCACATTCCCTTCTTGCCTATAACTTTTAAGAGTCCCACAACTTGAAAAATAAAGCTTTTACAGGAAAAAGTCGAAAGAAAACGCGATGAGCTAATTAAGAACAATATATTGAAAATAGATAAAGAACTTACCTCTCTGTGGAACATCTTCGTCAGCTTTCACCTTCGCTCCACCTGCATATAAACATATATATATATATATATATATATATATGTATATATATGTATGTATGTGTATATATATATATATATACAAGCATCAAATCAATGTTCACACTCTTAGCATCTAGTTAGAACAATAATTACACCAAGAAAACTTGACTCTTCAACAATCCAATTGATGTGTTGCAATCTATACAACCAATGACAGATTAAAATAGCAAAACAACAAAAAAAAAATCCTAAATCAAATTGAAGTAGTGTAAAATCGAGATTGAAAATGCGGAAATACCCAAAACTCGCGCTACAACCACCGGCACGATCGACTTCATCACCAGCTCTGGCCTCATCACACGCATCGTCGCCACTCCAACTCCGGTCTTCATTGTCCTGTATGCCGCTCCCATACCTGCAAAACACACAAAACAAAAGCCGATCAAAATCCTTACGTTTCTTAGATCTGAAATTAAGGAAATTCGGCTACGAATTTGTAGAAACTAACCTGTGGTTTGGAAAGAGGACGGAAAGAGATTCTGGAGATATCATTTGACGGTCGTTGGTGACCGCTGGACGACAGCTCCGTTGCGTGAAAGAGAAGAGGGAGCGAGGATACGGCAGGGAGGAGCGACGAAGGGGGGAGGACAGAGAGGATAAATAACCTTTTTTTTTTATTGAAAATTCATTTCTAAAATCTTATTTGGCATTCAAAACTTTTTATAATTACTAAAAAATACACTTATGAAAAGTGCATAATGAAATTTTTAGAGTTTTCTTTTTTATTTTTCATATTTTTTTAAATTGTAGTTTACACAAAAGGCATGATATCTTTATGAGCAAACTACCGTTTGACCCCTGAACTATTATACCATTTAAAATTGATCCCATGAATTATTTTTATGGTAAATTAACCCCTAGCTATTTTAAATAAGTCAATTAAGGAAAGGGATCATCTCCGGATCCCTTCCTTCTAATCCACTAAGTTCGGGGATCCAGACCATTGAAATTTGATCTAACGACTACAAACAAGGACTCACTTTAAAAGTTATTGATCAAACGGCCAAAATTATTATAACTTTTAAAGTGGACCTGTTTGTAGCTGTTAGATCAAATTTCAATGGTCCGGATCTCCGGACTTGATGGATTAGGAGGAATGGATCCGGAGATGATTCATTTCCGTCAATTAACCTCTTACCATTAGATTTTAAAAATTAAAAAAAAATCATCTACTCTGCCATTAAATTTGAGGGTAAAATTGTCTTTTTATTTGTCATCCCCTTTATCTCTTTTACCCTAAAATCTAACTGTTAAGAAGACAAATTTACCTTCAAATCTAACAACAAAGTAGATGAATTTTTTCAAATCTAAAGGTGAGAGGTTAATTGGCTGATTTAAAATAGTTTTGGGGGTTAATTTACCAAAAAAAATCCAGGGGTCAATTTCATTTGACACAATAATCTAGAGAGTCAACCAGCAATTTATCCATATTTTTATACATGCCATATGAAATGTAAAAAGTGCACAGTGCAGATAATTCAAAAAGTAATTTTATTTAAATAATACTAAATATTAGGGCACAAAAATTACATATTATTTAAATATACTAAATGTTAGGTCGCTATTTAATACTATAGTTTAGTGGTATTTGTCTTGACTTGTAAGTGATAGGTATGAGTTTAATTATCCTTAAATGCGACTTTGAACCACATTATTGCTAACTCATTATGAGGCTTAATGCACTCCCCTACTTTCTTAATGTAGTTAATATTTTTTGTTCAAAAAAATAAAATTAAAAAAAAAGCTAGGTCAAAAAAACTAACTTTTATTTAAATATACTAAATTAAAGAGCACAAAACTTCGTACTTTATCATGAGGTTGGAGTTGTAGAGACTCCTGGTTCGTGAAAAAAAAAATTGGGCTTCATCATTTCTTGAAAAATTGCCCAGGGAAGTTTGGAGATAGAAGAGAAGTTTGTAATAGTGTGTATCAACCATGAGAAACATACATGTTATTGCTAGCTTCTGTAAAGTGTAAACACAATAAAGCCATTTTTGTCACACGTTTTATAATATTTAATTAATACAATTTCATTATTATATTCACATACTTCAAATTACTCCTTTTACATTTTTTTAATTTTTTAATATTTTCTACCCACCACTAACACCTGATAGAAAAATATTAAAAAATTGAAAGAATGTAGAAAAAATAATTTGGAATGTGTGAATATAATCTCCTTTTCCATTATGCAAGTTCCATTAGGTCGGTCGTACATCTAACAACATGCTCCATAAGTTTCACCAACATTTTTTCCATTGCAGTGGGAGGTTTAGTGGAACGGCTTGTTTCCCATTCAGAAAAACAAAAGGAAGGGCTTGTTTCGAAAATCGTTCAGATACTTGGTATGCTAGTCACAATTTCATTTGTTGTAGATTTGAATTCAAATCAATTATCCAAATCAGTTTATGTCATAAACATTTGGGTTTTAAATGTCAACTCAGGAATCAAACGCATATATGAAATGAAGATTGTCCTGTTAGGAGGGGGAACGTGGAGTTTCTTACTTATATGTGTAAAGCAAATCCTGAACTTCTGATGTTAGGAGATGACAGGCCAAGGGGCATATTTTACGTTGCCATCGAATGTCGTCAAGAAAAGATTTATAACCTTATATACGGGATCTCTGCTAAAGACTTTATCGCAAATTCAGCCGATAGGGATAGTAATAACATGCTGCATATCGCTGGGTTGTTGTCCCCATATGCACAGCTTAATCAAATTCCAGGTGCAGCATTGCAGATGCAGCGTGAACTACAATGGTACAAGGTTAGATTTTCTCACCCAACATAGTTCTTAATTACTTTGCCTATCTTACAATACTTACACAATCTAAAATAAGTTGTAAAATTAACATAATCTTAAAGCCTATAATGCGTAAATGTTCAAATTGAAACATCGTGACCAATTTTGAATACCATGTTCAGATCTTGGAGTGTAAAATGCAGTTAACCATAATATAACAAAGATTATAGAAAATTATATTTTATGCTCTTTTATGTCAGTAGTTGTTCAATGCAATGCAGGAAGTAGAGACTATTGTACCTTCTAAGGGTCGAGAGTATATGAACAACAGTGAATATTTGAAACCAAGGGAACTATTTACAAAGAATCACAGTGAATTGCTAAAGGAAGGAGAAAAATGGATGAAAGAGACGGCAACTTCTTACACTGTTGTAGGTGCTCTTATTATCACCATCATGTTTGCCGCAGTAATCACAATTCCTGGAGGAAATGGAGATACCGGTTTTCCCACATTCAACCATGAAAAATTGTTTATATTATTTATAATTTCAGATGCTATATCACTCTTTTCTTCCACGACTGCAACATTGACGTTTCTCGGAATTCTCACGTCACGTTTCGCAGAAGATGATTTCCTAAAATCCTTACCCACAAAAATGATAATTGGTCTTGCCACTCTCTTTTTGGCTATTGCAACCATGATGATTGCGTTTTCCGCTGCCCTTCTAATTATAGTTCGTGGACATTCTTGGATTGTGATTCCGACCATACTTCTTTCAAGTGTTCCTGTCACTTTATTTGCTTGGATGCAATTCCCCCTCCTAGTTAGAATTATCGTTTCTACTTACGGAAAAGGAATATTTAATAGGAATGTGAAACGTTGGTTGTAAAGGTTTTTCATTACTTTATATTTCTTATTGTATCTGTTTATGTGAGATTCCAAAATTAGAGGTGTAACTGATTCGATGAATTATATATTAAGGAATAAATTGGTGGTATATGTAGAACCTCTCATTTACAAATGAAGAGGAACACCACTAAACTGTATTACTAAATGATGTCTTCTTTTAGTGTATTGCCTGATTCGTTTTTATTGTATGATGAATGATTTGATTGTAGTTACTACATTACAGGTTCGAATAAGAACCACACAAGGCACCCAACAGGATGAACACATGAACTAATCATTCAGATTATCCCATCATCCTTAATATATAATCCATAAATGAAAGTTTAAGCACTATGATGTTGAACATAGATCTATCAATCACAGTATGAACTGAAAGTTTTTTCAACCTGATGCACCCAACGATAGATCTTGTCTCAACCTCTAATGTCACAAACAGTAGAGGTTTAACCATATAATGCACGTCATGGCTCCCGATCGTCTTTTGATTTTCTTGTTGGATTCCACGTGATCTTGTCTCTTGAAAAGGAAAGGTTCAAAGTGCTTGCTAAAAGTTCTCCAATCTCATAAAGTATCTGAAAAAGAATCCATCTAGAGTTAGACGATATACATACACTCGGGAAACAGACAGATTCATAAAGAACTAAAAGGAAGAGAAAAGAGAAAGAAACCGAGCGTACACTAATTTTTTTCCCATTCATTTCTCAAGCAAATCATAGAAATAAAAATTACTATCATATCATGGTCTCCAAACCCAACTGAATGTTGACAGTTGCATTAGATAAAGTAATTAAAAAAAAAAAACTGTATACCTAAAACTCTTCTTTATCAGAAATGCATTGGCCTCTTTGCCCGATAAGAACATATGTTGGCAACTTCAAAACACGGACCAACTGAAGAAAGCAAGCCAAAGGTTCATGATGAATCTGCAAGGATGGCGGTGGCTTCTGGGTTTCGGTTGCCATAGCCTTGCTTATGCTTGTTTCTGAACCAATCTCTATACCATAAAGTGAATATTTGAATTCAAATTTTGTTGCAGATTTACTTTCCCCCTTTAGCTTGGATGACTCTAGGAAAAACGGGGCAACGACTGTAGGAACTGAGGATGAATTCCGCCCTGCTAATTCTCCTAGAACTTCATTAATAGCGCAGGCTAGTATTGGCGGTTCAGAGTATTCCATAAGCAGCACAGACAGCTGAAAAATACAAAATTGAAGAGAAATTTTTTTGAAGTTCCCCTAATCTGTTATCTTCAAGATATGTTAGAAGATAAATAAAATAGTTATTCACTCTGTCCTAGTAACTCAAGCTGTTGGAAATAGTAATAAACCTACAAACTCAACACAATATCAAAAGCTGTTGGCTCACATCCTAACAACTAAAGCATTTCAGAGCAGTGGTAGATCGATAAACTTTATGAAAAACAGAATAACAACAACAACAAAGCCTTTTCCCACTAAGTGGGGTCGGCAATATGAATCCTAGAACGCCATTGCGCTCGGTTTTGTGTCATGTCCTCCGTTAGATTCAAGTACTCTAGGTCTTTTCTTAGGGTCTCTTCCAAAGTTTTCCTAGGTCTTCCTCTACCCCTTCGGCCCTGAACCTCTGTCCCGTAGTCACATTTTCGAACCGAAGCGTCAGTAGACCTTCTTTGCACATGCTCAAACCACCGTAATGTGCCCACACATCCAACAAAGCATCCTCATCTCCGCTACATCCATTTTGTGTACGTGTT
Source organism: Malus domestica (assembly GCF_042453785.1). Lineage (NCBI taxonomy): Eukaryota > Viridiplantae > Streptophyta > Magnoliopsida > Rosales > Rosaceae > Malus > Malus domestica. The sequence goes on along the minus strand of NC_091677.1, from coordinate 10,774,999 downwards.
GATCCTTCACCGCCCAACATTCTGTGCCATACAGGGTCTCTATCTAATTCTCCGTTCTTTTGCAAGATAGATCATAGGAAGCGAAAACGGTCGCTCTTTGGTATTTCCTTGTTTCTGATCCTCACCCCTAACTCATTTTGGCCTCCATTTGCACTAAACTTGTACTCCATATATTCTGTCTTTGATCGGCTTAGGCGAAGACCTGTAGATTCCAACACTTCTCTCCAAAGGTTAAGCTTTGCATTTACTCCTTCCTGAGTTTCATCTATCAACACTATATCGTCTGCGAAGGCATACACCAAGGAATATCATATTGAATATGTCCTGTTAACTCATCCATTACCAATGCAAAAAGGTAAGGACTTAAGGATTATTGATGCACAAAATCAGTGAGGACTTTGGTACAACAGAAAGTATTTAAGTTTGTGACCTTCGCTAGATTGCTCTGGTCATTAGTATGGATAAGTATGTAAAAGGATAGAGACAGGAAAGCAAAACACAAGATGTACGTGGTTCACCCAGATTGGCTACGTCCATGGAGTAGAGGAGTTCTCATTAATTGTGATGGGTTTACACATAGGTTCAAGCTCTCCTTTAGTGAGAACAAGTGAATGATTTAGTACAAATGATCTTCTCTGGGAGTACTCTTCCTCCATCCAGGGGTGGTATCTTTAACCGGTGGAGATGCACAAGGTAATGTATCAATTTCACTTGAAGCTTACTTGTAGTTTCAGGCTTGATCAAGCGCGATACAAACCATGTAGTAGGAGTCCCCCAAGTCGCCGAGCTAGGAGATCTGCTGAAAGAGGTGGCAGACAAGGTAAGCAATCAGAGCTCCAAGCAATCAGTCCCAGATCAGAAGTTTGATTTTGAGTTCCGGCTAATTGTTCTCATGCTCCCTATCTTGTAAGCAGCATGAAGGATAAAGAGAAGAAAAAGGAGGAGAGATGATATGAGATACTTTTGCTTTTGAAGAAGTAACTTTCCACAGGCTTATTCTTGAACTGGGTTGGAGGGTTTTCTGGTTTCCTCCAAAGTATAAGGCCGACTGAAGAATTTGAGGGTCAAAACAAGACCATCAAATTTAGAGTACATTCGACCCTGATGATATGGGATACTTTTGCTGTTACGCTTGTCTCCACATGCTTCCTTGTATCCTTCTCACTTGCCCTATCTGTTACTCAGATAGATGTGGTATCTTCTCTGGAGGCATAAGATGTTGAAGATGAGTACTCGAGGGCAATGCCAGGTAAGTAATCAGGTAAAGGGTTCCAGGCAGTCAGTTCCTGACTGGAAGCTTGATTCCAAGTGCTGACTGATTGCTCTCTTTCTCCTTGTCTTGCAGGTAAGAACAAGGCCAAAGGAAAAGCCAGGGAAAAAGCATAATATGGGATACTCTTGCTTTTAACCCTGATGATATGAGATATTCTTGCTCTGGTGTAGCTTGTTTGCAGAGGTATTATCGGGGGGAAAGAATGCTGAGTATTTCGAGAGGCTGCGTTGGGAGTGCCCTCTCAGATATGAGGAAGGGTTGAGCATTTTTGCAGGTCTGCCTGTCCGTTGGGGATGAAGGTCGATATATATAGGAGTCTCCCTAACAACAAGTAGTAATGTTATTCCTTTACTCTTCTTGGTCATAGCCATGTAGTGGGAGCTGCAAACTTCACGTGTTTTAACTTTGTCAGAGTACTTTGAAAAAGTGGTCCTGTCGGGGATCTGGCTCTAAAGATTCGGAGAACGGTGCCTCTTCGATTTTTGAGAAAACAATCCTGCTGGGAGTCTGGTTCTTGAGGTCATAGCAATGTAGTGGGAGCTGCAAGCTTCACGTGTTTTAACTTTGTCAGAGCACTTTGAAAAAGTGGTATGTGGTATCTGGAAAGCTGATGTTGCGTGTGAAGATTACATACAAGCTTTATCCAAGGAAATCTGGCTCTTGCGTGTCACGTGCTATCTATTTCACCAGAAATCTTCAACAGATTGCCCGTAATTTCCGCAAAGCTGAGTGTGCATATGACATGTACTGACAAGGCTGAAAAAGTAGGTGCCTCTTCGATTTCTGAGATCGGCCATCGTGGTTTCTAAGCAGGCCTAGCTTTTGAGAAAGCAAGCGCCGCTTCGATTTCTGAGATCAACTCCTCGACAAATTGCCCGTGATTTCTGCAAAGCTAAGTGTGCATGTGGCTAATGTTGCGTGTGGAAAGTGGTGCCTCTTCAATTTTTGAACCAACGGCCATGTTGCTCTTTCTTTGCTATTCTTTTACCTTTCTTGGTCATAGCAATTCTGAGATTAACTCCTCGACAAATTGCTCGTGATTTCTGCAAAGCTAATTGTGCATGTGGCTGATGTTGCGTGTGGAAAGTGGTGCCTCTTCAATTTTTGAACCAACGGCTATGTTGCTCTTTCTTTGCTATTCTTTTACCCTTCTTGGTCATAGCAATGTAGTGGGAGCTGCAAGCTTCACATGTCTAGACTTTGTCAGAGATATTTGGCAAAGTTATCTGTGGTACCCATGAGCTGATGTTGCGTGTGGTGCCTCTTCGATTTTTGAACCAACGTCCAAATTGCGTGTCACGTGCTCTCTACTTCACCAGAAATCTTCGACAGATTTCCCGTAATTTCTGAAAAGCTGAGTGTGCATGTGACAGGTACTGACAAGGCTGAAAAGTGGGTGCCTCTTCGATTTCTGAGATCGGCCCTCATGGTTTCTAAGCAGGCCCAACTTTTGAGAAAGCAAGCGCCGCTTCGATTTCTGAGATTAGCTCATCGATAAATTGCCCGTGATTTCTGCAAAGCTAAGTGTGCATTCTTTGATTTATGAGCAGGCTCCTCTTTTGATAAAGCAGGCGCCTCTTCGATTATAGAGGTATGCATTACGTTTCAAAGCACACTTGCATTACCACCTGTAGAAATTCCCTTCTTGCACTTCTGAAATCTTGATTTGTCTGACCTCTTCTTCAACACCTCAGGAAAATGTCTGGCCCCTCCGACCGTCGTTTTGACTTGAACTTTGGTGAAGAGGCGGACATGCCTCCTCAAGACAACATATGGCGCCCATCCTTCATATCCCCTATAGGCCATCTTACCGTTGGGGATTCGGTGATGAAGAATGATATGACCCATGCGGTGGTGGCCAGGAACCTTGTCACTCCCAAAGATAACAGACTACTTTCCAAACGGTCTGATGAGTTGGCTGTGAAGGATTCTCTGGCTCTCAGTGTGCAGAGTGCAGGTTCTGTATCTAATATAGCCCAACGCCTATTTGCTCGAACCCGTCAAGTTGAATCATTGGTGGCTGAAGTGATGAGTCTCAAACAGGAGATTAGAGGGCTCAAGCATGAGAATAAACAGTTGCACAGGCTCGCACATGACTATGCTACAAACATGAAGAGGAAGATTGACCAGATGCAGGAATCTGATGGTCAGATTTTACTTGATCATCAAAGGTTTGTGGGTTTGTTCTAAAGGCATTTGCCTTCATCTTCTGGGGCTGTACCGCGTAATGAAGCTCTAAATGATCAACCTCCGATGCCTCCTCCTTCTAGGGTTCTGTCCAGTACTAAGGCTCCGAATGATCACCCTCCGGTGCCTTCTCTTTCTGGGGCTCTACCGACTGCTGAGACTTCTCCTAAGCAACCTTTGTGAAGGCTCCCTCTTGTTTGTTTATTTTGGCTCATGTATATGTACATAGTTGTAACTTATCGGAGATATCAATAAATAAGCTTTGCTTCATTTCAACGTATTGTGTTAAATACACCAATGCCTTCTGCACTAAGTTCTTTGAATTTTTCTTTTGTTGAAGCTTGTATGTTGAAGCTTTGTGAGTGAAGCATGTAGGTTGAGGTAGGGTTCCCTTAATTTCCCGAGTGAGGAAAACTTCTCGGTTGGAGACTTGAAAAATCCAAGTCACTGAGTGGGGTCGGCTATATGAATCCTAGAACGCCATTGTGCTCGGTCCTGTGTCATGTTCGCCGTTAGATCCAAGCACTCTAAGTCTTTTCTTAGAGTCTCTTCCAAAGTTTTCCTAGGTCTTCCTCTACCCCTTCGGCCCTGAACCTCTGTCCCGTAATCGCATATTCTAACTGGAGCGTCAGTAGGCCTTCTTTGCACATGTCCAAACCACCGTAACCGATTTTCTCTCAGCTTTCCGACAATTTCGGCTACTCCTACTTTACCTCGGATATCCTCATTCTTAATCTTATCCTTTCTCGTGTGCCCACACAATCAACGAAGCATCCTCATCTCCGCTACACCCATTTTACGTATGTGTTGATGCTTCACCGCTCAACATTCTGTGCCATATAGCATCGCCGACCTTATTGTCGTCCTATAAAATTTTCCCTTGAGCTTCAGTGGCATACGGCGGTCACACAACACGCCCGATGCACTCGTCCACTTCATCCATCCAGCTTGTATTCTATGGTTGAGATCTCCATCTAATTCTCCGTTCTTTTGCAAGATAGATTCTAGGTAGCGAAAACAGTCGCTCTTCGGTATTTCCTGATCTCCGATCCTCACCCTTAACTCATTTTGGCCCCCATTTGCACTGAACTTGCACTCCATATATTCTATCTTTGATCGGCTTAGGCGAAGACCTTTAGATTCCAACACTTCTCTCCAAAGGTTAAGCTTCGCATTTACTCATTCCTGAGTTTCATCTATCAACACTATATCATCTGCGAAAAGCATACACCAAGGAATATCATCTTGAATATGTCATGTTAACTCATCCATTACCAACGCAAAAAGGTAAGGACTTAAGGATGAGCCTTGATGTAATCCTACAGTTATGGGGAAGCTTTCGGTTTGTCCTTCATGAGTTCTTACGACAGTCTTTGCTCCTTCATACATATCCTTTATAGCTTGGATATATGCTACTCGTACTCCTTTCTTCTCTAAAATCCTCCAAAGAATGTCTCTTGGGACCCTATCATACGTTTTTTCCAAATCTATAAAGATCATGTGTAAATCCTTTTTCCCATCTCTATATCTTTCCATCAATCTTCGTAAGAGATAGATTGCATCCATGGTTGAGCGCCCTGGCATAAGCCCGAATTGGTTGTCCGAAACCCGTGTCTCTTGCCTCAATCTATGCTCAATGACTCTCTCCCAGAGCTTCATTGTATGACTCATTAGCTTAATACCCCTATAGTTCATGCAATTTTGTACGTCGCCCTTATTCTTGTAGATAGGCACCAAAGTGCTATTTCGCCACTCATTTGACATCTTCTTCATTTTCAAAATCCTATTGAAAAGGTCAGTGAGCCATGCTATACCTGTCTCTCCCAAGACTTTCCACACTTCGATCGGTATATCGTCTGGGCCCACTGCTTTTCTATGCTTCATCTTCTTCAAAGCTACAACCACTTCTTCCTTTTGGATTCGACGATAAAAGGAGTAGTTTCTACACTCTTCTGAGTTACTCAACTCCCCTAAAGAAGTACTCCTTTCATGTCCTTCATTGAAAAGATTATGAAAATAACCTCTCCATCTGTCTTTGACCGCGTTCTCTGTCGCAAGAACCTTTCCATCCTCATCCTTGATGCACCTCACATGGTTTAGGTCCCTTGTCTTTTTTTCCTTTGCTCTAGCTAGTTTATAGATATCCAACTCTCCTTCTTTGGTATCCAGTCGCTTATACATATCGTCATAAGCTGCTAACTTAGCTTCTCTCACAGCTTTCTTCGCCTCTTGCTTCGCTCTTCTATACCTTTCACCATTTTCATCGGTCCTATCCTTGTATAAGGCTTTACAACATTCCTTCTTAGCCTTCACCTTTGTTTTTACCTCCTCATTCCACCACCAAGATTCCTTTTTGTGTGGAGCAAAGCCCTTGGACTCTCCTAATACCTCTTTTGCTACTTTTCGGATACAACTAGCTATGGAATCCCACGTTTGGCTAGCTTCCTCCTCTCTATCCCACCCACACTGGGTGATTACTTTCTCTTTGAAAATGGCTTGTTTTTCTCCTTTTAGATTTCACCATCTAGTCCTTGGCCACTTCCAAGTCTTGTTCTTTTTTTCTCACTCTTTTGATATGTACATCCATCACCAACAAGCGATGTTGATTAGCCAAGCTCTCTCCCGGTATAACTTTGCAATCCTTACAAGTTATACGATCCCCTTTCCTCATTAGAAGAAAATCTATTTGTGTTTTTGACGACCCACTCTTGTAGGTGATGACATGTTCTTCTCTCTTCTTAAAGAATGTGTTGGCTAAGAAGAGATCATATGCCATTGCAAAATCCAAGATTGCTTCCCCATCCTCGTTTCTCTCCCCAAAACCATGGCCACCATGAAAACCTCCATAGTTGCCTGTCTCCTTGCCCACGTGTCCATTTATATCTCCTCCTATAAATAACTTCTCCGTTTGAGCAATTCCTTGCACCAAGTCGCCAAGGTCTTCCCAAAATTTCTCATTCGAACTCATATCCAACCCTACTTGAGGTGCGTACGCACTAATCACATTGATGAGTTCTTGTCCTATTACAATCTTGATTGCCATGAGTCTATCTCCTACCCTCTTGACATCTACAACATCTTGTGTCAAGGTCTTGTCCACGATGATGCCAACACCGTTTCTCGTTCTATTTGTGCCCGAATACCAAAGTTTAAACCCTGAGTTTTCTAGATCCTTTGCCTTAAGACCAACCCACTTAGTTTCTTGTAGGCACATAATATTTATCCTTCTCCTCACCATAACTTCCACTACTTCCATAGATTTTCCCGTTAAGGTTCCTATATTCCACGTACCTAAATGCATTCTACTCTCTTGAACTCTACCCTTCTGTCCTAGCTTCTTCACCCTCCCCGTTTAATAGGATCAAAGTACTTCTTTTGTGTGTCCTGTGTAAAGTTGATATGAGCATATGCTCCCAAACAACTTTGAGTGGAGTCGTTCAAAAAGAAGTTTCTATGGCCCCCTTGCTCATTTAACACTGCATCCGGGCGCCGATGGAGATACAACGACCCTTACTCACTTATCACTATGCTCGGGCCACACAGCGCGCCACTTACGGGTGACGCCCTAACTTTAGCGCGATTTCGTTCTGGATTTCTACCACTATGGGCATAGAAACCAAATCTACAAGCATTCTTCGAAAAACGCCTGCAATCAAGTCCCTTTAGATCTCACAGATCACTCACAATTCCATAACACTTAGTCGATTTTATACCCCACATGGTTTTGAAAAACCAGCATCATTTTCAATTTCAATCACACACAATCTAAACCCCAAATTGTCACAAATTTCACTTTCACCATAAAAACTAGAGCACATTCCATTAGAAAATACACGACCCATTTCTCAACACCCAAATTCCACATAGAATCTATACGAATACAAACACGTTTCTGGGTCCTAAACTATACCATGAGGGAGAGAGGAAGAGAGAGAAGGGGAACCTCATATAGGCCCTGGTGATCGAGGAAGTGGCGAAGGATTCTAGAAGCTTTGCAATTTTGGATTCCATAGCGGTCCAATGAAAGCTCGAAACTTTCTTCTCTGCAACAAATTGGAGCACCGAAATCAATCGATATAATATGAACTTGATCTCAAACTTAAAAGGGTTGATAGGAAGATATCTTACACAGTCGAATTGCTTGGATTTGGGCGGAAAGCAGCTGAGATGGCTTCGCCGAAGCCCTCTGAGTCTCTCAGCAGAAACACTACCTTCGAACCAACCTTCATTTTCTTTTCTTTCTGCTGTTTCTTCTAACCAATGCCCGGAGGTGCGCGCACTTGCAATATAGAGGAGATCGAGTGCCGCTCAATTTTTTTTTCTTTTTTCTCTATTTTATTTTTTGGTGGAGTTTAAATAATAAAATTAAAATCCTACCTAAAAAAAATCAATGGCATTTGTTCCGTTTTTTTTAGTACATCGATATTTTTACACTAAATAGAGGGGGAGTTGGGTTAAGTCACACAATGTGCAGCCTAATTTGGTATCGAATTCGCCATCCACAAGATTTGAACCTAAGACCTCTTACTTCCAAGTGAAGAGGAATACCACCATACCGTGGTACTAAGTGGCTAAATCAATGGCGTTTGTTTTTTCTTTTTTTTCTAGAGTAAGGTTTATGACTTGCCTTGGATTATTCATTTCCCATTCGAAACTAAAAATTTGTCACTTAATCCTTGAAAGTCACATAACCCAACTTAATTAGATTGTAGATAGATTATATGAAAAGAAGACCAATTGAGATAGAATTCAGCTTTTAAAGAGATAAGTGACGACTTTTCAATTTTAGAAAGTACAGTACGATTCAAATCTTGTTTCAGGTGGCAAATGAGTAGAACATACCAATTCTCTCTAACAAATCAAGTGTAGAATTAATGGCCCATTGTGTGATATATGCTTGATACTTGAATATTGGCTTGAGAAAATTTCTCCATCTTTTCTTATTCTAAAAAATTAATGGCACATCACATTTGAACTGATAAATATATTTCGGCCAACCTAGCTTCCTCCGTCCATCTAAGCCAAAAAAGAGTACTTCGCCATGGTGCGGTGATGAGATATAAAAGTACAGTGCAATTCAATATGCGTTTTACGATCATACATACATATTTTTATTTTTTCATACAATCTCAATGAATAGTTAAATTCTGCTTTCTTTTCCCAAAAAGTGAAAGTATTGTACACTTTTTCAATGCAACATGCAAACGTCACATATTATTTATTGATAAAATGAAAGTAAGTTAGATTATGAAATATTCAAATTTAATATAATGGCCGATGTTTTGACATACATCTCTTAAAAGTTAAGAAAGATGAGGTTTTGTTGAAATTGGAAGCAGCTTAGCTAGTCTCAATCCCAGGTGGTATGAAAAATTGGATGAACTTTTTGCTAAAATTTCATATATGTAACCCTAATTTGCTAGAATCTCTTGACCAATGAACTTGTTGAACTTTTTCCACTTCAACCAATTTAACACCAGTGAATAAGAAAATCAAAAATAATTTTACATGACTTGCCTTGGATTAGTCTATCGAAACAAGTGTAAAATGATTCAATTCATCCACCCTTTTTTTATGGTTTGACCTACAATTAAACCATGAAACATGTTAGTTCGGTTTTGTAACGTTTGATACTTGAATATTGACTCGAAGCATTTTCTTTTCACTTTCTTATCATGAAAAATTAACAGCAATATCGGTCCTTAAACACTAGCCATATCCACATTATACCAACACCCCTCCAATTTTCCACACACAGAAAATAAAAAATGGCAAGAATATAATAATCAATCCACTTGAAAAATTGCAAGAATAAGTAGGAGATCATGGAATAGCATTTCTAGACCTTAATTTCTTAATTTCCTGCATATATAATATGAATACAATTTTACATTATTATATATGCCTCCCACCATTCATCATCCTCCAAATACCTTCCCTACCAAAGGCTACCCAGTATCCTATAACAGCACGAAACGGGTGACACCAACAATTAAAAAAGTTCAATTTACAAATTATCAAATGAATATTCGAGTACCCTTATATATGAAGTAATGCTACGACCATAAGCTAGTTTCCCTCACTCAATCTTATATGCATGAAGAAACAGGCAGAAGTCAGAAGATGTTGAGTTACTAGTCTGAGTTGAGTAATAAGGACTGCTATGATCACTGTCTATGCCGCCGTTGCCATCTCTGTCGTGATCGCTCTCTGATTCCGGCGGCCCTGGCTTGAAAATAAACAGCCCGTGCCCAGTCCCGGGGCTGCTGAAAAGCCAATCGTGCACGTCCCAGAAAACTTGCACCGGTTGCATGTTCACCTGCAAGGTCTGATTCCCTCTGAATTTCCACTGCAAATTCTTGACATGAATCAACACAATCCCATCTATGCTGATCCACATTTCGGGGTCTTTCGAGCCCGATGTTGAGCTCTCCACGACAATGTCATGCTCTTTTCTATTCTCATCAAACTTCACTCTTGTGGCAAAACTTTTCTTGGCAAACACGTTTTCTTTTTTGTAGTATAAAAGTGCCTCCACAAGGGCTGGTCTGGATTTTGTTCTCTTGTATGCCTTTTTCTTCATGTCTCCCAATAACAACACAATCTCCTGATCGCAAACAAGAGCAACATAAAAGTCAGAACAAGGTTCTGGGCCGCCGCCAAATTTTGCAGAACGAAGATCCCAATAAACCTCCACTTGATTCCCTTCGACCTCGAATGACTTATACCCTTTTTTGCTCCAAAAATGCCATGGCTTTAGGTCGATTTTGCACGTATAATGAAAACCGCCGTCTAAGCTATCAATCCGAATGCTGAGGGAATGGTTCATGAGGTTCTTACACCATATGATCGTCACCTTCCGCCAACATGTCGCAATATTTGCAAGGTAGACGCAAGTCACCGTGCTTTGTGCGGTTTTCGTTGTCACAGGGTCTTCTGTGATCTTCTCTGCAAATGGTGGAGGCTCATGTAATGATTGACCTCGTATTGATCGACTCAAAGACTGCATCTTTGCAAATGTAGATGCTTTCTCGAAACAATAATGCTAGAGTCGCGAAATTTGTTCACCAAAACTGATGTATACTTCCGATAGGAGTTGATGATCGGAAAAAAATATAATAATATCGCGGATTGAATAAGCATGCGGATTGAGGATGAGAAAGAGATGTGTAATGTTTAAGGTTTGATCGGTAGCAATTTAATCATCAAATATTTCTTGCCACCTCCATTTTCATGTGCTACACCAACAAATATGTAAAATTGTTGGGTTAGCAATCATTGAATAGGTTAGGTAAAAAGTTTCACATTGATTTTTTTTTTTTTCAATTGTGGATCTTGAAATCTAATGCTAATGAGAATGAAAAGGGATTGGATATTTGGAGCTTACAACTTAACCTCTTGGGATCTTTGGGATTCTCGGTGCCTTTGGATATGGCCTATTGACATGGATGGAGATTGATGAGAAACTGGTTTGACAGAGAGAGGAGAGAGAGGGGTTGGTGAAGAGAGAGACGAGGAAGATCAAATACAGAAAATAAAACCAAATAAACAAAGCGCTCTTTTTCACAGATGAAATGTACCTTGTTGAACACTTGCTCCCTCTGTGAATGCACAAGTCCACCAGCAAAGAATGCGCATCCAAGCACGAGCAACACGTTCGATAAGATTGAGCCTAAGGATTGTTGAACAACACGAATCATGCCTCTTTTCAGAGCGTAAATTGATATTATCAATTCTGTTGCGTTTCCAAAGGTGGCATTCAAAACACCTCCAACTGCAGAATTAACTCATAATTGGAGTTATGGATAACATTTTTGGATCAACAAATGAATATTAATTGTAAAGTTAGTGCGACCGCTTTCAAAATTTAGGGTTAAATGTGAAAGGAAACATGTGATGCAGGTGAAGTACTGGCTGGATGAAGATAATTTTAGAGTGCTCAAACCAAACTTACAAGCTTTATGAAGATTTATGGAATCTGGCATTGATCAGTGACACAAACTTGAAGCTTTATGAAGACTATGGAAATAGAAAAATGGATATTTGCATTTACAACATGCTTACCTGTTGGTCCAGTATAGCAAGCCAGCTGCCTGCATCAAAAGAAGCCAAGCTTGTATTAGGTACTCAATAATGCATATCGATGGCAAATTAAGTTGATATGGATGTCCGTCTCATGTGCACGCAGATTAAACCCTAATATGCTAAAACACTAACAAATGTTGTTTTCTAATACATCAAGTTAACTGGATGGTTGTTCAAACAAGGCTGTTGGATTCCACTTGTAAACATTTCTTTTTGTAAACAAAGAATACAAAGAGAATGCAAGAAATCTTACTCTGTGGCATAGACTAATCGCTCCGCCAAATGTATGATTCCCAACAAGCTTAAAAGAAAGACCTAACCCTGAAACGCGTTAAAAAAATCAAATAAACTAGGCATACAATCGTGTGATGATCCGAGAGATTCGCACACAGAAAAAGATAGTGAAAACTCACATGATGGCCGGTTAATTTATCAACCACGATTGCTACGATTGCTAAAGGGCCAAAAGGAATGAGCAAATTAATTTTGGCAGAGAAAACTACAATCCTGATGCTATCGACAACACTATTCTTCAAGACATGGGGACAACAGTCATTTGCACCACCAGAATATAGAGCCCTGAGGGGAGCCTCGTCCAATGAATGCTTCTCGCCCCCAACTAGGCTCTGATCCTCAAACTCAAACACTGATTTGGGCTGTGTTGATCCCATCTGTGGAGTCGAAATCTTTGTTACCAAAGATTATCACTGCTACCAAAAGAAAATGCCTTTGATACTATATACAGCTAAAGAATTTAAAGCTGACCTCAGCATGGGAATTTATTTTTATTGTGGCTGAATCATTGTTCCTGCTATTGTTGTCGTTGTTGTTGCTGTTGTAATGGTTATCAGAATCCATGAAGTGGAAGTAAAAACTCTATGCCAAGAAATCAACAAGAATTCCATCCCCAAACATGCGCATCACTGCTACATCACATTCTCCACAATCAACACACATACATAGTATAATAGAAATCAACATGAGATCTAAAAATTTTATGCCTATACACACACATAATACACATAACATCTATGCATATACTCTCTACCTGTTTTTAATAAAGACCATATCCAGTGGCGTAAGCAAGTTCGTTAGTGCAGCGTGCTCCCCTTCTGCACCCAAACTCAACTTCGAATACCCCTCCCCGCTCTTTACTCTAGATTAAAATATCCCTTGAATCAAAATAAATCCCATATGATTTTTTTGTCAATAACATGAATTTAACAACCCGAATAAAAAAATATCACGCATCAATATACGAACAGGAATACTAAATTGGGGATGAATGATCATAAAAGTTACAGTATAAAGTTCAAAATTAGGCCGGAATACTAAATCCAGATCAAACTGATAGCATAACATATGAATTGGCCAAACAAAACAGGAATACAAACAAGTTATAGAATAAAAGGTACCTGAAATCTGGAACTGGTTTTTTTGTTATCCCCAAGTTTGCGTTGTAGAAAGCTGAAAGCCTCAATGGTACCAATATCTTCCCAGTAGCCATCATACAAATAAGCTTGAACCTGTAGGCATTAATAATTAGTATTTTGGGAGATGAATATCCAGATGAAGGGTAGCGGGGACAGAAACTATGGAACTGGGAAATATTTAGCAGATCATATAAAATCAATTTAGGACACTATCTTTTTCAGTACAAAGAGATTTGTTCAGTTTCGAATGAAAGATATTTGCAATTATGTAATACCAACAATTATTCCAATCTTTTCCACCTCTTTTGATTGATCTTTCATAGAAATTACAGAATAAAATATATGAATAAAAACTTACTCTCAAACCAATGGAAGTTGCGCCTGGAATAACTTCACTCCCGAAATCATTTGCACCAGGAAACTTGTCTCGAAGTAGATCTAACATCACATTTTTGCTCACAACATATATACCCATGCTGGCAATATAAGGCATCTCTTTTGCTCTCTCATCATCAAGACCCAGGATAGTAGTATCAACCTATATAACAAAAACAGAAACAACAACATTTTGCATCACTAATCAATCACACACCTAAACCCACAAGCAATCGAAGTTCACAATGAAACGAATATGTAATGCACTAAATAATGAAAAACAATCTGCAAGTGGATCGTTCACCTTCATAGCTTTGAGCTGCTCCCCTTTAGGTTTCTCAGCAAACTCAATAATCCTTCCCTCTTCATCAATCTTCATCAAACCAAAGGCGGTAGCGCGCTTCTCATCCATGGGCAGAGCAGCCACAGTGATGTCTGCATCAGTTTCTCTGTGCGCCTGAATAAACCTCTCATAGTCCATCCTATACAAGTGATCCCCAGCAAGAACTAAAAATTCCAATACATTGTGCTCCTCAAACAACCACAAGTACTGTCTCACGGCATCCGCGGTACCCTGTAAAGCACCAAAACCAAATATCCCAACTCAAAAACCAATGAAAACCAAAAATCCATACTCAAAAACCAATCGAAACCCGCTTTCCAACACAACCCCACAATTTGAAACAAGCTTTTCATCACCTGAAACCAATTGGGATTCTCGGGGCTCTGCTGAGCAGCAAGAACCTCAACAAAGCCTTCATTTTTGTAGCCACCCATGTTACTGGCATAAGCACGAGAAAGATGGCGATTGTGCGAAGCGGAATTGAACTGGGTCAGCACATAGATCTTGGACACGTTTCTGTTGAGGCAATTACTGACTGGGATATCGATCAGCCTGTAGTTTGCTCCCAATGGAACAGCAGGCTTCCCACGCTTCTTGGTCAATGGGTAAAGCCTCGTCCCAGCTCCCCCACCCAGGATAATCCCCAACACACTCTACACATTAACACAAACAAAATTCCCAAAATTTCAATCTAAACAAGAACACATTATGCGAATGCATAGAAACAAAAGCACGAAATGCGATAGAGAGGGAGAGAAATGAATCACTTACCCGGCTCGCATCGGGATCAAGACACGTCTGGGAGTTCTTGGAATCGGAAACAGCTTTCGGAGAGACAACCAGCGGCGGGCCTCTGTGAGTGGGGCATTTCCTCGTACAGGTGCTGGGGGCGGGGCAGGGATTTTGGTCCCGGAGAGATGAGAGCCGCTGAAGGAGAGGCGGCTGATGTTCTGGGTCTGCTTCGAGTTCGGCAACACCGACGATCGCGACGTGAGCACTCCGCTCGCTGCCATTGAAGAGGACGCCATGTAACACGAAATTTTGAGAGAGAGCTCCAGAGAGTTGCAGAGGGAGACGGTGGAGTGTTTGGGACCGCCAGCTGAGATTTGATGATATTTCGGGACGTGTTTGCCCTTCCCATTTTAGTGTTAATTACGCAAACCAACGGCAAATCTAAGAGGATGGCGGAAAGGGTATTGTGGACTTTTTACATGTTAATATTAGTAGTTACTAGAAATTATTGCCCGCACGTTGTTACGGGATTAATAAATGTAAAAAGCATTATGTTTGAAAGATATAAAAAATTGTGTCATAAAAGATTAATACAATTCATTGCTATATTTAATTGATACTCCACATAAAATTGTAGAAGTTTTGGCTATCTATGTACATAGCATATTAGATCAACACATTCCACTTGGGTAGTTTTTGTGATTTTCGATCAACAGCAGTACTTACATACAAAAGGTTATGGAACTTTGGGCTATTTACATGCAAAAAACGTTAAGAAATATTGTGTCATTTACATTGATAAAATATGACAAAAATTGTTCATGAATTGGATACTCAAACAATCTCCAAACAGCTTCGTATGGAGATATATATCTACAATTTAGATAAGCACGTATTTCATTGTTTGAATTCTCTTCAAAAACAATTCTTGCTCGATCTGAACCTTTGTTTATGTATTTGAAAAGATATTTTATAAGCATTGATTGAGAACATAACTCAACATTTATATGAGCATTGTATCTCAATAATAAATTTGAATTGTAAGGTACAACAAAACCATTATCTATTTGCATCCCATTTTTAACCACAAATTTTGACGAATCATCACGACGCCTATACACAGGAAAAGTATTTGTTTCAAAAATTGTTTCACTTTTGTATTGCTTTGGGAAAAACTTAGAATATTTTCCCTCTCGCATGCATGGAGACTTTTGATTAAGTTGTCCGCAAGGACCATGAATCATGAATTGGTTCACAATTTCATAAAGGAGAGGATCTGAATTTTTATTTGGTATTTCAGCTGAAATGATGGAATCTATGTCATCAGCAGAGTAGCATTTGTAAGGCTTCTTTAACCAAATTAAGATGTGAGCGTGAGGCAACCTTCTTTTCTGAAACTCGATTGTACAAACATCTGTTTGCAATCAAGTTAGGAAATATATAAACCATAGTCAGTTTCATTGTAAAGATAAAATGAAAGAAACTGAGAAAAAAAATTAATTTTTAAACTCACCTGGTTCAACTTCTCCAAAAGGTTCTCCTGATTCTCCTGATTTTATGTAGCTAATCATATCATCAAATTTCATCTTAAAAACCCTAGAAATGATATATGGTCTATCCTCTGACTTGTATCCAAGTTTTATATCAAATTCTCTCACAATTTCAGGCCATTTGATATTGCAAGTGAAGGTTATGAACAAATCAAGATAACCAAATTGTCTACAAATAGCCATCGCATCTTGATAGTTGTTAAGCATATATCTTGGGCTTCCTGTGTATGAGCTAGGTAATATTACTCTCTTGCCTATGTTATCAGCATCATGATCACCTTTTGATACAGCGTCATAAATGCCTTTATACACCTCACTTCGTAAGCTTTTTTGGTTTTTTCTAATATAATCCAATCGATCCTCTTCAAGTGTTGCATAAGCATCTACCAAAAATTGTTGAAAAAGTCTTCCTCCTTTTAACAATGTATCTAATTGAGACTCCCTTTCTTGAATTTGATAGGGTATAAATGCTCTCATAGTTACTCTGCCTCTTTTACATGGGCGATTGTTTGAGGGAATATTCAATTTCAAATCAGGGCTGTATCCATCTTCACCATAAGACATAAATTTTGGATTTAATTTTGTCACACGTTTTAGTTCACCATCTTTAAACTCTATGACAATATCTCTATTTGAGTCAAATTGACCAATATCACCCACTATTAAACCAGCGATTTCATCACATGTAGGTTGTCCATATTGTTTATCATCATTTAACTACCTACCCAATATAGTTATTTTCAAAGAAGGGAGAGAATTGTTTTCAAATTTATCTCTAATTGTTCGAAACACTTGAACCAATTCATTTGATTCATTGAACATGTTGTTCAGACCCTTGACAATATTCTCATCAAGCTTCATATTTGTTTCCTTACAATTAATAGCATTGAAACGATTTCCAATTTCATTAGCAGTATCATACACATGTAGTTGAGCAAACTTTGGGCATTCACCATCAGGGGGTAACAAAGAGCCCATTAAATGATGCACTTGACCACTAATTTTAAAAATGTACGGGCCTAACTGATTGTTAACCGTGTGATCAACTTTAGCTCCCATTGAAGTAAATGCAAACATTGAATTATAAGCTCTAATGTTCTCTCTAAACAATAAGCTTGTTTGGCCTTTCGTTGGGTCAAGCAAATTTTCTAAAAAGTGAGGAGTAAGCATTGGACGTGGGAGCTTGACTTTTCCTTGTTGGCAACAAAGAGAATAAAGGGGCTCATTATTCTTGGACTTCTGCTTTAAAGACTCTTTTGTCCAAAAAAGTGCACCACAGTAGATGCACTTATACTTTTTGTCTCCCAAATCCACATATTTCTGAACATTTGCTATTGAAAAAAAGGTGAAAAAAGAAGGGAAAAAAAAGTCAACCTATTAGAAGCAAAGTCATAAATACATAACCAACCCAAAGAAATTGTAAGTTAAAAAGATAGTTTACCTTTTTTATTTTTCTGAAAATTGGCTTGACCTTTACTAATTTGATTCGGATTATCAAATGTATCGACATTGACAGTGGTTTGAACTGTGTTTGTACTTGTTGAACACACATTGTCAACATTTTTTTGTCTTTCGTTTTCAGATTCAAAGCCTAGTTTATCACAAACTTGTATGCCACTGGAAGAACCAACAATATGGTCTTCTTTTCGTCTTTTGTTCTGAGGTTCAAAGCCTGGATTATCACAAACTTGTATACCACTGGAAGAACCAACGATATGGCCTTCTCGTATCATTCTATTCAGTTTGGTATTTCTAGACCTTGTTAACATGGCTTGAAAAAAGTTTAAACTCCAAACAACAGATAATGGGCTGAGAACCCTAGGAAAAGAAGTCAATTATTAAATACTTGACAATATGTAATCTACAATCAACCAAAACAAACACATAAAAGTTACATTTCGAACTATTATGCAAAAACCAACCCTAATAATGATTCAGAAAACCTTAGTTGATTATCTTTTATGATTGAAACTACACTACAAAATGTTAAATCCTTATGTAGACATGCAATCCAAAACAAAGACAAATTTGAAAGATTTGAGCCTTACCTAACCACAGATGAAACAAAGGCGTAGAAATAAGATATGCAATTGGATTTCAACTGTAGCAGCTACTGCTTTCTGAATTCAAAGCTGGGAATTGAAGAAAATAGAATACATTTAAAGTCATGCAATTCAAATTGCAAACAAAGAGCTAAATTCTCAAACATGCAATCCAATCAATAAGATCGTCCTCACAGATTATTATAATTTAATTACCAAAAGATTATGGTAAAGTTGTAAATAAATAGATTGCAACATATTTAGAAAACACTCGAAGAGAAACAATTTTAAACGTTAGCTTTTATCAAATCGATCTTTGATTGATATCTTATGATCTAACTGGAAAAAAAAGGTTTAACAGAACATGAGGCCTACAATAGTGAACTTTCATGCTCCTTTAAAACAATGCAAAAAGATCTCTCCCTATATTTAGAAAATAATTTAGGACTTTTGTGCTCAAATTAATAACAAAATTTATTAATATAGGTATTAAGGATTAATTAACTTTGGCTAGGCCTACAATAGTGAACTTTCATGCTCCTTTAAAACAATGCAAAAAGATCTCTCCCCATATTTAGAAAATAATTTAGGACTTTTGTGCTCAAATTAATAACAAAATTTATTAATATAGGTATTAAGGATTAATTAACCTTGGCTATCAAAAAAAGAAAAACCCAAAACTAAAATCATATATGGGTTGAGAATCCTTAATTTATTAAGATCAGAGACCCATTAATACAGCTATGTCTCAGTAGAAACTCAGAGAGACAGACAGAGGGGGAACTCTGACTATTGTCACTTCGGCCAACATGCAAGATTTATTAGAATTAGAGATCCATTAGTACAACTATGTCTTAGTCCAATACTATTTTTTTTTTATTTGGCATTAATAGAGAAGACTGAAAACTTCAAATTAAAAAGATTAGACAAATAAATTTGAAAAGGATAAAGATTTTAGAGAGAAAGTGAGGAGAAAGAGAAATAGGGGGAGACCTTGGGTGAACAGGTGATTGCCGATTTCATTGGGGGAGTACCTTAATGCAGTTTTTCACAATTTTTCTGCAAGCCCTGTATCAACAATTAAAAAACGGATAAACACAACATGACTGAAGGACAAAAATCGGAACAAAAAACAACCTAATTTCGAGACAAACCTGAGTGGCAAGCAAAAGCGCCAGTTTTTTTTTTTTTTTTTTTGGTAATGGCCAAGCTACTGATATATGAGGGTGTGGCACCTGTGAGAAACGATAAGAATCCAATTTTTAGAGAAGTATATGAAATTTTATGCTCTACACCACACAATTGCACAATGCACACATGCATTTGTTAAACAACATATCGTAATTGTAAAGATTTTTGTCATGTTTTTCAGATCAACTAAAAATGTCAATAAAATACATGGAGGGGGGTGGATAAACCACAAACAAATAAAAATTGAGGATGTTTGATGAGATTTGAAGTCAATTAGTTATATGGCAGGCCTAGATTTCCGTCAGTTGCTCAGGTAGTGGAAAATAACATGCGAACTAATTCAATAATTTCATGTTTGACACTTTGTCGGTGCCCAAGCGAAGAACTAATGAGAGAATCAAAGTAGAGAAAGACTATGTGTACCTGAATTGAGTTCAGAGGCAAAATCCTTGACCCAACCTCGGGTATCTGAATCTTAATGTTGAAGAACCCTTCGGCGCACACGGTTCCTTCTGTGCCTTTAATCTCTGCATCAAAGCAAAGCAAAAAACAAAAAAAAAACGTTTTTCTAATTAAATTATTATTTTCTCTCGGAAACCAAACGATGGGTTAGAAAAATCCGGAAAGAGGTCAAATTGGGAAGCTTTGCCCGCGTCGATGGTGATGAGGATGAACCCAGAAAATTAGCGAAATTTTTTCTAACCCACAAAATCAAGTTTTTTCTGAAGTCTAATTATATCAAATCACATACTTGAACAGATTTGGACATATAATAGGTGTAGAAAGTACCTGTGGTGATGAGGAATAGATGATGATGATGTGGGTTTTTTCAATTGGAAAGATTTGGAGCAAAATTGCTGCTGAAATTTAGGGAAGAGAGATCTAGAAGGTTTTCAATTCGAATAGAAGTCGATCAGAAAAGACGAAATCACGGAGAAAGCAGAGATGGAAGAGATCACGAAGCAAATATCGAAGAACACAAAGCAGAGATCGAAGAGCGCGATGGAAAAGGGAGGAGTCTGGAAGAGGAGACAAAAAACTAAAGCAAAGCAAAAGCAAAAGCAAAGAAAGAGGAGATGGGTAAAGTGACACGCGTCCCAATCAACACGTGTCACTATGCTAAGCCGCCAGGTGACAAAATCAAAAGACAGAAGTCTCCCGAACAACCTAGTTTTTCCGCTCCTTCAATTTCAGGCACAACCGTAATAAAAGAACCCCTGTTGCACTGCAGGGACGAAAATGCCATTCTACTGTAGAATGAACAGTGATGACAGAAACAAAGAAAGGGCAAAAAAGGAAGAACACTGGTGAATGAACAGTAAAAAGGATACAAAGGGAATTAACCACAATGTTAGGCGTTTAGTATATACTAGCAATTGTGCCCGCGCGTTGCCGCGGGTTTTAAAAGTGAATGCATAAAATTTGCAGAAAGTTTTACAAACATGTATGTGTCTTCATCGTATTTACAGGAAGGAATAAACATATAGAAATAACAAATGGTACAGTTTTGTTCTAGTAAGAGGGCAATTGTAAGAAACAATGTATTTGTAATTCAAGGGTTAAAGTTGTGTTGTACGGTGTGAAAAAATGTTGATTCAAATGTGAGCTTGTGAAGGGTTGTTAAGTGTGTAAATTGACAGTTAACACGCAGGAAAGTGTTTAGGTATTTAATATTTAACCAAGGGAAGAAATAATATTGTCATTGTTTATAAGTTAAACAGCTGAGAAATAATTTTATCAAAGCAAATAAAAGATAGTGTTAGAATGGTGTACCTTCAAATGAATGATGATTGGAGGCGATGCTTTACAGAATAACGGGTTATGCTGTAAAATAACAGTAAGCATGAATAAATTCTTATGCATCAAATTGTTTTTAGAACCGAAAATGTCAGGAATCAAAATCTGCATGAAAGTAATAAGAAATATAAATCTAAGCTAACAATATGCTTCCGTTCTCTTTTTCAGGAACCTCATATATCAAAAGTAATATTTAGCGAATACTAATTGTATAATTGCAGTCTTATCACAAACGTAATCATGTTGGTGTTTAATCGAAAGTCTTATATTGGTGCACCTTTGGGAAAAAAAAAAAAACCTAGAACTAAAGCTGTCACAGCCCGTCCCGAAATTTTTAATTCCGAGGACATGAAATTACAAAAATGCCCCAATACGTGACTAAGGTATAATTTTTACGTTCGTTATATCTAAGCTCCTAAAATTTGGTAAGTAGAGTGGAGACTTAGACTTAAATTTTATGTTAGAATTTGTAGTTGGGGATTGGGTAGGATCCCACACCCCTCAATTCTCTCCCTCTTTCCCGTACCCTGTCTCTCTCTCCTCCCTCACAATCTCTCATTCTCTGTCTCTCTCCTTCGAACTCACACGGACAAACTCCAAAACCACCCTAAACTTCTACCAACGACGGAGTTAAGACCACCATCGAACTCCTGGAACCTCCACGATCACGTAGACACCAATTTCAGGTAAGTTTTACTTCGGAAAACCTAGATTCTAAACTCCCCGTGAAAGTGCACTGTTCATGCACACGTAAATCTTGATGTTTCAGGGAATTTCAAGCTCACAGTGAGCTTAGTGAGGTCCCAAGGAAGCTCGGAGTGCTTCGTTTGAAGGAATTGGACGTCGGGATCACGAGCTGCAAGTTTGGCCGGTTTTGCTTCGACTTTTCCGGTGAGATTTAGTTGTTTTTGAAGCTTAAAAGTAGTCTATTGTGATTCTACATGTTTGGGGCTTCATTTTGATATATTATACGAAGAAAATGGGTGAGAAACGAAGGAGAACGAGGCATTTGAAAATTTCCCAGAATCTGGCCACCGGAGAAAAACCAGTCCGGCGAACTCGCGAGGAAGAAGGTGCGCGTGGGCGCGCGTGGACCCGTGCCTTCCTTGGCGCGTGGGGGCGCGTGCTACAGTAAAAAATTATTTTAAAAATTTTTCGACGTCCGTGACGTCGAGTAGGTCAATGTGGTATATTCATATACCCAAATTGAGCACCGTATGAGAAAGTTATTAAGGATTGTTGGTTAGGTGTTCAAATAACGTTTTATAGTTTTTGCATTTAGGTGAAAATATGAATTGACGATCCGACCGTTGGATCGTCACCAAACTTTGATACGTTGTAATACGTAATATTTGAGGATTATAGGAACTTACGGATTGGGAATCCGATTTACGGATCTTCCGGAATTGGAGTTGTAAGTTCATAAAATAGAATGTAAATCGTCACTTAGTTTTGTTAATTGACGGAGATCCGACCGTTGGATGGTGATGAAATTTTAGGATGTTGTCCTAGAGATATATTGTGGACCTCTGGAAGTTATGGATTTAAAATCTGAGTGGCAGATCTTCCGGATCGATCTACGTAGTGACGTATTTTATATAAGTTATATATTCTATCGATATGAATTCTGAGGCTGGATTTGATTACTGTTCTAGGCGGCGATCGTCATGACGCCTTGATGTGTGGTGCTAGGGAGTTGTTGGACGAACTCCAGGTGAGTGGGCATTGCTTTCTATATATATACCTATATACCCGATTTCCCCAGAAATCAACTTAAATGAAAAGTATGTTGAATTGTGATATGGAATATAGTTGGTTGCCATGCATAGAATTTCATGAATATTATGAATTGTTGTATGATGCATATATGTGAAATGGTGCGGTGGACGCACAGGTGAGTATTATTATTGTTATGATGATGTTGAGATATGTTGAGCTCATAAACTGCAACTTGGTATTAGTGCTTATATTATTCACCCTGCATCGTATGCTCACCTTGGATCCAAGTAGATGCTAGTCGTACAGATCACCGGGGGTGGTTCCGACATGCCAGTCGTACAGACCATTACAGGGGTTCCGACTGGTAGGTGACCTTAGATTATGTGCACAAATGATTGATGAGAAAAGCACTAGAGCATATTATTACACCATTAAGTCGTACAGATTACATTAGGTAATTCCGACTTATGTGCAGTGTAGTGCCGTACAGGTCATACTAGGTGACTTCGGCATGGCCGTACAGGTCACAGTTGGTGACTCCGGTTAGATGAGATTTTGAGCTCTACATTCAGCCGTACAGGACCATTGTAGGGTCTCCGGTTGATTATTTTCTTTCACCTGATTTATGTTGATGCATTCATATTATACTGTTGAATTTAGACATGGCATGGCATAATTGTAATGAAAAATGTTGAGATAGTGATTTGAAGTTTTGAGAATATATATATATATTGATATTTTACATTTCTGGGAAAGTATACAAGTTTTACGGAGAGGGGTTACAACGTTTTGGGAAATGTTTGGATTTGGAAAAGATTTGTTTTACTGACCCACTTAATTTGGTTTTGCGCCCCTCCAGGTTCAAGATTGCTGATGTGTGGTGACTACGAGGAATTCAAGGTGTTCTGACAGAATGGACAAAATTAGGACTCACCTTCGGGTGTATCATTTTAGGAGTTGTAAATTTAAAGCTTCCGTACTGTGTAAATGGTTACGTCACTCCCACGTGACGGCCAGCATGCCCTCCTTCGGGACGGGGTGTGTCAAAAGCATTGTGTGATCAAATTGAATAATTATATTGTTAATTAACAGTCAATTTTGTATAAATTTTTTTTGTAAAAATAGGAGACGGTATACAAAAATGGACCAAATACGTTTAGTTCGCTGTTCTATATAGTACAGAGGTATAAGTTGCTAAGTTATTTCAACTTGCATAATTCGGACAAACGATCATCTTCTCAGAAGAATCAATTGTTACCAATTTGTAGGTAAAGACTTTCTTCTATTGGCTTAGTTGTAATACATGGCTAATGACTGTGCTAATCACTGAGGGGTTTAAGATGGATGTCTAAAAGTATAAACAAAGATGGTCTAACCAAAGATGTAATTGTTTCACATGCTTTAACTAAATGAAAGAAGATTTTAGAAATAGAGGAATTGTTAAATGGAGCCAATAACCAATAAAAATGATATATAAATATATTTAACAATTTATCTATTACCAAATGTTTTTTTGTTGAATTAAGCCATGTGGACATGGTATATTTGTAATGGGAACGTCTTGGCTAATACTTTTAGATATTGAAGTAAACTTCTCAGTGATCAGGGAAGGGATTAGTCATGTATTCTAGAGTAAGTCAAAAGAAGATAGTCATTATGTATATTGGTAACAACCAATTCTCCTGAGAAAAAATGTTAGTAAAGATTGAATGTAAAATTAAAATATTAAGTAAAAAAAGGGAATAAAGCTTGAATTGTTGGTACATACCGTTGAAGTCTTCAATTGTAATTTGGGATACAGGGTGGGGAAGGATGAATTATAAACGTTAAGTAAACGCAGGGATTTACACCTCAGTTGGATTTTCAGATTAATTTTCTTTTGGAAAAAGGTGAACCTACAAAATTAAATTAAATTTATGATTAAGAATAAATGAACATTGCATCTAGAAAACTGTTCTCTATCATTTCATATGACAAAGATGACAAATCAACGATGAACTCGCTAGAATATGAAATCAGATACAAATTCAAACATAATGAAAATTTTGAAAACCATGTGATGAAAAGATTTAAAATTTCTTAAACCTTTTGAGACTTACAATGTCGTTTGTAGCTTTTTCATCCCTAATGGAGGTTACCGCAAAGGAATAGCACAGAGCAAGTCCTATGGAAGCTCTTAGACAATCGGTAAAAGATCATTGGCTACAAATCTGAAAATAAAACAATTCAATCAAAGAAATAAATACATATAGATATGTTTGTTATACAGAACCTGTGAAAATGTGCAAGTTTCTATAACAGAACCAATGGGACGTGAACAGTTTATCAAATACGAAAATCAAATACCAATATTGTAATTTCACAATGGAAAACTTGAAAAGCAGAAATAGATGCTAGAACAGCATCGTGACAAAATGAATATAGAAATGGATATATTATTTAATACGTTTTGTATTAAATAAATAAAAAATCAATTAAGACTGAATTAACCTGTGGTCTTCATACAGAATAAATGATGGCCTTTGTGTGATGCTTGCAAAGAATCTGTTTTTCATTCTGCATATACAAAAAGAAGACATTGATTATGTTTAGCAGTAATCAGAAAATTATAGATAAATAGCATTGTACATGTTATTCAATTATATTTAAATAAATATAAATTTTTTTACCTATGAGGTCATAAAGCGAAGCACGTAATTATAAATTTGTAAGAAATCTTTAAACACTATATTCAAAGTATAATTGTCAACATTATTTTCTCCGTTTGTTATTAAAAAATTTAAACCTTGTTTTGAAGTCACTCTGGACAATGGAATTACAAATTTAATAAAAAAAATAATAAATTAATATAACAACTGATAAAAATGTGCATCTTCTTTGCTTTCATCCTTTTATCAACCAAAGAAATCATGAATTGGCCAAATAGAAAATAAATACAATAATTGAAATTGATGCCAAAACTGTATCTGCTTGTTTAATACTTAGATTATCACCAAACGGTTTTCTCAATGAGTATTAAGACTGGTGTAAGAATAAAATTTACGCTGGATCAATATTATCAACACTTATTCAATGAACAGCAGACACTGAGCAGTCTTAATATTGTCTGAGTTTGTTTATCTCGTTATTAGTTTCAAAACAATTTAACATGGCATTAAAGAGGAATGAGTCAGCAATTAAACATTTTGTATGAAAAAAGTGTGAAAACAGAACAAATAACTATAACCAATAATGAACAGTGTGTTTCAACACGACACACTATTGTACAAAGCCACAGAAAAAAAAATGAACTATTATACCAACAGAATTTTAGAGAAGCCAAAGAAAGAAACAAAGAAAAAAAAATACAAAAAAAAAATAAAAAATCCTACACTTTATAAAGCAAGATAGTAACTTTACCTCCCTCCAACAATAACAATTGATATTACAGCAACTAGATTTGTTAGGTGGCAGCGATGATTTCACTGCCAAAAAAAACTGGAAAAAAAAACACAAAATTAGCAACAGGAACAACAAAAACCCAAAATCAAATAAGTCAAATTCAGTTTTTCATCATGATTGTGCAAAAAAGAAAATCATACATCACTAACACGCAAAAGCGATTCAGCAAACTGACTTCGGTCAGGTTCAAAAACTTTGGAAGCAAAAGGAGCCTAATGACCTGCAATACACTCCACTCAATTAAGAAAAGCTGGAATAGTTGTATCATTAACCAAACAGATATGATCTTTGCCATGCAAAACATATTCGATACATCTATTTAATAAATAAGAGTTAACAGTTTCTTGTCTGCATTATCTCTGGAATAATACCAAATTATCCAAAAATTAGAACCAAACAGAGTGTTTGTTATTGATCTACCATATAAAATATATGTATTGTTCTCCACCCATGTGAGAACACTATTTGACAACGAAAGCAAACGAAATACCTCACCATTCAGAAAAATTGCCACCATCAATGTTCTTAATCCCCAATATAAAAAGTGCTAATCTTCACAATGGTAATTGAATCACACACCTTAATTCAACATTACATCATTGTTTAATTTAACTAAACATATGGTTGAATTCATAACTAAGCACTAATTAATCACTGAAGCTCTCAAACCTTTGTAAAAGCTTCAAATGATTTTAAACAATGTGCCTTTCAAAGCCTTTTGATTTCTGCATACTAATCTAAAGAAAGCTGTATTTAAGTATTTAAGCTTTTAAATTTTTGTAAAACCCTTAACTAATTTTGAATACTTTCCTTTTCAAAGCTTTTTCCTCGCTCATTACGGACTCAAACCAATAACGAAGACAACTCCATAAAATAAGTGGAAAGCACACTGAGTTTCTCTTCTTAAAAAACGATTAAAATCTGAAGTAACCACACACACCAATAAGAACAAATCGAGTCTCCGTTCTTAAAAAACGATCAAGATCTGAAGCAACCACACACACCAATCAGAAGCAAAGCGAAAAAACATTACCAACTCAACTTATATCAGACTTTCTTCCAAACATATACAATTCTGGACCAAAAAATTACTCACATGGAAAACCAATTTATTAGAACCATCGTAAACACAACAGATAAAACCAATTTGGCAAGGCTCCTTTCAAATAAACACAAACTAAGAATAAAAAATTGCACATAGTTGTTTTAAACATAGCTAAGCTCAATATAATTTCTTTATCAATAATCTGAAGAGGTAGCACATGATCAGCCTTCAATTTGACAAAAAATTTGTCCCAACCTCCAGATCCGTAAAAAAAAAATAAAAAAATAAACAAAGAGCTTAAATTTCTTACCCTAGAGATCAAAAAATAAAGATAAAACGTTGAAAACAAACTGACCTTCAAATTTTGATCCCAACGATGGCAAGATGAGAACAAAACGCTGACCAACAAAGGGTTCGACAACGGAGAAGACCGGAAACAAAACAGCCAATAAAATCAAACAAAGGGTCCAACACCAGAGAAGACCGGAAACCAAATCCCCAATAAAATTAAAGTCAGGATCTCTTTTGAGACTATTTTGCGAAGAAAGAGCAAAAGATTTGGCAGCAAAAGAGGGAGCGATGAAGGAGAAAATTGCAGAGCAACGGAGATGAAAAAACGAAGAGAAAAGGTAAAGTAAAAACGTTGCGGTTAAAGCAGAGAAAGAAACGATGAAAGACGCAGAAGGGCACAACCGACTTTCCACTGTAGAAAGTGGAAACAGTAAGCAGAACAAAGAAGAAACCGAGGGCATTTCCGACCAAACACTGTTCACGAACAGTGAAAAACAGTGCCACCCGAGTTTGGGTTTTAGTATATGTATAATATAATTTGACGGAAGGAAAGGAGCACCAAAAAATCTGCAGAAATCGCCAGTATTTAAACAAGTGGACGTCATTAAACGTCACGTAACGGTGGATGCATCAATGGAAGAGTGACACGTGGTATTTGGGTTTTGGCCTAAGATTTTGTGTCACATGTCACCACTTTTGTTTTCGACCGTCCATTTTTTTCTTAGATGGTTATAAAATTGAGATGTTAAATTATAAAGTAAATTGTAGTAATGGTTCTTCAACTTTAATTAAATTGGAGCAATGGTCCCTCAACTAAAAATCTATTACCATTGGTCCTTCAACTTATCAAAATGTATAGCTATGGTCATTTTTATTAACTTTGTCAGAATTTTGTTAAAATGAGTTATGTTGGAATGACCGTTGCTACAATTAGCTTAAAATTGAATAATCATTTCTCCAATTGGGTTAAAGTTGATGGATCATTTCTCCAGTTGGATTAAAGTTGAGGGACCATTGGAAATGGATTTTTAGTTGATGGATCATTTCTCCAATTGGATTAAAGTTGAAGGATCATTTCTCCAGTTGGATTAAAGTTGAGGGATCATTGGAAATAAATTTTTAGTTGATAGACTATAGTTACACATTTTGATGAGTTGAGGGACCAATTGTAATAAATTTTTAATTAAGAGACCATTTTTTCAATTGAGTTAAAGTTGATGGACCATTTTTCTAATTGAATTAAAGTTGATGGATTATTATTATAATTTACTCTAAATTATGAACTTAGCAACCTTTCGAATCTTGCCTGACAAACTCACAAACGACGATGGCAATTATTGGTATGTACTTTATCCTGTTGACAATATTTGCTAGGAGTTGTGATTGGTTGGTAGCGTATATTAATTTGGATTTGGATCCTTACCTGAGTCAATGGAAATGATCCTCCTGATCAAGCATTGTGGACCGTTAGATTTTCATCTAACAGCTATAATTATTATAACTTTAAAGGAACCCCTTGTTTATTATAACTTTAAAGGGACCCCCTGTTTATATCTGTTGAATTTTCATCCAACGGCCCACAATGCTTGGTCAGAAGGATCCTCTCCATTGGCTCATGAGAGGATCCAAATCCTATTAATTTACATTGATGGATATTGAAGATATACCGTGTTTGATATGGTGTAAATATTTGATCAATGTTAACTAAATAGGATTACTTTTAATTATATAATATGCTATATTTTTTTAGATTGACTTACATTTGGTGTCTTTGCCGTGGCAAAATATTTCATATCAATAATTCATTGGGATGTGATAAAGTTATACGCATGAAAATACGTTATTAGTAATTGAGAAAAGTGTCGATCTCGTCTTGTTAGCTTGGTGAGAGGAAGCCTCGAGACCGCATCTTCTAGCCAAATAGGGAGCGATCACTCAATAACGAACACTAACACGTGTGAAACAATATTTTTTTCTTAAAGATGTTATATTCACACTCTTCAAATTACTTTCTCTACATAATTAAGCAACATTTGACAACCACTACATTAAAGGTTGTTGGGCTGAAATTTTTTGGCCTAGCCAACCCAAACCTACAGGCCGAGTCGAGTTTTATTTTGGTCGTACCGTCAATTTGATAAAGGCCTAATTGGATAAATGGTCCCCGTGATCATAAGGTATTCGGATGATAGCCCCTGTGGTAAAAAAATTCGGATTTAAACCCCTGTGGTCTAAGTCTGTTAGGATTTATGCCCTTCTGTTAAATAATACTGACGTGGCTGACACATGTATGCCACGTGGCTGCCAAATGTCTGCCACGTGGCAAAAATAATAATTTTTAATTTTTTTTAAAAAAACCTGAATTTTTACAAAAAAAAAAAAACGCAGATCTGCAAGAAGAAGAAGAAGGAAGAGGGAGAGGGAGAAGGGCGCGGGGAGAGGGCTCCGGCGGGAAGTCGGGTTTTATTTTGGTCGTACCGTCAATTTGATAAAGGCCTAATTGGATAAATGGTCCCCGTGGTCATAAGGTATTCAGATGATAGCCCCTGTGGTAAAAAAATTCGGATTTAAACCCCTGTGGTCTAAGTCTGTTAGGATTTATGCCCTTCTGTTAAATAATGCTGACGTGGCTGACACATGTATGCCACGTGGCTGCTAAATGTCTGCCACGTGGCAAAAATAATAATTTTTAATTTTTTTTTAAAAAACCTGAATTTTTACAAAAAAAAAACGCAGATCTGCAAGAAGAAGAAGAAGGAAGAGGGAGAGGGAGGAGGGCGCGGGGAGAGGGCTCCGGCGGGAAGAAGAAGAAGAAGAAGGAGGAGTCGCGCGGGGAGACCGGCGGGAAGAAGAAGGAGAAGAACGGCGCGGGGGGGGGGGACGGGCGGAGGGCGGGGGGGAGGTTCTGTGTGTTTTTTTTTTTTTTTTTTAATTCAGGTTTTTAAAAAAAAAAATTAAAAATTATTATTTTGTCACGTGGCAGACATTTGGCATCCACGTGGCATATGTGTGGCAGCCACGTCAGCATTATTTAACAGAATGGCATAAATTCTAACAGACTTAGACCACAGGGGTTTAAATCTGAATTTTTTTACCACATGGGCTATCATTCGAATACCTTATGACCACGGGGACCATTTATCCGATTAGACCATTTGATAAATATACTCTAGCCAATACAACGTTGAGTGTAGATCCAACTTTAAATATATTTCTTTAAATAAATCAAAACCCACTGAAAATTGTCTTATGGTTTGACTAGCTGTGTAATATGCCATTCCTCATGTGGTACCTCCAAACTTCGATTTCGTGTTCAATTCACTTGACTCTTGGTCACTCCCCTTTAGATTTGAAAATGAGAATAGATGCTAAAACACTAAACGCATATCCATTTATTCTCTATTTTTAATATCAAATCTAAAAATAAAATAACCATACATTGATCACTAACAAACAGATTGCCAATAACCCCAAGAATACTAAATGAAGACCTGACATTCGTGTTGTGTTTTATGTGTTCGTGTCATACCCGATATCTTAACAGGTCGTATCGTGTAACACCCATTAAAATAAACGGGTAAAATGACATGACCCAAAATCGACCTGATAATATTAACGGGTAATATGACCCGATCCGTTACCCATTAAAAATATATATATTTTAAACCAATAAATAATCAAATGAAAAACATAATACTAAATAAGTATATACATACCATATTATCACATCCAAAGCATAAAAATGCATTTTTCTTTTAAGTATATTTTCGCTTACCTAAATTGATCAAATGGTAAAATTGGAAAATATTGGAATAAAGAAGGGATTTTTTTCATCCAAAAAAGTTCTAATAATATAAGTGAAATAGAATCTAACGGTACAGATTTACTCTCATTTATCTTATGATTGTTATTTAAGTAAAGTCTTTAATAGTTTTTTAATTAATGTAGAAGTGTAAAAAATATAGAAAAAAATATATATAAACGCTCGTAATGACAAGCTTTACAACTTTCATGAAAAGCTTAACTTTGAAATTTACCACTATAATCATATAAATCATAGATCAAAATTTAACCGTTGATTGTTGTTTACATTTACGCTTCATTGTTCTCATCAACATTTGCTTTTTCAGATTTTCTTTTTAGAAAACATGATCTATTAGAGGATGCAGGAAGATGAACGGTTTGGATCGTTGATATTATATTCAGAGTTTTACGATTAGTGAAAATATTCAGATTTACGCTTCATTGTTCTCATCAACATTTGCTTTTTCATATTTTCTTTTTAGAAAACATGATCTATTAGAGGATACATGAAGATGAATGGTTTGGATCGTTGATATTATATTCAGAGTTTTACGGTTAGTGAAAATATTGCTTGATGTTTATAAAGTTTCTATAAACTATATGACATCGACTCATATTTTAGTTAACTGTAAATATCGAAACGTGATATCAAAGATCTGAACCTTTCATCTTCTTACATCCGCCAGATGATCATGTTTTCAAAAAAATAAAATTTTAAAAATAAAATTCAGAAAGAAGAATAAAGCGTAAATGACAATTGCCGGTTAAATATAAATTTAAAGTTTATGGATTATATTGTTGTATTTCGAAACTGACCCCTTCATGAAAGTTGTAAAGCTTGTCACTATGAGTGATTGTATTTTTTTTTTTACATTTTTTACACTTCTACAATAATTATTATTAATTTTATTAATTTTTCCCTCAAATAAAAAACATTATTCATGAGGGTTTGGAGGATTTTAAAAATCTAAACGATAATGTGAGTGTAATCATTATCTACTTGTTGAGGAATAATCATGAATCACGAGTGTTTATATATTCTTTCACATTTTTCATACTTGTATGTATGTCTTCTTAGTTCTTACCTATACAAATACTATACTAGTTTATTTTAATTTTGGACAACAACATGTTAAGTAAAATTTATCCTAGTAATGATAATAAAGAACTCTCATAATAAAAATAAATAATGACTAAAACATTTTTTTTAACTATATAGAATAATAATACAAAACTATATATTTAATATAGAATATATTGTATATTAATATGGCTATTGTATTTTATAATAAATCTTTTAGTAATTAAACTTTAAAATTATCAAAATATTTTTTTTCTTAACGGGTCGAAATGGGTTACCCATGTGTATACCTATTAAAAATCCGTTATTAACTGGTCATCTGATAATGATCCGATTAGTTATCGTATTGACATGAAACCCGTTATTTTTGTATCGTTTTCGTGTCGTGTCAGAAACTTCTGGGTCTAACTAAATGCATAATCGTGAAGTCTCTGGACTCAAGTCACCTCCTTTTCTTTCTTTCCTGACTTTCTAAATTCTAAGCGTGAATATTGCTCCTTTTTATTTTATTCTTTTGTATTGGTTACATTCGATTACTCCTTCGACCTTTTAGGTAGGAATATGATACCAAGATTAAGTGGAGGTTTGCGTGTCCAGTTCATCTTTATTAGTTTGCCAATGCAAGGATTTATTTATTTATTTTTTGTTGTCGAAAGAGAGAATTTTATTGAATTAAATATGAACAGGTACATTTGCATCTTTTGCTAAAATATTAAAAAGAAACTCTGGACCTAACTTATCCCAACCAAATCTCCCGCCATGCTTAACGATGTACATCTCCACCAAATGGGCTGCACGATTGCATTGCTGAGGGGTAAAGAGAACCTTACCAACTGGAATAAGCTCACCATCCTCCAAATGTCTTGGAGATAAATTTCTAAAGTCACATCAGCCGTGACCTCCTTGTTAAGCATCTGAATCAATCCCTTCGAATCCGATTCCACCACCAATCTAATGCCAACCTCCATAACATCACTCCCAATAATCGACTCCATCACCTGCCTCCGCCATAATTCCCACCCCACAAACCACACCTTCCTCCCCCCCCCCCCCCCCGCGGGAAGCATTTCGTTGCTTATTTGCATACTTACTAGTTTTTAATAACTGGCTAGCTGCAGTTTGTTGGCTTCGATCCATTTCAATACGTAAGTAGTAATTAGACTACTTTAATTCCATTGCTAATTTTTTGTTTATTTAGAATATGATATGCTCCAACGGGATCACAGGTTGAACATGGCAAAGGGTGTTTGGGAGACCATGGCACAAGGTGTTTGGGCGGCCATGTCACGCGTGTTACATCCATCAGTGTCCAATACAAGCACAGGTGTGTTCCGGAGACCACGGTACTTATTTTTATACTACATTTGTGTATCATTCAGTGTTTAAATATTGATATCGGTAGAAATATCGATACTCAAATTTATAGAGATATCAATAGATATATTAATATCAATATCAGTTGCCTTCAACGAAAATGATGAAAATTTGCCAAAAAAACGTGGAAATTTGAAATTACACTTTAAGGTATGTCATATCAAACCACAATACATGTATTAATAAAAATTAAATGATTAAATACTATATAACATGTTCATCTTTTACACAGATAAGAGACTCAAGGAGTCATAATCCCACTAATTTTTTTTACTGAATCTTATCCCAGTAATCTACAATTCATATAATCTTCACATAATACATAACTTAATTCAAACGAGAACAACATCAACAGAAAAATCCAATCCAACACATTTAATTAGGTAATTATATTAAATATTACCTTTCATTAAGGATAACTAAGTCTTTTTTATTTTTTAAATACACCTTTATTGAGTAATAATCTTCCTATACTTATAAAATTGGTTTGGTCATAACATTATTACTATATAATGTCTAATTTTACCACAAATTTCATATATTTGTAACCATATTCATATTCATGGAGATACCATACCATGAGCATTGTAGTAAAATGTAAATGATCTCAAGGACATATAATGTCTAATTTTACCATAAATTTCATATAGTTGTAACCATATTCATATAGTTGTAACCATATTCACATTCATGTGCATTTACATATCAGTGCTGTAATTAATGGCATGAACAATTTCTTGGTTTTCTTTGTGATTAAACAAACATAGTGCTCTATTTCAATACTTTGGAGTGTTAATTACAATGATCCTCTTCATTTCTAATGAGAGGTCTTAGATTCGATTATCACTAAAGACGAATTTGAATCACATTATTGCTAACTTATTGTAAGGCTAAGCCCACCTATCCCTTTAATGAAGATAATATCGTTTGTTCTAAAAAAAAATTACAATGATCCCATATAATTATATATAATTATCATATAATTCCATATAACTTGATTAAAAAGTTAAATAACAAGGAACCCATAACATTATCTTCCATCGTTTCTAATATTGAAGTTTAACTACAGAAATGTTCATGCATAAAACTGAAGTATGGAGAAACGGTAAATCGCCACAATGGTCCCTGAGATTTTCATAACTCATTACTTTGGTCCCTGAGATTCCAAAACGATAAAAGTGAGATTTTCCACTATCCATCATTTTGGTTCCGTTAAAAACTCCGTTAAGTGTTCTAGAGGAAGTTTGGGCAATTTTCAAAGCTTCGTAACTCAATCGTTTCTTAACCAAATTAGACTCATAATATATCAAAATGAAGATAGGAAAGTGTAGAATAAGATTATATATATTTAAAAGCCCAATGATTGCTGGAGATGGCCGGAAAATAGCCTCAAAGTTGACTGGTTCGAGTGAAAACTTGAAAACTCGTCGGAAACTGGGTAAACTTTAAATGTTCATAACTTCTTCAATACTCAACGAAATCAAGTGATTTAAAAACAAAAATCATACTTCTCGATGAGACAAAGAGAATGGAACCTTTTTTTATGGCTAAATCTCTGTAGTTTGGCCGAAAACGGCTCGAAAGTAGCTGTCTTGGTCTACTTTCGAGCCATTTTCCGGCCAAACCATGGCGAGTTAGCCATAAAAAAAAAAAAAAAAAGGTATCATTCTCTTCGTCTCGTTGAGAAGTATGATTTTCATTTTTGAATCACTTGATTTCGTTGAGTATTGAAGAAGTTATGAACGTTTAAATTTTATCCAGTTTCCGGCGAGTTTTCAAGTTTTCACTCGGACCAGTCAACTTTGAGGCTATTTTCCGGCTATCTCCGGCAATCATTGGGCTTTGAAATATGTATAATCTTATTCTATACTTTCCTATCTTCATTTTGTTATATATGGGTCTAATTTGGTTAAGAAACGATTGAGTTACGAAGCTTTGAAAATTGCCAAAACTTCATCCAGGACACTTAACGGAGTTTTTAACGGAATGACCAAAATGATGGATGGTGGAAAATCTCAGAGACCACTTTTATCGTTTTGGAATCTCAGGGGCCAAAGTGATGAGTTATGCAAATCTCAGAGACCATTTTGGCGATTTACCCTACGAGGAAATTAACAATAACAAAACAAGATAAATTTGACAGGATTCGAATATAGTCAGTATAAACCTTTCTTTGAGGCTGTGCAAGCTGGTGATTGGGAAACTGCAAAGGATTTTCACAACCAACATCCGGAGGCAGTAAGAGCAAGAATTCCATATTCTGGTAAGACAGCTCTTCACATTGCAGTTGATGCTGGGCATGTGGATCTTGTCAAAGAATTGGTGTCGTTGATGGAAGAGGAAGACTTGGAATTACAAGAAACATTAGGTGATCGGACAGCTCTTGCTATTGCTGCAAGTAAAGGGATTACCGAAATGGCTGAATGCATGGTACCAAAGAACAAAAAATTACTCAGCATTCCCGATTCAAACAACTCGCTCCCAGTTGTGAAAGCTTATTTAAATTGTCGTTGGCATATGGCTCGATATCTCTACTCCGTCACTCCAATTGAAGATTTAATGCCAGACAAAGGACCTAACGGCGCTACAATAATCACCGAATCTTTTTCATCCAAAGAATTTGGTAAGAGTTTTAAATATGAGTAATGACACGTAGTTGAGGACTACAAAAATAAAAATTAAGAGTTCATTTAATAATCATTTTAGTTGTTTGGTAAATTACTTTCAAATTAAAAAGAAAAAGAAAAAAAACTGAAATTCAAAGTGTTAAAACTAAAAAAAGTAGCTTTCACTTTTTATTATAGCTTAATTGGATTAACAGTTTCCGTGGTTATAGGGTAGTTGGAAAATTGCTCATATGGTAAAAAAATTAGGATGCAAGTCCTGTGGTGAAGTTTATTGAGATTTAGGCCCAAAATTGAAAATTTTAAGCTCTACGTTAATTGTTAGCACATGAAGCCCAATGTGAGGCTAAAAAGATAAAGTTAGCCTCATATGTAAGCTTCACGTGCAAACAATTAACAGAGAGTTTTGTTTTGCTCTCATATGTGTGGCTCACATACTAATAATTAATGGAGAGTTGACGGAATTTTCAATTTTGAGCTTAAATCCTAATAGACTTCACCATAGAGGCTTAAATCCTAATTTTTTAACCACATGGGCTATCTTCCGACTATCATATTACCACGGGAACTAATAATCCAATTAGACCTTTTATTTTTTTTTGAAACTTGAAAACTAAAAGTAGTCATCAAACGAGTTTTTAGCTTTCAAATTAAAAATGTGACATCCCACATCGCCCAAGGGAGTGATTCTTAAATGTATATTCCCATCCCTACATAGC
Source organism: Malus domestica (assembly GCF_042453785.1). Classification (NCBI taxonomy): domain Eukaryota; kingdom Viridiplantae; phylum Streptophyta; class Magnoliopsida; order Rosales; family Rosaceae; genus Malus; species Malus domestica. The sequence continues at coordinate 10,737,893 of NC_091677.1, read as the reverse complement.
ACGATGCTTTTTGGGAGCTCACTGGCTGCGGGTTTCGTAGAAACTCCGAAGTTAGGCGAGAAGGAGGCCAGAGCACTCCCAGGATGGGTGACCCACTGGGAAGTTGCTTGTGAGTTCCCAAAAACAAAATCGTGAGGGAATGGTAAGCCCAAAGCGGACAATATCGTGCTACGGTGGTGGAAGGGGCCGGGATATGGTGGAACCCGAGCCGGGATGTGACAAAAAACGTGATTACAAAAACTGAAAATAAAATGGTTATCAATTTGTAACTTGAAAAATAAATAGCTTATTCTAGCTACAGTCAATGTTTGAAATATCCTGGATATACTCGATATTTCCACGAGAATATCCAAAAATTCAGGGAACGATATGGAAAACTTCACCCCATATCCACGATATTTTTAGAAATCAGTTAATTTTCACGATATTTTCAGGAAATATTCAGTGTTTGCAGGAAATATCCATGATCCTATGCATTATTTATTTTTTTTAAACTTCTTTCTTTATGGTATTAGTTTACTTCAATAAAACTTGTGCTCATTTCATGACGATAATTTCAATTAAGTTATGTATAATTTATTCTTTCTAGTGAAATACTTTATTTTATTACTTGTCATTATAAGGAAGTTTTTCTTCACATATATCACATACTTATTGTTTACACAGTATCTAATCGTTATTCTTGATTTATACGTGTGTTGTGGCTTCATATGACATTTCCTAAAAATAATTTTAAATTTTCATGTTTTTGAGCAAATTTCCATCATTTTCATCGAATGCAATCAACATCGGTATTTGATATATGTTATATCCATCGATATTTCCACAAATTTGTCTATCGATATTTCCACCAATACTAATATTTTAAACACTAGCTACAATTTACTCTTTTTTCCCATAACTACAAATTACTACAACAAACTATTTTTTTCTAAAAATTTGTAACTTAAAAAATAAACAGATATCTCATGAGATTTAATTCAGCGTTGACCAAAATTGGCCTTTACTTTGGACCGCTTAAAGTTTTCCCCTTTAGAAGCTTTGGCTGGGCAGGCTTCTTCATTCCCGAGCGGAGCGAAACTCAATTTTTGGCAACAATGGATTTATGACAGTTAGTGTACCACATTCTTCCTTCTCTTTCTATTAATTATTTGCTTTCACTTTTATACGACATATTTTCTTGTCTTGATAGGCATAGACATACAACCTCCTCCTCGCATCAATCATATTTGTGTGACTGTTCAAATGAAGAAAATTCCCAAGCTAATAACAGGAGTTTAATTCGCTTAGGTTTGTTATTCCCTTCCTCTCCGATCATTAACAAGTTAGAAATTTTGTATAAATGGTACGATCTAATTTGGGTTATCCACTTCTTGCTTAACTTTACCGAAGAAGTACATAATATTTATCTTCATTTGTATCTGAGATGTCTCAGTTTTAACTCACATAAATGACGAGTTTGACACTTAATCATTAGGGTAAATCTCAGTTTACTACCATCAAGTTTTGTGGTTTTCAACATTTGATACATGAAGTTTTTTTCGTCACCTAAGGTGTTAATTTCAGGATAATCTCATACATCTGTTAGTCTGGATGTTAAGTCTCCCGTTAACTGATGACGTGACGTCCATGTGAACAATGACTTACATCACATTTATTAAGGGTCCACGTGAAAATTAAAAATTCAAAAAAATAATTATTTAAATAAAAGTTAAAAATACAAAGCCCAAATCCCCTTTGTCTTCCCCAGAATCCCCACCTGTGCCACCCTCCCACCCTCCATCACCAACTCCTTCTCCCACCCCCTAACACTCTTTCTCTCGCACCACTCTCTCTCCCCAACTATCTCATTCTCTTTCAACACTCTCCCTCACTCGAAGAGAACCCAAATCCTTGTACCGAATTTACCAATCTTACGACATTATTAGGTAACGAAACTACCAAGAAGCACCCACCTTACATAACTAACAGAATGATTCAACATGAAATTGTTACGAAAATGTCACCATAAGCAATACAAAGCATTCCACAATTCACTAGTACCATCTCCCCCTAGCTAGAAAATGATCCCGAAAGAAAATGACAAACCATAGAAGCATAGAAATTGAGATCCTAAGTTCACAGAAAACCTAATTCATTCCAATTCACACACGCTAAGTCGTTAAATGCGAGAAAATTCAGAACCCTATATGCTCATTGAGTCCGCCGCCAATGTGAAGCTTTCGCAGTAGGTGCTTCATCTTCGACATCGATCATCAATGGAAATTCCGAAACCCTCCCCTCTCTCTCTGTCTTTCACCTCCTTGTCAACATCGATCATCAATGGAAATTCCGAAACCCTCCCCTCTCTCTCTGTCTTTCACCTCCTTGTCGACTCGAAGAGTGTTGGGGGGGGGGTGGGAGGTAGACCTGTAAACGGGTCGGGTTTATTGGGTTTGGATCGGGTTCAACCCGATCCGTTAAGCTAACGGGTCATCCGAACCCAACCCGTTAAGCTTAACGGGTCACCCGAACCCAACCCGTTAAGCTAACGGGTCATCCGTTTCAACCCGTTTCACCCGTTAACCTTTTTTTTATTTTTTTTATTTTTATTTTATACACATTTCATCCCAATCAATTACACCCGTTCTTAGCATTCTAGTGCTTGTGCTAGCCACCTCCTTCCTTCATTCGGTTTGTGTGCATATGCTGATACAATCGGGCACAAAACAACTCACAAGTTTATAGTGGTTATTAGCTATAGCAACACAATCTCCAAAAGATACTCGCGAAACGGCAATTAATGTTTACATATAAATACATATCAAATATATATATATATATACATATATGTATATATATATACATATATATATACATTATATTCCTATTTCGGAACAAATACATCAATTAATGTTTACATATATATACATATATATATATATATAGAGAGAGAGAGAGAGAGAGAGAGAGAGAGAGAGAGAGAGAGAGAGAACTTGAATTAAGCGAGTGACGACGGCGCCGCACAGTGCCATTTGTTTGCCACAGTCGTCGCACAGAGTCAAGTGCTTGCAATTGCTTCCGTATAAATCCTTGGTCGTTTTACATCCACCACACTCAGGTCTCAGAATCAAATCGGCCGTCGACATTTTACCTCCTGCAAAACCACACAATTTTCCCGAGAAACAAACACCGATTCAGAGAGAAAATCCTAATTCCCAGGAAAACGAAATTACACAAAAGTCCTCAATAATGGGTCTTAACGGGTGGTTAACGGGTTTCGCGGTTCACCCAAAATGACCCGTTATTTAACGGGTTGACCCGTTAACCACCCGATCCGTTTATCACCTACCCGAATACTAATTTTAACAGGTCGGGTCGGATCGGGTCGGGTTAACGGGTCGGGTGAAAAATGCCAGGTCTAGTGGGAGGGTCGGCATGGATGGGATTCTGGGGAAGACAAATGGGATTTGGGTTTTTTATTTTTTTTTTATTTTATACTTTTCTTTATATAATTATTTTTTTGAATCTTTAATTTTTACGTGAACTATTTAATGACACGTGACGCTTAGTCATTATCCATATGAGTGTCACATCATCAGTTAACGAGAGACTTAATAATAGCCAGACAAACGGATGTACGAGACTATCCCAAAATTAACACAACTCTAGGACGAAAAAAACTTCATGTACCAAATATTGAAAACCACGAAACTTAAAAGTAATAAAATGAGATTTACCCTAATTATTATGACTAATATATCTCTCACTATCTTACGGAATTTGGAGAGATTTTTCCACTACCAGGCATCATTGCCACCAGATCCTACACCTATCATCACCAGCACCATCCCATCACTGGGCCACCACGACCACAACCACCTCCATCATCTCCACGAGAAATTTTTCAGGGTACCGGGTACCCAACCTGACCTGGAGTACCAAGCCAACTACAGGCAGGCATGTGGCCTGCTTTCTTTTTCAATTAAAACAATTTCTGTGACTTCCAAAACGGTGGGCTCGATAACTGAGAAGATAACGGCCGTCATGGCCTCTGCACAGATCTTCTCAATTCCCTTTAGCTTTTTGCTCGATTTTTTTTTTTTTTTTTTTTTGAGCTGGGTTTTTTACAATTTCAAACATTCATGCATTTATGCATAGTATGAATGTTTTGGGTTTTAAGAGGAACACATGGCGGCAGATTGCAATGACTTTTTAAGAAAATGCAATTTTTTTTCCTTTAATTTCTCAACTGATTGGTGTCTCCATAAAAGGGCAGTGGAAGGCCATCGGAGCAAGGACGAAACCGAGGACGGACGAGTATTCTTCATCAGCGGTAGCTTGACAGAGTTTCTCTGATTCAAAGAGGAAGAAGCCGGTGAGGCTTTTTATTCCGATGATGTCGTCGGGATTTGGGGTGTGTCCAATGATGCCATCGACGGTGGAAAGGAAAGAGGTGGTGAATGCTTAACGTTTGTCGGAAGTTTTCTTGGTTTTGGATTACGTGTTCATATGTATTTAAAGAAAAAATGTTAATAGTCATGTGTCCATCTCTTATTGCTCGGGTACACCAGCTATCAATCTTATGTGGAGTTCCCGGCTCCTAGAAAAATTTCTCCATCTCCACCATTATCAATCCTACTACCTCATAATCACCATTGCCACCACCATTATTGTTAACCACACCCTCACCCATGTTACCATCATCTCCACCACTATGGATTCAAATTTCGTACAGTTGAATTGACGAAATTTCACCTACAAAACAAGAAACAGCATTAATCTAATTGACAAACACCTAAAAAAGGAGGGAATGTGTACACCAAAGGGCCTCTGATGCCTAAGTCAAAAAATTAGTTTGAGAGAAATTATGAACTTGAGAGGGTTCTAAGACGTAAGTGGTGATTATCGTTTTTCCTGTTTGACTTGACTATTTATAGACATGAACCCTAGTAGGCAGCCATGATGGAGGTTGGAGCCCATAATAGACAAATCCTAATCCTACCTGAAATATGACTCCAAGAATATTTACAATTAAAACTCAAATCAATAATTTTTCCTTTCCCCACAAGAATTTAGTATAGGAGATAAGCATTGCTTGAATTCTCACAAATTCCTTACTTTTAAAATCACTTATATACTAGTTGCGGATACTTCCCCTATTGTATAGTTCCTCTTGTTACTCTGTTTCACAGTTTTATGAATGAAATCCACTATCCTTTCCTTCCAAAAAAAAAAAATCACATGCAATCTCCCATTAGACGCACAGTGCTTCCATTATCTTTTGTAGTTCGTTTAATTGATTATCAGGGCAAATCAGTCTCATTATCTATGTTGCCGCCACCCAAGGGGTCAAATTTAGATAATCTCACTCTTTCTTGAGATTAATTTCATTTTTCCTTGAGTCGAGTCTCAACTATCATATGCTTTATACCCTTTATCCGGCATTTTTCCCTGCTTTTACATTCTTCTAATTTCCCTCGCTCCCTCCTTAGCTGTGATACATTATCTCCATCCCACCATATGCTCGGTCTCCGATTAGAAATTAGATATCAAATCCACTTTCCTCCCTCACTTCCCCTCCCTCAACAGGCATGCCGAGTTCCCATCGAGGCTAAGTGTTGGGTATTTTACTCCCTTAGCCTCACCTTATTCTCATATGTTACTTTGTATGTATTACTTCGTTTCTAGTACTGATAGTGATAGAAATTTTTATTACTATTTGTTTACAAATATCCATTTTGGCATATAGATAACAAAGGAAAAGAAAAAAAATATGGAGAGAATATTTTATCACCAAACCAATGAGTGGGGGAAAAGGGGTGGATCTATTGGATGGCAAGGGTAGAGAAATTTTTCAATGTGACCGGTACACAGGGTGGTATACCACGTGTTATTATATAAATAGTAGGATATGTGTGTTAAAAAGTTAATAACTTAAAAAATAAAATTTCTCACCACTTATATAAAAACATGTGATGTACTCTCCGTATTCTGGTCACAATAAAAAATTCTCGCAAGGCTGACTGGGGATTGACATGTTGGGGGAAAAATGACATACTACCATTGGCTAAATTCCAAATTGTTATGACACCCACAATTCGTATAGACATCAGTAACATATAAAGATTGTTTTTCAAAGTGCAAGTTGTTGCTTCGCAGTTTGCAATGGATATATTTACTTCCCAGCCATTTTACCGGCATCTAAACGTAGATATTCTTGCATTACCAACTTTTCCATCCCCCATTTCAATTCTTACATGGGGCTATATACATCAAGTATTTGATGAGTCCCTATATTTTAGGGATTTTTTTTCCAACCCATTGAAGGGGAGTGTATTCAATTCAGATTTTGAGGGATTTTAATTCTTTTGATGAATCTAGGGTATTCAATCAGAATTTTAAGTGATTCTCTGAAATTCAAAGTGTATTCAATTAGAATTTTAAGATAATTTATTAAAATTCTTAGAAATCCATATGTATTCAATTAGGATTTTAAAGAAGTTTATAACATTCCAGGTATATTCAATTAGAAATTGATTTTAAAGAATTTGAGAAACTTGAGAAATTAGAGGGAATTTGAGAGATTTCGTAGTGTATTTTAAGCATCTACAAATCTCACCTCTCCCCATGTGATTTTGAGGGAATTGAATCAAAATTTTATATGTAATTTCTACAAATCAATTAAACTCATAAAAATCTATGGATTTATAAATGAGTAATGATATTCATATCATGTTTTTATATCACATTTCTATCCTACCTTAGGTGGCATCTGATGTGGACAGCCACATCATTTGAAAAATTTGCAAAACACAAGGAAAGGAAGGAGAAAGACTCCTCATACCACAATCATAATTTAATTAACTAGTTTTTCTTAATTATTAGTTTATTAAATAATGAACTAAATTTAAAAATCTAATTAATTCAAATGATGTGGCTGTCTACATCAGATGTCACATAAGATGGTATGAAAATGTGGTACAAAACATGGTATGAATAGCATTACTCTTTATAAATCTATTAAAGTATCTCAAATTCTCAATTGAGTACACCCTACAAAGATTCATTTTATGTCTATATTTGTTTTATACTCATTTTATTAGTGTTTGTCCCTATTTAAAGACTCTACTAGAGATGCTCTCGGAACTTTAGAAGTTCAAAATTAAAAAATGGATTTGCCTCCTTCCAAACACATAAACCAAACAGCCTCCAGCAAAAGACAATATGATAGATTATAAAATTTTATTCAACATTCCCTGTGCATGGTTTTGTTATTTTCTGCAAACAATTTTATTTATTTAATCTGAATTTCAGCAGAAAACAGTCAGATTATGTATATCCTTCCAGATAAATAAGGACAAGACCAGGTCAACCAGATTCCGTGCCAAATCAGCCCACTGTAGCTCAACCAAGAAATGTGAGTCCACGATTGACCACCCCATTACTGTAAGTTTGTAACCAAGAAATGCGAAAAAAAAGCATTTACATTAACAATGTAGGGTGAGGATGATTTGTACTACCAGGGCTCCATGCATCATACACCACATAATTAAGCAACATTTGATGTCCACCACATTAGAGGTTGTTGGGCTGAAAATTTTCGGCCTAGCCAACCCAAACATACAGGCTAGACCGGGTTTTATTTTGGTCGGACCATCAGTTGGACAAGTATGTTCTAGCCAATACAATGCTGGGTGTAGATCAAACTTTAAATATATTTCTTTAAATAAATCAAAACGTACTGAAAATTGTCTTATGGTTTACTAGCTATATAATATGCCATTCCTCATGTGGTGCCTCCAAACTTCAATTTCATGTTCAATTCATGAAAAAAAACTAGTTTTTATCATTAACGTGTGTGACAGTAGGTTTGGGAGCTTGAAGAACATGATACTTGGAGTGCAATTGCAAAATCTTCATAATCAAATGCACAAGCAAGACTGGCTCTTTAATACCACCATAACAGTAACAGAGAAGAAGAAGCATCACAAAAAAAGAAGAAAGAAATGAAAACTTAGAGAAGAATAAATCGCTCGTATTTCTTAGTAACTGATTTGTTTTCAACTTAATGAATAGTACAAGAATACCCTTGTACAACAAGATTAACTCTTAAGCTAATCACTCGTTCACTAATTAAACACATGTTGAAATGACACCTAATAATGTATGACTCATAGTCTTCAATCAGAGAGAAGCTCGCGTAATGCAGCAAATCAGTGTTGAGATGAGATCCGCCAAATCTAGGGGGAAATGCAGCTCACTTAATAAAACTATAAGACATCTCTAATGTACTGGAAAGGTTATATTCATATATAATTCAAGTGCAAAATCATATTTGACATTTGATATAGCTCTAAATGTTAGATCCTCACCACATAAGATACAAAAATTATATTTTCTCTCTAAATTTGATTAGACTCCTTCCAATTTACAAGAGTTAAAAGTTACAAGTCAAATTTGATTCATATGCATTGTTTATAAAATAACTTGCACCACCACACTTAGAGTCAAATACGACTTCATAATTTTTAACCTTTAAATCTTAGATTGGAGATACAATTTAGTGGTATTCCTCTTCACTTGACTCTTGTGGATGACAAGTTTAGTACTAAATCCTTTACTAATCTTAGTTTAAATAAGTCATTGTTACATAAAAATAGGACTAATTAACTCTATGGGTCAACTTTCGACTAAGAATGTATGACATGAGTAAAAATACTAGAGTCTCAACCCCTTGGTCACTTCCCAATGTGATACTAAGAGTAGAGGTTAAAACACTAAAAGCATACCTATTTATTCTTCATTCTTAATATCAAATCTAAAAATAAATAACCATACGTTCCTTGATCACTAGTTACTGAGATAATATTTTTAAACAAACAGACAAATAGATTGCCAGTAACCCCAAAATTACTAAAGGAATAATCGTAAGGTCTCTGGGTTCAAATCACCTCCCTGTTCGTTCTTTCCTGACTTTCTAAAGCGTGCTTTTGCCCCCTTTTGTTTTTATTCTTTTGTATTGGTTACATTTGATTACTCCGACCTTTGTGTGGGCTTGCTTATTAAATCCTCTTCAGTCAATCACAAGGCTTTGCCCAACTTTGCATGTACGTAGGAATATGATACCAATATTAAGTAGAGGTTGCGTGTCCAGTTGATCCGTAATATTCGAGGAAAAGCAGCCCATACACCTCTTCACTTTTAAGTAGCTTCCCTTTCCACTCTCCCCCATTTTCTTCTTATTAGTTTGCCAATGCAAGCCTTTATTTCATTGCTTATTTGCTTGCTTACAAGAGTTTAATAACTAACTAGCTGCAGTTTGTTGGCTTCCATTCCTTTCAATCCGTAAGTAGTAATTAGACTACTTTAATTTCATTGCTAATTTTTTGTCTGTTTAGATAATATGTATGATACATGATATGATATGATATGCTCCAATGAATCATAGGTTGAACATGGCACAAGGTGTTTGGCAGAACATGCCACAACGTGTTTGGGAGCCATCATTACATCCATCGGTGCCCAATACAAACACAGGGCCACAAGGTGTGTTGGAGCCATCATTACATCCATCAGTGCCCAATACAAGCACATGTCCACGAGGTGTTTGGAATATACCACAAAGTGTGTCGGAGCTATCATTTTGTCAATCAGTGCCCAATACAAGCACAGGGCCAGGTGTGTCGGAGCCATCATTACATCCATCAGTGCCCAATACAAGCACAAGGCCACAAGGTGCATCTCTCCTTGCCAAAAGACAAAAAATAATAATCATTTCCTATTTCATTATCTAATTAAATAATCGTCTATATTTTTTTCTTTAGAAAATGCTATAATATTATATTGCATAATGTTAGGGAAATTAATTTTTTTTAACTAAATTTGCAAACCAAATCATGTTTCACAAATAGAAAATAAGTACGTTAATCAATACTTAATAATAATCCAATCATCAACATCCAAATCATTTAGTGTACAAATTTGGTCTCTCTAGCAGTACCCTACTATATTTTTAGACCACGTTTGCGTATCATCTAGTGTTTAAAAATATTGATATATGTGGAAGATCAATATATAAATTTATAGAAATATCGATGGATGTATCGATATCGGTTGCCTTCAATGAAAATGATGAAAATTTAAAATGATGAGCATTGTTGTAAAATGCAAATCATCTCAAGGACATATAATGTCTAATTTTACCATAAATTTCATATATTTGTAACCATATTCATGTGCATTTAGCATTATTTTTTATTGTTTGAAGGCTTTTTAGCCAAAATGGTCATGGAGATTTGCATAACTCCTCATTTTGGTCCTTGAGATTTGAAATCAATTGAATTTGTCTTTGAATTTATCCACAAACAATCATTTTGATCATTCCGTGAAAAATCTCCATAAAATAAGGATAAATGATAAAAATATCCTCAAATTTTGTCAAATCATTTTGACCTATTGTTTATTAAATTGAAGGTATTTTTGTCATTTTGATCCTTATTTAACATGATTTTTCACCAAATAACCAAAATGATTGATGATGCACAATTTCAGGGACTCACTTCCTTTGATTTCAAATCTCAGGGATCAAAGTTTGCAAATCTCAAGGCTCATTTTGGCTAAAAAACCTTGTTTGAACATATTTAAACTGTGTATTTAATTAATGGCATGAATGATTTCTTGGTTTTCTTTGTGATTAAATTTCAGTGCTCTATTTTCCTAACACTTTGGAGTGTTAATCACAATGATCCCATATAATTTTTCTAGTTGTCATATAATTTCATATAACTTGATTAAAAAGTTAAATAACAAGGAACCCAAAACATTATCTTCCATCGTTTCTATGATTGAAGTTTTTAACTACAGAAATGTTCATGCATAAAACTAAACAAGTATGGGGTAATTAATAATAACAAAACAAGATAAATTTTGACAGGACTTGAATATAGTCAGTACAAACCTTTCTTTGAGGCTGTGCAAGCTGGTCGTTGGGAAACTGCAAAGGACTTTTACATCCAACACCCGGAGGCAGTAGGAGTAAGACATCCATTTTATGGGAAGACAGCTCTTCACATTGCAGTTGAAGCTGGGCATGTGGATATTGTCAAAGAATTGGTGTCGTTGATGGATGAGGACGACTTGGAAATAAAATCAGCAGGTCGCACAGCTCTTGCTATTGCTGCAACTAAAGGGATTATCGAAATGGCTCAATGCATGGTAACAAAGAACCAAAAATTACTCAGCATTCCCAATGCTTTCAACGAGCTTCCAATTGTGGATGCTTATTTGAAAGGTCAATGGCATATGGCTCGATATCTCTACTCCGTCACTCCACTTGACGATTTAATGCCAGACAAAGGACCTCATGGCGCTTCCATAATCTCCAGTTGTTTTGCATCCAAAGAATATGGTAAAAGTTTTTAAATATGAGTAATAACATGCTGTTGAGGACTACAAAAATGAAATTTAAGAGTTCGTTTGATAATCATTTCAGTTGTTTGGTAAACTGCTTTCAAATTTCCAAAAAAAAAAAAAAAACTGAAATTATAAGTTAGAAAACTAAAAAAAAAAAAAAAAATAGCCTTCAATTTTTATTTTTTTGAAACTTGAAAACTAAATATAGTTATCAAACAAGTTTTTGGTTTTCAAATTAAAAAGGTGATTACAAAATAGTTATCAATTCACAACTTGAAAAATAAATAGCTTATTCTAGCTACAGTTTACTCTTTTTTCCCATAGTTACAAATTACTATAGCAAACTAATTATTTCTGGAAATTTCGTAACATTAAAAATAAACAGATGTCCCATGGGATTTAATTCAACGTTGCCCAAAATTAGCCGTTACTTTGGACCGCGGATCGTTCAGTCCTTTACATGCTTTGGCAGCAAACCCTTCATTCCTGAGCGGTGCGGAGCTCAATTTCTGGCAACAATGGGTTTATGACTGTTAGTGTACCACATACTCCCTTCTGTTTCTCTTAATTATTTGCTTTCACTTTTATATGACATATTTTCTTGTCTTGATAGGTCTATATATACAACCTCCTCCTCGCATCAATCATATCTGTGTAACTGTTCAAAATGAAGAAAATCCCCAAGCTAATAACGGAGGGAGTTTATTTCGCTCAGGTTTGTTATCCCCTTCCTCTCCCATCATTAACACGCTAAAAATGTTGTATAAATGGTACGATCTAATTTGGGTTATCCACTTCAAATTCCTGCTTAACTTTAACCAAGGGAATATATGATATTTCTCTTTATTCGTACGTAAGAGGTCTCAATTACAACTCACATAGATGACAAATTTGCCACTTAATTACCGTTTTCCCTGTTTGACTTGACTATTTATAGACATGAACCCTAGTAGGCAACCAGGACGGCGATTGTAGTCCATAATAGACAAAGCCTAATCCTACCTAAAATAGGACTCCAAGAATATTTATAATTTAGGAGATAAGCATTCCTTGAATTCTCAAAAATTCCTTACTTCTAAAATTCAGGGTTTGCATAGAGAATTCACACAATAAAACCCAGTATGAAAATTCACACAATAAAGCCCATGAGCGGTAGGTCTCGGGTTCGAGACTTGGGAGCAGCCTCTCCATAAATGGGGGTAAGGCTAGCCGACATTCACCTCTCCCAGACCCTGCGTAAAACGGGAGCCTTGTGCACTGGGTACGACCTTTAACCTGGCAGCACTTGGGCTGCTGGCGAATTTATCATGTCATGATTACACTTTTGGACTTTATAGCACTTACTGACTAGAGAAGATGATTGCATAATTTGGATTCACCACGCCACAATCATCTTTCGAAAATATTGATCGCACATGCGACTTTACTAGGTTATGATCCCATACGTAGTGATCTCTTAATACGAATATACTAAGTCAACATCCCATGCACTTCATTGCTACATGATACATAATTATTCATGTATATAGTCATCGCACAATACGGATTTACCAGGTATGATGTCATGTATTCCAATGCTACACGGTGCAGACTTACTATCACCTAACCTTGTGACACTATGTTATTGACCCTCTAGCTCTCAGTTCACAAACAATTGAAATACGCATAGATATCTCATTTCACCACAAAAAATATGGCCACTGTGCACAAAAAGTTATTTGTGCCCCTATGAGGTCAAAGGGCACCAACGTATGTGCCATATATCAATAGTAGCAAGTGCAGCAACTAAACTATTATACGTGCCCTCTATGGGTGTGCCATTTGATGAGAGGGCACGATATGACTATTTGCGCTCAAAGAGTTAAGCACCAATAGGACAGAACTATACACACAACTTTCAAATCGTGACCAATAGGAGCACCTCGGTTTCTGTTCTTGATAGATCAATCACATGTGAAACTCAAACAAGAAATCAACATTATAAATTAAAGAAAAATTATTCAGCCTAAACAATCTCTAAGCTTAGTAAAGTTTATTTGTGCACAGAGAAATTGATATAGTTTATTAGTGTGCACAGAGAAATTGTTTGGCCAAAACAATCTCTAAAAGCATCATACTGCATTAAAATGAAGTTACATCAATACCTGAGAAGAGAGGCCGATCATAAGCTTCAGGAACCTGTGAAAAAAGGAAAATAACAATAATGAATTTGAATTTACTACAATTTTCTCTAAGACCCTGCTTCCTATAAATAAGTACTCTACTTAAAAATTCAATCCTCATCGTTAGCTGTTTAACCCATTAAAAAAATAAAAACTTAAATTAAGAAACAGTTGAAAAGATATGATATCGACACCCTCAGCAGAAGTAAGGCCAAATCCCTTCGAAGAGATATGATATCAACTACCACATATTCCAGTGATGTTCAAGGGCCAAAACAAAACCAAAAAAAAATGCATTACTACCAAGAAAACTCAATGCATTGCTCGCAGGCGTTGGACCTCATTCCCTTCTTGCCTATAACTTTTAAGAGTCCCATAACTTTTTATGAATTGAAAAATAAAGCTTTTACAGGACATAGTCGAAAGAAAACGCGATGAGCTAATTAAGAACAATATATTGAAAATAGATAAAGAACTTACCTCTCTGTGGAACATCTTCGTCAGCTTTCACCTTCGCTCCACCTGCATATATATACAAGCATCAAATCAATGTTCACACTCTTAGCATCTAGTTATAACAGTAATTACACCAAGAAAACTTGACTCTTCAACAATCCAATTGATGTTGTATTGCAATCTATACAACCAGTGACAGATTAAAATAGCAAAACAACAAAAAAAAATTCTAAATCAAATTGAAGTAGTGTAAAATCGAGATTGAAAATGCGGAAATACCCAAAACTCGCGCTACAACCACCGGCACGATCGACTTCATCACCAGCTCTGGCCTCATCACACCCATCGTCGCCACTCCAACTCCGGTCTTCATCGTCCCGTATGCCGCTCCCATACCTGCAAAACACACAAAACAAAAGCCGATCAAAATCCTTACGTTTCTTAGATCTGAAATTAAGGAAATTCGGCTACGAATTTGTAGAAACTAACCTGTGGTTTGGAAAGAGGACGGAAAGAGATTCTGGAGATGTCATTTGACGGTCGTTGGTGACCGCTGGACGACAGCTCCGTTGCGTGAAAGAGAAGAGGGAGCGAGGATACGGTAGGGAGGAGAGACGAAGAGGGGAGGGAGGGAGGACAGAGAGGATTAATCACCTTTTTTTTTATTGAAAATTGTTATTACCACTCTTAAAACTTATTTGGCATTTCAAATTTTTTATAGTTAGAAAAAAATACATTTATGAAGAGTACATAATGAGACTTTTAAAGTGCTAATAACAGTTTCTTTTTTATTTTTCATATTTTTTTTAAATTGTAGTTTACACAAAAGGCATGATATCTTTATGAGCAAACTACCGTTTGACCCCTAAACTATTGTACCAGTTAAAATTGATCCCATGAATTATTTTTATGGTAAATTAACCCCCTAGCTATTTTAAATAAGTCAATTAAGGAAAGGGATCCTCTCTGGATCCCTTCCTCCTAATTCACCAAGTCCGGAGATCCGGACCATTAAAATTTGATCAAACGGCTATAAAGAGGGGCCCACTTTAAAAGTTATTATAACTTTTAAAATGGGGCCCTATTTGTAGCCGTTAGATCAAATTTTAATGATCCGAATCTCCAGACTTGATGGATACAGAGAGAATTCATTTCCATCAATTAACCTCTTACCATTACATTTGAAAAAAAAAAAAATCATCTACTCTGCCGTTAAATTTGAGGGTAAAATTGTCTTTTTATTTGTCATCCCCTTTATCTCTTCTACCCTAAAATCTAACCGTTAAGAAGACGAATTTACCCTCAAATCTAACAGCAAAGTAGATGAATTTTTTCAAATCTAACGATGAGGGGTTAATTGGCTGATTTAAAATAGTTTTGGGGGTTAATTTACCAAAAAAAAAATCATGGGGGTCAATTTCAATTGACACAATAGTTTAGGGGTTAAACGGCAATCTATATTTTTATACATGCCATATGAAATGTAAAAAGTGCACAGTGCAGATAATTCAAAAAGTAATTTTATTTAAATAATAACAAATCTTAGGGCACAAAAATTACATATTATTTAAATACACTAAATGTTAAGTCACTACTTAGTATTACAGTCTAGTGGTATTTGTTTTGACTTGTAAGTGAAAGGTATGAGTTTAATTATCGTCAAATGCGACTTCGAACCACATTATTGTTAACTCATTATGAGGCTTAACGCACTCCCCTACTTTCTTAATGTAGTTAATATTTTTCTTTCAAAAATAAAAAAAAAATAAATAAACTAGGGCAAAAAAATTAACTTTTATTTAAATATACTAAATTAAATAGCACAAAACTCCGTATTTTATCATGAGGTTGGAGTTGTAGAGGCTCCTGGTTCGTGAAAGGCTAAATAACCAAAATGGTCCCTGAGATTTGTATAACTCATCACTTTGGTCCCTAACATTTCAAATCAATAAAAGTGGTCCCTGAGATTGTCCACCATCCATCATTTTGATCATTCCGTTAAAAACTCCACTAAGTGTTTCGGAGCTCTTGGCCGGAAGTTTGGGTAATTTTCAAAGCTTCGTAACTCAATCGTTTCTTAACCAAATTCGACTCATAATATATCAAAATAAAGATAGGAAAGTGTAGAATAAGATTATACCTATTTGGAAGCCCAATGGCAGCCGGAGATGGGCAGAAAATAGCCTCAAAGTTGACTGGTTCGAGGGAAAATTGGAAAACTCGTCGGAAACTGGGTAAACTTTGAACGTTCATAACTTCTATGAAATCAAGTGATTCAAAAACGAAAATCATACTTCTTGATGAGACGAAGAGAATGGTACCTTTTTCGATAGCTAACTCTCCGTGGTTTGGCCGGAAAACGGCTCGAAAGTGGCTGTCTTGGTCTCAAGTTAGCCACTTTCGAGCCCTTTTTTGGCCAAACCAAGGCGATTTATCCATCTAAAAAGATACCGTTCTCTTCATCTCGTCGAGAAGTATGATTTTCGTTTTTGAATCACTTGATTTCGTTTAGTATTGAAGAAGTTATGAATGTTTAAAGTTTACCCAGTTTCCGGCAAGTTTTCCAGTTTTCCCTCGGACCTGTCAACTTTGAGGCTATTTTCCAGCCATCTCCGGCAGCCATTGGGCTTTCAAATAGGTATAATCTTATTCTACACTTTCCTATCTTCATTTTGATATATTATGGGTCGAATTTGGTTAAGAAACGATTAAGTTACGAAGCTTTGAAAATTGACCAAACTTCCAGCCAAGAGCTCCGGGACACTTAACGGAGTTTTTAACGGGACCAAAATGATGAATGGTGGACAATCTCAAGGACCACTTTTATTAATTTGAAATGTTAGGAACCAAAGTGATGAGTTATGCAAATCTCAAGGACCATATTGGCTATTTAGCCTTCGTGAAAAAAAATTTGGGCTTCATAAAAAAATTGCCCAGGGAAGTTTGGAGATAGAAGAGAAGTTTGTAATAGTGTATAAACCATGAGAAACATACATGTTATTGCTAAGCTTCTGTAAAGTGTAAACACAATAAAACCATTTTTGTCACACGTTTTATAATATTTAGTTAATACAGTTTCATTATTATAAAGATGGGCACAATGTCATTGTGCTTATAAATCCTATTTATAGACACAAAAAGTCTTTCGTATCTATGTTTTATCAAAAAGTTGTCAAGCCAACGGACACATGTCTCTCTTCGCACGGTCCGTGCCCATTAGTGTTTTGTGTTCATCTTTTCACATTGGACACAATATGGGGTGCCCATTATTGACTAGACATTAATCCACCCTATTTGATGTTCAAAGAGACACGAATTCCTCATTTGTGTCCTTAATTTGTACCCAAGGGCCATTTTTTTTGTATGAAAAATTTGGGCGGTGCTATCTGCACACTCATTTTTACGTCATATACACCTCTTGTTATTTTCTGTCATTTGATCTTCTTCAATTCATTCGATCTGACGGTTGAAAATTAAGAGGTGTGTGTGTGAGGTAAAAAAGAAGTGTATAGATAGCATTACCCTTTCATAAAAGATCATGACTAATTAAAAGTACCAGTAGCAATATCATATAATATATTTAAATATTTATGTGTCACTTGGTACTACGGTCTAGTAGTATTCCTCTTCACTTGTAAGTGAGAGGTCTTAGAGTCAATTCTTGTCAAAGACAAATTTGAACCACCTTATTACTAGTTCATTGTGAGGCCTAGTCCACCACCTTCTCCTTAGTGTAGATAATATCATTTATTAAAATAAATAATAATAATGATGATGATGATGATGATGATGATGATGTTGCAGTCCTATTAGATTAGCAATGTGATTGTGTAAATTCTATTGTATATAGGAATATCTTTGAATATTCATTTTAATAGTTAATATCCTATAAGATTTGTAATCCTATTAGAATAAGGATTTAACTTACCATAATACTATAAATAAAGGCATACAACATACCTCAGAATTACATTTCTCTCTTCTTTCTCTTGCCGCCGGCCCTCTTCCTCTCTAGTCCTAAATACAGTTCAGTAAATTAGACCTATAACAAATAATAATAACTTAAATCACTCACCTAAAGTCCAAAGCTATTTATCAACACTTGGTAGCACGTAGATAGAAGCACTCAGATAGTATCAATGCCTAAGAAAATAATTCAACGTTCTATGAGCACAACACGTTTATGTGGTTACCTTTATAACACGCAAATTGTGATATGGTCCTCACTTGCACGCAAATCGGTGTGCATGTTGCCCGTGACAACACACTATTGAGGAAATGAGAACTTAAATGTGCGAATGACTAAAATGTCTTGCGACCAACCAAAGGTCAAATGACCATTTGAAGTCCAACGACTATTATATTTAGGGATGTGATATCCACACATCTCATTTTACGTTTCACATACATTTTTAATTTTCGGCCGTCGGATCGGATGAATTGAAGAAGATCAACGGACATAAATTATCAAGGGATGTGTAAAAAGTAAAATAGAGTGTGTGGATAGCACACCTCTAAATTTAGTGGTACTACAGAACGAGACTTGTAGCATGTTGACTGAAAAGTTGACTGTTGGGCGAAGTGGCACCGCTAGGGTTATGAAACCCACTCTTGGTCTACACACCTTGGATGTCCATTAGAGAGATTATATTCACATACTTCAAATTACTTCTTTCACATTTTTTTAATTTTTTAATATTTTCTACACACCACTAACACCTGATAGAAAAATATTAAAAAATTAAAAGAATGTGGGAGAAGTAATTTGAAATGTGTGAATATAATCTCATTTTCCATTATGCAAGTTCCATTAGGTCGGTCGTACATCTAACAATATGCTCCATAAGTTTCACCAACATTTTTTCCATTGCAGTGGGAGGTTTAATGGAACGACTTGTTTCCCATTCAGAAAAACAAAAGGAAGGGCTTGTTTCGAAAATCGTTGAGATACTTGGTATGCTAGTAACAATTTTATTTGTTGTAGATTTGAATTCAAATCAATTATCCAAATTAGTTTATGTCTTAAACATTTGGGTTTTAAATGTCAACTCAGGAATCAAACGCATATATGAAATGAAGATTGTCCATGTCGGCTCACTTGCATTTTTAAAGCTCATCTGCGAAGAGATAAATAAAGATTTCGATATGCAACAAATGAGTTATCCCTTTGTGCGTTCGGCAATCTTCCTAGCTGTTAGGAGGGGGAACGTGGAGTTTGTTACTCATATGTGTAAAGCAAATCCTGAACTTCTGATGTTCGGAGATGACAGGTCAAGGGGCTTATTTCACGTTGCCATCGAATGTCGTCAAGAAAAGATTTATAACCTTATATATGGGATATCTACGAAAGACACTATCACAAATCTTGCCGATGAGCATAATAATAACATGCTACATATAGCTGGGTTGTTGTCCCCATCTGCACAACGTAATCATATTCCAGGTGCAGCATTGCAAATGCAGCGTGAACTACAATGGTACAAGGTTAGAATTTCTCACTCAGCATAGTTCTTAATTACTTTGCCTATATTACAGTACTTACACAATCTAAAAGAAGTTGTAAAATTAACACAATCTTAAAGCCTTTAATACGTAAATGTTAAAATTGAAACATTGTGATCAATTTTGAATACCATGTTCAGATCTTGGAGTGTAAAATGTAGTTAACCCTAATATAACAAAGATTATAGAAAATTATATTTTATGCTCTCATATATCAGTAGTTGTTCAATGCAATGCAGGAAGTAGAGACTATTGTACCTCCTAAGTTTCTTGAGTGTATGAACTTCAATGAAAATTTGAAACCAAGGGAACTATTTACAAAGAATCACAGTGAATTGCTAAAGGAAGGAGAAAAATGGATGAAAGAGACGGCAACTTCTTACACTGTTGTAGGTGCTCTTATTATCACCATCATGTTTGCTGCAGTAATCACAATTCCTGGAGGAAATGGAGATACCGGTTTTCCCACATTCATCGATGAAAAATTGTTTATGTTATTTATAATTTCAGATGCTATATCACTCTTTTCTTCCACGACTGCAACATTGACGTTTCTTGGAATTCTCACGTCACGTTTCGCAGAAGATGATTTCCTGAAATCCTTACCCACAAAAATGATAATTGGTCTTGCCACTCTCTTTTTCGCTATTGCAACCATGATGGTTGCGTTTTCCGCTGCCCTTCTAATTATAGTTCGTGGACATTCTTGGATTGTGATTCCGACCATACTTCTTTCAAGTGTTCCAGTCACTTTATTTGCTGGGATGCAATTCCCCCTCCTAGTTAGAATTACCGTTTCTACTTACGGAAAAGGAATATTTAATAGGAATGTGAAACGTTGGTTGTAAAGGTATTTCATTATTTTATATTTCTTATTGTATCTGTTTATGTGAGATTCCAAAATTAGAGGTGTAACTAATTCGATGGATTATATATTAAGAAATAAATTGGTGGTATATGTAGAACCTCTCATTTACAAATGAAGAGGAACACTACTAAACTGTATTACTAAATGATGTCTTGTTTTAGTGTATTGCATGATTCGTTTTTATTGTATGATGAATGATTTGATTGTAGTTACTACATTACAGGTTCGAATAAGAACCATACAATGCACCCAACAGGATGAACACATGAACTAATCATTCAGATTATCCCATCATCCTTAATATATAATCCATAAATGAAAGTTTAAGCACTATGATGTTGAACATAGATCTATCAATCACAGTATGAACTGAAAGTTTTTTCAACCTGATGCACTCGACGATAGATCTTGTCTCAACCTCTAATGTCACAGACAGTAGAGGTTTAACCATATAATGCACGCCATGGCTCCCGATCATCTTTTGATTTTCTTGTTGGATTCCACGTGATCTTGTCTCTTGAAAAGGAAAGGTTCAAAGTGCTTGCTAAAAGTTCTCCAATCTCATAAAGTATCTGAAAAAAATCCATCTAGAGTTAGACGATATACATACACTCGGGAAACATTCAGTGTCCACTGACCTCATACCACACCCTGAACAGTTTCAACCTCTTCCCACCACTGCACTGTCTCAACCTGCTCCAAACACTGCACAGTATCATCCTGCCCACATTACTTCTGTTGTCACCTCAAGCCCTAACCCTACTACCCTCCTGTCACCCTCGCCTATGTCATCAACCATACCTTCACGTGAACAAGTTGAAATATATACGGAATCAGTCCCAGTGGTGTCAAGTTCTACAGGCCATCGTGTTACTACATGTTCCCAGTCTGG
The DNA here is from genome assembly GCF_042453785.1 of Malus domestica. Classification (NCBI taxonomy): domain Eukaryota; kingdom Viridiplantae; phylum Streptophyta; class Magnoliopsida; order Rosales; family Rosaceae; genus Malus; species Malus domestica. Next base: position 10,716,619 of record NC_091677.1, on the reverse strand, counting down.
TATTCACAAACCAAACCCAAAGTATGCCATGCTTGTGACTATTGATAATTTTCCTAGTGAGCCAACTTGTTTCAGTCAAGCTGTCGAATCCCAGGATTGGAGGAATGCAATGGTACAAGAATTTAATGCTTTGCAACGGTATGGAACTTGGCGTTTGGTCCCGTTTCATCCAAAAATGAATTTACTACCAAACAAATGGGTTTTCAAATTGAAGAGACATGCAGATGGAACAATTGAACGTTACAAGGCGCGGCTTGTCGCCAATGAATTTCATCAAAAGGCTGGTATAGATTATAATGAGACTTTCAGTCCCGTGGTTAAACATAGTACAATTTGACTTGTTTTAAGTCTTGCAGTTACAAGAGGTTGGCGTGTGAGGCAGCTTGACGTCCAAAATGTGTTTTTGCATGGTTTCTTGACCGAAACAGTGTACATGCGCCAGCCTCCGGGTTTTGTTGATCAGCAGTTACCTAATCATGTTTGTAAACTTGAACGCAATATTTATGGCCTCAAACAGGCTCCTAGGGCCTGTTTCAGCGATTCTCAGATTTTCTGCTTCAACTTGGTTTTCAGGAATCCACTTGTGATTACAGTTTGTTTGTGTTCAATCACAAAGGGGTGTATCTTATTCTTCTCATCTATGTGGATGATATTTTGGTAACTGGGAACAGTCCTCGTCATATGTCCAAGTTAATTACGAAGTTGAGTACTTTGTTCTCCATGAAGGATTTGGGAGGGTTGAATTACTTCTTGGGTGTAGAAGTCAAGTACGATGGAACTACCATGCATTTGTGTCAATCTAAGTATGCTCTCGACTTGTTGTCCCGTACCAAATTTACTAAGGCTAAACCAATTTCTACACCAATGTCTTCTGGTCAGAAACTAAGTGCTCATGATGGCGACCCTTTTGATCAACCAGAGTTGTATCGTAGTGTCGTAGGTGCTCTACAATACTTGACAATAACTCGCCCAGACTTATCTTATGCAGTTAATCAAGTCTGTCAATTTATGCCTGCTCCAACAACGGTTTACTGGATGGCAGTCAAACGAATTTTACATTACTTGAAGGCTACGCATAGTCATGGTCTTCTCTATAAACCAGGTACTGCTCATCTTTCTGCTTTCTCTAATGCGGACTATGCTGGGAATCCAGACACTCGGCATTCTACTGGTGGGTTTTGTATTTATCTTGGTTCAAACCTGGTGTCCTGGAGTTCCAAGAAACAGAAAACAGTTTCTCGTTCGAGTTCTGAGGCCGAGTACAGGCAACTTGCCTACACAGCAGCTGAAATTTCATAGTTGCGATCGTTATTCCGAGATTTGCAGTTACATCTTATACTGTAGAAAAAGATGTATAGGGTAAAAGTATATTTCATTGATACGTGAATAAGAAATATATACAAGTACATTCCTTGCTCTACAAGGCATAATCCCTGCAAACTAGGAATACAATCACAATTAGGATTACAATCATATCTATTACTTTGACTAGGATTCTATTGTCTAACAGTCCCCCTCAAGTTGGAGAGTGAATGTCAAGAACACCCAACTTGCACATCAAAGTTGTAAACTTGTCTTTCCCAAGAGGCTTAGTGAACAAATCTGCTAACTGGTGTGCCGTACCCACATATTTGGTTGCTATAGTGCCATCTGCAATCTTATCCCGTATGAAGTGACAATCCATCTCTATGTGACAAGTCCGCTCATGAAAGACGGGATTAGCGGTTATGTGCAATGCTGCTTGATTATCACAAAATAACACGGAAGGACCTTCTAAAGAAACGTTCAAATCCTTCAATAAATGTCGAAGCCAAACTAACTCATAACAAGCACCTGCCATAGCCCTATATTCTGCCTCAGCTGAGGAAAGCGACACGGTTTTCTGTCGCTTTGTTCACCACGAAATTAAAGAGTTTCCCAAGAAAACACAATACCCAGTAGTCGAACGGCGAGTGATAGGACAACCTGCCCAGTCAGAGTCAAAAAATGCAGCTAGCTTGGTCTGGTTGTCAGAACGAAATAATAAGCCTTGACCTAGAGTAGATTTCAAATAATGAACAACACAAAGCACAGCATCCATATGAGAGATACGAGGCTCGTGCATAAACCGACTCAAAACATGCACGGAATAAGTGATATCTGGCCGAGTTATGGTAAGATAAATCAACCTTCATACTAAGCGCCGATATTTTTCAGGATCCTTGAGAAGTTCTCCTTGATCAGATAATTTTGTATCATCCATAGGGAAAGCAATGGGACGTGCCCCCAGAAAACCATAATCCTAAGAATCTCCAATGCATACTTTCGTTGTGAAATATAAATGCCACGTTGAGATCGAGAGACCTCAATACCTAAGAAATATTTTAATTCACCAAGGTCTTTTAACCGAAAACGATCACGGAGAAAAGTCTTGAGAGAATCTATAGCTCTGAGATCGTTGCCTGTAATCACAATATCATCCACATAAATAAGTAATGCTGTAAAAGAAGTACCGGACTTTCTGGTGAACAATGAATAGTCAGCCTTTGATTGTTGAAAACCAACGGAAAGAATGGCAGTAGTGAATTTTGCAAACCATTGGCGAGAAGCTTGCTTAAGACCATATAGAGATTTATGGAGGCGATACACAAGATTCTCCCCCTGTCGCCGAAGACCAGGAGGAGTAGACATATAAATTTCCTCATGTAAGTCACCGTGCAAAAAATCATTATTAACATCAAGCTGATGAAGAGACCAAGACTGGCTAGCAGCGAATGCGAGAAGACAACGCACCGTAATCATCTTAGTAGTAGGAGAGAAAGTGTCATGATAATCAATACCTTCAGCCTGAGTGTAACCTTTGGCAACTAAGCGAGCTTTGTAGCGGTCGATAGAACCATCAGAATTATACTTCAATTTGTAAACCCACCTACAACCAATAGGAACTTTGCCAGGTGGCAAGGTAGTCATGGTCCAAGTACCATTAGCATGTAATGCTTGAAGCTCCACAGTCATGGCACGACGCCAATGAGGATCACTGGCAGCCTCGGCAAATGAGGAGGGCTCCACATGCTGACTAACAGAATATATATAGGAAAGATGCTGGGGAGAATAACGGTGATAAGAAATAAAATTACAAATGGGATATCGCGTACCTTTTATAGAACTGGGTTGCGAAGTGGAAGATTGGTGTGGTGGCAGAATCACCTGCGAGCAAACATAGTCCTTTAAATAGGATGGGGTTTTATAGGTACGGGAAGAGATGCGAGGGGTGGGGGGAAGGTCAGAAGGAGAGGTGAGCGTGGAGGTGGTGGGGTCCGGGGGTAGGTGGGTGGAACTAGAGGGGGAAGCGGTGGAGGGAACAGGTGGGGCCGTGGCTATAGTGGTGGAAGGATGGACATGGGATGTGTCGTCAGGAGAGGGAGTCGGGGATGAGGTGGCAGGAGGTGCAGTAGGTGGGTGTGACGTAGTGACAGGGAGTGGGGGATAAGGAAGGTCCAGAGAAGAAGGAAGAGGCAGGGTAGGAGTGGGTGAAGCGGTATGGGTGGGTGGAAGAGTATAAGGGAAGGAATCTTCATGGAAAATTACGTCCCGACTTGTGAAGATGCGGTGAGTGGCTAGGTCATATAGTTTGTATGCCTTTTGGGCAGGAGGGTAACCAAGGAAGATGCAACGATGGGCTCGAGGGGAAAATTTAGTGGGTGGAATGACAGAGGTGGCATAGGCTAAACAACCAAAGACGCGGAAGTGATCATAGGTGGGGACTTTGTTATGGAGGATCTCAAAGGGAGATTTATTGTGCAGAAGACGAGTGGGAAAACGATTGATTAAATAAGCAGCGGTAAGGATACATTCACCCCAAAATTTGAGAGGAAGATGGGACTGAACGCGGAGTGCGCGGGCGGTTTCTAGGAGGTGCCTATGTTTGCATTCAACAACGCCATTTTGTTGAGGGGTATAGACACAAGAAGTTTGAAGTAAAATCCCATTAGCGGAAAAAAAAGGACGAAGAGAAAGAAATTCGCCGCCATTGTCAGTACGAATGCATTGGATATGAGTATGGAATTGGGTATGGACATAAGCAAAAAAATCCTTGATTAATTGTTGAGTATCAGATTTATGTTTCATGAGAAAGACCCACGTAAAGCGAGAAAAATCATCCACAATGGTTAAAAAATAATGAGCTCCAGAAAGGGAAGATTGACAATTCGGACCCCAAATATCACAATGAATTAAAGCAAAAGGAAAAGTTGTTGAAATTGAACTTAAACCAAAAGGTTGACGGGTTTGTTTCGCCAAAGGACAAACATCACAAACATGACTAGAATCAAAAGAACAATTTAAAAATTTAGAAGCTAAAACTTGTAAACGAGGAGAGGAAGGATGACCAAGGCGCCTATGCCACAGGGAAGATGGGATGGTGATGACATGGCAGAGGGGCTGACAGGAGGGAAGGGAAGAGGCAAGGGCCACAAGGTAATATAGGTCGCCACGTCGCTTACCCACACCAATCATCGCCTTCAAAACCAAGTCCTGCAAAACACACCAAGTGGGAAAAAATGTTACGGAACACGATAATCCATCTGTAAGCTTACCAACCGATAAAAGGTCCACATTAAAATTAGGGACGCATAAGACATCGTTCACATGTATAGAGGAATTTAAATGGAGAGTGCCAGTTAAAGAAATAGGTGCGGTAGAACCACTAGGCAAAGAAACAGGTGGTAACTATGAAGGAGAAGTATTAACCAAACATGAGGCAGATGAAGTAATATGATCTGTAGCTCCACTGTCAATGATCCATTGACCAAGACGAGAAGCTACGGGAAACAAACCTTTGGCAAAGTCCTTATTAAAAACAGCATGAGCCTGAGGAGATGAATGAGGGTTGGCAGCATCAGTTAGGGCAGCAAGGACTCGGGAGTGTTGGTCGGCCGAGAGATGTGGCATAGCAAGCTGAACATCATGCAGTGTGGGCTGCCCTTGCACGTGGTGGGCTGATGGAGGGACTGAAGCCGTGTGGGCCTGAGAGTGGGCCGAGGATTAGCTGCATGGGTGTGACGGGCAGGAAGAGGAGCACCATTGTTGCTGCGAGAAGAACCAACAGATGTAGAACGACGGGGTGGCCTCCATGGTTGGCCATGGAAAGGATGACCAACAGGATAACCATGAAGCTTGTGGCAGGTGTCACGGGTGTGAAAATCATAGTTGCAATAAGTGCAGTGAAGAGGAGGACGGTCGGAGGAAGCACGGGACGATCCACGGACCGCCATGGCTGCTGCAGGTTAATCGGCTGAACGAAGAGAACCCATCGAACGTTGCTTCTCTACCTGAGACACGGAGGAGCATGCTTGGCGAACGGTGGGCAGTGGGTTCATCAAGAGGATTTGATCACGAACGGTCGAAAAAGACACGTTAAGGCCCATGAGAAACTGCATAAGTTGTTGTCTGTCGTTCTTGGTGCCAGAAGAACAAGTGCAGTGGTCATTGTAGGAGGCAAGTTCGTCCCAAAGGCCTTTGAGATGAGTGAAGTAGGCGGAAACAGATGAAGTGCCTTGAGAGATAGTGGCAAGGTCACGGTTGAGTTGAAAAATACGAGGATCATTGCTTTGGGAGAACCGTTCACGGAGGTCGTCCCAAACGACTTTGGCAGTAGTGGAAAAGAGGACGGACTCGGCAAGGTCAGGCTCCAAAGAATGAAGAAGCCATGAAAGAATCATATCGTTGCAGCGACGCCAGGCAGCGTGCGTATCAGGGTCTTCGGAGGAGGACGGTTCGGCAATGTCACCATTAATAAAGCCAAGTTTGTTCTTGGCGCTCAAAGAGATCTCCATGCCGCGTGCCCAGGTGGTGTAGTTGTCGCCATTTAATTTTTTGGAAACAAGAACAAGGTTAGGGTGATCAGAATGGTGAATATAAAAAGGAGTACTGGAATCGGAATCTCCCATGATGGAAGAACAAGAACAATAACGGCAGGAGGATGAGGCTGCCGAAAAAAAAATATTAAAAAGAAGCTAGGGTTATGAAGCCTGCTCTGTATACCATGTAGAAAAGGATGTATAGGGTAAAAGTATATTTCATTGATACGTGAATAAGAAATATATACAAGTACATTCCTTGCTCTACAAGGCATAATCCCTACAAACTAGGAATACAATCACAATTAGGATTACAATCATATCTATTACTTTGACTAGGATTCTATTGTCTAACATATACGGCCTCAGATATGGTGTGACAATGTGTCTTCCATAGCTCTTGCTTCGAATCATGTGTTTCATTCACGAACTAAGCATTTAGAGGTTGATTATCACTACGTCAGGGAGAAAGTAGTTCGTGGTGAACTGTTGGTTAATTACATTTGTTCTCAAGATCAGCTTGCAGATATATTTACTAAAGGTCTGTCTTCGTCTAGATTCAAGATGTTGGTGTCCAAGCTTCCTGTTGTTCCTCAACCTGTCAGCTTGCGGGGGGTGTTAGACGAAGTCAAGGTCCAGCGTGCTTGCCGAGTTTTGAGGAGTTGTGATATTTATCAAACTCTTATCCTATTCTGATACTCCTAGTTTCTAGGGATTTGTATTTCAAATATTTGTTGTACGCAAAGTTCGGTTTGTAATCTTTACGCTTCTGTTTGTATTTTTGAAAATTGCTTGTATTTAGGGTTTTCAAACTTCCATTGTAATCCTGAAGTTGTTATAAATACATGCAACCCATTGTTGATTGGGTATGCAACTGAAGTGAAACCTCAAGTGTGTTATAGTTTTACAGATACATCAGGCTGTTTCGTGGCTGCTAAGTGCGGTGGTTTCGCTGACCTCTTCTCACCCCTTCAATCGGAAGCTATGGCCGTTAGAGTTGGCTTGATCTGGGCGCTCGAAAAGGGTTTTTCTAATATCCTATGTGAATATGATTCGCTTCATATTGTCGAAGCTTTGAGAGATCCCTCGGTTAACTTGTCGCATCTTGGCTAGTTAATTGAGGACATCAAATCGCTGGCTCCGGCAGTCATTGAAGCTCCCATCACCCACGTTCGCTGTCAAGCCAATTCAGCGGCCCATATATTAGCTCGTCTTGGTCTTTCTATGGAACAATGTGATGAATGGATAGGATCTCCCCCTAGTATAATCACTGATATACTAGTTGCGGATACTTCCCCTATTGTATAGTTCCTCTTGTTACTCCGTTTCACAGTTTTATGAATGAAATCCACTATCCTTTCCTTCCAAAAATAAAAATAAAAAATCACATGCCATCTCCCATTAGACGCACAGTGCTTCCATTATCTTTTGTAGTTCGATTAATTGATTACCAGGGCAAATCAGTCTCATGATCTCTGTTGCCGCCACCCAAAAGGTCAAATTTAGATAATCTCACTCTTTCTTGAGATTAATTTCAGTTTTCTTTGGACCGAGTCTCAACTATCATATGCTTTATACCCTTTATTCGGCGTTTTTCCCTGCTTTTACGTTCTTTTAATTTCCCTCGCTCCCTCCTCAATTGTGATACTTTATCTCCATCCCACCATGTGCTCGGTCTCCGATCAGAAATTGGATATCAGATCCATTTCCCTCCCTCACTTCCCCTCCCTCAATTGTCATGCCGAATTCTCATCGAGACCAAGTGTTGGGTATTTTACTTCCTTAGCCTCACCTTATTCTCATATGTTACTTTGTTTGTATATATTACTTCGTTTCCAGTACTGATAGTGAGAAATTTTTTTATTACTATTTGTTTACAAATATCCATTTTGGCATATGGATAACAAAGGAAAAGAAAAAATATGGAGAGAATATTTTATCACCAAACCAATGAGTGGGGGAAAAGGGGCGGATCTATTAGATGGTAAGGGTGGAGAAATTTTTCAATGTGATCGATATATAGAATGGTACATCACTTGTTATTATACAAATAGTAGAATATGTGTGTTAAAAAGTTAATAACTAAAAAATAAAAAATTTCACCATTTATATAAAAACATGTGATGTACCCTTTATGTTCCGGTCACAATGAAAAATTCTTTCAAGGGTGACCGGGGATTGACATGTTGAGGGAAAAATGACATACTACCATTGGCTAAATTCCAAATTGTTATGACACCCACAATTCATATAGACATCAGTAACATATAAATATTGTTTTACAAAGTGCAAGTTGTTGCTTCGCAGTTTGCAATGGATATATTTACCTCCCAGCCAATTTACCGGCATCTAAACGTAGATATTCTTGCATTACCAACTTTTCCATCCGCCATTTGAGTTCTTATATGGGGCTATATACATTAAGTATTTGGTGAGTCCTGTACTTTAGGGATTAATTTTCCGACCCATTGAAGGGGGTGTATTCAATTCAGATTTTGAGGGATTTTAATTGTTTTGATGAATCTATGGGTATTCAATCAGAATTTTAAGTTATTCTCTGAAATTCAAGGTGTATTCAATTATAATTTTAAGATAATTTATAAAATTCTTAGAAATCCAGATGTATTCAATTAGGATTTTAAAGAAATTTATAACATTCAAGGTGTATTCAATTAGAAATTGGTTTTAAAGAATTTGAGAAAGTTGAGGAATTAGAGAGAATTGGAGAGATTTCGTAGTGTATTTTAAGCATATACAAATCTCATCTCTCCCCATGAGATTTTGAGGGAATTGAATCAAAATTTTATATGTAATATCTACAAATCAATTAAACTCATAAAAATCCATGGATTTATAAATGAGTAATGATATTCATATCATGTTTTTATACCACATTTCTATACCACCTTAGGTGACATCTGATGTGGACAACCACATCATTTGAAAAATTTGCAAAACACAAGGAAAGGAAGAAGAAAGACTCCTCATACCACAATCATAATTTAATTAACTAGTTTTTCTTAATTATTAGGTTATTAAATAATGAACTATATTTAAAAATCTGATTAATTCAAATAATGTGGCTGTCCACATCATATAAGATGATATGAAAATGTGGTACAAAACATGGTATGAATAGCATTACTCTTTATAAATCCATTAAAGTATTTCAAATTCTCAATTGAATACATCCTATGAAGATTCATTTTATGTCTATATTTGTTTTATACTCATTTTATCAGTGCTTGTCCCTATTTAAAGACTCTATTAGAGATGCTCTCGGAACTTCAGAAGTTCAAAATTAAAAAATGGATTTGCCTCCTTCCAAACACATAAACCAAACAGCCTCCAGCAAAAGACAATATGATAGATTATAAAATTTTATTCAACATTCCCTGTGCATGGTTTTGTTATTTTCTGTAAACGATTTTATTTATTTAATCTGAATTTCAGTAGAAAACAGTCAGATAATGTATATCCTTATAGAGAAATAAGGACAAGATCAGGTCAACCATATCCCGTGCCAAATCAGCCGACTGTAGCTCAACCAAGAAATCCGAGTCCACGATCGACCACCCCATTACTGTAAGTTTGTAACCAAGAAATGTGAAGAAAAAAAAAGCATTTACATTAACAATGTAGGGTGAGGATGATTTGCACTACCAGGGCTCCATGCATCATACACCACATAATTAAGCAACATTTGATGTCCACATTAAAGGTTGTTGGACTGAAAATTTTTAGCCTAGCCAACCCAAACCTACAGGCTGGACGGGGTTTTATTTTGGTCGGACCATCCGTTGGACAAGTATGTTCTAGCCAATACAATGCTGGGTGTAGATCAAACTTTAAATATATTTCTTTAAATAAATCAAAACCTACTGAAAATTGTCTTATGGTTTACTAGCTATATAATATGCCATTCCTCATGTGGTGCCTCCAAACTTCAATTTCATGTTCAATTCATGAAAAAAAAAAAAACAAGTTTTTATCATTAACATGTGTGACAGTAGGTTTGGGAGCTTGAAGAACATGATTCTAGGGATGAAGATTAGGCCATCTCCAATCGATGGCTGGCCAGATGACTCGTTTTAGCCCTCTGACCCTCCAAGATTCTCCAAGATATTAATATTTTAATGAACAGTACACGGCCATATTTGCCTCCGTCTCCAACCGAGGGCCAGAGGGCTCGTTTTAGCCCTGTCACAAAAAACCATCTACAACCGAGGGCCATAGGGCCAAACATAATTTATTATTTAAAAACTACAACTTAAATTTTGTGAAATAGAAGTTATAGGAAAAAAATGGAATTTAAAAAAAATATGAAACAAATTTTGTGAAATAGAAGTTATAGGAAAAAAATGGAATTTAAAAAAAATATAAACCAAATTTTGTACAATATAAGTTATAGGAAAAAAAATAGAAGTTATATGAAAAATTTTGTAAATAAAAAATAATAATAAAACTGTAAAAAAAAAAAAATCAAATGCAACGGCTAGCCCAAAATTTTAAACAAACAAACAAATAGATTCCCAGTAACCCCAAAATTACTAAAGGAATAATCGTAAGGTCTCTAGGCTCAAATCACCTCCCTGTTCGTTCTTTCCTGACTTTCTAAAGCATGCTACTGCCCCCTTTTGTTTTTATTCTTTTGTATTGGTTACATTTGATTACTCCTTCGACCTTTGTGTGGGTTTGCTTATTAAATCCTCTTCAGTCAATAACAAGGCTTTGCCCAACTTTGCATGTACGTAGGAATATGATACCAATATTAAGTAGAGGTTGCGTGTCCTGTTGATCCGTAATATTCGAGGAAAAGCAGCCCATACACCTCTTCACTTTTAAGTAGCTTCCCTTCCCACCCTCCCCCATTTTCTTCTTATTAGTTTGCGAATGCAAGCCTTTATTTCATATCATTGCTTATTTGCTTACTTACAAGAGTTTAATAACTAACTAGCTGCAGTTTGTTGGCTTCCATTCCTTTCAATTCGTAAGTAGTATTTAGACTACTTTAATTTCATTGCTAATTTTTTGTTTGTTTAGATAATACGTATGATATATGATATGATACTCCAATGAATCATAGGTTGAACATGGCACAAGGTGTTTGGCAGAACATGCCACAACGTGTTAGGGAGCCATCATTACATCCATCGGTGCCCAATACAAGCACAGGGCCACAAAGTGTGTTGGAGCCATCATTACATCCATCAGTAGTGCCCGATACAAGCACAGGGCCACAAGGTGTGTCGGAGCCATCATTACATCCATCAGTGCCTAATACAAGCACAGGGCCATCAGTGCCCAATACAAGCACAGGGCCACAAGGTGTGTCGGAGCCATCATTACATCCATTAGTGCCCAATACAAGCACAGGGTCGTCAGTGCCCAATACAAGCACAGGGCCACAAGGTGTGTCGGAGCCATCATTACATCCATCAGTGCCTAATACAAGCACAGGGCCATCAGTGCCCAATACAAGCACAGGGCCACAAGGTGTGTCGGAGCCATCATTACATCCATCAGTGCCCAATACAAGCACAGGGTCATCAGTGCCCAATACAAGCACAGGGCCACAAGGTGCGTCTCTCCTTGCCAAAAGACAAAAAATAATAATCATTTCCTATTTCATTATCTAATTAAATAATCGTCTATACTTTTTTCTTTAGAAAATGCTATAATACTATATTGGATATGTTAGAGAAATTAATTTTTTAATTAAATTTGCAAACTAAATTATGTGTCATAAATAGAAAATAAGTACATTAATCAATACTTAATAATAATCTAACCTTCAACATCCAAATCATTTAGTGTACAAATTTGGTCTCCCTAGCAGTACCCTACTATATTTTTAGACCATGTTTGTGTATCATCTAGTGTTTAAAAATATTGATATCAGTGGAAGATCAATATAAAAATTTATAGAAATATCGATGGATGTATCGATATCGGTTGCCTTCAATGAAAATGATGAAAATTTGTTCCAAAATATGAAAATTTAAAATGATGAGCATTGTTGTAAAATGCAAATCATCTCAAGGACATATAATGTCTAATTTTACCATAAATTTCATATATTTGTAACCATATTCATGTGCATTTAGCATTATTTTTTATTGTTTGAAGGCTTTTTAGCCAAAATGGTCATGGAGATTTGCATAACTCCTCATTTTGGTCCCTGAGATTTGAAATCGATAGAATTGGTCCCTAAATTTATCCACAAACAATTAGTTTGGTCATTCTGTGAAAAATCTCCATAAAATAAGGATAAAATGATGATGGACAATTTCAGGGACTCACTTCCTTTGATTTCAAATCTCAGGGATCAAAGTTTGCAAATCTCAAGGCTCATTTTGGCTAAAAATCCTTGTTTGAACATATTTAAACTGTGTATATAATTAATGGCATGAATGATTTCTTGGTTTTCTTTGTGATTAAATTTCAGTGCTCTATTTTCCTAACAGTTTGGATTGTTAATCACAATGATCCCATATAATTTTTCTAGTTGTCATATAATTTCATATAACTTGATTAAAAAGTTAAATAACAAGGAACCCATAACATTATCTTCCATCGTTTCTATGATTGAAGTTTTTAACTACAGAAATGTTCAGCATAAAACTAAACAAGTATGGGGTAATTAATAATAACAAAACATGATAAATTTTGACAGGACATGAATATAGTCAGTACAAACCTTTCTTTGAGGCTGTGCAAGCTGGTCGCTGGGAAACTGCAAAGGACTTTTACATCCAACATCCAGAGGCAGTAAGAGTAAGACATCCATTTTATGGGAAGACAGCTCTTCACATTGCAGTTGAAGCTGGGCATGTGGATATTGTCAAAGAATTGGTGTCGTTGATGGATGAGGACGACTTGGAAATAAAATCAGTAGGTCGGACAGCTCTTGCTATTGCTGCAACTAAAGGGATTATCGAAATGGCTCAATGCATGGTAACAAAGAACCAAAAATTACTCAGCATTCCCAATGCTTTCAACGATCTTCCAATTGTGCAAGCTTATTTGGACGGTGAATGGCATATGGCTCGATATCTCTACTCCGTCACTCCACTTGAAGATTTAATGCCAGCCAAAGGACCTCATGGCGCTTCAATAATCTCCGTTTGTTTTTCAGCTAAAGAATTTGGTAAAAAAATTTAAATATGAGTGATAACATGCTGTTGAGGACTACAAAAATGAAAATTAAGAATTCGTTTGATAATCATTTCAGTTGTTTGGTAAATTACTTTCAAATTTCAAAAAAAAAAAATGAAAAAAAATGAAAACTGAAATTAAAAGTTAGAAAAACTATAAAAAAAACAGTAGCCTTCAATTTTTATTTTTTTGAAACTTGAAAACTAAATATAGTTATCTAACAAGTTTTTGGTTTTCAAAGTAAAAAGGTGATTACAAAAACTGAAAATAAAATGGTTATCAATTCACAACTTGAAAAATAAATAGCTTATTCTAGCTACAGTTTACTCTTTTTTCCCATAGTTACAAATTACTATAGCAAACTAATTATTTCTGGAAATTTCGTAACATTAAAAATAAACAGATGTCTCATGGGATTTAATTCAACGTTGCCCAAAATTGGCCGTTACTATGAACCGCCTATTGCTCACCCCTTTAGAAGCTTTGGCATCGAACCCTTCATTCCTGAGCGGTGCGGAGCTCAATTTCTGGCAACAATGGGTTTATGACTGTTAGTGTACCACATACTCCCTTCTCTTTCTCTTAATTATTTGCTTTCACTTTTATATGACATATTTTCTTGTCTTGATAGGTCTATATATACAACCTCCTCCTCGCATCAATCATATCTGTGTAACTGTTCAAAATGAAGAAAATCCCCAAGCTAATAACGGAGGGAGTTTATTTCGCTCAGGTTTGTTATCCCCTTCCTCTCCCATCATTAACAAGCTAAAAATGTTGTATAAATGGTACGATCTAATTTGGGTTATCCACTTCAAATTCCTGCTTAACTTTAACCAAGGGAATATATGATATTTCTCTTTATTCGTACGTACGAGGTCTCAATTACAACTCACATAGATGACAAATTTGCCACTTAATTACCGTTTTCCCTGTTTGACTTGACTATTTATAGACATGAACTCTAGTAGGCAACCGGGAGGGCAATTGTAGTCCATAATAGACAAAGCCTAATCCTACCTAAAATAGGACTCCAAGAATATTTATAATTTAGGAGATAAGCATTCCTTGAATTCTCAAAAATTCCTTACTTCTAAAATTCAGGGTTTGCTTAGAGAATTCACACAATAAAACCCAAGTATGAAAAATTCCTTACTTCTAAAATTCAGGGTTTGCTTAGAGAATTCACACAATAAAACCCAAGTATGAAAAATTCCTTACTTCTTCCTTCCTCGACCTGGCAGCACTTGGGCTGCTGGCGAATTTATCATGTCATGATTACCCTTTTGGACTTTATAGCACATACTGACTGGAGAAGATGATTGCATGATTTGGATTCACCACGCCACAATCATCTTTCGAAAATATTGATCGCACATGCGACTTTACTAGGTTATGATCCCATATGTAGTGATCTCTTAATACGAATATACTAAGTCAACATCACATGCACTTCATTGCTACATGATGCATAATTATTCATGCATATAGTCATCGCACAATATGGATTTACATGTATGGTGTCATGTATTCCAATGCTACACGGTGCAGACTTACTATTACCTAACCTTGTGACACTATGTTATTGACCCTCTAGCTCTCAGTTCACAAACAATTGAAATACGCATAGATATCTCATTTCACCACAAAAAATATAGCCACTGTGCACAAAAAATTATTTGTGCCCTATGAGGTCAAAGGGCACCAATGTATGTGCCATATATCAATAGTAACAGTGCAGCAACTAAACTATTATACATGCCCTCTATGGGTGTGCCATTTGATGAGAGGGCACGATATGGCTATTTGCGCTCAAAGAGTTAAGCACAAATAGGCAACCTATTTGCACCTTAATTTTGACAACCATGCTAGATGACAGAACCATATGCACAACTTTCAAATCGTGACCAATAGGCGCACCTCGGTTTCTGTTCTTGATAGATCAATCACATGTGAAACTCAAACAAGAAATCAACATTATAAATTAAAGAAAAATTGTTCAGCCCAAACAATCTCTAAGCTTAGTAAAGTTTATTTGTGCACAGAGAAATTGATATAGTTTATTAGTGTGCACAGAGAAATTGTCTGGCCAAAACAATCTCTAAGATAATCATACTGCATTAAAATGAAGTTATATCAATACCTGAGAAGAGAGGCCGATCATAAGCTTCAGGAACCTGTGAAAAAAGGAAAATAACAATAATGAATTTGAATTTACTACAATTTTCTCTAAGACCCTGCTTCCTATGAATAAGTAGTCTACTTAAAAATTCAATCCTCATCATTAGCTGTTTAACCCATTAAAAAAATAAAAACTTAAATTAAGAAACAGTTGAAAAGATATGATATCGACACCCTCAGCAAAAGTAAGGCCAAATCCCTTCGAAGAGATATGATATCAACTACCACATATTCCAGTGATGTTAAGGGCCAAAACAAAACCAAAAAAAAAATAAAAAGTGCATTACTACCAAGAAAACTCAATGCATTACTCGCAGGCGTTGGACCACATTCCCTTCTTGCCTATAACTTTTAAGAGTCCCACAACTTGAAAAATAAAGCTTTTACAGGACAAAGTCGAAAGAAAACGCGATGAGCTAATTAAGAACAATATATTGAAAATAGATAAAGAACTTACCTCTCTGTGGAACATCTTCGTCAGCTTTCACCTTCGCTCCACCTGCATATAAACATATATATATATGTATATATATGTATGTATGTATATATATATATATACAAGCATCAAATCAATGTTCACACTCTTAGCATCTAGTTAGAACAATAATTACACCAAGAAAACTTGACTCTTCAACAATCCAATTGATGTGTTGCAATCTATACAACCAGTGACAGATTAAAATAGCAAAACAACAAAAAAAAATCCTAAATCAAATTGAAGTAGTGTAAAATCGAGATTGAAAATGCGGAAATACCCAAAACTCGCGCTACAACCACCGGCACGATCGACTTCATCACCAGCTCTGGCCTCATCACACCCATCGTCGCCACTCCAACTCCGGTCTTCATCGTCCTGTATGCCGCTCCCATACCTGCAAAACACACAAAACAAAAGCTGATCAAAATTAAGGAAATTCGGCTACGAATTTGTAGAAACTAACCTGTGGTTTGGAAAGAGGACGGAAAGAGATTCTGGAGATATCATTTGACGGTCGTTGGTGACCGCTGGACGACAGCTCCGTTGCGTGAAAGAGAAGAGGGAGCGAGGATACGGCAGGGAGGAGCGACGAAGGGGGGAGGACAGAGAGGATAAATAACCTTTTTTTTTTTATTGAGAATTGTTATTACCATTCTTAAAAAACTTATTTGGCATTCAAAACTTTTTATAATTACTAAAAAATACACTTATGAAAAGTGCAAAATTTTTAGAGTTTTCTTTTTTATTTTTCATATTTTTTTAAATTGTAGTTTACACAAACGGCATGATATCTTTATGAGCAAACTACCGTTTGACCCCTGAACTATTATACCATTTAAAATTGATCCCATGAATTATTTTTATGGTAAATTAACCCCTAGCTATTTTAAATAAGTCAATTAAGGAAAGGGATCATCTCCGGATCCCTTCCTTCTAATCCACTAAGTCCGGGGATCCAGACCATTGAAATTTGATTTAACGACTACAAACAAGGACCTACTTTAAAAGTTATTGATCCAACGTCCAAAATTATTATAACTTTTAAAGTGGGCCCTGTTTGTAGCTGTTAGATCAAATTTCAATGGTCCGGATCTCCAGACTTGATGGATTAGGAGGAATGGATCTGAAGATGATTCATTTCCGTCAATTAACCTCTTACCATTAGATTTTAAAAATTAAAAAAAAATCATCTACTCTGCCATTAAATTTGAGGGTAAAATTGTCTTTTTATTTGTCATCCCCTTTATCTCTTCTACCCTAAAATCTAACTGTTAAGAAGACAAATTTACCTTCAAATCTAACAACAAAGTAGATGAATTTTTTCAAATCTAAAGGTGAGAGGTTAATTGGCTGATTTAAAATAGTTTTGGGGTTAATTTACCAAAAAAAATCCAGGGGTCAAACAGCAATTTATCTATATTTTTATACATGCCATATGAAATGTAAAAAGTGCACAGTGCAGATAATTCAAAAAGTAATTTTATTTAAATAATACTAAATATTAGGGCACAAAAATTACATATTATTTAAATATACTAAATGTTAGGTCGCTATTTAATATTATAGTTTAGTGGTATTTGTCTTGACTTGTAAGTTATAGGTATGAGTTTAATTATCCTTAAATGCGACTTTGAACCACATTATTGCTAACTTATTATGAGGCTTAACGCACTCCCCTACTTTCTTAGTGTAGTTAATATTTTTTGTTCAAAAAAATAAAATTAAAAAAAAAGCTAGGTCAAAAAAACTAACTTTTATTTAAATATACTAAATTAAAGAGCACAAAACTCCGTACTTTATCATGAGGTTGGAGTTGTAGAGACTCCTGGTTCGTGAAAAAAAAATTGGGCTTCATCATTTCTTGAAAAATTGCCCAGGGAAGTTTGGAGATAGAAGAGAAGTTTGTAATAGTGTGTATCAACCATGAGAAACATACATGTTATTGCTAGCTTCTGTAAAGTGTAAACACAATAAAGCCATTTTTGTCACACGTTTTATAATATTTAATTAATACAGTTTCATTATTATATTCACATACTTCAAATTACTTCTTTTACATTTTTTTAATTTTTTAATATTTTCTACACACCACTAACAACTGATAGAAAAATATTAAAAAATTGAAAGAATGTAGAAAAAGTAATTTAGAATGTGTGAATATAATCTCCTTTTCCATTATGCAAGTTCCATTAGATCGGTCGTACATCTAACAACATGCTCCATAAGTTTCACCAACATTTTTTCCATTGCAGTGGGAGGTTTAGTGGAACGGCTTGTTTCCCATTCAGAAAAACAAAAGGAAGGGCTTGTTTCGAAAATCGTTCAGATACTTGGTATGCTAGTCACAATTTCATTTGTTGTAGATTTGAATTCAAATCAATTATCCAAATCAGTTTATGTCATAAACATTTGGGTTTAAAATGTCAACTCAGGAATCAAACGCATATATGAAATGAAGATTGTCCATGTCAACTTACTTGCATTTTTAAAGCTCATCTGCGAAGAGATAAATAAAGATTTCGATATGCAACAAATGAGTTATCCCTCTGTGAGGTCGGCAATCTTCCTAGCTGTTAGGAAGGGGAACGTGGAGTTTGTTACTCATATGTGTAAAGCAAATCCTGAACTTCTGATGTTAGTAAATGACAGGGCAAGGGGCATATTTCACGTTGCCATCGAATGTCGTCAAGAAAAGATTTATAACCTTATATACGGGATCTCTACTAAAGACTCTATCGCAAATTCAGCCGATGGGGATAGTAATAACATGCTGCATATCGCTGGGTTGTTGTCCCCATCTGCACAGCTTAATCAAATTCCAGGTGCAGCATTGCAGATGCAGCGTGAACTACAATGGTACAAGGTTAGATTTTCTCACCCAGCATAGTTCTTAATTACTTTGCCCATCTTACAATACTTACACAATCTAAAATAAGTTGTAAAATTAACACAATCTTAAAGCCTATAATGCGTAAATTTTAAATTGAAACATCGTGACCAATTTTGAATACCATGTTCAGATCTTGGAGTGTAAAATGTAGTTAACCATAATATAACAAAGATTATAGAAAATTATATTTTATACTCTCATATGTCAGTAGTTGTTCAATGCAATGCAGGAAGTAGAGACTATTGTACCTCCTAAGTGTCTTGAGTTTATGAACAGCGGTGAAAATTTGAAACCAAGGGAACTATTTACAAAGAATCACAGTGAATTGCTAAAGGAAGGAGAAAAATGGATGAAAGAGACGGCAACTTCTTACACTGTTGTAGGTGCTCTTATTATCACCATCATGTTTGCCGCAGTAATCACAATTCCTGGAGGAAATGGAGATACCGGTTTTCCCACATTCAACCATGAAAAATTGTTTATGTTATTTATAATTTCAGATGCTATATCACTCTTTTCTTCCACGACTGCAACATTGACGTTTCTCGGAATTCTCACGTCACGTTTCGCAGAAGATGATTTCTTGAAATCCTTACCCACAAAAATAATAATTGGTCTTGCCACTCTCTTTTTGGCTATTGCAACCATGATGATTGCATTTTCCGCTGCCCTTCTAATTATAGTTCGTGGACATTCTTGGATTGTGATTCCGGCCATCCTTCTTTCAAGTGTTCCTGTCACTTTATTTGCTTGGATGCAATTCCCCCTCCTAGTTAGAATTATCGTTTCTACTTACGGAAAAGGAATATTTAATAGGAATGTGAAACGTTGGTTGTAAAGGTTTTTCATTATTTTATATTTCTTATTGTATCTGTTTATGTGAGATTCCAAAATTAGAGGTGTAACTGATTCGATGAATTATATATTAAGGAATAAATTGGTGGTATATGTAGAACATCTCATTTACAAATGAAGAGGAACACCACTAAACTGTATTACTAAATGATATCTTGTTTTAGTGTATTGCCTGATTCGTTTTTATTGTATGATGAATGATTTGATTGTAGTTACTACATTACAGGTTCGAATAAGAACCACACAAGGCACCCAACAGGATGAACACATGAACTAATCATTCAGATTATCCCATCATCCTTAATATATAATCCATAAATGAAAGTTTAAGCACTATGATGTTGAACATAGATCTATCAATCACAGTATGAACTGAAAGTTTTTTCAACCTGATGCACCCGACGATAGATCTTGTCTCAACCTCTAATGTCACAGACAGTAGAGGTTTAACCATATAATGCACGCCATGGCTCCCGATCGTCTTTTGATTTTCTTGTTGGATTCCACGTGATCTTGTCTCTTGAAAAGGAAAGGTTCAAAGTGCTTGCTAAAAGTTCTCCAATCTCATAAAGTATCTGAAAAAAATCCATCTAGAGTTAGACGATATACATACACTCGGGAAACAGAAAGATTCATAGAGAACTAAAAGGAAGAGAAAAGAGAAAGAAACCGAGCGTACACTAATTTTTTTCCCATTCATTTCTCAAGCAAATCATAGAAATAAAAATTACTATCATATCATGGCCTCCAAACCCAACTGAATGTTGACAGTTGCATTAGATAAAGTAATTTAAAAAAAAAAAAAACTGTATACCTGAAACTCTTCTTTATCAGAAATGCGTTGGCCTCTTTGCCCGATAAGAACATATGTTGGCAACTTCAAAACACGGACCAACTGAAGAAAGCAAGCCAAAGGTTCATGATGAATCCGCAAGGATGGCGGTGGCTTCTGGGTTTCGGTTGCCATAGCCTTGCTTATGCTTGTTTCTGAACCAATCTCTATACCATAAAGTGAATATTTGTTTTCAAATTTTGTTGCAGATTTACTTTCCCCCTTTAGCTTGGATGACTCTAGGAAAAACGGGGCAACGACTGTAGGAACTGAGGATGAATTCCGCCCTGCTAATTCTCCTAGAACTTCATTAATAGCGCAGGCTAGTATTGGCGGTTCAGAGTATTCCATAAGCAGCACAGACACCTGAAATATACAAAATTGAAGAGAAATTTTTTTGAAGTTCCCCTAATCTGTTATCTTCAAGATATGTTAGAAGATAAATAAAATAGTTATTCACTCTGTCCTAGTAACTCAAGCTGTTGGAAATAGTAATAAACCGACAAACTCAACACAATATCAAAAGCTGTTGGCTCACATCCTAACAACTAAAGCATTTCAGAGCAGTGGTAGATCGATAAACTTTATGAAAAACAGAAAACTGCATAAAAAAATAATGTGGAACCTTCCACTGTTATGGTCACAGCATGAGTTCTGAAACACAAAGGAACAAAACTTTTACAAAGTAATTTAATGGGTTTCTACTACTATGGGCATAGAAACCAAATCTACAAGAATTCTTCGAAAAACGCCTGCAATCAAGTCCCTTTAGATCTCACAGATCACTCACAATTCCATAACACCGAGTCGATTTTATACCCCACATGGTTTTGAAAAACCAGCATCATTTTCAATTTCAATCACACACAATCTAAACCCCAAATTGTCACAAATTTCACTTTCACCATAAAAACCAGAGCACATTCCATTAGAAAATACACGACCCATTTCTCAACACCCAAATCCCACATAGAATCTATACGAATACAAACCCGTTTCTGGGTCCTAAACAATACCATGAGGGAGAGAGGAAGAGAGAGAAGGGGAACCTCATATAGGCCCTGGTGATCGAGGAAGTGGCGAAGGATTCCAGAAGCTTTGCAATTTTGGATTCCATAGCGCTCCAATGAAAGCTCGAAACTTTCTTCTCTGCAACAATTTGGAGCACCGAAATCAATCGATATAATATGAACTTGATCTCAAACTTAAAAGGGTTGATAGGAAGATATCTTACATAGTCGAATTGCTTGGATTTGGGCGGAAAGCAGCTGAGATGGCTTCGCCGAAGCCCTCTGAGTCTCTCAGCAGAAACACTACCTTCGAACCAACCTTCATTTTCTTTTCTTTCTGCTGTTTCTTCTAACCAATGCCCGGAGGTGCGCGCACTTGCAATATAGAGGAGATCGAGTGCCGCTCATTTTTTTTTCTTTTTTCTCTATTTTATTTTTTGGTGGAGTTTAAATAATAAAATTAAAAGGAAACTAATGAAAATGGCTTGAAAACTTTGAGTTTTAATGATAAAGATAAAATGAAGGGTAAAGTGAATAGTACTAGGATTGACTTTTTAGTGTAAAAATGTGTTTTTTCGTTAAAGTGAACAGTACCGGGTGCTTTTCGTTAAAGTTCCCAAAATTAAAATCCTACCTAAAAAAAAAAATCAATGGCATTTGTTTTGTTTTTTTAGTATGTCGATATTTTTACACTAAATAGAGGGAAAGTTCGGTTAAGTCACACAATGGCAGCCTAATTTGGTATTGAATTCGTCATTCACAAGATTTGAACATAAGACCTCTTACTTCCAAGTTACTTCTAAGTGAAGAGGAATATCACCAGATCGTGGTACTAAGTGGCTAAATCAATGGCATTTGTTTTTTCTTTTTTTATAGAGTAAGGTTTATGACTTGCCTTTGATTATTCATTTCCCATTCGAAACTAAAAATTTGTCACTTAATCCTTGAAAGTCACATAACCCAACTTAATTAGATTGTAGATAGAGTATATGAAAAGAAGACCAATTGAGATAGAATTCAGCTTGTAAGGAGATAAGTGACGACTTTTCAATTTTAGAAAGTACAGTACAATTCAAATCTTGTTTCATGTGGCAAATGAGTAGAACATACCAATTCTCTCCAACAAATCAAGTGTAGAATTAATGGCCCACTGTGTGATATATGCTTGATACTTAAATATTGGCTTGAGAAATTTTCTCCATCTTTTCTTATTCTAAAAAATTAATGGCACATCACGTTTGAACTCATAAATATATTTCGGCCAACCTAGCTTCCTCCGTCCATCTAAGCCAAAAAAGAGTACTTCGCCATGGTGCGGTGATGAGATATAAAAGTACAGTGCAATTCAATATGCGTTTTATGATCATACATACATATTTTTATTTTTTCATACAATCTCAATGAATAGTTAAATTATGCGTTCTTTTCCCAAAAATGTGAAAGTATTGTACACTTTTTCAATGCAACATGCAAACGTCACATATTATTTATTGAAAAAATGAAAGTAAGTTAGATTATGAAATATTCAAATTTAATATAATGGCCGATGTTTTGACATACATCTCTTAAAAGTTAAGAAGGATGAGGTTTTGTTGAAATTGGAAGCAGCTTAGCTAGTCTCAATCCCAGGTGGTATGAAAAATTGGATGAACTTTTTGCTAAAATTTCATATATGTAACCCTAATTTGCTAGAATCTCTTGACCAATGAACTTGTTGAACTTTTTCCACTTCAACCAATTTAACACCAGTGAATAAGAAAATCAAAAATAATTTTACATGACTTGCCTTGGATTAATCTATCGAAACAAGTGTAAAATGATTCAATTCATCCACCCCTTTTTTATGGTTTGACCTACAATTAAACCATGAAACATGTTAGTTCGGTGTTGTAACGTTTGATACTTGAATATTGACTCGAAGCATTTTCTTTTCACTTTCTTATCATGAAAAATTAACAGCAATATCGGTCCTTAAACACTAGCCATATCCACATTATACCAACACCGTACCCCTCCAATTTTCCACACACAGAAAATAAAAAATGGCAAGAATATAATAATCAATCCACTTGAAAAATTGCAAGAATAAGTAGGAGATCATGGAATAGCATTTCTAGACCTTATTTTCTTAATTTCCTGCATATATAATATGAATACAATTTTACATTATTATATATGCCTCCCACCATTCATCATCCTCCATATACCTTCCCTACCAAAGGCTACCCAGTATCCTATAACAGCACGAAACGGGTGACACCAACAATTAAAAAAGTTCAATTTACAAATTATCAAATGAATATTCGAGTACCCTTATATATGAAGTAATGCTACGACCATAAGCTAGTTTCCCTCACTCAATCTTATATGCATGAAGAAACAGGCAGAAGTCAGAAGATGTTGAGTTACTAGTCTGAGTTGAATAATAAGGACTGCTATGATCACTGTCTATGCCGCCGTTGCCATCTCTGTCGTGATCGCTCTCTGATTCCGGCGGCCCTGGCTTGAAAATAAACAGCCCGTGCCCAGTCCCGGGGCTGCTGAAAAGCCAATCGTGCACGTCCCAGAAAACTTGCACCGGTTGCATGTTCACCTGCAAGGTCTGATTCCCTCTGAATTTCCACTGCAAATTCTTGACATGAATCAACACAATCCCATCTATGCTGATCCACATTTCGGGGTCTTTCGAGCCCGATGTTGAGCTCTCCACGACAATGTCATGCTCTTTTCTATTCTCATCAAACTTCACTCTTGTGGCAAAACTTTTCTTGGCAAACACGTTTTCTTTTTTGTAGTATAAAAGTGCCTCCACAAGGGCTGGTCTGGATTTTGTTCTCTTGTATGCCTTTTTCTTCATGTCTCCCAATAACAACACAATCTCCTGATCGCAAACAAGAGCAACATAAAAGTCAGAACAAGGTTCTGGGCCGCCGCCAAATTTTGCAGAACGAAGATCCCAATAAACCTCCACTTGATTCCCTTCGACCTCGAATGACTTATACCCTTTTTTGCTCCAAAAATGCCATGGCTTTAGGTCGATTTTGCACGTATAATGAAAACCGCCGTCTAAGCTATCAATCCGAATGCTGAGGGAATGGTTCATGAGGTTCTTACACCATATGATCGTCACCTTCCGCCAACATGTCGCAATATTTGCAAGGTAGACGCATGTCACCGTGCTTTGTGCGGTTTTCGTTGTCACAGGGTCTTCTGTGATCTTCTCTGCAAATGGTGGAGGCTCATGTAATGATTGACCTCGTATTGATCGACTCAAAGACTGCATCTTTGCAAATGTAGATGCTTTCTCGAAACAATAATGCTAGAGTCGCGAAATTTGTTCACCAAAACTGATGTATACTTCCGATAGGAGTTGATGATCGGAAAAAAAATACAATAATATCGCGGATTGAATAAGCATGCGGATTGAGGATGAGAAAGAGATGTGTAATGTTTAAGGTTTGATCGGTAGCAATTTAATCATCAAATATTTCTTGCCACCTCCATTTTCATGTGCTACACCAACAAATATGTAAAATTGTTGGGTTAGCAATCATTGAATAGGTTAGGTAAAAAGTTTCACATTGATTTTTTTTTTTCAATTGTGGATCTTGAAATCTAATGCTAATGAGAATGAAAAGGGATTGGATATTTGGAGCTTACAACTTAACCTCTTGGGATCTTTGGGATTCTCGGTGCCTTTGGATATGGCCTATTGACATGGATGGAGATTGATGAGAAACTGGTTTGACAGAGAGAGGAGAGAGAGAGAGAGGGGTTGGTGAAGAGAGAGAAAGAGAGAAATAGAAGAGGCAGTTTGTTTTGTGGAGAAAAACTCTCCATTTTAGAGGCTATAATCTAAGAGGTTGCCGAAACAGAAGGGTTAACAAAACAAGATCTTTTACTATTTCTATTTACAGCGTCCTCCTTATCAATTTGCTTTCTGTTTTTTGGTTTAGCTTTGGAGGAAACTAAGAAAAGTAAATTAAATCCGTCTATGGTACTTAGTAAAAAAATAAGGTATCGGTACAATTTAATTTGAACGTTAAACTGTTAGAACAAGAAGAAAACGTAGTACAACAATGGAGGATATGCTGCAATGACTAGTGTGAGAGAGAGAAAGAATGAGAGCAGAGAATATGACTCTGCAATTCTTCACACACGCACTGTTTTATTGCTCACAAAATGAGAGAGGAACATCTCTCTACACTTAACAGTTACACTTCCAAACTTTTGGCAGTATTCAAAATTACATCCAAGTAATCCTAGCCATCCATCTTACACCCTATGAGATGAAGACACATGTACACTCACTTACTTAAGAACTATGAGACTTAGATAAGAAAGCATACAACCAATTTAGCTAATCATCCTAGCAATATAAGCTAGAAATACAACTACCACATCAGATCACAATTTACACACTAACAGCCCCCTTTAAATTGTGAACTGATTTAACTCCAAGAAGTTCCCTCAGATAACTGAATTGTTCTCTTGCCAATGCCTTTGTAAAGATATCAGCAATTTGCTCTTTCGTAGGACAATGCAACAGCTCAATTACTCCTTGCTGCAATGCTTCCTTTATGAAATGGTATCTCCTGTTGATGTGCTTGGTCTTCTGATGAAAAATAGGATTTTTAGTGATAGCTATGGCTGAAGTATTATCACAATTCATTGGTGTTGCAACTGTTTGCATTTCACCAAAGTCCTCCAAAACAAATCTCAGCCATGTAGCCTGTGCAGTTGCTTCAGATGCACTAATGTACTCTGCTTCAGCTGTTGATAATGCAACACATTGTTGCTTGACTGAAGACCAAGAGAAAACTCCACTGCCAAAGGTAAATGCATACCCCGATGTACTTTTCATATCATCTTCTGAACCGCTCCAGTCACTGTCACAAAATCCCATTAAGATTGCTCCTTTGCCTTTCTTGTATTCCAAGCCAAAATCAAGAGTCCCTTGAACATATCTTAGTACTCTCTTTGCTGTCCCAAGGTGCTTGTTGGTTGGACAGTGCATAAATCGTGATAGCAGACATGCATCATACATTATATCAGGTCTAGTTGCTGTGAGATACAGCAAACTACCTACAATTTGTCTATATTGAGCTTCATCCGCAGTCCCACTTCCATCCTCTTTTCTCAATTTATCACTTGGAACCAATGGAGTACTCACTGACTTACAGTCTTGAAGTCCAAATTTCTTCAGTAGAGAAGAAGCATATTTTCTCTGATGAATGAAAATGTACTCCTCAGTTTGCATTACTCCCATACCAAGAAAGTGATGTAGGAGTCAAAGATCAGTCATTTCATATTTGAGCATCATATCAGATTTAAAGTCATCCATCAATTCTTGACAACTTCCAGTGTATATTATGTCATCAACATAGATAGACACTATAATCATTTCTGAACTTTTCCTCCACTTGGTATACAGAGTTGCTTCGCTAGTGCTTTTCTTAAACCCACAGAGTGTAAGATATGAGTCTATTTCACCATACCAGGCCCTTGGTGCCTGCTTCAGACCATATAGTGCTTTATGTAACCTGTAGACCTTATCTTCTTCCCCTTGTACAATAAATCCATCTGGCTGATCAACATACACTTCTTCTTCTAGTACACCATTCAAGAATGCCGATTTTACATCCAATTGAAACAACTTCCATTTGTTCTTTGCTGCCAGGGCAATTAATGTTCTGATTGTATCCAACCTTGCCACAGGTGCAAAGGTTTCATTATAATCAATTCCGGGCTTTTGTGCATAGCCTTTTGGAACAAGCCTAGCCTTGTTCTTTTGAACTGATCCATCCAAATTCAATTTAGTTTTGTACACCCACTTCACACCAATCACAGGTTTATCATATGGTCTTTTCACTAATTCCCAAGTCTTATTTTTCTCAATCATGCTGATTTCATCTTTCATAGCTTTCTTCCATGCTTCATCCTGTGCAGCTTCATAATAGGATTCTGGTTCAATAATACACACATGACATCTTTCATAGATTTCACTCAAACTTTTATATCTCAAAGGAGTATGATCAATCTGAGATGCAGAGATTGAGTCACTAGCACTTTCAGATTCAATGAGTGGAGAATCTGTAAGTTGAGTCTGAGAACCTTCAGCAACAGCTTGTTCCATGGAATCCGAATCCTCATCAGCTTCTTTCATCTCTGAAGATTCACTTGCAGCAATTGGAATGTACACTTCTTTGATCTTCTGTCTATCCTAATCCCATGTACCATTCTCATAAAAAATAACATCTCTTGAAATGATTACTTTCTGAGTTTCAGGATTAAACAATATGTACCCCTTTTCACAAGTGCCATATCCAATAAAAATACCAAGGACACTTGTTTCATCCAGCTTCTGTCTCAGGTTTCCAGGAATAAGGGAATAACCTAATGAGCCAAACACTCTCAAGTGTTGAATTCCAGGTTTTCTTCCACTGAATTTCTCAAAAGGTGTCACATTTTCCAATGCCTTTGTAGGACATCTATTGAGCAAGTAGACAGATGTAACTACAGCTTCACCCCAAAAACTATAAGGAAGATCTTTCTCATGAAGCATACACTTTGCCATCTCCACTATAGTTCTATTTTTTCTCTCTGCAACTCCATTCTGTTGTGGAGAGTATGCAACAGTAAGCTGCCTCTCCAAACCCAAAGCTTCACAAAACTGTTCAAATTCATTTGAGGTAAATTCTCCTCCTCTATCTGTTCTCAATTTCTTCACTGAAAAACCACTTTGAAGTTCCACCATAGCTTTGAATTTCTTGAATACATGAAAGACATCTGACTTGTGTCTCAAGAGATATATCCAGCACATCCTCGAATAGTCATCAATGAATGTAACAAAGTATCGATTTCCACTCATGGTTGGTGTTTGCATAGGGCCACACACATCTGAATGTATAAGTTCCAATGGCATTCTTGCTCTCCAGATTAACTCCCTTGGAAAGGACACTCTATGATTCTTACCAAATGCACATCCCTGACATACACCTTCACTGTCATGCATTTCAGGTAACCCAAGAACCATATCATGCTCCTGCAATTGTTGCAAACTTCTAAAATTCAGGTGACCAAACCGTTTATGCCACATTGTACTACTCTGATGCACATTGGTTTTCAGTACCAAGTGATCGTTTGACTTGAACACAAGTGGAAATCATCTATTTCCCTTTTGTTTCACACTAACCACCAAATTTGTCAGAGTTCTATCATCAAAAATATCCACCTTATAATCACCAAATAACAGAAAATACCCATGTTCAGTCATCTGCCCAACACTGAGAAGGTTTTCTGCAATTCCAGGTACCAACATAACTTCTCTTATGTACCTTTTTCCTTTATCCGTGTCAATGACCAAGGTTCCTTTGCCTTTCACATCAACAAGAACCCATGTGCCAACTTGCACTTTTGCCTTAATACTTCTATCAATTTCCATAAGTAACTCCTATCTGGAAGTCATGTGATTACTGCACGCACTGTCAATATACCAGGCATCACTCACAGCTTTCACTTCAGTTGATTGCTTGACCATGAAGAGATTTCCAGGTTCTCCCACCTTGTTTGTAAAATTCCTTTGCTCTCCCACTTTGTTTGCAAAATTCCCTTGCTGAGCATTTTTGTTTTGATTGCAGATCCTAGCAATATGACCAGGTTTTCCACACTTGTGACATTTAATCTTCCCTTTTAGCCAACATTCACCATAGTGAAGTTTATCACAATATTTGCATGCCCCTCCAGTGTTGTTAACTTCATTTCTTACACTTGGAGTAAACCTGTTAGTCCACTGATTCCCTTTGAACTTGAAGTTCTTCTGATATTTTGATCCACCAGTATTGGTATGTTGATTACCAAATTTACTATTCTTAGATGAGATATCTAAGCTAGCAAATACACGTTATGTGCTACTCTCTTCATGTCTGATTAATCTCAGTTCAAACCTTTTCAATATGGCAACCACATCTTGTGCATCAATTACATCAATATCTTTAGTATTTTCTATAACAGAAGCAATGCTATCATATGTTTTGGGTAAACTGATCAATAACTTTTGCACAATTCTCTGATTACTAAGATTTTCTCCATAGCTTCGCATCTGATTTATCAGATCAAACAACCTAGCTAAATATGCAGCTAGAGATTCACTTTCACTCATATGGGTATATTCAAAATCACGACGCAGACCTTGTAATTTCACAGATCGTACCTGTTTGTCCCTTACATACTCTTGCTTCAGAATATCCCAAGCTTCTTTCGCAGTTTCCAAGGTTGCAATGCGTGGAAAAATTTGATCCGATACGGCTCCCTGAATGATTCCAAGAGCCCTTGCATCCTTGACCAGATTTTCACTCCGCAACTTCGTTTCCACCTCAGTGAGTTCTCCTTCCCCTTTCGCTGAAGTGGTAAAACCTTTTTCAACAATATTCCATAACTCGTGAGATCGAAAGATTGTTTTCATTCGAATCTGCCAGAAATCGAAATTTTCTCCGTTGAACACCGGAGCTCGAAGCTCCCCTCCACCAGATCCAGCCATGTTAGACTTAGATCACACCTCTCTCTACTATTTTCTTTGCAACGATGTGTTGCAAACACTTGCTCACTATCTCTCACAGAATCGACGCCCAGAGATTCAGACCCAACAAGGCTCTGAGGCCATGTTAGAACAAGAAGAAAACGTAGTACAACAATGGAGGATATGCTGCAATGACTAGAGTGAGAGAGAGAAAGAATGAGAGCAGAGAATATGACTCTGCAATTCTTCACACACGCACTGTTTTATTGCTCACAAAATGAGAGAGGAACATCTCTCTACACTTAACAGTTACACTTCCAAACTTTTGGCAGTATTCAAAATTACATCCAAGTAATCCTAGCCATCCATCTTACACCCTATGAGATGAAGACACATGTACACTCACTTACTTAAGAACTATGAGACTTAGATAAGAAAGCATACAACCAATTTAGCTAATCATCCTAGCAATATAAGCTAGAAATACAACTACCACATCAGATCACAATTTACACACTAACATAAACTGCAATGAAATTGCAGAAAACAATATTGTCTATGTAATATGGTGTGGGTTTGATCCCCACAGACTCTCCCCTTTTTTTTTTATCAAACGATATATTTTGTTAAATTAGATGTTAGATTAGTCACACCGTCATGCAAGGGCTTAACATCTTTCCACCACTATGATAAATGGCCACTTGCACTCTCCTCTTCCCCCTTAACAACTAACTATTAATCCACTAATCCGCTCCAAATGAAAAACCATTCACCTGATATCCTTTAATATACTTGAATGTAAAAGTTTATCTATTCCAATATGATCATAGAGAACCAGCAAAAAAACTAATCATAACTCCATTCGTTATAGGCCAAACTCGTTGGAGTCCAACCCAAGAAAATAATCTAAAAATGAGAGAATGTCAATGTTGGTGCAGAAAAATTTGAGTCCTCTAATTCTCTACTAACAACTAATCTTGTAATCCATCAATGAGAGAGCGGAGGGATGTGTCTTTTGCAGGTACTTCCCTCCGCTCTCTCATTGATGGATTACAAGATTAGTTGTCGAGACAGAAGGGTTGGAGGTCCGGGTAAAGGTGGAGGCTCAATTACACGAATTGGAAGACTCGAACTCCAATGGACTCCTTGAATGTGCTCCTAGCCAAAATATAGAGGGAAGCTGAAGATTTTATCTCCAATCGTACGAGCATCTCCAATGCAAAAGATGCAAAATTGAGGATGTAAAGGGGTTCTTTGCATCTCCGATTGCATCATTTTTGGAGTATCCTAGGAAGCATTGCTCTAGTGGTAAGTTGCAAAATGAAACTTTGTTGCTGTTGTATTATTGCTAACTGATGGCTGGCAGTAGGTCCCACTGAAATTCTTTGAATATTTTAATATGATTGAAAATAAATAGAACTTAATTCTTTGAATATTTTAATATGATTGAAAAGAAATAGAACTTTAAAATGGTAATGCGGAAACTAAATTTGTAAATAAAATTTTGAAAATTAAAGAACTATTGTAGGCATAATTTACTGAACAATTATGGAGGTCATATAGAGAGAGAAGGTGCGGCATAGGAGAAGAAGAGAGAGATGTGTAATTGTGGGGTATGTTCTATTCCACCCCATTGTGCCTTTATTTATAGTAGTATGGAAGGTTAATTCCTTACCCTTTTAGAATTACAACTCTTTCATAGGTAATCAACTTCTAATAGGAATATAAGAGATATTCCAAGATATACTAGGATTTACACAATCATATTCTTAATCTAATACGATTGCAACACTCCCCCTTGAGTGTGTAAATACTCAAGTAAATGGCGCATCAGGTTTTCAGCGATGAAGTAAGTATAGTTGATGAAGTCGTTGGCACAATGAGCGAATGCGAATCTCAAATCAACGGAAGAATGCATAAAAAGGTAAAACTCACAAAACCTCGTTATGGTAAAATCCAAGGTGGGAGAAAAACCCATAAAATAAGGAGAAAAAGTGAGAAGTTGCATTAAGTCAAAACTATACGTCTTTTGGACGCAAGTAGAAGAGCTCACAATGGTATGATCAGCCAAGGATGGGTGCCTCGTTAAAACCTAGTTAGGTAGCCAAAACCCAGTGGGAAAAATGCTCCTAATCGTAGGGAAAAAAGTACATTAAGATCAAGTGAGTATACTTCTGGATACTCCCCCTGAGTTTGACATAACTTCCAAATGAAAACTACATGCATTGCATATGATAGCTAGGCATATCAATTCCTTGAACAAGCTTCTGGAAAGTTGACTTCGGCGGTGACGTCGTGTAGAAGTCGGCAAGGTTGTCTGGGATGAGCTTGCATGACTTCAATCTCCTGATTCTTTGTTGATGTAGATGTAGACACGATACAACTTGGCGTTGACTTCGTTAATGTATCATGGCTTAGTCGGGTTGATACATGCGACATAGTCTTTATGGATCGTCATTGGGACTCAACGATGGATGAAAAACACAACAAGTACTTCAAATATGCTCAACAAGAACTCCTAACCATGTCTCACTTATGGCGTAGTGAAGTGAGGTGAGTCTTGGAACGTTTTGAAGATTTTGCAACTAAGGTCGTATCGTGGACCTCCAAGATATTGCGATATCCCTTAGTGGTA
This sequence comes from Malus domestica, assembly GCF_042453785.1. Taxonomy (NCBI): domain Eukaryota; kingdom Viridiplantae; phylum Streptophyta; class Magnoliopsida; order Rosales; family Rosaceae; genus Malus; species Malus domestica. The sequence goes on along the minus strand of NC_091677.1, from coordinate 10,684,225 downwards.
AAGACATAACCATTCGGGGATTTTGCCTTGTGCGGGTTTGATAAGTAACTTGCGTCAGCATAACAAACAAGGCAAGCATCATTCTGAGGATCAGGGGGTTGGATCCGCTCGAGATGCGTTGGGATTTGCCCTCGTAGTACCTTTAGGGTATGTCTTTAATACCAATTTAGTGGATGTGTGTAGGCGCGGTGCTGCATCTTTACCAAGATCAACAGCGAATGAGATGTCATGTCTAAATACAATGAGCTAAGTACAACGAAGCGCAAAGTTGAACTTCGATATGGAATTTCGGATTCCATAACCTCTTTAAGGGTCTCATTTGCATATAACGTATGGATGATCAAAGGTATACTCAAAGGTGACACATTCTGGGTCTAGTTTGATTGGTAGACCAAAATACCGTCAGAATAATGCTTCAACTTCAAGTCAAGGAATAAACGAGTTTTCCCATGATCCTTCATCTCAAATTCCATCTTTAGGTGCGAGATAATTTTCTCAAGCTCTTCCAGAGTCTTAGTGAGATTTGTGTTAACGACATAAATTGTAACTCTAGCAATTCGGAACAAGACTTCATAGTTTAACACACAAGGGCATAATTATTCCCTGACTGATCAAATAATCACTTATACGGGTATACAGCATCCGTCGGATTGTAAGTGAACGCCTCAAACAAGTTAAGAATGGTGTTCCGTGGTTTTGGAACTATTTGAATCAGTCCATGTAATTCTTCAGGAACTTACATGTAAATCTTCGTATCTATATCCCCATGGAGAAAACACTAACCACATTTCATAATGCTGCTATCAATCATAAAACGTTTGAGAGAAACCTTGTGTTGTAAGGCATGCATCATATCGCACTATTTCATTCATCTCATAACGCTTCCTTTCCCACTTGTAACATAACAGGGTTACCTTGGGCAGTGTAGGAACGACAGGTCCAATACACATTTTGGTAAGGAATTTGACCTGGATTGTAATTTTGGTTGTCCAATCAGTTATACGGTGTCACTTAATCCACGGAACACGGTTCGATATCGTCGCTTTTCATTTATATTGGTAGCTACCATATAAGTGAAAACATCATCGATGATAATCTCATTTCAATTCCATTTAGCTCATCCAAACTAGTATACTGGACCAAGAACTTTAAGTCTCGGGAGAAATCCGGATTAATCTCATGAGATGGAAATGATTTGAGATAGTGATCGAGTTTAGATTCATTTTGTGACGTGTCATCCTCTTTTAGGGAAGTGAATCCTACGAACCGAGTGATCTGTAGTGTTCTAGGCCAAGACAGATTGATTGGCTATCTACCGGTGTATCAAACCGTCTAACAGGGGCGTCCAAACTGTCCAACAAGGGCAACACACCTTCCAGGGACGTTGACTCGACATCCGTTAAGTAGGTATATCTTTGCAGGCATGTTTGCAACTGGTATATGATATCGTCACTTTAGCTAGATTAGAGGAATGCATTTGGAGCAACATTCTGAAAGCTAGAATTCATCGCACTTATCATACATGTGCGGTACATGGATCGAGATGAAACATAGTGGGTAACGTCCATTCAAATTCGCTTTGTTCTATATGAATGTTGACGTTCTTATCTCTCCCTAACAACGGAAAGACTGTCTCATTAAAGTGACAACCCGTAAATGAGCGGTAAAGAGATCGCATGAAAGGGCTCGAAGAGAGCTAGTGTGAATGAGAATCATGATCGACAAATATTCACATCCTTCTTTGAGGACCTATGTTGGTACGTTGCGGCGACGCAACTTGGCACATAGAATACACACCCAAATGCGTAAATACGAAAAACGTCAAGTTCATACCCAGTAACTAACTGTAACGTCATATAGGTTGGGTGGCAATGGGCCTCAAGGTGGACCAACATAATTGCGTACAAGGATTGCATAGCCCTAGGTAGAAACCGAAAATTTGGTTCGTTTACCAAAATCCGGGCGATCATTTAAATTGTGCTTTATGATCGCTAGGCGAGACTATTTGGGGTGAACATAGGAACTCGATGTTCAATTATAAACCCAAAATACATGCAATACTTTATCGAAAACCGTCGATATAAAATCTCCGGCATTATCCAGTCTCCCAGACCTTAAAGGATAAGTAGGGTGGTGAACCCTTAATCGGCCATGAGGTTTAGCAACAATGTGTGTGGATAAATATGCGACCAGTTTGTCGTTTCATCAACCAAAACCATAAGTATTTATATGGTCCGCATTTTGGTTAGATTAGTCCACATATATTCCATTGAATCCATTATGAAAAAGGGTGATTTCATATCTTTGCGAGAAATGATATAGAAAATTAATTTCCCTAATGAGCAGGCTTGGCAAAGTGTGCTTGTAGGCACAAGATCCTTACTTCGGGTAAGGAGATGCGTCATAGCATCATTGTTCGACCTAAATGTCTCAAAAGGTCGTGCCAAACTAAGTAAACTGCTCAATCATTAGGCTTCAGGCTAGCCACATGTGGTGTATTCCCAGTTGGGAGACAACTCATTGGCCCTAAATCAAAGCTTCAAACTTATGTTTGGAGGTGGTGCAAAGATATTTCACTTTATTTTCTTCCGTGGTTCATTTATGATCATTGTCATCTCCAATATCCTTAAAAACTCAACGACAAGGAGAATTTAAGGTCCCTTAAATGGTGATGCAGTACCATTCATACAACGAGGAGTGTACCAATGCTCTTAATCAGGTTGGATAAACCTAAAGTCGTTGTTAGAGATGTGATTTAGGTGTAAAGTTAGTGTGTGTAGTACACATTCATCCAGACAACTAACTTTCCCACCTAATCACGTGTTTAATTGAATCGGTTACATGTATTAAGAAACATGATTCAATTAACTCATATTCGAGGACAAGATCAATAAGATTATCCATAAGTAAAACATACACCAAACTTGAATCCAGGAACATGGAAAAATGTTCACAAAGTAAATGGTTTACTAAGGGGATTCGGCCAACAAGGTCATCCATGTCAAAATTCTACTCTTCCAATGATGTTTGATGGAGCAAAATTAGTCTCACAGATTGACTACTAGAATGGTATTCCTCAACAACATTGGTAGGGGCACAAACATGTGCATAACCAATGATCTATTCCATTGAGATGGAAGTAGATTCTACAGGGTTGAGGTTCGAAAATATTATCCCTTATTCTTGAAGTTCTAGGTCTTAGGTGCCAAAGATCACGCTTCGGGCATGATGCCACACCTTGGCAGACTCTGATTCTACCATATGTTTGTGGTAGTAATTAGATCCAAGAATTTGGTAAACTTTCGCTTTCTACATTGCTGCTTCAGGGGCGAGTTAGAAGCATGGAAGGATGAGAAAGGTATTCTCTAGTCAAAATTCGATCGGATTTATAAACTTCAAAATTGTACTCATTCATGGACGTAATCATGGTTTGCTTCAGGCAATGTCTTTCATGATTAGACAGTCTGTAGGAGCGAGCCAAAGAGCCATGGAATCCTCGTTCAAGAGGTAAATCCGCTTGTAATGCTTTGGGCATAAGTCTTCGAATGAAGATCATGGTGGAGACTTATTCAACTCTTCCTTGCCATTGTTGGCTTCAATGGTTTCTCAGCTTCTTGATAGTCAAGTGGAGATTCACGTCTTGTACCCCTCATAAAGTGGTTTCTATTATAAATGTCCAAATCAGGAAAATCGAACTTGTGACAGTTCGACAATCCACTGAATTGAAGGGAACAAGATTGTGATTAGTGATATGGGAATAAATCATCCATAAGCATCAAAGTTAGAACATTCGAGTTCTAAGACATGGTTTTCATGAAAAAACATCGGGTTTTCATGGGTGTATTGTTTTATGAAATCTTTGGGTTTCAAAAGCACTAAATTTGAAACTACAAGTTCAATTTAGTTTATGAACGTTTAGTTCATAAAGGAGAGGTTCCTGTAATAATACAAAATGCAATATACAACTAAGTGTAGTGGATTTGAGTTTCTTCAAGGACTCAAGTGTGAGCGCTTCGAGACTACGAAAGTATGTCAATGGTTCAAAGTATAAAAATAAATTATTGAATCGTTAATGTCCAAAAGTGATATTCAGGTCAATAATTTTGGATTCATTATCAAATTAATGGACTGCAAGTCACTTTTAATTAATTCAATAGATCAGGATCATTCGGGGTCGATCGTAGAAGCAAAAATAATTATAACATTCGGGTTTAAATTATTTAAAATGCCAAAAATTAGCATTAGATTCCAAAAGCCATAACCTAATAACATTGGGCTTGGGTGCCGTGAGTAGGGCACCAAAAATATGGGCTGAAAAGAAAAAAAAAACAAGCCAAAAATTGGCTTTTGGGCCAAGAAAATAAAGCAACCCAGCATTGTTAGCTGCTGCTTTAGACAAGCTCATGTAGCCTCAAGCTATGGGCTGGGCTCGGGCAGGTTGCAAAAGAAGCCCAATTGGGCATGCAAGTTGCAGGCTTGCAGCAAAGATGGGCCGGGATGTAGAACAAGGTACAGTAGCCTATTGGTGCTGGCAGATTTGGGCCGAGAGTATTAGATTGTTCCGAAAGGGAAATGTTGCAAGTTTCCTTTATGGAGTTAAGCTACGGGCTCGAGTCAAACCAACCAGGCCGAAGGCCTGGTGTGTCCATGTGCTCTGCAGCAAAGCCCAGAGGGCTGCTGCCAAGGTCCATATGTCGAAGCGACGTCGTTTCGAGGAGTGTCTCCACACGGATGGGCTTCGGGCCAGCATAGTGGTCCTCACGACCGTGGTGCCGCATGATGTCCAATTTCCTTTCTTTTTTTTTCCGAAATTTCTAGGGTTTTAGAAACCCTATTATGCTTCTAATTTATGAATATACTTTGACTCACAATTTCCACATAACGATTTAATTGCGTAATGCATGAAACAAATATATATATATATATATATATATATATATATGTTGACAAATATGAACATATACAATATATATATCGGAAGGAAAATATAAACATAGGGGATTCATGCATCATGGGGAATGTTTTCATGCTTCAAGGTCGTTTCAAATATCTTACTTTATTTTAAGTGTACCTGATTGGCAGAAAACAACAAAAGCCTTTGAATTTGTAGAAGATCTTTCTCGGAAAGCCGGAATTGCATCTCCAATGTGTTGTATCACGTTCAACATAGAAAAATTAAATTGAATCAATAGCATGTAGATCAATTCAAAATAATAAATTAATCATAATAAGAATGATTAAAACGTAATACTTCCCTGATTGAAGAATAAACTCTCTTTAGCGCAGCATCAAGAACGTGCTGATTGTTAGATTGAATCAAACTTGTGATTATTCTTATGTTGAATGGATTCAAAAAAGATGATAAAATTGAGAAAATGGTTTCTTCTCTCCTTCTACAAGTTGTAGAGGTGCTTTCTTAGATTTCTGATATATATATCTTTCTTTCTCACACAGGTCGTGAGGTAAAGAAAATGATTGTTAGGGACTGTTGGATCTATTCTCTCTCCTAGATTAGATCACAGCCACACATCTAACAAGTAATCAAATCAAAGGAAATTCACATGGCTCTCATGGCCTTTACAAATCAAAATTTTACACTTGGCATTCTAAGCACAAGTGGATACACCATTTAAACCATAAAACTCATCCTATCAGCTCATAACTTATAATTCAACACTCCCCTTTAAGTTTTGAGCTGATTTCACACCAAGCATGTTTCTGAGATAGTTGAACCGATCCTTGGTTAGGGCCTTAGTGAAGATGTCTGCAATTTGCTCATTTGTTGGACAATACACTAAGTTAATTACCCCTTCTTGTAGTGCATCCTTGATGAAATGATACATTCTGTCAATGTGCTTGGTTTTCTGATGGAACACCAGATTTTTGGTGATTGCAATTGCAGCTGTATTATCACAATGCACTGGAGTTGATTCAGTTTATAATTCACCAAAGTCTTCAAGGACAAACCTAAGCCAAATAACTTGGGCGGTTGCCTCAGAAGCACAGATATACTCAGCTTCTGCAGTGGAAAGAGCTACACAATTTTGTTTCATTGAAGCCCATGAAAACACCCTACTGCCAAAAGAAAAAGCATTTCCAGAAGTGTTTTTGTTGTCATCAACCGATCCTCCCCCATCACTATCACAAAATCCAATTAGCATTGCATTTTTTCCTTTCACATACTCCAAGCCATAATCCAGAGTACCTTTAATGTATCTTAGCACTCTTTTAGCAGTACCAAAATGCTTATTTGTGGGACTGTTCATGAACCTAGCAAGGAGACTGGCATCATACATTATATCTGGTCGAGTGGCAGTAAGATATAGCAAGCTTCCCACAATTCTTCTATATTGTTCCTCACTTGCTGATCCACTACCATCATCTTTACACAACTTATCTGATGGAACAAGGGGTGTGAATACAGATTTGCACTCACTTAGGCCAAATTTATTCAGCAGAGAAGCAACATACTTTCTTTGGTGAATAAAAATACTAGAGTGAGTTTGAATAATTCTCATGCCAAGAAAATGATGAAGAAGACCCAAATCAGTCATTTCATACTTGACCATCATATCCTCCTTGAATTCTTTCAACAGATCATTTTTATTCCCTGTATACACTATGTCATCCACATGAATTGAAACAATTAGAATTTCATCTCCCCTTGCTTTGGTGTAGAGGGTAGCCTCACTAAGACTCTTCATGAAACCACACTATGCAAAATAAGTGTCAATCTCCCCATACCAGGCTCTAGGTGCCTGTTTGAGACCATAGAGAGCTTTATGGAGTTTATACACTTTGTCTTCCTTTCCTGTGATCACAAATCCATCAGGTTGTTCTACATATACCTCTTTTTCCAGAACACCATTCAGAAAAGCAGATTTGACATCAAGCTGATAGAGTTTCCAACTCTTTTGTGCATCCAAAGCAATAAGAGTTCTGATTGTATCCAACCTAGCAACAGGGGCAAAAGTCTCATTGTAGTCTATTCTTGGTTTCTGGGCATATCCCTTTGCAACAAGCCTTGCCTTGTTCTTTTGCACAGTTCCATCAAAATTGAGTTTGGTCTTAAACACCCATTTAACTCCAATTATAGGCTTGTTTGATGGTATGTCTACCAGTTCCTAGGTTGCATTTTTTTCAATCATGGAAAGCTCATCCTTCATGGCTTTCATCCAAGACTCATCCTCAGCAACATCTTCATACTTCTCAGGTTCCATAATGCATAACTTGCATTGAGCAAGTACATCATCCAAGTTTCTTCATTTCAATGGAGTATGATAAAAAAACGTGTGAGTCTATCACACCTTCACTTGATTTGCTAGAAGACTCACTCGACTGTACTTGTGGAGTAATCTGAGTGTCATCACTACCACTTGAAGTTTCTCTCAAACTACCAAGTGACAAGGTATTTGAGACTTGAGTCTCATCTTCTGTGAACTCACTTCTTGGTATCTCAATAGATTGCCATTCATAGTTGGGCATAGTCACATGTTTCTCTGTGTTTCCTTGCCAGTCCCAACTTGAATCTTCATCAAACACAACATCTCTCGACAATATTATCCTTTTAGAAAGTGGATAAAAAACTTTGTACCCTTTCTCACACTTTGCATAACCAACAAAAACTCCCTTCAGACTCTTAGCTTCTAGTTTGTGCCTTAGCTTAGATGGAGTGTGCACATAACAAACTGAGCCAAAAACCTTCAAATGAGCAATACCCGGTTTCCTTCCACTGTAGGCTTCAAAAGGGGTTATGTTGTCAAGAGACTTGGTAGGACATCGATTCAGAATATAAACTGCAGTATGTACAGCTTCTGCCCACATATAGTAAGACATCCCTTTATCATGTAGCATAGACTTGGCCATTTCAACCACAGTTCTATTTTTCCTTTCCACCACTCCATTTTGTTGTGGAGTGTATGCAAGAGAGAGTTGCATTTGAATGCCTTATGTATCACAAAACTGATTGAATTTAGTAGATATGAACTCCCCTTCTCTGTCACTCCTCAGACATTTCACCTTTAAACCAGTTTGCAACTCAGTCATTGCTTTGAACTTCTTGAAGCAAGAGAAAGCATCAGATTTATATCTAAGGAAGTATACCCAAATCATTCTTGTTGCATCATCCACAAGCAGTATAAAATACTTGTTTCCTCCAATGGATTCATTTCTCATTGGCCCACATAGATCAACATGAACTAATTCGAGTGAAGCACCTGCTCTTTGTGCTTGACCACTAGGAAATCTTTCTCTGTGTTGTTTACCATATTGACAACCTTCACAAACTCTATCATACTCTTCTAAATATGGTAGACCATGAACCATGTCTTTATCCTTCAACTGTTTAATTCCACCAAAACTTAAGTGGCCTAATCTTCTGTGCCAAGTCCAAGTACAGTGAGCAAAACTAGTGTTCAACACAAGTTGGTTCTCGGGCCTAAGAGATAGAGGATAGCACTTGTTTCCTTTCATTTTCACACTGATAATTTGACATTCCAGAGAAGGATCATCAAAAATAGTGCACATACTTCCACCAAACACAAGATAATATTCGTGCTCATCCATTTGTCCCACACTCAGTAGATTCTCCTTTAAACCAAGTAAGTACATGACTTCTTTGATGTATTTCCTCCCTTTATTAGTTTCAATTGTTAGTGATCCCATTCTTGCCACATTCACTAACACTCATGTTGGCATTTGAACTTTCCCTGCAACATCGGTCTTCATATCAACAAGGAGATCAACATTCCCTGTCATATGGTTGCTGCAGCCATTGTCAATATACCATTCCCCATTAACTTTTGATTCAGCAATAACACAATTTGCATATAATAAGTTTCCAGTCACTTCCATTTGATTTGCACAGTTTGCTTTCTGAACAGCTTTTCCAACAGTACATTCTTTGGCCCAGTGCCCAAATCTATCACAGTTATAACACTTAGATTTCCCCTTATACCTATATTCACCATAATGAAATTTGGAGCACACCTTGCACTAAGGTTTTGTACCCTCTTGACTCATGATTTGAGCAGAAGTAACATTTTGTGCAGCATTAACAAATGGCTTTTGCTGAAACTTAGGTTTTGAGTCCCACTTCTTACCCTTCTGATTATAATTTCTTTGTGGCTTAAATGTACTAGACTGAGCATACCCTCGATTCTGTCCTTTTGGATTAACAGTAAGAGAAGAAAATGCTCTCTCAGTTGCATCAGATGAGTGCAAATCAAACCTCTGTTCTTGACTCTTCAATATAGCTAGTACCTCTTGCAGCTCAACAGATTCCCAACATTTGGTGTTTTCTATCACTAAACATATAGGATCATACATCTTAGTGAGACTAATTAACACCTTCTGAACTAATCTCTCATTTGAAAGAGTTTCACCAAACGTCTTCATTTGATTAATCAGATCATTTAGATGAGTAAGATGTCCAGACAAGGATTCATCATCACGCATTCTAGTGTATTCAAATTCTCGTCTAAGATTTTGAAGTTTCACAGACCTTACCTGCTCCCCATCATGATATTCACCATATAACAGATCCCACGCCACTTTTGCTGAGTCTGCGTTTGTGATTCGAGGGAAAATCTGATCAGAGACTGCGCTTTGAATGATGTCGAGAGCTTTTGCATCTTTCATGAAGATTGTAGCCATTTTCTCATCATCGTCACCATCAGCGTCTGTATCTTCATCAGTCTTCGCCTTCGTCTTCTTCGAATCGGGAGTCGTAATTCTTTTTTCCACCAGATTTCATAGTCCATGTGACTTGAAAATGGTGACCATTTTGATTCTCCAGAACTCGTAGTTCTCATCGGTGAAAATCGGAGTGAGGCACTCCCAAATCCAGCCATCGCGAGCTTATGCGAACCCAGAAAACCCAACGCCGGTGATGTTTGAATTCACAATGCACGCCCAGTTCTAATCGCAACCTGGCTCTGAGGCCATGTTAGATTGAATCAAACTTGTGATTATTCTTATGTTGAATGGATTCAAAAAAGTTGATAAAATTGAGAAAATGGTTTCTTCTCTCCTTTTACAAGTTGTAGAGGTGCTTTCTTAGATTTTTGATATATATCTTTCTTTCTCACACAGGTCGTGAGGTAAAGAAAATGATTGTTAGGGACAGTTGGATCTGTTCTCTCTCCTAGATTAGATCATAGCCACACATCTAACAAGTAATCAAATCAAAGGAAATTCACATGGCTCTCATGGCCTTTACAAATCAAAACTTTACACTTGGCATTCTAAGCACAAGTGGATACACCATTTAAACCATAAAATTCATCCTATCAGCTCATAACTTATAATTCAACACTGATAATGTGGTGTATGCATAATTACTGAACAATTATGGAGGTCATATAGAGAGAGAATGTGCAATATAGAGAGAAGAAGATATAGATGTGTAATTGTGAGGTATGTTCTATTCCACCCCATTATGTCTTTATTTATAGTAGTATGAAATGTTAATTCCTTACCCTTTTAGGATTACAACTCTTTAACAGGTAATCAACTCCCTAATAGGAATATAAGAGATATTCCAAGATATACTAGGATTTACACAATCACATTCCTAATCTACTAAGACTGCAACAAGAACATGAAAGTTGATGATTAATTTATTATATAAACGTTATTAAACATGTTCATTCCTATTGCTAACACATTTTTTAGTTTGAAAATTTAACTTCAAATTTAGTTTTCCTAACATTACCCTCTTTAAAAACATGAGTAGATGGTAGGAGTGGGTTCGAAAAAACTAAACCGAAGCTGAAAAAACCGAATTGAATGTATTATGCTCTGAAAATCGAAAAACCCCTAGGAGCTACTGAATCTAAAGAGTGAGGAATGACAATGAGCTCCTATCGTTATTTATTACAATTTAACAATATTTAAAATATTCCTATTGGCTCAGAATTATCACTACTCCCTAAATTAGAATATGGTTGAAGTTAAAATTTTGTAGCGAGATCCTAAACTAACTTTCCGTCTTTTTAGCTAAAATTTAACTCGAAATAGAGTCATTAGACATGCGAAGCTTCCATTTCTATGGAAGGGTAGTTTGAAAAAGAACTCATTCATCCTACACTCCCATTATCCCATATGACCCGTTGTCGCGTGTATCGTTCCGGCCTCTGTCCCTAGTTTCACCATCTCTTCTATCCTTGCTTCCAATGACGCTACTGGCACCCTTACCGGGGTTTAAGATTCCTCCTATATGGCTGTCTGAAGCAGCAGCCTGAACCGCTTCTATATACAGCACTGTCACCAAGTTCTTGAACCGCCGTCTGAAAGTTGGTATCCTTGACATAGACGCTACAAGCCCCTGCAATCTGATACAAAACAGCTTGTCAAAGTTTTATTTGCTTCTGAGGTAGCGTACAACTAAAGAAAACAAGCACGGACTTGATCATGCGCACGAGAATGATCAACGTTAATGACATGATGATCTGAATATCTAACACAATCGGGGCTAGAGCAATTTATATAATGAAATGAATGTGCGCACCTCCTAAATATGGCTTGCAACTGCGCCCGTCTGACATGGTCTCCCGATGGAAACTCTGTATCGTCCCATTCCCATGGTGTATCATTTCTGGATTTCATAAACACGTATCTGAGACTCATTTCCTCGTTCGCTTCCAATTGGAGATTCTTTAGTTGCTCTTTCATGACCAACAAAGGTCCGATGAACCACTCGAACACTTTGTCCCTCGGTCCATTTGCCTTCGTCAACTCTACATCATCAGCTATGGGATTCAAATTAGAATTAACTGTGATTAAGCTCAAGGTAACATATATCAATTAAGCAAAGAATAAAAGATCTAAGTCAGATAGCATACATATGACCAACCCAGACGAGTTCGACTTCGCTGATGCAAGAAGACACTCCATCACAGACCAAGCAGGTAGTTTGATCCCCAACTTCTTACAATTTCCTTTTATAAGGCATTCTTCTATGTCCTTAACATCTATCAGACCATCGCGGAGGAATATCCGGCCGTTAATCTCACAAGATTTAAACAGCCAGCCCCACACCTTTGACAATAACAAAAATATTTTGTCACATAAAAATGACAGATAAACTCGAGTCCATGTTGATTATATTTGTATTTTGGCAACTCCTTACCTGGATTGGTTTATAACGTTGAATTGCCTGCTTCCATGTTCTTGATCGTTGTGAGACAAGTTTTGATTTATATGAGCCTTCTCCACCATTCTCCAAATCATTTTTCTCGTTGTTACCATACTTTTTCCCCTCCGGGCGAGGACTCATATTTCTACGGTATATTGGCCTAGCTGTCACAGATATGTCTCATGATCAAATTAAAAGACTTCAAGCTGTAATGGCCTAATGGAAAGTAAAATTCCTTATTTTTGGACAAAACATTTCACTAGGGCAATCATTCATATGAAGTCTACAAGAAGGACGGGGATCCCTGATGTACCTTGGAAAGCAAGACCCTACTCTCAAATAGAGTAGTTCGTTCACATATTCATCGAACAGTGAAACCACAGAAATTATGAAAGCAAGTCCAAGGTGGATCGAGTCTTCCTGAAAAATCACACATCATATTAAGGAAAACTTCTTTCCTACGAAAAATGAACCCATCCACATACTAAGAAGTTCCAATAGTATGCCCAAACACAACAAAATTATCATAAGAGGCAACTAATCGGCCTACCTGATAAGCAATAGCGCCACTATATAGTCCCAAAAAGAAGCTAGAGATGAAAGAAGCTACCACGGCTCCCACAACTGCCAAAGGCCATAGGATAATGGCAAGACCAGCAAATGGTACACATACTGTTTCCAAGAATGGTCCTTCTCTGCCTATCAAGTCTTCAAATAACCTCTTCCATCCTCTGAACAACATGTATGGGCTTTTCCATATCGCAACCATTGTAATCAAAGGCACATCCACCGGCACTCCAATCAGACTCACCAACAAAGAAGCTGGCAATTTCAATAACCTACCAAGTGAAACCAAAATTTTCAGAATGTCCATCTATGTAATTTCTTTTAACAAGTAATTGACGAGTTTAAAAAGTAAAGTTTCTCACTCGATATCCAAAGGCTTTTCATCCGCAGGTATCTGCTCAATTAGCTCATCCATGAAGGAGAAGTAAGAGTGGAAGCAGAAATCTGTGAGATCCTGCACAACCACGAAGCTTCCTTTGATTGTCGACCAAGAACCATCCTAGTACACAAAACATAAGCTGCCAACATGAATTGCTACGACCTTACTATAATCGAGAATGAAAGCTCCATACAAACAATTTGTTAGGGACATGCATTTGATACAAATCATGAAAATCCCCCATAGCGCTGGATGTTATTATTGTTCAAATGGCCCCTCCGAATACATTATCAAAAATAAAACAAAAAACCATTTACCAAAAAAAAATAAAAAATCCAAGGAGAAAGGAGACATACAACAAAGCAATGATAGAACTTGTCGGTTATATTCTCGCCAACAGCCTCAAATGTTGCAAGAAGGGGAGCAAAAAACCCATATCCGATCCCACCTAAAACACTTCCAACAACTCCGAGGACCGGCCAAAGGACAAGAGGCAATGGCAGCAATAACAGCACAAGGATCTTCAACACAAGCCCAAGCCTCTTGCTCCTGAAATAATTAGGGAAACAGTAGGGCTATGAAAATTTGGAAATGTCCAAGCACATGGTATGAAGAACGATAAAAACATTTATAATGTCGGTTCATAATCATAAAGATTAGTACAAGGTAAGCATACTTTGCTACACAGTAGTAAGTCCAGATGAAATGAGCTATCCAAAGGCCAGCAATTACAGATAAATTTCCAATCACGATAATTCCCGCCGCCACTGGCCCAATGATTGCAGCTGCCAAGCAAAACCTACACTGTTACTAATTTACACACACACACACATATATATATATATATATATATCACCTATAAATTGGCAAACCCATCCAATCAACTCCATCCATCCCCTTGCATCCATACCATATACATTCATTGATAGGATTTTTCTTGTCAAGTTGAACTACACTTCTAAAAAGAATAGTTCAATTTATCAACAACATCAACAATATGCTAACACACTCCAACGGTTAAAATATCAACAATATCAGTAATATAACTTATAGGTCATAGAATGAACGCAATGCTAGATTAAAAGTGAAATTGTTGTTAAACCACTAGGAATAGCCTAGTGGTGAGGGTGTGGGTGAGGAGTGGGGTAGAGTAGGTCCTAGGTTTGAGGCCTGGTGTGGGTGGGGTGGGGTGGGGGAGGGAAAGAATAAAGGTTTAAAAAGAAAAGGTGAAATTGTTGTTTTAATTAAAAAATAGATCAAAGTATCAATAATAACAATAATATTGACCAAGTATTGATATGGGAAGAAACAGATTCTATATTTATGTATATGCATGCAATCATGGACATAAAGTAGATATACAATTTGTGTTCAGTATGCATAGACATATATTGACTAATATGTACATATCGTTCATAGCAGATGTAAACACAGTGATTAGCAATAACTATGTGTGGTTAATTACCTTTGACAAGGCCAAGGATGAAGAGCAAGAAAAAGAAGGGCAGAAAGGAGATGAAACTCCATAGCTTCCCCACAAAATGCACAGGAACCTCCATTGCACGATCTAAGTAATAACTTTTGGCAAAAAAAATTGAATTTAATAAAGCGAGAGAGAGAGAGTGAGAGAAAAGGTATTTGATTTGACGGAGTGCAGGTAAGGAGGCGTTACGTGGCGGGACAAAGGGGATGTGAGGCGGGCACGTGGCAAACGACGGGTTCGTGAGGGAGAGCGTTGAGACAACGACACGCGACACCGCTTTCTTGGGGTATCGTCACGCGTTCGGCGGGAACAAAAAGGAAGAGCCCCCAAAAGGGCCAAATGACCTGCAAGCCCAAAGCCAACTATCTCTACTGAAAGGCAAAAGTTTTGGCATACCGTTTTTACTTGAAAGGCAAAAGTTTACCGTTTTATGCGGTACCAAATTATATCGAGAGATTTCTTAAAAAATAAAAAAATAAAACTATATCAAGAGATTAGTTTGTCATAAATATATGGTGGGATATTTTTTATAGTAAAAAAAAAGGTTTGAAAAATAAATTGGAATTGAACTTGTTATTTATGAGACTCAAACTTATCATCTATCATTTACAAGTGGAGAGAAATGTACTAGATCGTTGCATATAATCTAATCTCCAAATGGATAAGGTCTTTAGTTTCCACTTATACGTTCTAGATTCAAAACTCCCTCTCTCTTAAGTTGTTACTGACTCAAGAGGTTGACTGACTCAAGAGCACTCACAAACTCTTGGATGAACTCACTATTTTTCTGTTACTAACCTTCTGTCGAAGAGCTACAGGCTAACCAACATATAAATATTCATAATCAACTCCCCTGTAGAAAACTATGGAAGGGGATAGACAAAGCGATCAATATTGGGCTGCTTTACATTTACTCAGTTCTTGAAAACTGGAAAGACCTTTCTTTGTCCAAGGATTTTGCTTCTTAGACAGCTGCACATTAAAGATGGGCATTTAATTTCTTGAGGATGGAATTCTAACAATAAACTCTTCCTCTGCCTCTGTTATCACCTTTAAGAGAGTAAGTGAAATGGCTCAAAGAGAAAGCATATAATTTTTAAAGGAAGTTGAGCAAAAATCAAGCATGGATAAGAAACAAAGATGGATAGGACACTACTCTAGCTCTCACAAAATACTCTTGGTTGGTGAGGGAGACTTCTCATTTTCTGCCTGTTTGGCTAGAGCATTTCGCTCCGCCGCGAACATGGTTGCTACGACTCTCGAATCCGAAGGTAAAATATATGGACTCCTTGGATGCACGTAACAAACAGAAAGCCGTTACCTTCATCTTTTTAAATTTGTTTTACATGAATTAATTAATTTTCTTGAAAACTTTCAGATACTATATTGACTGAGCATTTCAGCAGTGAGGCACATTTGGAGGAGTTGGAGAGAAGAGGGTGCTTGGTGTTGTATGAAGTCAATGTATATGTCATGGACCGTCATCCCACACTGAAGTCTATGAAATTTGATGTTATCATATTCAACTTTCCTCATGCAGGTCATTACCATCGGCTAATCGAAACCGACGAGGAGCTTATAGAGTAAGTGACAAAATTTTCCTTCATCTTTTGTGACATGCCTTGTTCCGACATGCTCTCCAGTGATGCCTGTGTAACCAAAAAAAACAAAACTGATTAATGTTTATGCAATGGTGAGGCTGCAGGGGCAGTTATATAGCATAATGCTGATCCTTTAATCTCTCTCTAATCTCTATCCATATTATAACTATTAGTTACTGGATTTCTTTATCATAAGTGATTAATTTGGAGCTTCAATGGAGCTAGATTGCACAGACATTTGTTAAAAGCGTTTTTCAAAAGCGCCCGCGGGATGCTCAGCAAAGGTGGTGAAATTCATGTTTCACACAGGGTAGACTACCCGTATGATCAATGGAAGTTGAAGGAGCTTGCTGAGAAAGCAGGCCTGTTTTTGAAAGAGAAAGTGTGGTTCGACAAATCGGACTACCCTGGCTACCACAATAAGAGAGGTGGCGGCATCCAGAGCAACAAAACGTTTCCTCTAACAAACAAGGAATGTTACACCTCCAAATTCTCTCTCAAACATGCGAGTTCTGAAATTTCTGTTTGTAATTCGACAACCAGCATTGTTAGTGATGTCCCTTCACCACCTGGCTATCAGGGTTACATTTGTCCTCCAGCTCCTCCAAGCCCACCCTTACGAGAGATTCTTAGGTCTGGCATCCAGACCACGAGCCGGTGCGAACCTAAGACACAAAACCCCCCACATGACCCACCACCTCTTGTTTTGAGACCCACCACTAGCCCATGTAATGATCCCAACCCGCCCTCACACCACTCCATGGCCCACTGCCTCCAGTTTCCGGAGGAAAGAATTTCTCCACCCTTACCTCCTTCCTGCCAAGATGATGATGACCCTCCAGCTTGTTGATATTTGACTCAAACATGTAGTCAAAGTCCAAATCTTTGGGCTATTTTTGTGGTCAAAATTGTTGGATGGCATGCTACATGTGGGAAACCAAAATTGGATGCACTTATGCCTAATTCTTTTTGACTTGATGTTAGGCCTTTGGCCATTGATGTCTTTGAGAAACTTTTCTTTGGCTATAAAAGGAGAGCAAGGTGTAGCTCATAAGCATGGAGAAGTAGAGAAGAACAAGGAAGAGAGAAAAATAGCAAGAAGCCATTTGGCATAGAGAAGAATTTTCTCAAATTGTCTTGCTTTGTATTTTTGGTTTTCTCTTTCTATTGTAAGTGTGAGAGCTTGGGGTTATTTGGGTCTTTGGGAAATTGAGCGATAAACACTATTGTATGTTCTCATTGATTATAGTGGAATACTCCGTCGTCTCCAAACTGGATGTAGGCATTGCCGAACCAGTATAAATCTTGGTGTTCTTGTTGGTGTTGTTTTTTATTCGGTTCTGTTTTATTTTTCACTTACTATTCACTTACAGTCGAATGCCGCTTCCGCACAACAAGTGGTACCAGAGCCCAGTTTCGTGAATAGTGTTGGCGCTACAGTTCTGTGAACAGTGAACTGCTACAGTATCAGTGAACAGTATTGTATCTGTGAACAGTGCCATATTTGTGAACAGTACCGAGTAGATGGCTGGAGATAAAGATGAATCTGTAAGGAAGGAGTCAGCATCGTCTTCGTCTACATCCAATAGACATCCAACCACTACTACAAGGTTAGAGGTTGATAAATTCAATGGCTCTAATAATTTTGGTATGTGGCAATGTGAAGTTATGGATGTGTTGTATCAACAAGAGTTGGATATGGTTCTGGAAGATAAACCAGAAGATATTGATGACAAGCAGTGGACGCGAATTAATCTTCATGCTTGTGCTGCTATTCGATCGTTCCTTGATAAGGAGTTGAAATACCCGTATATGAAGGAAACTTCTGCTAAGGAGTTATGGACGAAATTGGAGGAGAAGTATATGACCAAGAGCGCAGAAAATCGTCTCTTCTTGAAGAAGCGACTCTTCCGATTTCAGTATCGTCCAGGTATCTCTATGCACGAACACCTCAATGATTATAATAAAATACTTGCTGATTTAGCAAACCTTGATGTGAAAATTCCTGACGAGGACAAGGCACTATGTTTGTTAAATTCATTGCCTGATGATTATGATCATTTGACAACTACTCTGTTGTATGGAAAATCTGAGGTGAAACTTGATGAGGTGTCTGCGGCATTGGTGAATCATGAGTGTCGTAAGAAGGAATTGAAGACTCACAATTCACAAAACGAGGCATTTGTTGCAAGGGGTCGAACAGAGGAAAGAAAATCTGGGAAGCGGGGAAAATCTCGTTCAAAGTCACGAGGGAAGTTTCCTGCTAAAGATGAATGTGCTTTTTGTCGCCAAAAGGGGCATTGGAAGAAAGACTGCCCCAAATTGAAGAACAAAGAGAAGGAGAAAGCGGGTTCTGAAGCAAATATTGCAAAATCTGGAGATGATGATTTCGAGTTTGCTTTGGCGAGTTCATATGCTGATGGTCACTCAAATGAGTGGATTTTGGATTCAGGTTGCACCTATCATATGTGTCCCATTCGGGAATGGTTTTCTAATCTCGAGGAGCTGGATGGTGGAGTTGTTTTGATGGGTAATAATAATGCCTGCAAAACACAAGGAATAGGCAAAATCTGTTTGAAGATGCATGATGGAACAGTCAGAGAATTAAGTGATGTTCGGTATGTACCGGATATGAAGAAAAATCTTATCTCACTAGGTGCATTGGAATCCAAGGGTCTCAAGATCACCATGGAGGGTGGAGTTCTTAAAGCTGTGTACGGGGCACTGGTGGTGATGAAAGGTACAAGACGAAATAACTTGTATTTCTTGCAGGGGAGTACAGTTATTGGTGGAGCAGCTGTCACCGAAGCTGCTGACGCAGATAGCACAGACACCACGAGGTTATGGCATATGCGTCTTGGGCATGCTGGTGAAAAAGCATTGCAAGGATTGGTGAAGCAAGGCTTATTGAAAGGTGCAAAGGCATGCAAATTGGAATTCTGTGAGCATTGTGTGTTGGGTAAGCAAACTAGAGTAAAATTTGGCACTGCTATTCACCACACTAAAGGCATTCTTGATTATGTTCACACTGATGTTTGGGGACCTTCCAAGAATGCATCTTGGGGAGGTAGCCATTATTTTGTCTCCTTTGTTGATGACTTCTCTAGAAGAATATGGGTGTACACCATGAAGCGTAAAGATGAAGTCTTGAAGATATTCCTGAAGTGGAAAAAGATGATTGAAACGCAAAACGGTCGAAAGATCAAGACTCTCAGATCAGACAATGGGGGTGAATATAAGTCTGATCCTTTCTTGAAAGTTTGTCAAGATGAGGGTATTGTGAGGCACTTCACGGTTAGGGAGACACCGCAACAGAATGGGGTGGCGGAGCGCATGAACCGTACTTTGCTTGAGAAAGTTCGGTGTATGTTGTCTAATGCTGGATTAGGCAAGGCATTTTGGGCTGAGGCAATTACTTATGCAAGCCACCTCATTAATCGATTGCCAGCTGCTGCGAATGAGGGCAAAACGCCCATGGAGGTATGGTCTAGTAAACCTTGTACTGATTACAAGTTTTTACACATATTTGGTTGTCCTGCTTACTATTATGTCAGAGAAAGCAAGTTGGATCCAAGAGCAAAGAAAGCTCTATTTATGGGCTTTAGCACTGGCGTGAAGGGATACCGACTCTGGTGTCCAGATGAGAAGAAATTTGTTGTAAGCAGAGATGTGACTTTTGATGAGGCTGCTATGGTTAATCAGAACAAGCATGAAGGTGAAACTGAAGCGACCGAGACCATGAGTAGCTCAAAGCAGGTGGAGTTACTGAAGACTCCAGTTGTTCCAGTAAGGTCTGATGTTTCAAACACTAGTCCTACAGTTAATTCTGATGATGAGGACGAGGATGATGAAGAGGAGGCACCTACCCAAGAGCCTCCACAGCAACAAGACTATATTGCAACCAGAAGATCGAGAAGGGAAATCCGAAAGCCTGCTCGATTTACTGATATTGTGGCATATGCACTTCCCGTTATTGAAGATGATATTCCATCCGCCTACAAAGAAGCTGTCATGAGTTCAGAGTGCGAGTTGTGGAAGAAATCTATGGATGAGGAGATGAAATCTCTTCATAAAAATGAGACTTGGAATCTGGTTCAGTTACCAAAGGGGAAGAAAGCAATTGGTTGTAAATGGGTGTATGCCAAAAAGATGGAATCTTTGGGAAAAGACAATGTAAGATTCAAAGCCAGATTGGTAGCTAAAG
This sequence comes from Malus domestica, assembly GCF_042453785.1. Classification (NCBI taxonomy): domain Eukaryota; kingdom Viridiplantae; phylum Streptophyta; class Magnoliopsida; order Rosales; family Rosaceae; genus Malus; species Malus domestica. The sequence continues at coordinate 10,663,855 of NC_091677.1, read as the reverse complement.
GCTACGCTCAGAAGGAAGGCATTGACTACAATGAGGTATTTTCTCCTGTAGTAAAACATTCTTCTATTCGTATTCTGTTGGCTTTGGTTGTGCAGTTTGACCTTGAGTTGGCCCAACTTGATGTCAAGACTGCGTTCTTACATGGTGATTTGGAGGAAGAGATTTATATGTCTCAGCCAGAAGGTTTTAAGGTTGCTGGAAAGGAAAATTGGGTTTGCAAATTGGAAAAATCATTGTATGGCTTGAAGCAGTCTCCAAGACAATGGTACAAGCGATTTGATAGATTTATGATCGGGCAGAAGTACACAAGAAGTCACTATGACCATTGTGTATACTTTCGCAAACTACAAGATGGAACCTTCATTTATCTGCTTTTATATGTTGATGATATGCTTATAGCATGTAAGAGCAAAGTGGAGATTACAAGGTTGAAGACTCAACTAAGTAATGAATTTGAGATGAAGGACTTGGGAGAAGCTCGGAAGATACTAGGTATGGAAATTGAAAGAGATAGAGCGAAGGGCAAGATTAGTCTGTGTCAGAAGCAGTATTTGAAGAAGGTACTACAACGTTTCAGGATGAATGAAAATTCAAAACCGGTTAGTACGCCTCTTGCCTCTCATTTCAAACTTAGCGCTTCTATGTCTCCTAAAACTGTTGAAGAGAGTCCTAAAACTGTTGAAGAGAGTCAGTACATGGCTCAAATTCCTTATGCAAATGTTGTTGGTAGTTTGATGTATGCTATGGTGTGTACTAGGCCTGATATTTCACAAGCTGTTAGCATTGTCAGTAGATATATGCATAATCCAGGAAAAGGGCATTGGCAAGCTGTGAAATGGATTCTACGGTATATTCTGGGTACTGTGGATGTTGGTTTATTGTTCCAAGGTGGAGCCAAGGTGGAGATTGGCATTTTTAACATTTGTAAAATTTGTTGATTGCCCCATGGGGGATTGGGAGACGACTATTTGGAGTTCTACTTAGAGGGTTTGAGTCAAGGTGGAGATTGTTGATTATTGACTCAAACATGTAGTCAAAGTCCAAATCTTTGGGCTATTTTTGTGGTCAAAATTGTTGGATGGCATGCTACATGTGGGAAACCAAAATTGGATGCACTTATGCCTAATTCTTTTTGACTTGATGTTAGGCCTTTGGCCATTGATGTCTTTGAGAAACTTTTCTTTGGCTATAAAAGGAGAGCAAGGTGTAGCTCATAAGCATGGAGAAGTAGAGAAGAACAAGGAAGAGAGAAAAATAGCAAGAAGCCATTTGGCATAGAGAAGAATTTTCTCAAATTGTCTTGCTTTGTATTTTTGGTTTTCTCTTTCTATTGTAAGTGTGAGAGCTTGGGGTTA